>NC_133538.1:172832881-173529548 GCF_048544455.1 Silene latifolia
CTTTCTCATCGTCTCTTTCTCATCGTCGCTTTATGATCTCCGTCACTGTTGTTGTCATCGCCTCTTTCTTTCTCTAATTATCAGGTAAATATCTATCACTTTATGGTTTTAGGTTTTGTCATCTCCGTCATTATTGTTCTTTCTCTAATTATTTTATTTGCATGTGTTTTTATCGATCATTATTGTTCTTTCTCTAATTATTATTCGCTTAATTAGTTTTTCTGCGTTTATTAGTAAAACAAATTAAATAAAATAAAACAAAGAAGATTATGATGGAGAGGAATGCATAAACTTAATTAATTGATATATATATACATATAAACTTATTTCATTGCTAAAAATACAATTCTTAGATGTTCATATAGGGATGCATTCTCTTCTATGATATTCATCCTCTCCTCCTTTGCTAATTGGAGGTTTCGTTCCGCATATGCTATATCGTCATATAGCTGCATTATCTGTGGCTCTAACAAGCCTTTTTTTTTTGGCGTCCTTGAGTGCGATCCGAGCTTCCTCAAGGTAGCTCCTGTACCTCCTCTCGATTTCCAGCAACCGGCGGATGAAACTCTTGTTGTACTCGGTCATAATGCATGTATTACGAACGGTATCATTCATTGTTGAAGGAAGTTTGGAGTTTATTAGGTTTTAAAGATTTAGGGTTTGGAGTTTAGGATGGAGATAGTGATATAATGGAATGGTTATTCAGATAATGCATGAATTTATACTTAATAATGTGTCGTTTGAGTTGTTTTTTAATTAATATGTTTAGGAAGTTGTGCCAAATCTTATAACCCTTCTCATTCCATATATTGTGTCCTTTCACATGCAGGGATTTGGCAATAATAATGCATATTATGCATCGGAAGCATAAAGGGGCAGTAATAATGCATGCATCTAGTAATATATAATTTATTTTATTTATTTTATTTAAAATCAACAACAACGCTTATTTAAAAAAAACCCGTTGTCTTTAGTTATAACAACGGTTTTTTCTATTCTAACCGTTGTTATAACTTTCCCACCAAAAACTAGTCATACTTTCCACAATGAATGTCTCGTAACGACAACGGTTTTTAACCGTTCTTAATAGTTTTCACAAAGAGCTTCTTAGATAAACCAACCGTTGTTACAACCTTTAACAACGGACGCTTTAACAACGTCCGCTTTTTTATATAACAACGGTTTTTGACCGTTGTTATAACCTGTATCTGTAGTAGTGTCTTGCCGGAAGTTTCAGGAAATGGGCATGCTTTGCTTCCACATAACACTACAAAAAAAAGTTTCGATACAACGGAGACATTGCAACGGACACTTAACCCGTAGCAAATGAAATCCTGCGACGGACCTTGCGAGGGACCACTAAGTCTGCGACGGACTTGCGACGGAAATTCCGTAGCAGCCAAATATCACAGACCGCCAAAGTTTCTGACATGGCAGGAAGGCCTGCAACCGAAATTCCGTCGCAACATTAAAATAATATTAAATTCTGTGACGGAAATTCCGTCTCTACAATAAAATATTATTTTTTTTGCGACGGAAATTTCGTCGCAGCTTTTTTTAATGCCAGATTTTACAGCACATCAAATAAAATATTTTTTTAACCTTGCGACGGAATTTCCGTCGCAGCCTTTTATTATACACGGGTTTTCACCCGTCTCTCCCTATCTCTCTTCAATTATTTTTACCCAAAATTTTTCAAAATCCCTAAATATCGCCGACACCCCACTCCGACCACCACCCCACTCCGATCACCCTTTCCTCTCTCCCCTATCCTTTCTTCTTTCCCTTTTCCTTTCCCTTTCTCTTTCCCATTTCCCTTTTCTCCCTCTACTGCTGCCGCCGCCGCCCTCCGTCGCCCTAAGCCGCCGTCGTGCTCCCTTCACCCTATTCTTACTTCCTTGTTTCAATTAATTCAAGGTTTTTACTTTATTTTATTATTGATGAATCACTTTTGTATACACTTTTATGCCTCCCCTTTATATTATTTGAGACGATTTCCGTGTTATTTTATGTCATTTACATGCTTATTAAGTTAGAATCTAGTTACTACCGTGTTTTGGTGTTTAAATGCAGGTATCATGAACTTGTGGAGCAAACGAGCATAGCGGAGCACCGCGGAGCTGGCATATAGGACACACGCTGCATGGCACGGATTTCTAGGAAGATAAAGACAATATTTGACATGGACTTGTTCGAAGAACCGAAGAACAGAAGCCAAACTCGACCGAGTTTCACCAAACTCGATCGAGTTTCGGCCTGAACCGGCTGACGTGTCTTTTATTTCCGGATATTCTATTTTACCTAATTTCTATAATATGTACTCGGACGAATTATTTTAGGTTACGCTTTTCATACCAGGGGAACTCTTAGAAGAACTTTTTAGCAGTAAGAAAACTTTCTAGCATTCAGATCTAGAATTCTTTGCATCCGAATTTACGGTACTTTGTTTATCTTTATTTACTATCAATCAATTTAGTTTCTGTTCAATTATTAGTATCTATTATTTTCTTTGTTGCTTTCAATCATGTCTTCTATAATTATTATTGTTGTTATTTTAATTAGTATGCGTAGCTAAATCCTTCATCTAGGGAGAAGGGGGATCTTGGTTGATTAAAAGGGGAATAATGAACTAATTATTAGTAAGGCCGCTTAAGTTATCGTTTGATTATTGTTTTATTCTAATTATTTGATTTAGGCCTGAATCTCTAATTAGTATAGCGAATTGATATTTCACCGACCGGGTTATCTTCCATAAAGGCTACGGTAATCAGATAGGTAAAGGTTAATTATAGCGATCGCATGTTAATCTGAATATAAAGGGCATAATTGATTCGATAGATCTTGTGACCTTAGATAACTTGGTTGACCTTCTAATTCACTAAATTGCGTCCCCGGATAATCAACTTAGCGAACCCGATTCCCTAGACTTTTAATCTCTATTGTTTACAAACTTTATTTATTTGCTTAATTAGTCACTTAGATACAAACAATCAAAATCTTCAAGAAACTGTTACTTTTCAGACGGACTTAATTAGTAAGCAAACTAGACTTTACAGCCTCCCTGTGGATTCGATACCTTTTCTTGCCACTAGCTATTGTTAGTAGTATCATAGGTTTTACTTTGATTTAGGGAAGACGACTTTGCCCTTATCAAATTTGGCGCCGTTGCCGGGGAGGCAACAATTTCCTGTTTGTTTTATTATTTAGTTTGTCTTTTGTCTCAGGGAACTTCAGTTCCTTGAGACTGTTTCTCACACTTCTCTTGTTAGTTCCGTGTATGCCCAGGTCTAGTAGGTCCGAGGTGATTCCTTTTGATCCTGAACCAGAAAAGACTTTTCGCTACAGACGGAAATTTAATCAAGAAGTGGGTCAAGTAGAAGACTTGAGTATACTTGACGTAGAGACGGCGAGCTCAACACAGTTAGCCGATCAGTCTTTCAAAGAGGACGACATTCCCTCTTCCGATCAGTCCTTTGAAGAGGACGACATTACTATTCCCGAAATCCCAGTCGTAACTGCTGTTCCCGAAATTACCATTATGCCTACTCTAGCCAGTCACTCTGAACCGACCCTAGCTTCTATCCCACAAGGATTTAAGCTGCCCACTACTACCAATGGAACTTTTGAGATTCGGCCATCTTACATCAATTTGGTGGAACGAAATATGTTTGGAGGGACAGCTGCTGAGGATCCTGCGACACATATGGAGAAATTTGTCACCTACTGCTGTTCTATTCCATTAACAGCTGGAGTGACACAAGATCAGGTTAAGCACGTGCTCTTTCCTTTCTCTCTGAAAGATGGGGCTGCTGAGTGGTTGAGAGATCTGGATATGGATACTGAAGGAGTTACAGACTGGAATTCCTTGGCTCTTGCTTTCTACAAGAGGTACTTCCCACCTCAAAAGACTAATGCTTTGAGAAGTCAAATTACCAGTTTCAAGCAAGGAGCTACTGAAGATTTGAATGAAGCTTGGACTCGCTTCAAACGTTTAGTCCGATCAGTTCCCCATCATGGTTTCCCTAAGTGGTTTCTTTGCAACCAGTTTTATAACGGGTTGTACAATGATCATCGTGCCCTTTTGGATTCTTTTGCTAATGGGAGGTTTCAGGACAACACCAATGATGATAATGCGTGGAAGTTAATTGATCATATTGCCACCCCATACTGCTAGGTATGGAAATCCTAGGGGAAGCACGCGAGGAACTGGTGTTGATGGTACAATTGCTGCAAAGTTAGACACTATAACTGCTGCAATTGCTGAGTTGCAGACGACCCAATCTTTGGGAAATAAGCAGACGATTAATGCTATGACTCAGCAAGAGGAATCTTGTGCTCGTTGTGGTTTAGAGGGTCATATTGCTGCTGAATGTTTAAGCACAATTGAGCAAGTCAATGCCTTCCAATCTTATAAGCAAGGTAATCCTTTCTCTAATTTTTATAATGAAAGGACTAGAGAGCATCCGAACCTCCAATGGTCAAGCTAGAATATGCAGAACCCGCAACCACAACAACAAAATTCAACATATACTATTCCTCAAAACCGTGGGAATCCAAGGCCGAATCAAGGGGGAAATCAGTTCAATCAAGGGGGTAATCAATTCAATAATCAACGTCAACAACAGTTTCAGCCGTTGCAACCTCCTCCCCTAGCTCCTAATAATGATATGGCCGAGTTGAAAGCTATGTTGCAACAAAGTTTACAGAATCAGCAGACGCAAGCATCTCAAATTAACGAGCTCATAGCACACAACAAGATTCTAGATATCCAAGTTGCTCAGATGGCTACCCAAAATCACTCTAAACAGCCCGGTACCCTTCCTCCATAAGGGAAGCAAGCTCATGAGCATGCAAATGTAATTCATTTGAGGAGTGGCACTACCTATGAAGGTCCGAAAATGCCCGTTGAGGAAGAAGAGCATCCATTTATGCATTCTAAAGGATTGGGGAATTTGGAATTGAGCGACGATGAGAAAGATGCCAGTAATGATACAGCACTTCCTACGAAAAAGAAGGACGAGGCAGAAGCTAATTTATCTAAAACTCGACAGAGTTCCAAAAAACTCGATCGAGTTTCGTCTCAAATTGTCACTAATGCTACTGGAATTGCCATGGGTCATGACACTGGAGTTTCAGATGAAACTCGACCGAGTTTCCATAAACGCGATCGAGTTTTGTCTCATGTAGCTCCTGATGTGCATGTTTCGTCGATTTCTGCAAAGGAAGCCGTGCCAATTACTATTCCACTACCTTTTCCGCATCGACAACAGAAGTCAAAACTTGATACGCAACTGAAGCGATTCATGGAAGTAGTGAAGAACTTGCAAGTGAGTGTTCCATTTACTGACTTGATCACTCAAGTGTCGGCTTATGCGAAGTTTTTGAAAGACATATTAACAAGGAAGAGATCCTTTGATGAAGTAGAGACGGTTGCATTCACTCAGAAGTGCACAGCTGCGATGCACGCTACCATTCCACCAAAGCTAAAGGATCCAGGGAGTTTTTCTATCCCTTGTCATATAGGTCATTTAGCTATTAGTAAAGCTCTTTGTGATTCTGGAGCTAGTGTCAATGTTATGGCGTATTCAATATGTAAAAAGCTTAATATGAGTCAACTTAATATCACTAATATGACTCTACAGATGGCTGACCGTTCTCTACAACGCCCTTTAGGTGTTTTAGAAGACGTGCCAGTTAGAATAGGGAAATATTTCATTCCAGTTGACTTCGTTATTCTTGATATGGCTGAAGATGTCCACATCCCCACCATTCTAGGCAGACCATTCCTTCATACCATAGGAGCCATTATAGATTTGGGGAGAGGCCGACTGACAATAGTTTTAGGAGATGATAGGATCACTTTTGATTTAGAAAAATCATTAAAGCAACCCATGATTGAGGAAACTTGTAATAGAATTGATATTATTGATTTGACTGTTGATGACTCTCTTTCTTTAAACTTGGATAGGGATCCTCTGGAGATTGCCCTGCTGACTAATCCAGCTATTGAGATGAGCTCATGGAGTCTAGAAGTTTTCGCAGTAGAGAAGTTGCTGACTTGAGAGGAATGCAAAGAAAATAAGGTTTTGAGCTTAGGTAGCCCCTCAAAGGCTGCCAAGGTACAGAAACCTGAACTTAAACCCCTTCCCTCTCATCTTAAGTATGTATTTCTGGATACTTGTGAGATGAATCCTGTAATTGTTAATGCTAGCCCAACAGAAAACCAACTCTCTGCTTTGTTGGTTATTTTGAGAACTCGTAAGAAAGCTATTGGGTATAGCATTGACGATTTACAGGGTATTAGTCCTGATTTTTGTATGCACCGTATTTATTTGGAAGAAGGTCAAAGGCCTAGTGCGCAAGGTCGAGATTTGGCTAAATCCTCCTATGCGGAGGTGGTAAGGAAAGAGGTATGCAGAAATTACTTGATGTCGGTATTATATATTCTATATCCGATTCAAAATGGGTTAGTCCATCCGGTTGTACCTAAGAAGGGAGGTACTACAGTAGTTGCTAATGATAAAAATGAATTAATCGCTACTAGACTTGTGACGGGATGGAGGATGTGTATAGATTACGGGAAGTCAATTCACTACTAGAAAAGACCATTTTCCCTTACCTTATATTGATCAGATGTTAGAAAGACTTGCGTGTCATAGTTATTTCTGTTATCTAGATGGCTACTCCGGTTTCTTTCAGATACCCATACACCCTGATGATCAGGAAAAGACCACATTCACATGTCCATATGGTGTATTTGCTTATAGGAGGATGCCTTTCGGCTTATGTAATGCCCCAGCTACTTTTCAGCGTTGTATGATGGCCATATTTTCTGATTACATAGAGTCTATCATGGAAGTCTTTATGGATGATTTCAGTGTTTATGGTACTGATTTCGATGTTTGCTTGAGAAACTTGTCTAAGGTTTTGCAGCGCTGTGAGGAGGCTCATCTTGTACTGAACTGGGAGAAGTGCCACTTTATGGTGACTGAAGGAGTGGTACTGGGTCACTTGGTGTCCGGACGTGGTATTGAGGTAGATAAGGCTAAGGTTGAGGTAATAGAAAAACTTTCGTACCCGGTTAATGTTAAAAGTGTGCATAGTTTTCTTGGTCATGCAGGATTTTATCGCCGCTTTATTAAAGATTTTTCTAAAATTGCTCAACCTTTAACGAGGCTCCTTCATAAGGATGCCCCGTTTGTGTTTACTGATGAGTGTGTTAAGTCTTTTGATAGGATTAAACAAGCTCTTATTTCAGCTCCTATTATCCAGTCTCCTGATTGGGATCTACCGTTTGAAGTTATGTGCGACGCCAGTGATTATGCCCTTGGAGCTGTTTTGGGGCAGCGGAAAGATAAAGTGTTTAACGCTATTTACTATGCTAGTAAGACACTTGATGATCCACAGATCAATTATGCTACTACAGAGAAAGAGTTGCTTGCAGTTGTCTATGCTTTAGACAAATTCAGAGCCTATCTTGTAGGTTCTAAGGTGACTGTGTATACTGATCATTCCGCTTTGAAGCATTTGCTAGCCAAGAAGGAGGCTAAACCGAGGCTTATTCGTTGGATTCTATTGCTGCAAGAATTCGAATTGTCAATTAGGGATAAGTCTGGCGCTGAGAATGTTGTTGCTGACCATTTATCTCGGTTGAGATTTGACGGAGGAGATGTGATCGATGACTCTTTTCCAGATGACCATCTATTGGCTATCACCGCAAATTCTCCATGGTTTGCTGATTTTGCCAACTACTTAGTGGGGGGTATTCTTCCTCCTGACTTGTCATATCAACAGAAGAAGAAATTTTTGCATGATGTGAAGCGGTATTTTTGGGATGACCCGTATCTATTTCGTGAATGTGCTGATGGTATTTATAGACAGTGTATCCCAAGGAGTGAGGTATATGCTATTTTATCTCATTGTCATTCTTCTTCTTACGGTGGTCATCATGGTCCGTCTAGGACCTTTGCTAAAGTAATGCAGTCGGGCTTCTTTTGGCCAACTATTCTGAAGGATGCTACTACTTTCGTCCGTTCTTGTGATGCATGTCAAAGAACGGGTAATATTACGCAAAGGCGTGAAATGCCTCAAACTGGGATCTTGGAAGTTGAGATTTTTGATGTTTGGGGTATAGACTATCAAGGGTCGTTCCCGTCATCTCATGGGAATCAGTATATCTTGGTAGCCGTGGATTATGTATCCAAATGGGTGGAAGCTGTTGCCACCCCTACTTGTGATGCTAAAGCAGTTGTAAAACTGTTTCAAAAGATTATATTCCCTCGGTTTGGAGTCCCTCGTGCTATGAATAGTGATGGAGGGAAGTATTTTAGTGAACGTCATCTAAATTCTTTGTTGAAGAAATATGGCGTTACACACCGTAGAGGATTGGGTTATCATCCCCAAACAAGTGGGCAAGTGGAGGTTTCTAATCGAGAGCTGAAATCTATTTTGGAGAAAGTAGTTAGCAAGAATAGAAAGGATTGGAGTCGTAAGCTTGATGATACTCTGTGGGCTTACCGAACTGCATTTAAAACTCCAATTGGTACATCTCCTTACCGTCTGGTTTACGGGAAGTCGTGTCATCTTCCAGTAGAACTTGAGTACCGAGATATGTGGGCCATTAAAGAGCTGAATATGGATCCCTCACTGGCGGGTGAGAAAAGATTGATGCAGTTGAATGAGCTGGATGAGTTTCGACTGCATGCTTATGATAGTGCTCTAGTTTACAAAGAATGAACCAAGAAGTGGCATGACAAGCACATTTTGCAGCGGGAATTCCATGTTGGAGACAAGGTATTGTTATTTAACTCTCGTTTACGATTGTTTCCAGGTAAGCTCCGTTCTAGGTGGTCAGGACCGTTTACTGTTGCTGAAGTAAACAAATTTGGGTTGGTTACGCTGAAAACCGACAAAGGAGAGACTTTTAAAGTGAATGGACAAAGATTGAAGATCTATTATGATGGTGCATTCGTTGGAGTGATAGAGGTTGTCGACCTCTTCACTATTGATTCCTCTTGCTGATGAGGTAATCCGGTCGTGCGGGACAGCTTAAACCAGCGCTACCGGGAGGCAGCCCGGATTTTATTGTATTGTAATACTCCGTATTTATGAGTCTTTGGGTACTCTATCGAGTAGGCCTTACTCTGTCGAGTAAGGGTGAGTTGCGTTTTAAAATAGTTTCTGACCTGTTGGGTACTCGATCGAGTAACTAGGATACTCGATCGAGTAAGGGGGTACTCGATTGAGTACCTTGGGTACTCGATCGAGTAGCCGGTTTACGGGGAGTTTTTCTCGGGTTTTGTTAATTATGCGATTAAGATATATAACCTTTTTCGTCATTATGCTAAACACTTTTGCAAAACCTAATTTACTGTCAAAGAGAGAAAGCAAGTACGTTCATCATCTTAATCGCATTGTTAGCAAATCCCGGAGTTTGGAAGGTCGGTTTTCATCGTTTGTTATACCGTTGAGATCCTTGCGTCAAGGGTAAGATCTATGTACCCTTTTTGTTGTCTTTCCTTTAAGTTGGTTAAACCCTAATCTAGGGATTTGGGGGTTTTTGAGTAGTTTGTCATTTGGTAGCATTTGTATGTTGTATGATAGGAGGAGGGTTCGTAGAAGAAGCTTTTTGATTCAAATTTGTAGAGACCGTCGATAGTTGTGCTTTTCAGGTAGGATTTCCTACTCAGTATTAGTCCCATAATGGGATGATTGTTGATGTGTTGTGGTTGATTGAATAATATAGTAATTTTATTGTGACGGTTGTTGATTGTGATTGTTTGTCTCTGGTTCTCGAGGCGTGTCCTCGGCTGAGTGGGGTCACTTGCGGGAGTGGCTTCACGCCCTAGTTTCGCCCTTCGTGGAACCCGCCACGGAAGGGGATGTGCACATTAATGGACAGGGTTATCGCTCGTTATGAGGAGCGGGGATTTGGTGGGTACGGCTGCGGTCCTCCATCGGGCGGGACGGTCCAGTGGACGATCGGTGATTGAGATTGTTGGAATTTGTGTGGTTGTGTGTGTGACGGTTAAGATGTCTGTTTATCTTATTGATGATATATATTGAGTTGTGTGATTAAGTATCGACCCCCATTTGTTGTTTTGTAAACTGCGGTGATCCATTCGGGGATAGTGAGCGAGAATGAAGCGAGTTTGAGTTGAGTCTTGGGATAGGCGGGAGGTGCCACCGTCGACGATAGAAGTCTTCCGCTGTAGTCTTTTAGTTTTATGACATTTCAGTATTTCAGTAGACAGATGGTTTTAAGAACTTGTACCCGTATTGTGGGATTTGGTTTAAGTTGTACTTTTCACTAAAAGTTATATCATTTAAGTTGTTTCGTTATTGTCTTATGAATATCATGCCTCGGGTAACCGAGATGGTAATATCTTTATACCTGAGTGATCCTGGTAAGGCACTTGGAGTATGGGGGTGTTACAAATGGTATCAAAGCAACGATCCTGAAACATGTAACCAATGAACCTAATGAACATAGGGAGTCAATTAAAATGAACCCGGGATAAAGGTTGTAGGAGCTAATGCAAAGGCTTGGGAGACGTCCTGAAGTCGCGAACTCGCCCTACAATTTTGAACCGGTCACATGGGAGGTGTATGTCAAGGTCGAATGCGTTGTTTGGTTAGCTGGTGTGTGAATGTGATGAAGTGTGTGTAACTGTTGGGTGTTTGCGGTAGGAAGTTGGGAATGTGAAAGAAAGATTGATGATATATGTAGAATTGTAGTTAGAACGAAAACATGTTGGGTGTTTACAATGTGGCGTTTAATAACATGATATAATGATTTCGTAGATCGTATGAAAAGATGCGTAGCATTATATGCTTAGTTATGATATAATGTTGGTTTTATAAAGTTTTTAGCATGTTAGCATATGATATAGCATGCGGGTAGCGTTTCTGAGTTAGCATGACTCGATCGAGTGGGACTGACTTGATCGGGTGGGTTTTTGACGATTTTGAGTCCAGAATCGTGTTTTTGAGCACTCGATCGAGTACCTAGGGCACTCGATCGAGTAGGGGGTCACTCGATCGAGTAGCCTAGCTACTCGGTCGAGTATATTAGAGATCAGAAGGTCAGTTTGGGGTCTGAGGTTGGGGCACTGGATCGAGTATAGTGGACACTCGATCGAGTAGCACATTACTCGATCGAGTATGTTTCGGAACTCGATCGAGTAGGGTCTGGGCAGCTTGTTTTCGTGTTTTGAGGTTTTGGCGCGTATGTTTATATCCACCCCTTTTTCTGTTATAGTTTCAAGATGCCGCCCAAGAAGAATGCGTTGTATGCGAGAGCTGAGCTTATGAACATAGATGACATCGTTAAGATGTTGGAGCATAAGGATGCTCTTACTGAGGCTTTAAAGACTGTGGGGAAAGATAAGGATAAGGATAAGGAGAAAGAGGTTGATCACTCTAAAATCAACCTCTATATAGCGAGGTTTAACCCGAAAGAGTACAAGGGAGTTGGGGAGCCGAACCTTCTTGATAGCTGGCTTAGAGAGATGGAGAACATATTAGATTTGGTTCACTGTCCTGATGAGATAAGAGTGGAACAGGCTGCAATCTATCTGAGGGAGACAGCTGGTAAGTGGTGGGATACGGTGAAAGTGAGTGCTAAGGAGTTGTATGTGAACCAAGGTTTACATACTATACCTTGGGAAGAGTTTCGTAGGGCTATGAGAAAAGAGTTTGTACCGGAGCATGTGAGGAGTAAGTTGAGGGAAGAGTTTGACAGTTTTAAGATGACCGCCAAGATGTCTGTGGCCGAGTACTACAGGCAGTTCAATTACAAGTCTAGGTATGCTGAGGATATGGGTTTGAGTGAGGAGAATTTGGGGCTGAGGTTTGAGAGGGGGTTGACCCCTAAGATTATGGATAAGTTACCCGTGGGAGTCCTTACTGATGTTAAGGAAGCTTATGAGAGGGCTGGGAGAGCTGAGAGGTTGGTGGAGATGACTCAGGAGAGGTCAGGTGGTGAGAAAAGGAAGTCTGAGAGCGAGGGTGGTGGCCAATCTAATCACAAGAAAGGCAACCACAATCGATCTAAAGGGTTTTCTTAAGGTCGGGGTTCGATCTTTGGGGCTTTCTTTGGGCGTGGCCGTGGAAGTGTTAGTGGTAGTTGGGGAGTGACCTGCTATAGTTGTGGTGGTGTAGGCCACAAGAGACATGAGTGCAAAAGTGCACCGAGAACTTTCCAGAGACCTGCGCAGAGCTATGCGAGCAATAGACCGGGCCGGGTCATGGCCAAACGGGGAAGTCGAGCTACCGAGTGGAGGCAACCGCAACGGCGGTAATTCTTATCGGAAACCACCAACGAACAACAACAATAATCAAGGGTCGGGTGCTAAGCCGACCACATCACCATATTGTCCAGGGGAGGTGGACGGAAGACCGATGGAAAGTTATTCATGATGGAGAAGAAAGCGGTGAGGGAGGATGCACACGTTATCACCGGTACTTTTCTTGTTAATGGTATTCATACCTTTGTTTTGTTTGATTCGGGGGCTTCTCAGTCGTTTGTATCTTCGAGTCATGTTAAACGGTTGGGTTTGAGGGTATATGAGTCTGTAAGTGAGCAAGTTTTTATACCTTCGGGTGAGTCTGTATCTTGTGGGAGGTTATATAGGGATGTACCTATGATAGTTGGGCAAGTTGATTTCCCTGTAGACTTGCTAGAGTTTCCTTTTGACGGTTTTGAGATGATAGTTGGGATGGATTGGCTGGGAAAGTATAAATCTAAGATAGACTGTCATCAAAAGAAAGTGTCTTTAAGAGGTCCTAAGGGTGTTAGTGTCTTATCGTGGGTTTCCAGTCAAACCCAAAGTTAAGTTGATTGCAGCTGTCACTTTGAAGTCTTACCTGAGGAAGGGATATTCTTTGATCTTGTGCCATGTGAGAGATGACCGGATAGAGAGTCCGACAGTTGATCAGATACCGGTGGTGGGAGAGTTTGAGGATGTGTTTCCAGAGGAGATTCCGGGGTTGCCGCCGAGAAGAGAGATAGATTTCACAGTAGAGTTGAAACCAGGGACGGGGCCAATCTCTAAGGCACCGTACCGTATGGGTCCTAAGGAGATGGAGGAGCTTAGGAAACAGTTGGATGATCTGATAGAGAAGGGATACATTAGACCTAGTGTATCGCCGTGGGGAGCACCAGTTCTTTTCATGAAGAAGAAAGATGGGAGTTTGAGGTTGTGCATAGATTACAGGGAGCTGAACCGAGTGACGGTGAAGAACAAGTATCCTTTGCCAAGGATAGATGACCTGTTTGATCAGTTGAGTGGTGCATCGGTCTTTTCCAAGATCGATTTGAGGTCGGGGTACCATCAGGTGAAGATTAGAGAGGTGGACATACCAAAGACAGCTTTCACGTCGAGGTATGGCCATTATGAGTATGTGGTGATGCCGTTTGGGTTGTCTAATGCACCAGCAGTGTTTATGGATTTGATGAATAGGATCTTTAGACAGTTTTTGGACAAGTTTGTAGTGGTGTTTATCGATGACATCTTAGTCTACTCTAAGACTAAGGAGGAGCATGAGGAGCATCTGAGGATCGTGTTGCAAACTTTGAGGGAGCATGAGCTATATGCTAAGCTATCGAAGTGTGAGTTCTGGTTAGAGAAAGTTGCTTTTCTGGGGCATGTGATCTCTAAGGAGGGAGTAGCTGTGGATCCGGCGAAGATTGAGGCAGTGACAAAGTGGGAAGCACCAAAGAATGTTCTTTGAGATCGGGAGTTTTAGGTTTAGCTGTGTACTACGAGACGGTTCGTGAAAGATTTCTCCAAGATAGCTAGACCTATGACAGCGTTGATGAGGAAAGAGAACAGGTTTCGTTGGGATGAGAGTTGTGAGACGGCGTTCCAAACGTTAAAGGAGCGTTTGACCACAGCTCCTGTCTTAGCATTGCCTGAAGGGATCGAGAACTTTGAGGTTTATACAGATGCCTCAAAGAACGGGTTGGGATGTGTGTTGATGCAGAACGGTAAAGTGATTGCCTATGCTTCTAGGCAATTGAAGCCTTATGAAGAGAACTACCCTACTCATGATCTGGAGTTGGGTGCAGTGGTGTTTGCTCTCAAGATATGGAGACATTACCTTTATGGAGCAATCTTTAAGGTATTTTCTGATCACAAGAGTCTCAAGTATATTTTCACTCAAAAGGAGTTGAACATGAGACAGAGGAGGTGGATGGAGCTGATTGGCGATTATGACATGGAAATTATCTACCATGAAGGGAAGGCCAATGTAGTTGCTGATGCTTTGAGTAGGAAGAGTGTACATTCTCTGTATACAGCTCAATCTTTGATGAGGTTGAGAGATGAGGTAGCGAGATTTGGGATACATATGATGCAGAAAGGAGATGCCATGGGTGATATGACAGTGCAGCTTGAGTTTTATGATGACATTCGAAGTAAGCAGGCGTTGGATCCTAAGATAGTGGAGTGGAGAGCTGGAGTAGAGAAAGGGACAGTGTCTCGATTCTCCATTCACACAGATGGTAGTTTGAGGTTTGACGGTAGGTGGTGTGTTCCTAATGATGAGGAGTTGAAAAAGACTATCATGACAGAGGCACATTGCACACCGTATTCAGTACATCCAGGTGGTGACAAGCTATATAAGGATTTGAAGAACACGTTTTGGTGGCCTGGGATGAAGAAAGAGACAGCTGAGTTTGTGGCCCGTTGTTTGACATGCCAGAGAGTTAAGGGGGAACAGCGACGACCACAAGGTAAGATTCAGTCTTTAACGGTACCTGAGTGGAAGTGGGAATCCATTTCCATGGATTTTATCGTGGGTTTGCCAAAGAGTCAACAAGGTAATAACATGATTTGGGTAATAGTGGATCGACTGACCAAGTCAGCTTACTTTGTTCCAATGAAAGATACATGGACTAAAGCACAATTGGCTATGGCCTATCGAAAGAACGTGCTTAAGTTGCATGGAGTCCCTAAGGACATAGTGTCTGACAGAGATGCGAGATTTATATCAAGGTTTTGGAAAGAGTTGCAGGAATCGTTGGGAAAAACTTTGAAGATGAGTACAGCATTTCATCCTGCGACAGACGGACAGACTGAGAGAACAATTAAGACTCTTGAGGATATGTTGCGAGCTTGTGTGATGGATTTTGGTGGTAGCTGGGAACAGAGGTTAGACTTGATAGAATTCTCTTACAATAACGGCTATCACACTAGTATTGGTATGGCACCGTTTGAGGCTTTGTATGGGAGGAGATGTAGGAGTCCGATTTGTTGGGACGATAGTCTTTGAGGCGTGGTTTTAGGATCAGAGATGGTGCATGAGATGGTGGAACAGATTAAGATGATCAGGGAACGGATGAGGGCAGCTCAGGATAGGCAAAAGAGTTATGCAGATCTACATCGCCGGGATATAGAGTTTCAAGTGGGGGACAAGGTTCTTTTGAAAGTGTCTCCTATGTGTGGAGTTATGAGATTTGGGAAGAAAGGCAAGCTAAGTCAGAAGTTTATCGGGCCTTATGAGATCTTAGAGCGAGTTGGGGAAGTTGCATATCGTCGGCTTTACAATTGCGCTAGAGAGAGTACATAATGTGTTTCATGTATCGCAGCTGCGGAAGTATGTGAGTGACCCGTCACATGTGTTAGAGGCAGAGAACTTAGAGCTAGATGAGTCCTTATCATATCTTGAGGTGCCTAAGCAGATTCTTGACCGAAAGGTTAGGAAGACCAGGAGTGGTGAGACAGTTTTGCTTAAGATCCTTTTGTCTAACCACGAGACTGAGGAAGCTACATGGGAGCCAGAGGAAGCTATGAAAGAGCGTTACCCTTTTCTTTTTGATCAGGTATGTATGGTTACGGGGACGTAACCTTGTTTCTTTTACGGGGGTAGGAGATGATCGCGACGAGTTTTTAAGAGTTTCATACCCTTTTTGTATGTTGTGTCGGTATGTGTGTCGGGATGAGTTGGGTTAGTAACACGTTTTATGTAGAGTTTTGTTTTGGTTGTTGAGTCGGAAGTGTTGAGAGAGTACCTTTGTTTAGTAGTGGTTTGAACTTCGGGAACGAAGTTCTTTTTAAGGAGGGAAAACTGTAATACTCCGTATTTATGAGTCTTTGGGTACTCTATCGAGTAGGCCTTACTCTGTCGAGTAAGGGTGAGTTGCATTTTAAAATAGTTTCTGACCTGTTGGGTACTTGATTGAGTAACTAGGATACTCGATCGAGTAAGGGGGTACTCGATCTAGTACCTTGGGTACTCGATCGAGTAGCCGGTTTACGGGGAGTTTTTCTCGGGTTTTGTTAATTATGCGATTAAGATATATAACCTTTTTCGTCATTATGCTAAACACTTTTGCAAAACCTAATTTACTGTCAAAGAGAGAAAGCAAGTACGTTCATCATCTTAATCGCATTGTTAGCAAATCCCGGAGTTTGGAAGGTCGGTTTTCATCGTTTGTTATACCGTTGAGATCCTTTCGTCAAGGGTAAGATCTATGTACCCTTTTTGTTGTCTTTCCTTTAAGTTGGTTAAACCCTAATCTAGGGATTTGGGGGTTTTTGAGTAGTTTGTGATTTGGTAGTATTTGTATGTTGTATGATAGGAGGAGGGTTCGTAGAAGAAGCTTTTTGATTCAGCTGTAGAGACCGTCTGATAGTTGTGCTTTTCAGGTAGGATTTCCTACTCATTATTAGTCCCATAATGGGATTATTGTTGATGTGTTGTGGTTGATTGAATAATATAGTAATTGTATTGTGACGGTTGTTGATTGTGATTGTTTGTCTCTGGTTCTCGAGGCGTGTCCTCGGCTGAGTGGGGTCACTTGCGGGAGTGACTTCACGCCCTAGTTTCGCCCTTCGTGGAACCCGCCACGGAAGGGGATGTGCACATTAATGGATAGGGTTATCGCTCGTTATGAGGAGCGGGGATTTGGTGGGTACGGCTGCGGTCCCCAGCGGCGGGATCCCAGGTCAAGTGGACATCGGTGATTGAGATTGTTGGAATTGGTGTGGTTGTGTGTGTGACGGTTAAGGTCTGCTTTATCTTATTGATGATATATATTGAGTTGTGTGATTAGTATCGACCCGGTTGTTGTTTTGTAAACCCGTGGTGATCAATTCGGGGATGGTGAGCGAGAATGAGCAGGTTTGAGTTGAGTACTGGGATAGCTGGGAGGTGCCACCGTCTGACGATAGAAGTCTTCCGCTGTAGTCTTTTAGTTTTATGACATTTCAGTATTTCAGTAGACAGTTGGTTTTAAGAACTTGTACCCGTATTGTGGGATTTGGTTTCAGTTGTACTTTTCACTAAAAGTTATATCATTTAAGTTGTTTCGTTATTGTCTTATGAATATCATGCCTCGGGTAACCGAGATGGTAATATCTTCATACCTGAGTGGTCCTGGTAAGGCACTTGGAGTATGGGGGTGTTACATGTATAATTTTTGTAATTTTGGATTTTTGTTGTATTTTAGTTAAGTATTTAATTGATTTAGAGTGAAGTGAGGGAGAGAATTTCATGCTTTTTTATTAAGTGCTTTTGCAGATTAGTTGAGAAATTTGACGTAAGGAGACGTTGGGCACTTGGAAGACGTCATATTCCAAAATTCGTTCTAGTTTTAGTCGAACTCGATCGAGTTTCAAATGGGAAATTAAAAAGAGTTTACGCCGTAGCAAAAGAAGTTCGTCAAAGTCAAACTCGACCGAGTTTTGTTAAACTCGATCGAGTTTCTGTCTGAACCGGGTTCCGTGTTTCCGTTCAAAGCTTATAACGCGAAAGCCATATTCTTCTTCGACTTGCTATTTCGTCTTCCCTAAACTTCTTCTCTCTAAATCTCTCTACTCCTTCACTCTAATTGCTTCAAATAATCATTTATCTCGTGTTTAATTGTTCCAAAGTTGATTGCTTGCTAATTTATTCACTCCTTTGTCTTCAACTTTGCTAATACTCTTGCATCTTGAGGTAAATTGTTATTTTCATATTTGTTGTAGATGCTTATTCATGGTGTTTCTTGCTTCCTAATTGTTCTAAGTTCATTCCAATTGCTATTCCCTTGCTTATTATTTCCTTTATTGTTGAATTTAAGCCCAAAAACTGAAAATTTTAGAATTAGGGTTTGTTAGGCCTGGAAATCCACATACCACCCTGATCAGCATTTCACCTGAACCTGACTGCCAGGCTCTCAGGGTGCCAGGCTCTCAGGGCACATGAAGTTAGGCGCCAGGCCATGGAGAGGACAATGGTCTAAATATCAGGACGATATTTGACCAAATCCGCGTACATTAAAGGAAATAAATACGCAGCATTAAGTGTAAATATTATGCAGTAATTGCGGTGATTAAGGGTGATATATTTGGTAATTATTGCCTGCAATTATGGAGAATATTCAGCCTTTAATGACCAGATCAAAGCAGCCGTTCAAGATAAAAGACTATATAAGGAACACTTTGGAGCGATTGGGAGGAGATCATTCGTACAACGAGAAGAAGAACACATATTACATAAAAATATAAGCATTATTGTTATCATTGGAATATTCTCTCAAAATCATATAGTGAAATCCTCTCCTGGCTTGGTGCCCGTGGTTTTTTCCCATTTAAGGGTTTTCCACGTACAAAATTGTTTGTCTTGTTATTTCTATTATTTTATTTATTGCTTAAATCGTACCCTGTCAACCTGACCAGAAATCTAATTAGAGCTAGTTAACCCTGCACAATATCACCCTGACCTGATTTCGCCTTGCGCAAAATCCACACAAAACAATTGGCGCCCACCGTGGGGCATCTAGCTCTTTAAACCCTTTTTTCTCATCTTACAAAAACTTAAAAACTTACAAAAATGGCCCAACCTACCGTTGAAGATCAATTGAATGCAGCTCTCCAAAAAATCGCTGAGTTGGAAAGCCTGAAAGAAAAAGTGGCCCAAACTGAAGCAGAGATCCTGCAATTGAAAGAATCTAGGTCAGCCCTGAAACAAAAATTGGAAAAAACCCAAGGGGCAGGCTCTAGATTCCAACCAGGAACCCCATTTTCATCAATCATCAAAAACATTGATTTTTCCAGTTTTGGGAGCCCAAATACTCCTAAAATCACTAACGCAGATGGTGATGAAGAGCCAAAAAATGATGACAAACCTGATGAATATGCAGCAGCTATCATGATGGTAGTAGTTCCGGAGATCAAGAAACTCAATGAAAAATTTGACAAGATACCAGGAGTACCTGCCAGTATGGAAGAAGCTGCCCCTGACAGCTATGCTGATTCACCCTTCATAGAAGAAATAGCCAAAGTAGATCTACCAAAGAAATTCACAATTCCATCCATGAGGGTCTATGATGGAACCACGGATCCACAAAATCACGTGGCTCTTTACAAGCAGAAAATGTTGGCTACATCCATTCCCAGCGAATTCAGACAAGTTTGCATGTGTAAGGGATTTGGGACGACCTTGACTGGCCCTGCCCTGCAATGGTACATCAACCTGCCTACTGGCAGCATCCATTCCTTTGCCAACCTGATTAACAGTTTCAACCAGCAGTTCGCAAGTAGCAGGGAGTTGGAGAAACGATCCAGTGACCTTTACCGAATTACACAGAAGCCTGATGAAACACTCAAGACATTCCTTGCAAGGTTCAACAAATAAAAAGTATCTATACCCAGGTGTGACGTTGGAACAGTAGTGGAGGCATTCAGACAGGGGTTACTACCACATAGTGACTTGTACAGTGAACTCACTAAGTATCCCTGCCACACCTTCGAAGATGTTCAGGCAAAGACCCTTGTCTTCATCGGGCTAGAAGAAGATAAAAGCTACAAGCTTGGATCACCCAGTGGACCAAGGGATCATGAAAAAAGCAATAGGAAAAGCAACAGAGGGAACAATTACAGACCTACTCCATATTCCAGGCCAGATCAATCAGAAGTCAACCTGACTCATGAATACCAAGGTAAGGTTAAGGTTTATCCACCTATCCCCGAACATAACTTTTGTGTTGATACTGCAGGATTGATCCAGAGGCTTGACAACATGGGAACAACTGTTAGATGGCCCAGGAAGGTAGAAAATCCAAATCCCAGAAGAGACAATTCAAAATGGTGCGAATTTCACATGGATATTGGACACACCACGGATGATTGTTTCACTCGAGGAAGGAAGTGGCCTACCTATCAAAATCGATACTTGAAAGACCCGATCAAGTCAAAAGGCAGGAATGCAAACCAGGATAAAGATAATCGGGAGCACAAGCAGATCGCAGCCTCCCTCCACCACCACCACTCTATGAAGTAAAATTCATATCAAAGTGTTCGAAATTTGTGGCCCGACAAGCTCAACAGCAAAAAAGATAGCCAGGACACCGAGGACCGTGTCACCCTGCAAGCTGGATCCAGTTCCAACAATCCCTTTCAACGATTTCGACCTAGTAGGCATCCCTGATGTTCATCACGGTGGCCTGGTCATTTCTATGCAGATTGGAACAGCCACAGTAAGAAGAATCCTGGTAGATGGAGATAGCTCAGTAAACCTGATCATGCTTGACGTAGTGAAAGCCATGAAAATAGACGAGGATCAAATCACCAAAAAATCCAGCGTCCTAGTAGGGTTCAGTGGAGAAACCAGGAGCACTCTAGGAGAGATCCACCTCCCAACCTATTGGAAGGAGTCTCATCCTATGAAAAGTTTGGGGTTCTTGACTGCTTGTCATCCTACAACGCCATCCTGGGCAGACCCTGGATTCACAACGTCAAGGCCGTACCATCAACCTATCACCAGTGCATCAAGATACCAACACACTGGGGCATAGCAACAATCAAAGGGGATCACAAGACAGCCCAGGAGTGCTACACAGCAGCCTTGAAGCCTTCCAAGGCAGGTAAGTCCCTAGCATAGCAATTACAGTATCCTGTCAGGAGCACGTATGTAGCACCTCCCAGAATGGAAACAGATCAGGTAATTCTAGACCCTGAGTACCCCGACAGGTATGTTTTAATAGGATCCGACGCACCGATAATGTCGGGCCGAATCGGTAAATTTCCTTAAAAATAAATCATCTTGGTTTGCTTGGTCACATTTTGATATGACTGGAATTAGCGCTGATATTATTACTCATAAGCTCAATGTTGACCCATCTTTTAAGCTTGTGCAACAGAAAAGGCGCAAATTTGCAGCTGAAAGAAATACCATAATAAATGAAGAAGTAGAAAAACTCCTGGATATGGGGATGATCGGGGAAGTAATGTACCCCGAGTGGTGGCTAATGTAGTTGTTGTGCGGAAAAAGAATGGAAAGTGGAGAGTCTGTGTAGACTACACCGACCAACAAAGCCCGTCCTAAAGATCCGTTCCCCCTGCCTCATATTGATGTTATGGTAGACGCAACAGCAGGCCACGAGATGCTAACATTCATGGATGCTTCCAACGGATTCAATCAAATAAAGATGCACCCTGCTGACCAGGAGAGTACTGCATTCATTACAGATCGAGGCATATCTTTGTTACACGCCATGCCTTTCGGCCCGAAGAATGCGGGGGCAACGTATCAAATACCGGTCAACATGATGTTTAAAGACCAGATAGGTGACATCATGGAAGTATACATAGATGACATGGTGGTAAAATCCAAGAATGCAGAAGATCACGTGAAGCACCTGGAAGTAGCATTTGAGATATTACAAAAATATAACATGAAGCTGAACCCTGCAAAATGCCACTTTGGGGTCTCTTCAGGGAAATTTCTTGGATATATGGTCACAAAAAGAGGCATAGAAGCAAGCCCTGAACAGATAAAGGCCATCCTGGAACTACAGTCACCCAAGTCTGTCAAGGATATCCAAAAATTGACAGGCCGGGTAGCTGCCCTGAACCGCTTTATATCAAGATCTTCTGAAAGATGCAAGACATTCTATAACTTACTCAGGAAAAATAAACAATTCCAGGTGGACGGACGAACATGAGGCGCTTTCCAGGATCTAAAATCCTATTTATCATCTCCACCCTCATCGGCTAAACCAAAAGGGAGAACCTTTGTCGAGATACCTATCCTGTCACCGACATAGCAATCAGTGCGATCCCTAGTGAAAGAACAGGATGGGCAAAGCAACATCCGGTCTACTATGTAAGTAAGAGCCTGCTAGATCTTTGAGTTGAGGTATGGACTACTTGAAAAATATGTTTTAGCATTGATAATGTCGGGTACTAAGTCGAGACCTTATTTTGAAAGTCACCCAATTATAGTCGGGACCAACTTACCCATAAAGTCCTGTCCCACGTAACCCCGAACTTTCGAGGCGGGATGGCCAAATGGTCGGTCTGATTAGCACATATGACATCTCCTTTGAACCCGGGCAAATGATCAAATCGCAGGCCCTAGCGACTTTGTGGTGACTTCACCCTAACCGGAACCAGACCTAAAAAAAGAGGTCAACCAACTAGAAAATAAAACCCTAGACCAAGAATGGACCTTGTTCATAGATGGGGCATCCAATGCCAGGGGGACAGGGTTAAAATTAGTACTGAAATCACCCCAGGGAGATGTAATAGCTCAGGCTGTAAGCTGTGAGTTTAAAGCTACCAACAACGAAGCAGAATATGAAGCCCTGATAGCAAGCTTAAAGGTATGTCTAGACCTCGGTGTTCAAAACCTAAAGGTAAAAACTGATTCACTCTTAATTGCCAATCAAATAAAGGGAATTTATACGGCTAAGGATGCAAAAATGATTTCGTATTTAGAATATGCAAAAGACCTTACCGCTAAATTTCCTTCATTTGATATCGATCAAATACCTAGAGACCTGAATACCCAGGCTGATGCTCTGGCCAGCCTAGGCTCAAACTTTACCCCCGCTATTTTTGATAAAATACCAATTGTGCACTTATTAGAACCGACCATCAAGAAAAACCCAACAGGTCAACCCCACAATCGTGATAGTAACTCTTGGACTAAACCTTATTATGATTGGTTTCTCCGAGGAATACTACCTCAGGGAAGACATGAGGCAAGGGCCTTTAGAATTAGAGCTTCATCTTATGCTATCATCAATAACACCTTGTTCAAGAGATCACAGGCTGGACCCTACCTGAGATGCTTGGAGCCTGACGAAGCCAAACTAGTACTTTAAGAAATACATGATGGACACTATGGCAATCATAAAGGAGGAAAAAGCCTGGTAAGCAAAATTCTCAGGATAGGCTACTACTGGCCTACGCTGAGGGCTGACTGCCTGGAATACTCTTCAAAATGCGAAGCTTGCCAAATCCATGCACCAATCATACATCAGCCATCTGAACTCCTTCATTCAATTTGCGCACCCTGGCCATTTATAAAGTGCGGCATGGACATTGTGGGAAAACTGCCTGTAGCTCCAGGACAAAAAGTCTTCATGTTAGCCATGACCGATTACTTTTCTAAGTGGATCGAGGCTGACTCTTACAGGCAAGTAACCGAAAAAGAAGTAATATCCTTCATCAGGACAAATATTATTTGCGGATACGAGTCCCATCGAAATAGTATGTGACAATGGAACTCAATTCGTGGGTAAAAGGACCCAAGCATTCTGCCAAGAATGGAACATCAACCTGGTAACATCAACCCCTGGATACCCAAAAGCTAATGGCCAGGCAGAGTCAAGCAACAAGGTAGTCATAAGCTGCCTAAAAAAGAAGCTGAAAAGAAGACGAGGCAGATGGGCTGAAGAACTTCCATTAGTACTATGGGCAGACAGGACAACTCCAAAAACTGCGACAGGCCAAACACCTTACTCCCTGGTGTACGGCTGCGAAGCTGTCATCCCTGCAGAAGTACGAGTACCAACATCCATATCCAGCCTGAATAACGTTGAAACAAACAAAGACCTGATGCAAGATAACTTAGTCCTGACAGAAGAACTAAGAGACGCTGCCAAAATCAGGATGGCATCATATCAACAAGCAGTTGCCAGGACTTACAATAAAAACGTTAGGATCAGGGTCTTCAAAGAAGGAGCCCTTGTCCTACGCAAAGTATTCCCAAATAAAAAGGAAAAATCAGCAGGCAAGCTAGCTCCCACATGGGAAGGCCCTTACTTAATTGATTCAATTGTTGGACAAGGGGCATACAGGCTCCAAACACTAGAAGGGGAAATGATCCCAAGATCCTGGAATGTAACTCATTTAAAACTATTCCATATGTAAAGATCAGATCAGGCTACAGTCAGGTACAAATTCGATCACTACTCAACCTGATGTGCTATGTGATGAACTACATGCTTTATATGACTTGCCTGTATTTTATACCTGCTCAACTAACCCATCTATTTTTTGAATCCTGAACAATTATACATAATAAAAGATTATACGCATAAATATTCAGGATTGAGGGCTACTCTACTATATATTCCTGAAACAAAAATTTTGCACTTAACTGTGCCTAACGAGTTGGTAACCATCACCGGATACAGTAAAAAGTCAGGACCAATCAGGCATGAAATAATTGCCTGACCTGACTAGGTTTACTGCCACGGATAACAACCGACTGGACGCAGCAAGACGGTGCAAGGGTGTTTTATCCCGACCATCAGTCTAAAATGCCCTCTCGACAGGCCGAATACCAAGCCCTCCAGCCAGGCAGGGGACATAAGCCCTTCTGACAGGCCGGATTTCCCACCCTTTCAACCATTATAGCAAAAAAAACTATACTTGGTTGAAATACTTATGACAAACATTGAAACAAAAATATGCAGGTTATTTAACCAGAATAATGTGCAAATCATGCAAACAAAATATTTGACAGGTCAAACAGGATGAAACTCACAAATCAAGCAAAGACAAAAGTAAAATCAGCCAAAAGAAGGCCATCATGTCTATATTAATAAACCCTTACCCCCTGGGGCAAAGGTACCGAAATATTCATAAAGGCCCGGGAAAGCCCCCCTGACCCAAAACAGAAAAAACGAAAATAATGTTTGTCCAGGGACATCCCCCCTGGATGGGCCAAAATACCAACTGAAAATTATAAAATATTACTGCTTCTCCTCAGAAGCAGCAGCATCAGCAACCTGCTCCCCACTCTTAGCCGGCTCAGCCTCAACGTTCTGCTCCCCTGGAGAATCGACCTCCTGTTCATTTTCCAAATTATGCAGGTCAGGATACTTAGAAGCAGCAAAAGCCATCTCAGCTGCAGGGTCCCATTTTTCCCTGGCCTCGACAGGCTCCGACATGGCAGCTGCCCTTCCCTTGATATAGAAATAGAGGGAGGCATCATCCAACTTGAACTCCAAGTCATCCCTCTCCTGGGTAAGCTCTTCATTCCTATCCAGGGCCTCCTGCAACAGCCGCGCGCTTGAAGCCGCCTCAGTCTTAGCAGCATCCCTCTCAGCCTGCACTCTTGTCAAATCAGCAGTCTTGGCAGCCAAGTCAGCCCTTGCAAATTCCAGCTCAGACTTCAACCTATCATAATCTGATCTCATCAGATCAATCCTGGCTACCAAAGAAGTAGCCTGATAGGCATTGTGGAGACAGGTCGCAGCACCCTGACCAAAGACAAGAAAAGTATGAGTAACCTGTACCAACAATAGAAGACTACCAAAAATAAAACACATGGAAATGATTCCAACATACCTCCCTTACAGCAGCTAGGGCACCAGCCAAGAGGCTGACTGAATGATCCACTGAAGCAACTGCCTGAGTAGCAGTCTCAACAGGGCCAAGGGTGAGCATGAAATCTGATTTAGAAGCTGCATAGTCCCTGATTTTCACCCTAGCAGCCTCCAGGTTATCCAACCTGACTCTCACCTCCCTGACCGGGGCAGAAATATCAACATCCTCAATTTTCCTCTTCTGGGCTGCTGAACTTGTTTCAGCAGGGACAGTAGGTGCAGTAGCGACCTTGGCAGCATCAGGCTGCTCAGTCAAGTCGATGACAGGTTCAGTATCCCCACTTCTCTGAGGACCTTCCTCCTTAATCTTAGCCAGCCTGGCTGAGAGGTCAGCCATACCAAACCTGGCAAGACGAATAGACGACCTAGTAGCTGCAACACGAAATGCTATATCAGCAATATAAACCAAGTATTATCAGGGAGTCCAAGTAGAAAGAAAGGAAAGATCAAAAAAAGACTTACTGCCTGAAGTGCTGGCACCAGCAGCCCCTGATGCTTTAGCAGCTCTGGGAGCACCGTCAGCCTTCAAACAGCAAGGAAGGTGACCAACCCCACAACAAAGAGGCCAGGACCTCTCCAAAGGAGGAATAGCAAGGAAAGCAGAGACATTGGGAGTAGGATACTCAGTTTCAGTAACCCAGTCATCAACTGCACACATAAGAGGTATGACTTATTATTTTCATTTCATTTTTTCACTAACAAGAAAAACATGCAGGTTAAAGAAAGAAAATCAAAAGACTCACCAGCCACACAGGCCTCATGATTCAAATACACCAGGTCAGGACCCACGGAATTGGTCCTGACAAACATATAGCCAGCAGCCCAGCCCTTATCATGGCCACTGTCTAAATTGCTCAGAAGGGGAGTAGTTGACGGCCTGACCTTGAAACTTATACGGCCAGGACTGTTTGTTTTAACAGCATAACAGGTCTTCAAATCATCAAGAGAAAAAGAGACATTGTGTTTTTTACAGAGGTTCTCAATAGAACATACAACTTTCCACACCATCGGCATTAATTGATAAGAAGGGACACCAATCTCCTTAATAACCTCAACCATAAGAGGAGAAAAAGGAAGCTTACAGCCTGCCCTGAAAGCCCAGTCATGAATGCAGAACCAACCAGGACAAGCCCAGTCAGCCCTGATGGGAGAATCCTCAGGGATCCAGACTTCAGCGTCAGCAGGGATGATTCCCTTATCCTTCAAAATTTTTTCGAACTCAGGCTTCAAACGGTTTGCAGGAGACTGAACTTCATTTAAAGCCTTCGTGGGCTTAAATTGAAAAGCACCATGAGATATTGAGATCATCTCCAATGGAGGATCACTCGTTTTATTTACTATGGGAGAAGGAGCATCAGAAGAGGCAGGCAAAGTTTCAGAGGAGACTTCCTCAGGATTTTGAGGAGGAGGAGTTGCAGGAACCGCTGCCCTGGTAGATTTTTTCTTTGCAGCCATTGTTTGAAGAATTATGGAAGATTGATTAAAAGATTTGGGAACTTGAGAATTAAGATAACTGAAGAGAAAGAAAGTTAAGAAAAAGAAGACGAAGAAATTATGTTGATGAGTTCAAATTAATGAAGCACCCAAGTATTTATAGCAAAAAAGATTAGGGTTTCAGCCGCAAAAACATTAAGGCAAGTTGCAGTAAATATCCACGCGTCAGCAGTTGCAGTAAAAGAGCCGTTACAGGAAATTGATCAGGGAAAATTAACCGTTGGGTGATCTTATCAAAATTGAAGTTATCTCCTCATTTTTTCGTCCTGGCACTACCAATAAGGAGATAAGGGGCAATTGTTAGGCCTGGAAATCCACAGACCACCCTGATCAGCATTTCACCTGAACCTGACTGCCAGGCTCTCAGGGTGCCAGGCTCTCAGGGCACATGAAGTTAGGCGCCAGGCCATGGAGAGGACAATGGTCTAAATATCAGGACGATATTTGACCAAATCCGCGTACATTAAAGGAAATAAATACGCAGCATTAAGTGTAAAGATTATGCAGTAATTGCGGTGATTAAGGGTGATATATTTGGTAATTATTGCCTGCAATTATAGAGAATATTCAGCCTTTAATGACCAGATCAAAGCAGCCGTTCAAGATAAAAGACTATATAAGGAACACTTTGGAGCGATTGGGAGGAGATCATTCGTACAACGAGAAGAAGAACACATATTACATAAAAATATAAGCATTATTGTTATCATTGGAATATTCTCTCAAAATCATATAGTGAAATCCTCTCCTGGCTTGGTGCCGTGGTTTTTTCCCATTTAAGGGTTTTCCACGTACAAAATTGTTTGTCTTGTTATTTCTATTATTTTATTTATTGCTTAAATCGTACCCTGTCAACCTGACCAGAAATCTAATTAGAGCTAGTTAACTCTGCACAATATCACCCTGACCTGATTTCGCCTTGCGCAAAATCCACACAAAACAGGGTTCTTATTTTCGGGATTAATTTAAGCATTAAATTGGGGGATTTGTGGGTTTATTTGCTGGAGATCTTCAATGTGAATGTTATAATTGCAATTTCCCTAGCTTGAGCATGGTTTATGTGCGATTTTTCGACTAAAAATCGAATTTTCAGACGGTCTCCTGCTGAAAAACGAGACCCATATTTTGCTATTAAATTGGATTGTGATTGCTTTTCTTGAAATTGTAGGTATGACAAACCTCGAATCCAGCACTCGGAGACCTAGACGGAGGCAAGCACCCGTTTCCCCACCAATTGAAGTTGTTGAGGAAGATGAATCTATGGAAGAAGAAGAGGAGGATGATGACGAGATTGAGTATCCATTTATTGAATTCCGGGATGCAAAACAGCGGCTCAAGTTTCTTCGTTTAGCACAGCGCCCAATGAGACCCACTCGGTGCGTTGACCGTTCTATTTTACGCACCTTGAGAATTGAAACTGCCATGGAAGATTTATTCAATGAAATTGGGTTAATTGGGTTATTTAACCTTTGTGAGCTTTCCTATCGTCCCCTGACCTTGGAATTTGTGAGTTCTTTTTATTATGATTCATTGGGATGTAGAGTTAGTTTTCGGTTGCTTAACCAAGATTTTGAGTTATCTTGTGATGAACTAGCTCAACACTTAGGCTGTGACCCTTGTGAAGAGGATAATATAATTGAGGTTCCTGATGATGTTTATCCTGCTCGATTCCTTCCCCTCCTTACGGGGTATACCGATGTGGATACTAGTGTTATGCTTTTGAGTGATGTTCAACATGTGTGTTTAAAGCTGTTTTTGAGAATGTTGGGTCACTTGTTATTTGCTCGGAAGGATATGAGCAAATTACAGTCTATAGAGGTTCTCCTTTGTGCTAGTTATTTAAACCCTTATCAGGAAGAACCCTTTGTTTTTAGCCCTCTTGCTGTTATTTGTGATGCTCTGAAACGCATGACCAAAAGCCGTGCTGTTTTGGAATGTGGGGCCCTTGTTACACGTTTGGCCCGGAGGCTTGCTGGGTTTAATGGGCGGGCGCCCTATGAACCTATGACTGAGATGCATCCTCCTCTCTTTGATGAGGAATATTTGAGATAAGGTATTCAGTTTATGACAGTGTTGCATGGCAATGAGTATTATTGGCGAGTTAGGGGTGAACTTTATCTGCGGCTCCCTTCTTATAACTTGCCTCCTCTTATTCCTTTGGATGAAGTCCTGTTTCCTGCTCGTTCGCCTGCTCTCACTTACTTGCTTCCTGATGATATCTTGGCTCCTTTACCTACTGCTGATGTTGCTGGTACTGCTAGTGGCTTACAACGCCACCGCCGCCGTGATCCCATTCATGTCCCTCCTGCTGTTTTTCCTCCGCCTCCTAGTTCTTCTTTATATCCCGGCTAATCTTTTGATGCTGATACAGCCCGGGATGTACGAGTCCATGAGGGTATTACTTCTGCTTTGGCTACTAGGCGTTTATGGGAGAATATGGAGGCTGTGAGCCTCAATTCAGATCAGCCACCTTATCCTGGGGCACAGCCCCCTTACTATACCACACCTGGTGATGAAAGTCGAGTGTTCCATCTCTATCGTACTACCCGTGCTGCCTTTGAAGCTAGTCCTTACAGCACTGAGTTTGGTGCTTTGGCACGACCTTTCTACACACCTATTAGGCCATATTTGCCGATAGGTGGTTTTGGAGGGCCCACTGATGCTCCCTTTGTTGGTGTGCCTACTACTGGACGTGGCCGTGGCCGTGGTCGTAGCCGTGGTGGTTATGGAGGTGCTGGACCTTCCTATTCTAGAGGTGATGGTGATGATGAAGCCGTTCAGTAGTGACAGCTGGTCACTACTTCTCCCTTTTCTGCAGCTGGTTTGGGGAAGCTCTTCTACAAACAGCTGGTACTATCTTTCCTTGTACTTTCTTCTATTGTACTTAGTTAGCTGCTTTTCTCCTTTCTTTATTTGTTAGTAGTGTCCTTTAGGCTGCTGTTGTTGTTGGATTTATGTGATTGCTCTGCTGTTAGCGTCACACTGAGGACACCGTGACATTTAGGTTTGGGGAAGGGTATTTATTTACGTTGTGTGCCTTTTATTTAAAAAAAAAAACTTAGAAAATTTCAAAAACTCAAAAAATATGTTTTTTTTTGTTATTTCTTTGTGTGTTTTAGGTAGATTTTTGGTAAATTGGATCACTATGATGATAATTTGCATTGCTTCTGCATTTGAATCCTAGCTAAGCTTTCCATGTACTTTGTTTTGACCCGTTAGTTTAAGGAAATAAAGCTCAATGAACAAGTTTGATCGTATTTGTCATGCCTCTTACTTAGTAGATTTGACAAAATTAGTTGGTAAACCACTTAATTTCTGAGGTCTTTAGAGCTTCCTAGGCCAGGAACATTTATAAACTGGTCTCCTTGTTAATTAGGCTTGAGTGTGGTTCTCCTTGTGGAATATGTAATATCAAACTGCATAAATGTGAAACTAGTTTCTTGATGCTTTTACAATTTCATTGACTAAGTACATGTGATAGGTAATTCTACCCGTTCATATAAGCCTTACATTACCCTATGTTTAGCCTTTTTGAATCCTTGTAGCCTGTTTTTGTGCCTTATCCTTAGCTACAATCCTAGAATTTGCCTACCCTTCGGGACAGTCGCAGTTGTTTTTATCATGCCTATGTTAGCTATTATGGTTGGGTTGGGACATGATGTCATTGTGGGTATATCTACTATTTTTGTTGCAATTGTGTTAGTCTCTTATGTCGATAAAGAAAGATTGTGAAGCAAAGAAAAAAAATGAAAAAAAAAAAAAGCAAAAAGAAAGAAGAAGAAAAAAGAAACGAGAAAAGAAAAAAGAAAAAAAAGAGAAGAGAAAAAAATTGAAAGAATTGCTTCATCATATTTGTTAAGAGACTATATGGGTTTTACTAGAGTCTAATGCATATTTGGGGAGTGGCTCGTTGCCTCCCATATGTTGTCAAAGTTGAGATTATTTCTCTAGTTAGGATTGTTTATGTAACATCCCGTAAATTTGAAGACCTTTATTATATTTTAAAAGTAATATTTTAATCTATTTTAATTTTATATTAATTTATTTGAAATAAAATTTATTTGATAAAATATAATCTTATTTTATTTTGAAGAAATGTAATTATTTTTGATAGTTTAGAAATGTTTAAAAGTGATTTAAACTATATTTAAACCTTTTCCCTTGATAAAATAGATTTCGGATAAAAGTCGTAAAATTGGGATTTTCCCATTTCTTACGGTCGTTGGGTAAACGATTTTGGATATTGGGCATATGAGTACTTAATCTTTTAGTAAAATCGTGTTTAAGAACTTTAATTTTCTCGGAAATCGCGTTCGACGAATATTTCTAATTTCTGCCGAAACGAACCAAAACGTTAACAATTGAAACTCACCCAAACACCCTACCCCAAACCATGCACCCTCCATCCTCCATGGGTCTCCTCTTCATCTTTCATTTCCTCAATTCTCATTCTATCACTTCCTTCTTCCAAACACCAAATTCATCTCAAAAATCCTCCTTACAATCCCTAAATCCACCATAACTTCTTCATTTCTCCACCAAATCGCATAAAAATTATATATTCGGAATCATCTCTTCAATCCTCGCCTACTAGTAAGCTTTATTTTAATTTCCCCCAATTTTTGTTTAAGGCTCATCTTTTAGGGTTTTCGAATTTAAGCTTAATAATTGTGTTTTTGTTGTTCTTATAGGTGAAGAATTTGAAGATGAGTTAGGTGACTCATATGTGGTTGAAGATGAAGAGTAATTTTGGGTTTTAGAAGCTTTCTCAAGTTATTACTTGTCTCTTTGCTAGCCTAAGGTAACTATTCCGAGTTACTCGACGATTTAATGTCACATTAGTAGTTGTATTTGTTGTTTGTTGTTGTTTGAGACGATCTTGTTGATAAATGAATGAATGGAGTAAGATAAGTATGCTTGTGTTTAATTTATGTTACCCATTTTTATATTATTATTTGGAACAATATTGGATGAGGAATTATGTGTTGTGACAAGTCCGCGTGTTGACTGGAACGCGTCAGTACCGGACTGAGACGGTTTCCAATGTTTCCAAAAATATGACAGATTGAACGACATCGAAAAATTAGGTGGTTTAGCCACTTGAATCACTCAATTCGGAGTCCGTATGAGTAAATGGCGTCGTTTTATCGATTAAAATTTATAGAAAAGTTTACCCTTGTGTGAGACGGTTATTTATGCTATTTTATTATGCGAGAATTTTGTGGAATTAGTTATTTTGTAAGTTGGAATGTTTTTCTTTATGTTAATAGTGTTCACATGATAGAAATTGGAAATAGCATGAGGATGATATTGTGATGAATTTTGTGATTTGGGCCAAAGTAGGCCAAGACTCTGAGCTGGGCCAGATTGACTGAATAAGTTTGGTCAAACTAGGTTTAAACCGATCAGCCTCGATTTGACCGATGACCCGTCGCGGGACTCGGGTCGAGGGTTTGTCTTTGAGGTGAGATTGGTTGTTATTGGATGTTTTATGTTATGCCTTGATATTTGTAATTATCATTTCACATGTTGGTTGTTGGATGCTTTGGATGCCTTATGCTTGAATCTTGTTGTCTCTCTGCCATTTTAGCTTATTCTGATGGATTATGGTACTGTTGGTTAACTGGAATTTGGATTATTATTGATATTGGAGATATTGTTGGATTGTCAGCTGAATATGCTCTTGCGTAGTCTTTCATATGCTAGGGTGTGTATGATCATTTGTGTGTGTGCAAGTTTGGACTCTTTGCCCCTTTTATGGTTAATTGGGTGTCCTACTTGTCTTGTGTGGTGTGGGCTAAAGTATTCAAGCTGGGACTAGGTCCTAGGTGAGTATTTCGGCCTTCGTCATAGATAGGCCCTTATAGTCTTTGATGAGTGTATGTTCACAGCTTAACAGCCTTTGTGTCTTAGCTTGGTGGGCTTATATCCAAGTTAGGGCATGACCTCCTGACGTACTCTTAGAAGTATGTGGTCAGCTTAAGTACTAGCCAAACCTTTGGTGGACTCCTTAGGGGTACTTATGTGTGTGATCATGGGTCTTGGATGCGGTACTTTCCGCATGTCGCTAGGTCTGCGCAGGTTTAGGACTAGGGTGTTTACGTTACCTCGTGGTATAGACTCGAGTTACAGAGTGACTATTGACTGTACTAGGAACTTATGCCTGTCTCTAGATATATTGTCCTTTCTTGTTGATGATTCTATGAATCATAGAAGGTGAGATGCAAGCCGGCTATGGTTGATAGAGTTTGGATTCCTGGATGTTATGTGATTCACATGATAGTGTAGTATGAGTCGGTCTAGTATTCACATGCTAGGACTATGTGTTGATATATTGTTGTTCACATGATAAGCACGATTGTCTAGCATCTATATGCTAAGGCTATGTGTTATTCATATTCATATTCTTATGTTTACATGTTATATTAATTATGACATTTCGTGGCTGGGAGAACTCGGAGTTACTCCCCACTGATTGTGGCTCTCGTATTTGTATAAAATGCGATTGACGATGGTGATGATGCATATATGGGGTACATGGACGAGCTAGCGAGCAAAGTAACCTTGGGACCTAGATTGGCTTTATGTTATTGTGACCCTTAAACACTTTTTATGTCATATACTTTTTAGGGACATATGTCTCCCTTTTTCATACTTGGGTTGTATAACTTTGTTTCGCGACTTTAGCGATGTTTTAATAATGAGATTTATTTTAGACTTTGCATGTTTGACACCTTCCCATTTGGATACTTTTATAACAGGTTCAGGTTTTAAAAATTACAGGTTTTTACCCAAATGAACCTATTACAAACATATCCATGCAGTTTGATTCTAGAATTACGTGTTTCTTTTTCCGCAATGAATGAGGGTGTCACAGTTGGTATCAGAGCATATTTGCTCCCGACGCACGTTTGTGCACCCCCAATATAAATAACTTGACCTTAAAATAATAAACTTGAGAGATGGATAGGATGGGTAGATTTAAGGACCTAAGGTGGTAGTCTGTAGTGTGTTTGCTCTTTGTTAGGTTCTAACATGTTTGTTGATTGTCGTGTAATATTTGTTGTGCCTTGTATCAATAACCGTAAACCTACCAACGTGAAGATCAAGATTTGGTGCCTATTGCCGAGGACTGAAGATTTGTTTACCTTTGAAGAATGCTTCTACCCCCTCGAAGATGTTTCTCATTCTTTGTGTACCTTGTCTTATTCTTTATCTCTTGGTGCTTATTCTCCTTCTAAACTCTCTTTTCTTTTTCCTTGGAAGTTACTCTTGTACCCTCCTAACTTGTCCTTTGTTCCTTGATTATCCTACCTTAACGCCTTTTTGATAGTACTCTTTCTTTTGAGGAACGTTGACCGTGGTTTGGAAAATTCGACTTTTGAGGAGATTGTTTGTGGTTAACCCATAACCCTGGTTTTAAGAGGTTGTGATGTTGGAAAGACTTAGGTGGAATTGAGTGGTGGAATCGAAGGTGTAAGATTGAGAGAGTAAGTAAGTTGAATTTACGATTGGCTTTCGTTATCACTTTGGATATGAGGGTTTTATAAGGTATATGTTACCATATGAGAAATACTAATTTTGGGATTATTAGTTGGTCTAAGTGAGTGATCTTAATTACTACTTAAGGTATGGAATGAGAGTGAGACTAAGCTACATTGTTGGGAAATTTTAGCACTTGTTTTAGTAACTAGAAAGGATAATGGTATGGTTGACGCCAATTGTTAAGTTGAAGGACATAGTTTTAATTTATGGTGTTAGAATGTGGGAATTTAGAGATTGGAATTAGGACCCTTGGCTGAAGATTTTATCATTTTGAGAAACCCATGGTTGACACTAGTTGGATATGAGTATAGCTTTATTGGAAACCCTGACCTTGATCTTGTGGAAGTTGTTCGTGGATGTTTGAGAATTTGGAGTGATGAGATCACACTTATAGTGGAGTACCCTGTTTCAGGGAATAGATTAGGATGAAGTAACATGAGCGTTTTGAGGAAATCCTTGGGAGTGATGTGGTTATAAGTTTTGTTACTAAGAAGTTTTCGGAACCGCTTAGGTTGATGTTGTTGTTTGAGATTTGAGTACCTGGTGTTTCCTTGTTGTCTAATTTCCTTTCTTCTTTGACCAAAAGTGTTACCGTTCATACCTCCTTTCCTCGCTTCATCTTGCTCATGATCTTGAATTAGCCGCCGTGGTACATGCCTTGAAGACATAGAGACATTACCTTATTGGAGTTCATTGCCGCATTTATACCGATCATAAGAGTTTGAGGTGTATCTTTACCCAGAAAGAATTGAATATGAGGCAAAGAAGATGGCTAGAGTTGGTGAATGATTATGATGCCGAGTTGATTTTTCATGAAGGGAAAGCAAATGTGGTGGCCGATGCTTTGAGTAGGAAGACTAGTCACTCTTTGAGCACTATCCGTGTGTTACCTGATGAACTTACCACGAAATTTCAAAAGTTAGGGATAAGTCTTGCTGGGAAGGGCTTTGACTATCTTAGTGCCTTGAGTGCAGAACCCGACTTTTACCGTGAGATCCGTACGTGCCCACCTGAGGATGCTACTTTCAAGTCCATTCAAGCAAAAATACAACTTGGGCAAGCTAAGGATTGTGTGGTGGATAGTGATGGATACCTTCGTTACCAAGGTAGGATGTATGTTCCGAGAGTAGCCGAGTTGAGGAAGAAGATCCTTGATGAAGCTCACCTTTCTCCTTGCTCTATTCATCCTGGTGGTGACAAGATGTATAAAGACTTGAGATTACAGCTTTGGTGGCCTAGGATGAAGATTGATATCCTAGGATATGTTAGCAAGTGTCTTACCTGTCAGAAAGTGAAGATTGAGCATCAGAAACCCGGAGGTTTGCTACAACCTTTGGATGTTCCCCTTTGGAAATGGGAGTCCATCTCCATGGAATTTGTGATGGCTCTACCTAAGACTTCTAGCGAAAAAGATGCGGTTTAGGTGGTTGTAGATCGATTGACCAAGTGTGCTAGATTTATACCTATCAAGGAGACATGGAACTTAGTTGTCCTAGCTGAGGCCTATGTGAGGGAGATAGTACGCTACCATGGAGTGCCTAAGGATATAGTTTCATATCGTGACCCTAGATTCTGTTCCCGTTTCTGGACTGCTTTGCAAGAAGCCATGGGTAGTAAGCTACTGATGAGTACCGCTTTTCATGCCGCTACAGATGGGCAGACTGAGAGGACTATCCAGACTTTAGAGGACCTCCTCCGTGCTTGTGCTTTAGACTTCCACACTTCTTGGGAGAAATGTTTACCTCTTGTCGAATTCTCCTACAACAATAGCTATCATTCCTCTATCAAAAATGTCACCTTATGAGGCTTTGTACGGTAGGAAGTGCCGTAGTTCTGTTTGTTGGGATCAAGTCCAAGATGCTCATGTGTTGGGACCCGATTTGGTGACTGAGACCATCAATCAGGTTCAGATCATTCGAGAACGTATGAAAACTGCTCAAGACCGACAGAAATCTTATGCCGATGCCCGTCGTCGACCACTTACCTTTGAGGTTGATGATCGAGTGTTCCTTAAGGTATCACCTATGAAAGGGGTGAAACGGTTTGGTGTGAAAGGAAAGTTGTGTCCCAAATACATTGGACCTTTCCGTGTGCTTGAGAAGATTAGCCCTATTGCTTACCGTTTGGAGTTGCCCTCGAATTTAAGCAAGGTTCATAATGTCTTCCATGTATCTCAGTTGAGGAAGTACATCAGTGATCCGAGCCATGTTATTCAAGAAGAAATCCCAGATTTGGAACCTAACTTGGCTTTGGAAGAAAGGCCGATCCGAATCCTCGAAAGGGCAAACAAGCAACTTAGAAACAAAGTGGTGCCCCTAGTTCGTATACTTTGGCGTTGTGGAAATGTCGAAGAAGAAACTTGGGAGCCTGAATCCTCTATGTTAGCTAAATATCCCGAACTTTTCTCGTGAGGTAATCCTCTTTCCTTTATCTAATTCTTGTGAGTTTTAGCTATCCTTTCGAGTGTTCCTCTCCTTCTCTTAAATACCTCCGCGTTAGTAGTCCTTGCTTATTTGTTTAAAAGTCGTAGTTAAAGTTTGGTCATAGCTAGTGGAGTTATTATCCTTTTTATAGAGTTTCGAACTAAAGATATTTGAAAATGTTTTAGTGTTTTCCACTGGTTTTAACGCCAATGAGTGGTAAAGCTCATTATTGGAGACGTCCGATAATTGGTTTTCTCATTTGTTGGTGTAAAAATATATATTTTTAGTCTTTGATTTGGAATGTTGATGTTCTTGAACGGCCGACGAGGATTTTCCGTTCCATTGAAAAGACACTTATACTTCATACGTCCAAATTTTGAAGATTTTGTTTACTTGATTTTAAGGAGATAGACCAACATATATACAATGTTCCTTCTTCTAAGTTTCGTGGACGAAACTTCTTAAAAGGAGGGATGATTGTAACATCCCGTAAATTTGAAGACCTTTATTATATTTTAAAAGTAATATTTTAATCTATTTTAATTTTATATTAATTTATTTGAAATAAAATTTATTTGATAAAATATAATCTTATTTTATTTTGAAGAAATGTAATTATTTTTTATAGTTTAGAAATGTTTAAAAGTGATTTAAACTATATTTAAACCTTTTCCCTTGATAAAATAGATTTCGGATAAAAGTCGTAAAATTGGGATTTTCCCATTTCTTACAGTCGTTGGGTAAACGAGTTTGGATATTGGGCATATGAGTACTTAATCTTTTAGTAAAATCGTGTTTAAGAACTTTAATTTTTTCGAAAATCGCGTTCGACAAATATTTCTAATTTCTGTCGAAACGAACCAAAACGTAAACAATTGAAACTCACTCAAACACCCTACCCCAAACCATGCACCCTCCATCCTCCATGGGTCTCCTCTTCATCTTTCATTTCCTCAATTTTCATTCTATCACTTCCTTCTTCCAAACACCAAATTCATCTCAAAAATCCTCCTTACAATCCCTAAATCCACCATAACTTCTTCATTTCTCCACCAAATCGCATAAAAATTATATATTCGGAATCATCTCTTCAATCCTCACCTACTAGTAAGCCTTATTTTCATTTCCCCCAATTTTTGTTTAAGGCTCATCTTTTAGGGTTTTCGAATTTAAGCTTAATAATTGTGTTTTTGTTGTTCTTATAGGTGAAGAATTTGAAGATGAGTTAGGTGACTCATATGTGGTTGAAGATGAAGAGTAATTTTGGGTTTTAGAAGTTTTCTCAAGTTATTACTTGTCTCTTTGCTAGCTTAAGGTAACTATTCCGAATTACTCGACGATTTAATGTCACATTAGTAGTTGTATTTGTTGTTTGTTGTTGTTTGTTGTTGTTGTTGTTGTTTGTTGTTGTTTGAGACGATCTTGTTGATAAATGAATGAATGGAGTAAGATGAGTATGCTTATGTTTAATTTATGTTACCCATTTGTATATTATTGTTTGGAACAAATTTGGATGAGGAATTATGTGTTGTGACAAGTTCGCTTGTTGGCTGGAACGCATCAGTACCGGACCGATATGGTTTCCAATGTTTCCAAAAATATGACAATTGAACGGCATCGAAAAATTAGGTGGTTTAGCCACTTGAATCACTCAATTCGGAGTCCGTGTGAGTAAATGGCGTCGTTTTATCGATTAAAATTAATAGAAAAGTTTACCCTTGTGTGAGACGGTTATTTATGCTATTTTATTATGCCAGAAGTTTGTGGAATTAGTTATTTTGTAAGTTGTAATGTTTTTCTTTATGTTGATAGTGTTCACATGATAGAAATTGGAAATAGCATGAGAATGATATTGTGATGAATTTTGTGATTTGGGCCAAAGTAGGCCAAGACTCTGAGTTGGGCCAGATTGACCGAACGAGTTTGATCAAACTAGGTTTAAACCGGTCAGCCTCGATTTGACCGATGATCCATCGCGGGACTCGGGTCGAGGGTTTGTCTTTGAGGTGAGATTGGTTGTTATTGGATGTTTTATGTTACGCCTTGATATTTGTAATTATCATTTCACATGTTGGTTGTTGGATGCTTTGGATGCCTTATGCTTGAGTCTTGTTGCCTCTCTGCCATTTTAGCTTGTTCTCATGGATTATGGTACTGTTGGTTAGCTGGAATTTGGATTATTATTGATATTGGAGATATTGTTGGATTGTCAGCTGAATATGCTCTTGCGTAGTCTTTCATATGCTAGGGTGTGTATGATCATTTGTGTGTGTGCAAGTTTGGACTCTTTGCCCCTCTTATGGTTAATTGGATGTCCTACTTGTCTTGTGTGGTGTGGGCTAAAGTATTCAAGCTGGGACTAGGTCCTAGGTGAGTATTTCGGCCTTCGTCATAGATAGGCCCTTATAGTCTTTGACGAGTGATGTTCACAGCTTAACAGCCTTTGCGTCTTAGCTTGGTGGGCTTATATCCAAGTTAGGGCATGACCTCCTGACGTACTCTTAGAAGTATGTGGTCAACTTAAGTACTAGCCAACCCTTTGGTGGACTCCTTAGGGGTACTCATGTGTGTGATCATGGGTCTTGGATGCGGTACTTTCCGCATGTCGCTAGGTCTGCGCAGGTTTAGGACTAGGGTGTTTACCTTACCTCGTGGTATAGACTCAAGTTATAGAGTGACTATTGACTGTACTAGGAACTTATGCATGTCTCTAGATATATTGTCCTTTCTTGTTGATGATTCTATGAATCATAGAAGGTGAGATGCAAGCCGGCTATGGTTGATAGAGTTTGGATTCCTGGATGTTATGTGATTCACATGATAGTGTAGTATGAGTCGGTCTAGTATTCACATGCTAGGACTATGTGTTGATATATTGTTGTTCACATGATAAGCACGATTGTCTAGCATCTATATGAACACATATTCATATTCTTATGTTTACATGTTATATTAATTATGACATTTCGTGGCTGGGAGAACTCGGAGTTACTCCCCACTGACTGTGGCTTTCGTATTTGTATAAAATGCGATTGACAGGTAGGTTATACATATATGGGGTACATGGACGAGCTAGCGAGCAAAGTAACCTTGGGACCTAGATTGGCTTTATGTTATTGTGACCCTTAAACACTTTTTATGTCATATACGTTTTAGGGACATATGTCTCCCTTTTTCATATTTGGGTTGTATAACTTTGTTTCGCGACTTTAGCGATGTTTTATTTATGAGATTTATTTTAGACCTTGCATGTTTGACACCTTCCCATTTGGATACTTTTATAACAGGTTCAGGTTTTAAAAATTACAGGTTTTTACCCAAATGAACCTATTACAAACATATCCATGCAGTTTTATTCTAGAATTACGTGTTTATTTTTCCGCAATGAATGATGGTGTCACAGTTTATGTTTCTATATGTATTGTTAGAATTGGTCTTGGTTATTGTAGCTGCGACTACCGTCTTAGCCTCACATGTCCATAACGTGCTTCGGCACAAGCCTTTTCTACCTAGCCCATTTACCACCCTTGCTGTCCTAGCACTACTACAAATTCAGGCAAGTACAACGCTCTTTAACAACGTTTATGCACGAAAATCACAATAGACGTTGTAGAATGTATGGCGCGATTTTTACTAAACTTAATTACAACGGGTATGGTTATATAAACGTTGTTATAAGTTTTAACAACGGGTCAAATTTGCACAACCGTTGTTAATAATTTGGCGCAAAATTGGCGCAAAGTTAGTGAAAAGTAATCACAACGGGCATTTTTAAACCCGTTGTTAAAACTTATTTAACAACGGTTGTTGTTTTACAACTGTTGTTAAAACTTATTTAACAACGGTTGTTGTTTAACAACCGTTGTCAATACTTTCCATACTATAAACCACACAAACACAGATCAGATCAGCTACAGCCACAAAACACATACATAACCTAACACAAACACAAACACAGACAAATAACACAAACACAAACACAACAAACACACTTTCTCATCGTCTCCTTCTCTCTTTCTCATCGTCGCTTTATCATCTCGCCGTCACTGTTGGTTTCATCGTCTCTTACTTTCTCTAATTATCAGGTAAATCTCGCCGTCACTGTTGGTTTCATCGTCTTTCATCGTCATTATTTTCTTTTTTTAATTATTTCATTTGCATGTATGTATGATGGGTTTTTATCGATCATTATTATGTTATTATTCGCTTAATTAGCTCGTAAAACAAATTAAATAAAATAAAACAAAGAAGAAGCAAGATGATAGAGAGGAATGCATGATAAACTTAATTAATAATTCATTAATATATATATATATATATATATATATATATATATATATATATATATATATATATATATATATATATATATATACATAAATTAAAAAAAGAATTACATTTCTAAAAATGCAATTCTTATACTTTCATAGAGAGTCTTATTCTCTTCTATGATATCCCTCCTCTCCTCCTCGCTATTTGGAGGTTTCGTTCGTGAGCTTGCTATATCGTCATATAGCCGCAACAACCGCGCTTCTCTGTCAAGCCATTTCTTTTGGCGTCCTTGAGTGCGGCTTGAGCATCCACAAGATAGCTCCTAAAACTGTCCTCGATGTGGAGCAACCGGCGGATGAAGTCATTGTTGTTCTCGGTCATAGTAAGAGTTTTAAGGATGTAATCGTTCATTTTGTTGATGAACTTTGGAGTTGTTTGAAAGATTAATTAGGGGTTGGAGATTGTTTTAGCAGTTAGGGTTTGAAGATAGTGAGATAATGGAATGGTGGTTGAGATAATGTATGTATTTATACTAAGTAATGTGTCCTTTGAGTTGTTTTTTAATTAATATAATATATGCATGTTTAGGAAGTTGTGTCATAATCATCATATCTCCCTGCTTCAAATCTTATGTAAACCCTTCTCATTCCATATATTGTCCATTCATATGCAGGGATGGCAGTAATAATGCATGCATCGGAATTATAACGGGCCCCGTAATTATGCATGCATCTAGTAATATTTAATTTAATTTTTTTTATTTTGTAAAAACAAACAACAACGGTTATGTAGAAACAACCCGTTGTCTTTAGTTATAGCAACGGTTCTTTGTAAAGTAACCGTTGTTATAACTTTCCCACCAAAATTGAGTCACACTTTCCACAACGGGTTTTTATACTTAAAACCGTTGTTAATAGTTTTAACAACGGGTTGCTTAAGAAAACCAACCGTTGTTAAAACCTTTTACAACGGACGCTTTAACAACGTCCGCTATTTTATATAACAACGGTTTTTAACCGTTGTTATAGCCTGTATCTGTAGTAGTGTAGATACATGTACTTTTGTCTATATATGAATGCGTATTAGTTGGGGAAATTTTTATCACCTTCGATTGCATGCATGTTTCATAAGTTGAGTGAGTGTACTATTTCTATCCCACATAAACTCAACTTTACATATACTTATGAGTGCATGAGTGAATCCGCGAGAATCCGACTATTTTTGTCTAGAAAGATTGAACGGTAATTGGATTTTGTCTACAATACACTGTCATGTAAATCTTGTGACTTGAGCTGCATTTTCTATTTTCCTGTGCCTTTGAATTTGTTTCATTGGTACACTTTGGTCATTACTTCGTTCCAGATGTGGATAGCTTGGGACTTGTATGTGCTTTAGCATTAGCTCTGAGTTATTCCTTTCTACCATTTGTGTGTTTGCAATTCGCAATTTGTGATAATTTGCTTGAGGACAAGCAAAAAGATGGTTTGGGGAAGTTTGATGAGTCACTTTTGTATACACTTTTATGCCTCCCCTTTATATTATTTGAGACGATTTTCGTGCTATTTTATGCCATTTACATGCTTATTAAGTTAGAATCTAGTTACTACCGCATTTTGGTGTTTAAATGCAGGTATCATGCACTTGTGGAGCAAACGAGCATACCGGAGCACCGCGGAGCTGGCATATAGGACACACGCTGCATGGCACGGATTTCTAGGAAGATAAAGACAAGATTTGACATGGACTTGTTCGAAGAACCGAAGATCATAAGCCAAGCTCGACCGAGTTTCACCAAACTCGATCGAGTTTCGGCCTGAACCGGCTGACGTGTCTTTTATTTCCGGATATTCTATTTTACCTAATTTCTATAATATGTACTCGGATGAATTATTTTAGGTTACGCTTTTCATACCGGGGGAACTCTTAGAAGAACTTTTTAGCAGTAAGAAAACTTTCTTAGCATTCAGATCTAGAATTCTTTGCATCCGAATTTACGGTACTTTGTTTATCTTTATTTACTATCAATCAATTTAGTTTCTGTTCAATTATTAGTATCTATTATTTTCTTTGTTGCTTTCAATCATGTCTTCTATAATTATTATTGTTGTTATTTTAATCAGTATGCGTAGCTAAATCCTTCATCTATGGAGAGAGGGGATCTAGGTTGATTAAAAGGGGAATAATGAACTAATTATTAGTAAGACCGCTTAAGTTATCGTTTGATTATTGTTTTCTTCTAATTATTTGATTTAGGCCTGAATCTCTAATTAGTATAACGAATTGATATTTCACTGACCGGGTTATATTCAATAAAGGCTACGGTAATCAGATAGGTAAAGGTTAATTATAGAGATCGCATGTTAATCTGAATCTAAAGGGCATAATTGAATCGATAGATCTTGTGACCTTAGATAACTTGGTTGACCTTCTAATTCACTAAATTGCGTCCCCGGATAATCAACTTAGCGAACCCGATTCCCTAGACTTTTAATCTCTATTGTTTACAAACTTTATTTATTTGTTTAATTAGTCACTTAGATACAAACAATCAAAATCTTCAAGAAACTGTTACTTTTCAGACGGGCTTAATTAGTAAGCAAACTAGACTTTACAGCCTCCCTGTGGATTCGATACCTTTTCTTGCCACTAGCTATTATTAGTAGTATCATAGGTTTTACTTTGATTTAGGGAAGACGACTTTGCCCTTATCAATTATTTTGATTAATTAGGGTTGTTTTATGGTTATTATTTTAATTAATTATGGTTAGTTTAGGTTGCTTAGAATAATTTAGGATGCTTAGTTTAATTAAGTGTAGGATTATTAGAATAATTTAGTTTAATTAAAATCTAATTTAGGATGTTTAATAGTATTAGGGTAGTTTAGTTTAGTTAAAAGCCAAATTAGGATGTTTAAATCAATTTTACGATGATTTGTTTAATTAAGTTTAGGATTGTTAAAATAATTTAGTTTAGTTAAAATCCAATTTAGGATATTTAATATTATTAGGGTAGTTTAGTTGAGTTAAAAGCAAATTTAGGATGTTTAAATCAATTTTAGGATGATTTGTTTAATTAAGTTTAGGATTGTTAAAATAATTTAGTTTAATTAGAATCCAATTTAGAATGTTTAGGATTATTAGGGTAGTTTAGTTTAGCTAAAAGCCAATTTAGGACGTTTTAACCAATTTTAGTATGCTTACTCTACTTTTGCTTAATTTTATATGTTTATTAGGAAGCATTAAGTTTGTTTTGATAAGTTGTGTATATTTAGTTATGAATTAAATTGTGTCATATGTATTTTTTTACAAATATTAATTCATCCTATGGTTGTGTTGCTGTGAAATCATAATGTTTTGTATCTGTGATTAATAATATATTTTTGACCTAGTACCCGTTCAGGGATTACACATTAGATGTAATTCTTGAATAGTCCCCGTTTTGGGACTGTCTTTGAATCTTTTATGCCATTTAGGTGGTAAATACTCATTTTTTTTCTTGATTGTTCTGAGACAAAATTTGGTTGAAATTTCCTTTAATGTTCTCTGAATACATATGTAGAGTGAGAATTCAATCTAAATAATGTATTTGGAGAACTGTAAGGAAGTGCTGCTGAATTTTTATCTCAAAACAATCAAGAAAAAATGGGTATTTATTAATGGTATGAAAGATTCAAAGATGGGTTTAGGTTGGAGAGATAAGGACCCCAATACATAATGTATTTTTTTGCAGGTTGTGGTTGTTGTTGTTGTTGTTGTTGTTGTTGTTGTTGTTGTTGTTGTTGTTGCTGTTGCTGTTGTTGTTGTTGCCATTTTTATTAATAATTGTTATTTACCAATATTATATATGTATATTTGCAATGAAGAGATTAGAACGAAACTGGATATATGAAAGGTTGGATTCCAATAAAAAATTAAGGAAGGAATTTGTAATAGGGGTTGATAAATTCATTGATTATGTTAAGCAACAAGACGAGATCATTAGAAGTAAAGAAATTAGGTGTCCATGTACTAAGTGCAAAAATAAAAAATATTTACTTGAACAAGAAGTACGAAAACACCTTGGTCTAAAGGGTTTTTGTGACAACTATTATGATTGGGTGTGTCACGAAGTGAAGTTCCCCGTTGAGGAAGAGGAAATGGCAATGGCCTCTGACAATCCTTATAGGGATATGGTAGAGGATGTGTTGCGCGATAGCATTGATCAAATTAGGGAATAAGCTCTTAATGCCGAAGTGGTTGATGAATCTCCAAATCCCAATATATTAGCCTTTTTTCAAATGTTAAAACGTGCCGAGCAACCTGTCTACGAGGGATGTCAACTCGCATTGCTACAGTCAGCTGCAAGGCTTGTCACTCTGAAATGTGAATTCAGCTTAGCCCATAAATGTGTAGATGGTTTCACGTCATGCATGGGAGACCTTCTTCCTCAAAATCATATTTTGATGCATAACTTCTATGAAACCAAAAATGTTCTCAAAGCTCTTCAACTTCCTCATGAAAAGATAGATGCATGTTTTAATGGATGTATGCTTTTTTGGATGGACGACGCTCTTATTGACAAGTATAGAAAATATGGTAGATCTAGTTACAAAAGTGCAAAGAATGCAAATCGCAATAGGGTCCCCGAAAATTTCTTAAATTATTTCTCAATAGGGCCACGTTTGCAACGAATTTATGCCACAAAACACCTCACGGAACAAATGCGTTGGCATTATGAGAACCCCCGTGTTAGTGGGACAATGTCTCATCCAAGTGACAATGAGGCTTAGAAACATTTTGATCACCTTCATCCTTCTTTTGCATCTGAGCCTCGGAATGTTAGACTTGGACTTTGCACCGATGGTTTCTCAGCTTTTGGTCCATTCGTGAAGTCGTATTCATGCTGACCGATGATGCTTACTCCTTACAATTTACCACCTTGGTTATGCATGAGAAGACAATTTATGTTCTTAACATTAATTATTCCTCGACCAAAGAGTCCTAGACAAAACCTTGATATCTATTTACAGCCTCTAATTCACGAGTTGAAGCAATTGTGGGACACGGGATTGTTTACATATGACGTGTCTAGGAAACAAAACTTTGACTTAAGAGCCACACTCCTATAGACGATCAATGACTTTCCTGCTTATGGCATGTTATCTGGTTGGTCGACTGCTGGTGAGAATGCATGTCCATGTTGTACGAAAAAAGAGACTAAATCGATTTGGCTTCAGCATATTAGAAAATGGAGTTGGTTTGATTGTCATAGACAATATTTAGACACTGATCATATTTTTCGCAAGGATAAGGTCCACTTTCGAAAAGGAAGAATAGAGAACGATGTTGCTGGAACGAGGTTATGGGGCAAACAAGTGTGGGAATGTGTGAAAGATTTACCAAAAATCGTGGATGCATCTGACCATGAATTGAGAACGGTTAAAGCGAAATGAATTGGGTGGTGGAAACAAAGTATTTTTTGGGAGCTTCCATATTGGAGCACACTACTAATTCGACATAACCTTGATGTCATGCATATTGAGAAAAAAAATTTCGAACAACTAATTCACACGGTGATGGATAGAAAAGACAAGACAACCTTGAACCCAAATGCACAAAAAGACATGTTACAACTTTATTCAAGGTCCCGAAAGGTGGATTCAGTCATTTTGAAAAAGGAGAAGAAGAAAGTGTTGTGTGATTGGATATGTAATTTAAATTTTCCAGATGGCTATGCTTCATATTTGAGAAGATGTGTCGATATGAATGAGTTGAAGCTACATGGCTTGAAAAGCCATGACTGTCATGTGTTTATGGAGCGTTTACTGCCGGTTGCTTTTAAGGCACCTTCTCCCAAAAAATGAGTGGAATGCCATAACTGAGATTAGTCAATTTTTCAGAGATTTGTGCACTTCATCAATACAAATTGAAAAAATAACAAGTCTCGAGAAAAATATTGCCGAGATAATCTGCAAAATGGAAAAAATACTTCCACCTTCCTTTTTTAACTCAATAGAACATCTGCCAATTTATTTGCCATATGAACTGAAAGTGGGTGGTCAAAGACCAATATAGGTGGATGTATCCTTATGAGAGGTAATGTCAATATCTTTTACGAAACCTTTTAAAGTTATTACTTGAATGTCATTCATTCTTAACCAATTTTTTTGTAGGTTCTTGAATCATTTGAAACAAAAAATTGGAAATAAAGCTCGTGTTCAAGGGTCATTATGCAACGCATATTTGCTTGAAGAAATAGAAAATTTTTGTTCTTTTTACTTTGAAGAACATATAGACACGAAGGCAAAAGACCTTGACATAGGTCAGAAAAAGCCGAAGCATTCTACCTTGCCTAAATTATTTCAAGATCATGAGGGCACTACTTCTGGAAAATGTCGTGAAAGATTTTTGGAAGATAACGAATATGAACGTGCACACCTCTATGTTTTATCTAATTGTGATTCTGATGAGTTGAAACGTAAGGAATGGTAAGTGAAAAAAAATTAATTTTAAATGTTGTTTCAAAAGTAAAACGTGCAAAAATTAATTCAAAACTTAATTCGGCATTTTTGAATAGGTTGTTTGAGGATTATATCAAAAGAGAATATCCTGAGTTTTCTATGGCCGAGGATATTTGGAACGAATTTGAAACAAAATTCCCTGACTGGTTTAGAGGTCAAGTAAGTAAATAATATATATATTCTATAATGCTTATTTAAATTATATTATTATTTGGTCAATAATTGGTTCATTAACATTAATACTAGATAAATAATTTAAAAGATCCAGTTTTAATTGCCTTAACAAATGGACCTTCAAGAAAAGTAAGAACATGGAAGCGTTATTCCATCAATGGTTACAAATTTCGAGCTTTTACAGATGGGAAAGATTTGGAAAAGTCGACAATTAACAATGCAGTATGTGTGATTTCGACTGAAGGAGCTGACTACTATGGAACCCTAAATTTGTTGAGTTGTCTTATACTGGCGAGAAAAACACTTACAACGTTATTTTATTCAAATGTAATTGGATAGATAACTCAGAAAGAGGAATGCAAGTACATAAGGAATATAAACTTGTGGATGTTAATCGGAACAAAAAAATTCAAAATATGACCCATTTGTGTTAGCATATCAAGTGGAACAAGTTTGATATGCTCCTTATCCAAATATCAAAAGAGATAAAGATTAGTGGTCAGCAGTATTTAAAATAAAGGCTAGATCACAAGTTGATGCTCATACTGATGAATCTATCTTTCAAGAAGATGTTAATAATGGTGATACAATATTGGCAATAATTGAAATAGAAGATGAGAATGAAAATGTGGAGGAACAAGAAGAAATGCAAGGAGATAAAATGCAAGTGCAAAATGATGATATGCAAGAGGAGGAAGATGAGGAAGAGTTGGGGGAGGAGGCTTTGAAGAAGTATTTAGAAGAAGATGTTGATGAGGATTTTTTAGATTCGCTTTTTAAAGGCAACGAAGACATTAATTTAAGTGATGATGATGATGATGACAACTAGGATTTACATTAGTTGTAGATGTTTTGTACCTTTTCATTCAATCTTATTACTTTGTTGGTACTATTAGTTGTAGATGCCGTATGGCTTAATTTTAATGAAATCTAGTTTGTTTTCATTCAATCTTATTTTTTTACTTTGTTGCTATTATTTGATTACTTAACCGAGAGGGAGGGAGTACTATTTAATTTCTTACTTTGTTGCTATTATTTGATTATTTGATTTCTTACTTTGCCAATTTCTTACTTTGTTGCTATTATTTGATTATTCGATTTCTTATTTTGTTGATTTCGTACATAGTTGTTACTATTTAATTTCTTACTTGTTGCTGTTATTTGATTTTTTATTTTGTTGCTACTATTTGATTTCTAAAAATGTTGAAGAATTTATTTGGTTTGTATGGCGACGAGGGGACGAAGAAGAGGTAGTAATAGTAATGTAGGAAACCGAGGAAATGAAAACGATAATGAAGAAATACCAGCAGGTCATCAAGAGCAATAACAAAATGCGCCAATTGAGAAAATTCATCTCGATTCTCTTGAGCAAGATGGCGTCTGGTTAGTATGTCATTTTTTTCGTAATTAATTATTTATATATATATATATATATATATATATATATATATATATATATATATATATATATATATATATATATATTGTCATTTTTTTTTCGGTTCGATGATGCATCCGTTGTGAACTTGATATCGGACAATATTGGATGCAACTACAAAGAACATGCTCCTAATTGGAAAATGGCGTCATCTACTATAAAGAAGCATTGGTGGGATTGGTTTGAGGTATTAGCAATTGTCATTTATTTTAATATTAGGTATTTTATTTATTTATTTTATATTTATTTACAATGAAGTTTATTTTCTAACTTTATCGTTTATTGAACAGTGGCGTGTTAGTTATGATCCCCGCGACAAGGCACGGATTAAGAAGGTTTGGGAAGATGCCATGAAGACCCGTTTACGGCAAATGATTTATCGAGCTTATCATAAGGAAGAGCATGAAAATCCGGATTGGATTCGTGTTGAGTTGCACCGTAAATTGAAGAAAAGACCACTTGAAGAACCTACTTTTATGGAAAAATCGGAGCAGTATTCGGCTAACCGTAAGTCGGGATGTGACGAGAAGGGGACGGCGTTGGTTACTCACCTAATGGGTTGAAAAAACACATTGCAATATATGGACTCAATGGTAATTTCTTCACTTGCTTTTTTAATTTATTACCTTTTTTTTCTTTAACTTTATTTAAAGTTAGTAATTATATTTAACAAGTATCAAAATTGTAGGTTGATAAAGATGGGAAAGGAGAAATTCCGTCCGCTTTGCAGTTGTTGGAGAAGTCAAAGAAGCATAGCACAAAAGGATGGTTATCCAAAAAAGGCAGTCAACTCTTCGTAAGTTACTATAATTATTTAATTTAACTCATTTTTTCAATCATGATTATTTAGTAGATGGTATCTAATCTTTCGCTTTTTAATGGTATAGGGTAAGATCATCTTAAAGAAAGCTCAGCTTCAGAGTCAAGGGGTCGAGAACATCGATGATAATGAGATTTACATTGAAGAACATGGAGGATTTGATGAGAAAGGTAGAGTATTTGGCGCGGGAAATGCAGCACCACACATTTGGACGCACCACCGCCGCTCGACTGGTAACACCACTTCTACTCCTCATACTCAGGGTTTTGTTGGTAGACTCGCAAAAGAGAATGCCCGACTTAAGCAAGTCGAGGCCGAACAATCTCAAAGGATTGCGGCAATAGAGGAGTTCTTAAGCCAACAAGGTTTTACTACTCATACTTGTAACCCCGGAGGTGTATTTCAAGGTAGAAATGACTTTGATGATGATGGTGGCGACAATGCTAGGCCTAATTCTACTCCTTTCACCTCATTTACTCCCGTGCATTGATTAGTAGCTATTAGTTAGTTTATGGACTTATTTAGCTTTGTTTGTTGAACACGTATTTAGTTTAAGTTTGTTGTCCAACCACACATTATCCCATAATGCGTGCTAAGAGAGATTAATTTGTGATACTATATCACATTTCCTTTGGCTTATATCAAAGTCTCCACTTTGATAATCCCATCACGACTAAATCGTGATTCCTGCAACTCTTTTAACTTCTTCAAAGATTTCTCTATTTACCTTATTAAGTGAACACATTAGTGTCAACCTAAATCGTTGGTAAACGAAAATGATCAACCTATTTTGGGTCAATGATTTACAGCCTCGATCTCCTTTTCAACCAAAAAGCACGAGACATCTTGCTTTGAATACAAGATACGCATATACCATAAGATTAACAACCTAATGGTTTCAAGAGTACTCGATAACTCTTTGCGTTCATCATTCCAGAATTTAAGGTTTCTTTTTGGGATACCAATTTGAGTCTTGCATTATCTACATGATGTATCATTCTAGTTTGGTTTAGAATATATTCACCTTGATAATGGGCTAGCCATACATCAAATCGTGGTGTATAGGGTCACAAAAGTGAAACCTCTTTTGTATCTTAACAAGTTTATATTCTTATTTAGAATTTATGCACTTAATAGTCACAATTAAGTACAAATCTAAACCCAAAAACTAGATTGAGTACACAATGACTCTATCTCTCAACATCATTGTTGCTAGTCGTCATATTCTAATCATCTTATTTATCGAATACAATGATGAAAACCTCCACTGGTTTCTAATATTGACGAAGTAGTACTAGCAAAATTTATGTTAATCAAATAAACATTTAAAGAAGAAAGTCCCATTAGATGTCCCACAACTAACTTGTTGATTCTTCAATAATTTGGGGTAGTTTCCTTTCTAGCGTCCAACAATTAAGACAATGGAAACTTTATCGGTCGGGATTGATAGGTTTAGTATCGTTATTCTCAATAACTTTATTTTTAACATTACCTTGTATCAATTCCATTCTAATTTTACTTCTTTAAAACATTATCCTTTTCTTAACGGTTTAAGAAAATGCTCCCACTCATTTCAATGAGTCTTTGCTAAGAGAAGCAAAATTGAAATTCATGAAGACTACTCTTCATTCGTTTGTTTAGTCTTAAAACTTTCATTGAAGTGGTTGCAGTATTTTGGTCAATTTTGATTTCCAACAAATCTAATTACCAAAATGATATAACGTTTCACAGTACTTAACTCAATTAAGCATATGAGAAACAATTCATTGTAAGTAGATATGTTAGTCAAGAATCAAAAACCCTTTTGATCACGAATAACTTTTATCTATACTCTTCACAAGAGATCCTTAGCAATGGTTCATATGAGGTTTTAGAAGAAAATACATATTTGTCTTTAGTTACGATGTTTTAATGGAGATTTGAATCAAAAATCGAAATGATATCGTATATGAATTGTGGTAAAGAAATAGAACAATATGATAACGGAATAATGAAAACAAAACATTCATCGTTATAATAATACTTGTAAATAACAAGTAAAGCATTTACATAGTGACCTCTACCCAACTATGATAAATGATTCCAAGATCCAAATTCATATTAACTTGGGGCACGGTGTGCCGAAATACCCTTTATTAATATAACTCGGTGGATTAACTCTTAATCGATTCTACTTTTAGAACTCTTGGTCGATAAAATTACATTAATATTTATCTCTAGCCCGAAACACATCCGGAAATCGTCGTGAATACTTTCGTTGAGTTCACCCAAATTTCGAATAAATGTGTCCATGATCCAAATTCATATTAACTTAGGGCACGGTGTGCCGAAATACCCTTTATTTACATAAATTCGGTGGATAGACATTTATCACCCACTTCCCCTACGTAACAAGGTTTGTACCCCGGTGTGGCCGAGTGCACTCCCTCACGAAATAGGTTTTCATGGTTTCTACTTTTTGGTAAGGCTAAGTCTCAATTGTTTATTTTAGTGAGAGGTCATGTCAATTTATTATCTATCACGTTTTAAGTGAACTAAAGCGGTGAACTACGATAATTGTAATCGACACGGTCGATATACACGATTTAATGATAATGCATGTTTTAGTTATGACGATTTAGCGATGCTTGCAACATATAAATAAAATGCAAAGCATAAATAAAATCCTAGTATGGCCTTCCTAGAATATTAAATCTAATAAACTATTACAAATTCGGAAACCAACTTCTTTGGTCCCTTGAACTTCGGTCTTGGCACGCATTTCAAGGCAACACTTTCTTTATTGGATCGCCTTCTCGAGTGGCACCGTCTTCAAGGAAATCTAATAAACTATTACAAATTCGGAAACCAACTCCTTTGGTCCCTTGAACTTCGGTCTTGGCACGCATTTCGAGGCAACACTTTCTTTAATGGATCGCCTTCTCGAGTGGCACCGTCTTCAAGGAACTCCGGAATAATTAAATTATAAAATGAATTACATAATTTCCTATTATACATTTGTAATTAAAATAAAAAGAAATCTATTAAATTACAAAACGGTGATACGAGATCAACATAATTACAACTGAATCGATATTCCCAAATATTTCGGGTAATACCAATTAAAACTAAGGCCATACTAAGTAAAATTACATAATTTAAAAATTACATAAAAATTAAAATATGACAATCATAAATAAAATGCAGCATTATAATATGTATGAACATGCCCAATTTTATGCTAAATCGCCTTTAAGGAGCCAATATCGTATATTAATCGGTTTTTACGGATTTGCGTGATTTAACCTTTAAAAATCACAATAATTACATAAATTTATATTTATGTACAAGCTAATTACCCTAACCATATTAGGACTCAAAATTAGTCTCCACTAATATTTGACAATAATTAACTTATATTTCTTAATATTGTTCATAAATGGACTCAAAATACAAAATTTTGCCATTAACTTCAAATTAAATCATAAAAATTTCAAATAATTTCAAATTTTGAAATTTAAACTCATGAACATTCTGAAAAAATACCATGACACTCATAATTTTCAAAATATAGGTTAAAAATTTCGAAAATTTATCGAGAAAAACAATGTTGCGGTTTATCGGATTTATCAATTATTACCATAAAAATATGAGAAAAATTATTTTTTATCAAATTTTCACTTTTAGATCTGAAACATATGATAAAATGCAACATGTGACGTTTTTCCTTAGTCATAAAGTATGTTTTAGCATTTTTTACTAATTAAAGTCACTATTTATGTGATTTTTCATCAAAAATTCATAAATCGTGCATAAGGACTTCATTATAGCCAAATATTTTACACACATCTTGTAAAATTTCATGTGACAATATACTAAATTTCCATGACCAGATTCGAAATATAACTCATATTAACCTATTTACCCATTTAAATACGATTTTAACTTGAAAAATCCATATTTCGAGCAAAACAACTCATTTTATCATGAAAATTTACAGGCCATCAGTATATAATATATTTGAAAGCATATCCAAAAACCACTGAAAAAATCGAAGTTTAGCTAATTTTCGTCCAAAAATGACATTTTTATCATAAAAATCACATTTTAATGTCAATATTATATAAAATGAACAATAAAATCCATAAATAAACCAAAATATCCTAAAAATCAATTAGGATCAGAAACTTTAAACATGAAAATTTATTTTAAGGTTTACCTTCATAAAACCAATTTAATTAGTTTTGTATGTTAATCATATAACTCGGAAAAACTAAAAACCGATTTGCATGCAAACAACCTAAGGCTCATGATACCGCTTGTTAGTATTCATTAATCTCATTAATTTACATATTCATATATGAATTAATTTATTTAGTCATAAAATAAATTGTTGATCTTATGCATGCAAACAAAATAAGAAGAGATAAGAAAATCGTTTTTTCACCATCAAATATTCGCCAAATGGGCACAAATAAAGGTCTCCTACCTTCATTTGTTCTTGATCTAAAAAACACATTAGAATGATCATCCATGACTTAAAAGTAGAAGCCTTCCAATAAGTAGCACCCAAGACTATCCCAAAATCCCACAAAATAATATGTACTAGATATTTGTAATGTGGTTTACCTTAAAATCGATTACTAATACTCATATACTATTACTAGTATTATTAGTGATTGATTTGTACAAATTAGATTCATAAAAATGATTTTTATGAAGAACAAGAGAGAGAGAGAGAGAGAGTGTTGTTTTTCATAAAACATGAGAGAATGATGCAAATTGAGAAAAATCTCTCAATTATTATGGTCAAAAACCGGTGGGTAGGGTGGTATTATGACCCTAATTCTTTTTCCTTTTTGTCTTCACAAGACAAATTAGTGTAAGGCTTTGTCATGGTCAAGTCACTATCAAGTGTCATAGAGAAATGAATAAGACAAAACTTCTAAAATTTGCCCACCAATTTCGGTTCTCATATGTAATATGGAGTCCATTTTATTTTTGTCAATTGTACAATTGTATGTCATGTGACATGTGACATGTCTTATGTCATGTTTTAATTTAAAATGCGTATTTAACAAATTAAATATCATTTACAAATTAAATAAATCACATTTAACAAATTGACTAGTAATTCAAAATTACTTTCACAAAAAATGGTCATTTAAATACTAGTTAGTATAATTCACAACATCTTGTAATTATAACTAACTTATCATTCTCATCTCGCGTGTTTCGTAAACACCGATTAATTTTAGTAATATAACTTCTTAAATTACTAAATAAAATCTTATTTAATCACATTATAATAAGATGTCATTTTCTCTCTTATGATAATAATTTGTTCAATTTTAAGGAATTAATTAATCTGTATCGACATACAATTAATTAACCTTTTTCAATTAAGGGAATCGTACTTTAGGCGTGACCTCAAGGGATCAACTGATCACCACCGTCGCACGACAGTAATGTCAAACTCTAGCCAGCCAATCATTACCGATATCTGTGGACCAGTTGACTTTATATGTAATGTATCATCCCTTTCGTATTCTTGTTATGAGATTTAAATATGTGAGCAATATGATCGACAATTATGATCGCATTATTGTCGGAGGACACATATTCCAACAGCTGTCACCAAGAAGAAGCTGAAGGAAGGGGCTGATCAGCTGGCCCGCACTTAAGAGGTGTGCGGCACTTTCTCTGACTCCCTCAAGCGCTCTGACGAGATGATCAGCGAGCTGATCTCTCTGGACACCAATGTTGTTGTCTATGCTACCCGGCGGGGAAAAATCAGCGGGATGAGTGCTGCTCTTGAGGAGGCTCCCACCCAGCAAGCTATAGAGGAGGAGGAGAAACAGCTGGGGATGCTCTACCCCTCCCAACCTGATCTGAGTGCGCTGATGCCTGAAGTTAGGGAGTTGAATTCCCCTGCACTGGTTGAGCAGGCTGGTGGTGGAGACGTTGGAATGCCCCAGGAAGCTGCTGACGGAGCTCAGGAAGCTATGGCAGCTGTGGGTGGGCAAGCTGGTGCGGTACCTGAAACAGAGGGTCAGCAGGCAGAGAAGGTGCCAGAAGTGGAGGTCATCAATGTGACCGATAATTAAGTTGCTTTTTTTTTTTATCAATGAACGTTTTGGCAGTCTGGCCCAGAGGTGGCAGACTTGTAAGTTTTAAAATTTTTTCTGGATGTTCTGCCAAGGTGGCGGTTTAAACTCAGAGGCAGTATTTTGGCCATATTTTGGAATATCCTTGCCGCAGTTTTGGCAAGGTTTGATTGATATTTTGTGCTTGTTTCTTAGATTTCCTTAGTTTAGGAAGTTACCGTGTCAGCCCGCTGGCTGATTTAGGCGAGTCTTGTCATCCTGAAAAGGCTGACGTTCTGACTCAGCTAGCTGTCGTTTCAGCCTGATGGCTGATTTAGGCATATGCCGCAATGTAAGGAGGAGTGGCCGTGTCAGCCTGAGAGACTGATTTATACCAGTCTTGTCAGCCTGAAGAGGCTGATCCAAACTAAGCTAGCTGCCGTGTCAGCCTGATTGCTGATTTAGTTGTATGCCGCAGTTTTGGATTACTTAACCTTGTTCATGACGCAAGGTGTGTTCATCACGTTTAAAGCCAACAGGGGCATAATTTAGGCAAGTTTATCGTCATTCTAGGACCAGTGGGACGCTGCAGGATTCTGGTAGCGCAGATATCCCTACGTTCCATGTTCATGCATGCATGCTGGGGCCCTGATTAATTGCGATTAGTGCGAGCTACGTCCAGGGGGTGGTATCAAGAGTAGCTAGGTAAGCATGTTTAGCTGTCAACCAGGCTCCCTTTCGTATGTTCCACAGTCCGCCTGGTGAGGGTGCTCCTTATGGAGAAAATTGGTTAGGCATGTTGGAGTGCCATGTGCCTTGTCACCCCACATTGGCAGTTGACAGTCCTGCTAGATATCCTTTCAACGTACCATAGACACTAGGATTCAGAGTGATGTACCTAGAGAAGCCTGAAAATAGGAAAATCTATTAAAATGATGTGAAGTACATGTCGCCATCTCATGGGGTACAAGAGCAATTGTGGTCCCAGGACGCTGCCAGACCACACCATCTAATAGTAGTTTAAAATCTTAAAATAGCTAGAGACACTAGAAATAAGAGTGAAATTGGCAGTATGCCTACTACCGGATTTTTATTTTAATTTTGAAAACAATTTGGCTTTTCATAGTACATCATCCTGAAGGCTAAAATCTACTTATTATTAGAAGTAATATCTCTTCAGGTGAAGTATGTTCCATGGGCGTTGTATGATTTGACCGTCCATAGTCATTAGTCTGTATGCACCATGTCCAACAACTCCTTATACCTGGTATGGTCCTTCCCATTTGTAGGCGAATTTTCCTGCTTTATGATTCTTAGTGTTTTGAAACACCTCTCGGAGGACCAGGTCTACTACCTCCAAGAGCCTGACTTTCACATTTTTGTTGTAACTCTTGGCCACTGACTGCTTGTGGGCAGCCAGACGTATTTTTGCGCTTGCTCGCAGCTCGTCTACTGTGTCCAGGCTTCTGACCATCTCTGCATTGTTCAGTTCTCCTGTCATACTTCCATACCTGCGGGTGGGAACTAGAACTTCTGATGGGATGACTGCTTCTGCGCCAAACACCAGGCTTAAGGGTGTTTGACCTGTTGCTACCTTTGGCGTCGTTCTGTCTGACCATAATACTAGTGGCAATTCATCTGCCCACTTTCCTCATAACTCCTGTAACCTCCTTCTCAGATTGTCCATGATGATTTTGTTGCTGGACTCAGCTTGCCCATTGGACTTTGGAGTCCTGGGTGCTGACTTTTTTAGGGTGATGTTCCACCTAGCACAGTATCCCTCGGTATCGTTGGAGATGAATTTTGAGCCATTGTCACATATGATTTCTGATGGGATACCAAACCTGCAAATGATGTTTCGTTTTATAAACGAAATGACTTGTTTGTCTTTTACTTCTGTGAATACTTCTGCCTCTATTCACTTGGAGAAGTAATGTCTCATTGCAAGCATCCATGTTCTATTTCCTGTGGCTCTTGGCAGAGGTCCTACTATGTCCATGCCCCATGCCATGAATGGCCAGGGAGAAATGATAGGGTACAAGGGTTCTGCTGGCTGATGGATCATTGTCTTGAGCGGCGCGGGCGTCACATTTATGTGCGTACTCTGCTGCATCTGCCTTCATTGTAGGCCAGTAGTATCCCTGCCTGAGGGCTTTATTTGCCAGACTCCTGCCCCCTGCATGGTTTCCACATTCGCCACTGTGGAGAGCATGTAACAGAGTCTGCGCTTCTTCCTTGTCCAGGCACCGTAGGTAGGGGCCTGCCAGTGATTTCCTGAATAATGTATTGTCAATAAGTATGAATCTGGAGGCCTTCACTCTGAAAGCCCTTACTTCCTTCTTGTCATCTGGTAGCTTGCTATGACGCAGCCAGTCTAGGTAGGGCGTGCGCCAATCCCAATCATCTGTCTGTTCGTCCGCTTGATCGGGCGGCTGACCGGCTGGCTTAGAGCCCTCACCTACCTCTGTAACTGCCTGGACTCCTTCTTCGTTCTGTGGATCCTCTAGTTCACCTTTATCTATTTCATCTGTTTTCTGGATGGAAGGTTCTAGAATGTGTGCTATTGGAATGCTGGAAAGTTCCGTCGGTTTAAATGGTGCCCCTATATTTTCTAAGGCATCTGCTTCCACATTCTGATCTCTAGGGATCTGCTTAAGCTTGCAAGTCCCGAATTTCTATTTTAACTCCTTCGCTATTTTTAAGTATGCAATCATCTTCGAATCTCTAGCTATAAACTCATCATTAACGTGATTGACTATCAGCAGAGAGTCACTGGATATGCGCAGGTGCCTGACTCCTCACTCCAAAGCTAGCTTCATTCCTAGTATCAAGGCCTCGTACTCTGTTTCATTGTTGGTTGCTTTGAATTCACATCTTACTGCTTGTGCTATTAGGTCTCCTTGTGGTGACCGCAGGATTAACCCTACACCTTCCCCCCTTTGATTGGAGGCTCCGTCAATATGCATCTGCCAGACCTCTGCCTCCTTGCTTCCCCTTAGGGTGAGGATTTTCTCATCTGCCAGATTTTGGATGGCTGGGCTGAAGTCTAATATAAAGTCGGCCAGTGCTTGCGATTTGATTGTTGTTCTGGGGTCATACTGGATATCATACCCACTGAGGTGTACAGACCATTTTAACATTCTGTCTGAGAGTTCAGGCTTCCTCATGATAGATTTCAGCGGGTAGTTGGTCATGACATGTATAGTGTAAGACTCGAAATAGAGGCGCAGTTTGCGAGATGCTACTACCAGTGCTAATACTAACTTTCAAGAGATGTGTACCTTGTCTCTGCCGGCAGCAGAGACTTACTTACGTAGTACACTGGCTTCTGCTCCTTTTCCTGCTCTCTGACCAGAACAGCGCTCACTGCCACCTCTGTGACGGCCAGGTATAGGAATAGTGGTTCTCCTTGTTCTGGCTTCAACAGCAGTGGTGGGTTGCTGAGGTAGTGTTTCAGCTCTCTGAAGGCTTGCTCGTGATCCGCAGTCCATTCAAACTTCTGACTTTTTCTTAGTATGTCGTAAAATAGCCAGCACTTATCTGAAGATCTTGAAATGAACCTGCATAAGACTGCTACCTTTCCAGCTAGTCTTTGAACATCTTTAGGCTTCTCAGGTGACTCTAGTTGTAAGACGACTTTGATCTGCTCGATGCTGGCCTCTATCCCTCTTTGAGTTACAATATAGCCTAAGAATTTGCCAGAAGATACTCCGAAGGTGCATTTAGATGGATTTAGCTTCATTTTGTATTCCCTCAGGGTGCTGAATGTTTTTGCCATATGCCGCATGTGATCTTTGGCTTTTTCTGATTTCACCACCATGTCATCAATATATACCTCTATAGTTCTTTCTATCTGCTCTTTGAACATACGGTTAACTAGCCTTTGGTACGGCGTTCTTCAGGCCGAATGACATAATGTTGTAGCAATATATTCCTCTCTCAAACATGAATGCCGTCTTCTCTTGATCTGCAGGATCCATCTTAATCTGATTGTATCCACTTCATGCGTCCAGGAATGTCAGCATCTCATGTCCAGCTGTCGCGTCTACCATTGCATCGATATGAGGCAGCGGGAAGGGATCTTTAGGGCATGCCTTGTTGAGGTCGGTGAAGTCCACACATACTCTCCACTTCCCATTCTTCTTAGGCACCACCACTACGTTAGACAGCCATTCTGGATATTTTACTTCTCTTATTTTCTTTGTTGCCAGCAGACTATCTACCTCTTGGTTAATCACCTTGTTTCTTTCTGCTGCAAACTTTCTTCTTCTCTGCTGGATGGGTTTACACTTTGGGTCCACACTGAGCTTATGCGTTATGATGGACGGATCTATTCCTATGATGTCATCGTGTGACCGTGTGAAACAATCCATGTTATCCTGTAGGAATTTGATTAGTTGCTGTCTCAAGCTTCTCGTGAATCCTGCTCCAATGAGCACAGTTCTTTCTGGGTGCAGCTTGTCCAGGTTGATTTGATCCAGCTCTTCTGCTGGGGGCTCGATGTATTCGTCACCGGACAGTCATACAGAATTGCTATGCGGGAGGGCTGGCAGTACATTTAAGTGCCTTCTTATAGCAGCCTCTAGCTTTATCCTGATCTCCTCTTATTGTGTCTACTCCTCATGGTGTGGGGAACTTTATGCACTGGTGATATGTTGAGGGGACTGCTCTCATCTGGTGTAGCCACAGCCTTCCCAGGATGACATTGTAGGTGGAGGGGCCGTCTATAACCAGATACCTGACTTGCTTGTTGACTCCTCCCACATAGGTTGGGATGACTATTTCTCCCAGCGAGTTAGCTGTTTCCCCACTGAAGCCTACTAGTGGAATAGTCTTCTTCTGCAGATCCTTCTCGCTGAATCCCATATTCTCTATGGTCTTTAATATGATCAGGTTGATAAGGTGATAATAAGTGCGTCATGATGTTCTCGTTCGTCGTATGTATCTCCTTCATCAAAGCTGACAGTTGGTAAGTCGCTGTGAGAAATTCTGCAAGAATTTGCTGACCTATCTCCTTTGGTCTCGGTAGCACGTCTCTTAGCTGCTGAGTATGTCAGCCCGCTTAGGTCTGGGCCGCCTGTTATCACGTTTATGATTTTGGTGCATGTGGGTGGGGTTGCAGGCTTGGTGGAGCCTACCTTATCCTGTTGCTTGCCCCCACGTGGTAATAAGTGGCTCAGCTTTCCTTGGTCATACAGGCGCTTGATCTCTCTCCGTAATGTGTAGCAATCCTCAGTGTTGTGCACAATATCACGGTGGAACTCACACTTCTTTTTGCTATCCTTTATCCATGGTTGCTCCCCTACTGGTGGGTTGGGCCACCTGACTCCATCTCCCATCTCCCTGAGTGCCTTCAGGATTCCTCCGATACTTGTAGTGAATCCATATTTTGCCAGAGTAGGGAGTTGCTCATTTTCCTCGATTCTGTTGACCCCCCTTCCATATGGTTTGTACCTCTCGTCTTTCTTTCTGGTGGTTTGCTTTCTTCCTGATTTCTCCACGGCTAAGCTACTAGAAACACTTGGTGCATTAGGTAGGCTGGCTCTGGCTAGTATGTCTTCTTCCAGTCTGATTGCGGTAGCTGCCTTTTCCTGTACGGCCTCAAAACTATGGCAGGGATGCATAGTTAGCTGCTTGTATAGCTCGGAGTCATGGTGTAGGCCTCTTCTGAAGGCTTCTACTGCTGTCAAAATGTCGTACTCTCGTACTGCTACCTTCTCATTGTTAAATCTAGTATTGTATTCTCCAATGGTCTCTCCCGCCCCTTGGACGATCCTGTACAGATCTCCTGCATGCTTCTGTGGTTTTCTACTGCTTGCAAATTTCTGAGTGAATGCGTTCACTAATTTAGCAAATGTCGATATCGACCTGTTGGGCAGTCTCACAAAACATCGAAGTGCCGGTCCTGTTAAGGTGGATCCAAATCCTTTGCACATGTAAGCCTCCTTAACTTGCCCTACGGCTGTTACCGTCATCATCTTCTGCTTATATTGGCTTATATGATCAAAGGGATCTGCTGTGCCATCGAAAAGAGGCATATTTGGATTTGTGAATCCCTTTGGCATGGTTGTGATGGATATGGTGTCTACGAATGGCGAATCGGCATAGCTGTCTAGTGCTGCTTTCTCGAGTGGGGGTGGCAGCCCTAGGGCCCTGCTCAGTATCTCCTTTAGCTCCAATCTTCTTGATTTGTCATCTTTGCTGAATCTGGGGCCCGTCTGTCGCCCGCCTGCGATTGATATCTTGCCTCCGATCCAAGCTCTTGAAGGTTCTGACGTGTTCTAGCAGCTAGAGGAGTTGATGTAATGACTGTCCCCTGCTGCCAGTTCACTTGTTGGTTCGACTCGGATCATACTCCTGGTGTCTGATCGATCGTTGCGGGGCTGCTGACAGGGATGCCACCTGCTTGTACTTCCACACAGCTGGCTGCAGGCCAGTTATCCGGCGTGAGGTATCCCAGCCCTTGTAGGGTTATCCTTCCATCTGATGGTATTGTAGACAGATCCAATCTTGTTATCAGTTCAGCCGGTATCTATCGAAGTGGATTCACTCTACCCGATGCCCCTTGTGTCGGATCTACTAGTGGAGACCTTCCTTCGCCGCCCGCTCGGCCGGGGTGGCGACTATTTCAAGATGTCTCTCTGCGCCCAGAGCTCTCTGTCCCTCTTCCTTGCTTTAGCTTCAGCTTTCTTCTGGTCTTCTCTCATGTTTTCCATGGCTTTCTGGAGATTCTCTACGCCAGTGAGCAAAATTTGTGTGGGACTAGGCGGCGGGGTGACGCCTGAGCTTGACGTTCCTTTATCTGATCTGGCCTGGGTTGCGACAACAGGAGTCCTAAGAGGTAGAGAGGTTTTTGCTGTTGATATTGTTCTCGGAGTATGTCCAGGAGCCTGTGTTGCCACTGTTGATGTTGGATTTTGAGTAGAGGGCGGTGGTTGCGATGGTTGTCTGCTCCCTAACACGGCGTCCGATGCTTGCTTATCCATTGTGTATTTAGAGTATCAATGATTGACGACCACAATGCCCCACGGTGGGCGCCAAACTCTTTGAGTATTTTTTACCGAATTGGATGATTCGGGTCAATGTGGTCTTACTCATTGGATATTCGATTAATTGTTTGTATGTTGATGCGTAAATAAAGAAATAAAGTACGAAATATAAATTGACATGTGAGATTTGGTGACGCGGAAAACCCAATGTGGGAACAACCGCGGGAGGGACGGTACCCTGCCAAATATTGCACTATACTTGAATATGAGTATGATTACAATTGAGACGTAATGCTAATCTTGCTGGCACGAGGCGTCTTATTAGCAGGATCTTGGATGAATGTATACGAGTGTATGTGAATATGTGATATCTTGATGAGGATGTGTGTATGTATGAAGGTATGAATGTCCTCCTTTGATTGCTCCTTTGGGTATTTATAGGGTAACAACCCTAGATATGTCCTACCTCGATTATGGAAAGGGAATATAACTTCCATAATAACTTTTTCCATGTTCGGTCATCTCCCTCAATTCTCCCTGATCTCCCTAACTTCTCCCTAAATTCCTCCTGGCTCTTCTTTCCTTTATCTGGATGCATCCTTCAATGGGCTTCAGTCTTCTCCTGCATGCATGCCGGCCCATTCTCTTCTTCGTGCTTTATTCCAACCTGGACCCCCCTTCTTCTTACTAGATCTTTTATTCACCAAGTGGGCCTTCTCTTATTGTGCTATTTTTAGCCCAAACAACTACTACGTCAATGGACAAAGACACCAAAAGGACTACGTCTGTAATACCCACCATGTTTAAGGACCCGTTGACTGACCGTTTGACCAAAGAAGACCCGTAGCAAGGGATATGGGAGAGGTTAAGAGACCAACGTTACTGGTTACTCGGCCTAGTTAAGGTCACTCGGCCGAGTAGTTTAAATACTTGACCGACTAAGGCTTACTCAGTCGAGTATGTCTATACTCGACCGAGTATCACGTCTGTTAACGCGTTATTATAAAACGCGAGATCGTAAACCTCATTTCATTTTCGACGGTTCTTTTCTCTTTCTAACCCTAATATCTCTTTCCCTCTTTTATCCCCCATCACCCTACTCTCTCACATGGCCTTGACACTAACCCCAAGAAGGGAGATGGTTCACGCTGGAAGTCATCGAGTCGGGTTGTCGTCAGTTGCCGGCATCCTCCTGCGTCAATGTGAGTTTGTGTTTCGTCGTCATCTTTCAGTAGGTCTTGAATAGTATAGTAATAAGATGTGGTTGCTACTTATATGATTCATCTTGGAGTCTTGCTTGGCTAGTGTGTTGGATGCACTTTCATGAAATAGCGAAAAGGTAGGGTTTCCCTACTCAGTTGATTGCATTATTGAATTAAGATGTGATGTTGTGATTTAATTGATATGGTTAGTATTGTTGTTGATTGTATTCTGGAGTATTGGAGTTGTGGTGGATTGACTATGATTGTGAGGTGTGTCTTCGGCTGAGTGGAGTCACTTGCGGGAGTGGCTTCATGTCCTTGATTTGCCCCTTGTGGAACCCGCCACAAGAAGGGATGTGCACATTAAGGAACATGGGTGATTGCTCGTTGCGACGAGCGGGGCTTAGGTGGGAATGTTGCGGTCACCCATTGGCGGTGTAGATTATCTGTCATGGCAGTAATCTGGCAGGATTACACACTTAAGTGTGTAGTCAGTATTGAGAAATGATGGGAAATGGAGAATAGTTATGGAATTGTGTCATTGCTTCTATCGTATTTTCTTATCTTCATTATTCAGTGAACTGACCCCGTATTGTGTTTTCAAAACTGTGATGATCCATTCGGGGACGGTGAGCAGTTGGTTTAGCAGGTACAGCTAGTCTTGATGCTTGCGGGATATGGAAGGGAACTTTGTCATCACGCTACCGAAATAGATATCGCTGTCACTCATGTCAAGTAGTCCTTCTAGTTGTATATGTTGTATCTTTTTCACGTTGGTTTATGATGCAAAGTATATAGCTATTTAATAAATGTTCTGTTATTATTTATTTGATCTACTTACCTCGGGCAACAGAGATGGTAGCACCCTTATATACTAGGGTGGTCTTTGGTAAGGCACCTTGGTGTATGGGGGTGTTATAAAGTGGTATCAGAGGGATGATTTTGGAACCTAAACCAATGAACCAAATGAATGTAGGGTGTCAAATTAAAATGAACCTGGTGTATGTGTGTTGGGAGCCCCCTCATGTCGGTTTTGGGTGAGAAAGCGCCCTCATCTCAGAATCCCGGCCCCAATCATGCTTAAGCCAGCCACCGGGCAGGGGTAGACGTATAGGAGTGTATCTATGCAAGTGTGTGTGTCAAGTATGCATGTATGTATATGTCTATGTGATAATGTATCGAGTGTGGAATTTGTGGAGTTCTAAATGCGTGTAAATGATTGTCTTCGATGAACTATTAGTATAAGTATGTGTGCGTACATTAAGGGATAAGTCAGGTAATGAGTCTAAAGTCTTATGTATAGTGGTGTATGACGGAGGAGGTAACGATCGATTGTTATAACATGACAAGGATGTATGCTCGTCGATAGAATTTGAAATATATGCCATGTCCTACCTGTAACATAGTCAAGTTGAGTGCGGTATATGTGTTTGTGGTATGAATTATCCTACTAACAGTTATTTGCAGTATAACATGTGTTGCGTAAGTGAATCGTAATGAATGTTTATAACTCAAAGTTGTTTTGTGTGTATTAGAAATATGGTCTAAATGTGACGAGCCCGATTAAGAGGAACTCCGCACAATGTTTATTGTTTTGCAGGAAATACACTTTGTACCTTCAAAATTCCGTCACTGTTCTGTTGAACTCGGCCGAGTAAAGTTGATACTCGACCGAGTAGGTCATATTCGGCCGAGTAAAGAGGCACTAGGCCGAGCACTCAGAATGATAGATTAAGCTTGCTACTGATCTCTGAGTACTCGACCGAGTAGTCCAAATACTCGACCGAGTACCCCAAAATCGCGGTCCATCTTGGTTATTTCCAGAAAACCCTATAACCCTTTCAACTCTTATTTCCACCTCACAACTTCACTTTGATACAAAAACTCTTCAAAATTTCTCTCTCAAAAACACACTTGGGTGATTTTTGGTTGAATTTTCTTTTGGATTTCACTCTTGCTTTGTTCAATCTAATCAATCTTCAACTAAGGTAATGTATCAAATCAACCTTCTTTGCTTTTAATTCAATCAATGGAATACTTGCCCCAAAATCTAAAATTTTACTCTTGTAATCCAAAGTTTTATACATCTATAGTGATATTTTGGTTATATTTGCTCTTAAACATCGACTTATTTATGCTCAAAAACGGTTTTTATACTCAAAATCATTGAATTAATGTTGGAAATTTTCTAGGTTTGTCTCAAAGTTTTGATTTTGGTCACCTAGATTGCCTCTAGTATGTTCTTTGTGAGTTAATTGATGATAACAATGCCTTAATTGGTTAGTATGTCATGTCTTTTGAGAAATAAATCAGTCTTAAAACTCCGTCTTAAAAGTGTATAAGTTGAAAAATAGTCCTTAGTATGGCAAAATTTCCGAAAAATCCTTGTTGAACTTCTCTTTTACAGCAAGCTGAAATCAAAAGCCCCAGCTAAGAAACAGACGCGTGCCAATGCCAGCATGGAGACTGGCCAATCTAGCCAAGAACCTCTTGTTCCTCCAGTGGACGATTATCCATAGGTAATTTTCTCTGACTTCAAGCAGCGGGCTGCTTTTGTGGCCTTAATGGGTCGGACCATGAGGCCGACTCTTTGTGTGAATCTTGAAATTTTGGAAACCTTGGGGGTGGCAGGGGATATCTCTCACATTTTCGAGATATTGGGAATGGAGGGACTCTACCATCTTCGAAAGAAGTCCTACCCGTACCTTACCTTGGAGTTTTTGAGCTCTTTTGTTTATGATGTGGAGGAGAAAACCATTTCCTTCCGCCTTATGAACGATGATGATGAGTCATAATTATATACATATTTATGCCTCCCCTTAATTACTTTTGATACGGTTTTCGTGCTAGTTTATATCATTTACATGCCTTTTATGTTAGAATGTCGATACTTCCGCGTTTTGATGTTTAATACAGGAATGATGCATTTGAGGAGCAAAGGAATGAAATGGGCATCGCGGAGTGGGCATGAAGGGATACACGAAGCATGGTACGAGAATCCGTAAGAATGAAGGAAGTGAAGTTAAGAAGAAAACACGAAGAAAAGAGCTTCTTATTACAAGTGCCTACTTTGAAGGGCCATATCTCGAGTTCTGCAATTTATTTTCAGGTTATTCTAACTGGAAATGAAAGCTTATCCTCTTAGCTTTCCAACGCCATGAAAATCTCTTGTTTCTGATAAGTAACGAAGAAATGGCGGCCGTTTGAAGTTCAGCGCGCGAAGCAGGAATTTGGTTCCTCGATCGAGTCCAGCCAGGCTCGATCGAGGCACCAACCTAATCAACTAAATTTCACAATGTCGAGAGTTAGGGGTTCTTGAACTTTGGTGCCTCGATCGAGTCCACTTAGGCTCGATCGAGGAAGTGGTTCCTCGATCGAGTCCACGTAGGCTTGATCGAGGAACCATCCAGTTTTCTAATTCCCGCAACTTTCCTTAAGTCGGTTATGTATTACTATAAATACCAAAAATCGTACCCTAGGTTATTTATGCTTTATTTTCTGTAGGTTTAGGATAGCTACTCTAAAAATATCTCAAATACTTTTAGTTTAGTTTAGTTTCGTTATTAGTTTAGTTTCGTTATTATTGCTCGGATCTAAGCTTGTTCTTCATTACTACGGTATTACTATTAATCTTTCCTCAATTATTGTTTAATTCATTATTCATCTTTATTATTGTTCATCTTGTTCTTAATTATGCTTTCCATTGTTCCTATTATTGTTATTATAATTAGTATGAGTAGCTAAGCTTTTAATCTAGGGTGAAAGGGGATCTAGGTTGTTAGAAAAGGGATTATTATGAATTGATTGTTAAATTGCTTTCTATTGTTGTTCAATTATTTTTCTACTTCTAATTAGTTGATTACTGATCAAAATTGATTAATTAGTATCGCATAAACTAGGATTATCACTGACAGGGTTAAGACTAGTATAGGCCACGATAATTGAATAGAGATAATTTAATGATAGCGATCGCATGTTAAATTAGATCTAAAAGAAATATTGAATCGACTAATCATATGACTTTCAACAATATAAATTGCTGAATCAATGAATTAAATTCTACCCTTTGATGACGACCTAGTGAACCCAATCCCTAGACTCTTTAATATTATTGTTATTCGTCTTTATTTATTTGTAATTAGTTGGCATACAAACAATCAAAACCCCACAATTGGTTACTTTAAGACAGATTTAAATATAAACAAACTAGATAATCACCGCCTCCCTGTGGATTCGACCCTGACTTACCGCTAGCTATTTTGTTAGTACTAAGTTAGGATTTATTTTAATTAAGGCAAATGACTAAAAATAACCTTATCAGATGACCATAACCTGACACTCGTTGAGTTTGCTAACCACCTTGGGCTAGAGTCTGAGAAGGAGGGATACTTGAGGGATGTGGGGAAAAACAGTGGGGCACCTCACTATCTACCTTACTTGGCCGGGAGACCTATTCCGAGTGCGAGTGCCATGTTGATTAATGACGTTCAATATGTGTCACTCTGTATGTTCCTAAGGATGATGAATTGTCTGCTGTATGGGAGGGAGGATGTGAGCAAGATGAACACCCATGAGGTAATGCTGTTGATGTCCTACCTTAACCCTCGTTGGGGGAAATCTTTTTAACATAGTGCTCCCAGGGTTGTATGCTCTAGCTTGGATCTTATGGTACGATCTTCGAGCCGCTACCTTACTTGTGGGGCTATAGTGACCTGCTTGGCCCAAAGATTGACTGGTTTTTAGGCTCCCCCTGCGTCGGGTACTGGGTTGTTCGAGTCTGCTCCTACGATGGATAAGAAGTACTGGAGTATGGCTCCCCGATCCCGAGCACCTTCCGGTGGTGGACCACCTAGCGGAGTATGGCTCGGGTAGTGGTGAGCATAGACCTGACCTTCAGTGTTACTTGATTGACCCCACCATTCTGCTAGACTCACCTGAGCCTTGACGAGTCATAATTATATGCATATTTATGCCTCCCCTTGATTACTTTTGATACGGTTTTCGTGCTAATTTATATTATTTACATGCCTTTTATGTTAGAACGTTGATACTTCCGCTATTAGATGTTTAATGCAGGAATGATGCATTTGAGGAGCAAAGGAATGAAATGGGCATCGCGGAGTAGGCATGAAGGAATACACGAAGCATGGCACGGGAATCCATAAGAATGAAGGAAGAGAAGTTATGAAGACAACACGAAGAAAAGAGCAGAAATAGAGTGATTCCTCGATTAACTAAGCATGGGCTCGATCGAGGAAGTTGGTGACTCGATCGAGTAAGACCAGGCTCGATCGAGGAACCACTTATTTCCAGATTATCCGCAATTTTCCTTAAGTCAGTTATGTTTTATTATAAATACCTAAATCGTACCCTAGTTTATTTCTACGCTTTATTTTTACTTAGGGACGTATAGCTACTCTAAAAACTCTTAGAATACTCTTAGATTAGTTTATATTAGTTTTGCTTTGGATCTATTGCTATTTAATTAAGGTACTTCGTTAATCTTTCTTTAGTTATTATTAATTCAAGTTCTATTTCATTCAATTGTTTTGTTCATCTTATTATGCCTTTAATCATGTTGTTCATTAATCTTATTATTTTTATTCCCTTTATCATGAGTAGCTAATTTCATAATCTAGGAAAATGGGAATCTAGGTTGTTAGAAAAGGGTTAACTTATGAATTGATTGTTAAATTGCTTTGGATTGTTGTTTAATTATCGTCTTACATCTAGTTAATTAATTACTGATCAGAATTGATTAATTAGTCTTGCATAAACTAGGATTTTCACTGACCGGGTTAAGACTAGTATAGGCCACGTTAATTGTGTTGGAATATGTGTCCTCCGACAATAATGCGATCACGACTGTTGATCATGATGATCACATGTTTAAATCTCATTATAAAGGATACAATTGGGAAGTATTTTTACTGTCAACTGGTCCACACATATCGGTAATGATTGGCTGACTAGAGTTTGACATTACTGTCGTGCGACGGTGGTAATCAGTTGATCCCCTAGGTCATACCTATAGGGCAACACTCTTAATTGATCATTTAATTGATCGTATAACGTTACGAGTCAATTAAAATATTTAAAATTGACGGAAGATTTTGGAAGTATTATTTACGTATCTAATTGAAATTTGATTAAATGAGATACGGTCTGAGTAATCGAATTGTTTCATTATTCAGATGAAATTATTGTTTAAGGAAACAATTAAAATTGAATGAATTATTATAAATACAAATTGTTGTGATTTATAAATTGGTAAAATATTTTGGTACAAGTAATTATGAATTACTAAGTCGATTTTTATATATGACGTATTTTTATTAATACGTTGATTTTTAATATGTTAAAAATACATAACGATTTTATGTAACATATGACATGTGACATAAGACAAATTGACAAAAATAAAATGGATTCCATTTTACACATATGTACCGAAATTAAGGAGGATTAAGGATAATATTGTGTTTATAATATGAGTGGTAAACACAATGATTACCTACTAAACTAGCCATGCAACCCTAATGCTCATTGTGAAGAACAACACTTGCATGCATTGGCTCCCTCCCATGCCCTCTTCCACCCGGTTTTTTGAGATGAAAAACCACTTTGGTTTTTCATCTTATTTCACCTAATATACACTAAAATGTAGTTAGTGGAAAATTGATTATTCATTCATCCAAAATTTGAGTTTTTAGAAAGATAAAAACTCTTCTTTCTCTTCCTACTCTCTAAACCGAAAAAAATAGAGAGAACCATAATATTTTGGGTCTTTTTCTTTACAAAATTAATATTATCTAGTATTCATAATATTAATTTTAATTAAGAGCGTGCTTTAAGTATTAAGCTTTGGGAGAGATCCTACACTTGGATCTTAGTTCTTCCACTTAGGAAAGCACAAGAACAAGAGAGAAAGGTGATCTCTCTTGTGCCCATATAAACCGAATTTCCAATGTAAGGATGAATGCTTCTTCTTTATTTTGTTAATAAGTTTGCATGCATAAGATCATTTATTAATTTTATGACAAATTAAAATAAAACATATATGAATATGTTAGTATATAGATCTACTTTTCCTTCAAATTGAATTAGACCGACTTAATGATAGCGATTGCATGTTAAGTTTAGATCTGAAAAGACATATTAGAATCGACCGATCATATGACTTTCAACAATATAAATTGCTCAATAAATAAATTAAATCTTACTCTTGGATGACTACCTAGTGAACCCGATCCCTAGACTCTTTATTATTATTGATATCATCTTATTTACCTTGCAATTAGTTTAGAAATCAAACAATCAAACCCCCATAAAATTGTTACCTTTGAGACAAACTTAAATATTATCAAACTAGAATAATTAACTCGCCTCCCTGTGGATTCGGCCCTTTCTTGCCACTAGCTACCAGTTAGTAGTAATTTAGGATTTGTTTTGATAGGCCAACGACTGAAAACAACCCTATCAAACCTATCTCCATTTCGGAGAAGCAGACGATCGCTCCCCCGCCCCGCGAGCACCGTAGAGGGAGAGCGACTATAAGGGCCGAGACCGAGAGTGAGCCTTCCTTTTCTGCACCTATCTTTTACCCATCACAGTGCTCACCCTACCCTACCGTATTTGACCCTAGGATGCAGGTTAGGGAGTTGACCGAGAGGATCTCTTCTACCTTGGTCCTATGAAACATGCATGAGATGGCTTACAACCAGGGTATAGGGAAAGACTTAGGACAGCCGGTTTGGTTAAGAGGACCCGGGGTTGACACCGGAGTGTTCCATAGCTATGGGTGCAACACCCCCACATACCAAAGTGCCTTACCAAGGACCACCCTAGCATGAGAGACTGTTACCATCTCGGTTGCCCGAGGATAGTATATCAAAAGAAACCATTTCGCAACATTTATTAAAGTATATAAGTTAAAGTTTACATAGTTTCAAAAACCAAATCAAAGAAATGTTTACTACTACTCAAAACAACTGAAATCTAAAACAGCTAATCTCGTAACAGCGGAAGCTAGAGTCGAGTGATGACTCCCCATCTCATCCCCATAGCCAAAGACCATCATCACCTGTCACAATCTGCTCACCATTCCCGAATGGATCACCACAGATTTTACAAAACAACAACGGGGTCAGTACACTGCATAATCAAAATATGACAAGGTACGATAAAGATAAACATTTGTTTCACAATCCACCTCCAACTCCCAATCACATCTCATAACTGACTACACACCAAAGTGCGTAGCCCTGCCAGTGGGGGACCGCAGCCTTGCCCACCTAAGCCCCGCTCATCAACGAGCGATAACCATGTTCACTAATGTGCACATCCCCTCCTGTGGCGGGTTCCACAGAGGGCGAATCAAGGGCGTGAAGCCACTCCCGCAAGTGACTCCACTCGGTCGAGGACGTACCTCGCAACATCAACAGCCATCTCAACTCTAACACCCATACTCCAATCTACCAACAACAACCAATCAATAGCATGAATCAAATCAATCAATCGCAACAATGCATTAAATAAATTATACAGTAAACTGAGTAGGGAAACCCTACCTTAGCATAATCTGAAACGAGACAATCAAGCAAGCTAAAACGGATCCTCTACAAAATCTCCACCTACCAATAACCATAAAATTCTAATTACAATCATGCCAAAATACCCTTTCCCCCAAATCACAAAACTAGGGCAAACCCTAAAAGCCAAAATGACAAAACTCATAAAACTAGAGGCTTACCGACACAATCGACCCAAAAGAAGGATGAACAAGACTCACAAGAAATCCACGAACTTGAGAGAGATTTGAGATGATTAGAGTTACGTTGTAGGTTTAGGTTTTTGGTAAAAGTGATTAAGAAACTGTAAATCTCGTTTATATAACTCTAATCCTCTCTAAATCAAACCGCGGAAATAATCACCGTCAGACCAGATACTCGGTCAAGTATAGAGTATACTCGGCTGAGTATCCCCTACTCGGTCGAGTATTCTCATACTCGGCCGAGTATTCCTGGACAGTAGTCTGACAGAAAATACACGACGCATTACTCGGCCGAGTAAGCCATATTCGGCCGAGTAACAGACTTAGAAAACCGTAGTATTACAGTGGGGTTGACCCCAACTTTTGGAGACCACCGACGGAGACCGAGTTTGGCTGCCTCGCAGGACCATGAGGAGCCAACTACGGCAGTCAGATAGATGAGGCAGGGAGGTGGACCGGCGGTGGTGGCTACCCATTTGGAGCATATCAGGGAGCAAGGACATCTGGCACCGGAGGAGGGGAGGAGATGGAGGAGGATGTGGACATTTGAGCTCCGCGTTGTTTGTTGGACTTGTTTTTCTAGACTTGTTGTTGGATATTTGTTGAACTTTTATCGTACTTCTTTTACTTTTTGGGTGCTTGTAATTGGCATAAGGCCACTACTTATTTTCCGTATTGCTATTGGGTCATCTAGACCGTGAACCTTGACTTGATGGTAGACATCTAGTTTGTTTTGCAGGATAAGGTGTTGGTGTTATAGGCATGAATTGCCGAATTTGGGTTCTAGACTCAAAAAATCGGCCGAGCAAGTTGATACTCGGTCAAGTATCGCGTACTCGACCGAGTACTCTCTGATACGTGATCGAGTATCTGGACGTTTCTTTTGTTGTTGCTTATACTTGTAGTACAATAAACTTTCCTTTTGTTTTATTATATGTGTATCCTTGGGTGTCTAATAACGACATGAGCCATGAATTGTACGAATATGGATTATATGATAATAGAATATCGGTTTACTTGGGCTTGAGCAGGTAACGATATAGTGGTTGATTTTGAGGATGTCATAACGTCGGTATCGTGCAAGTAAAATTGCGTATAGTTCCACTTTCCACGTTGATGCTACATGTAGTTATTCTTAAATGACGTATATATGATCATTGTTTTACTTATGGTCCAGGCATGTCTTACTTGTCAATTAACTAAATGTGCGTTCCATGATTATTGTTTCATTAAGCATTTACGACTATTTTTTTATGGTTGAAGTGAACTTCGAGGACGAAGTTCCTTTTAAGAGGGGTAGATAACATCCCGGTAAAGGTCCTAACAAGTTAACATAATTTCTTTTATGTTTCACCTTTGTTTTACTTTCAAGTCTCTAAGTTATCACAAAACTTATGTAATGTGTTACTTTTAAATATTTGAAGTCGTCATCTCATAACTTAATTGGTTTACAATATCAACCTTGTTATTTAATGAGCTTGGTGGTTGCATACAGTAATAGTGTAGTGATTTCATGGTTGACAAAACTATGTCAAGAAATGATAATAGTTTAATCTTGTACGCGTCATAAACTTACTAGGTGGTCATTGCTGTGTGAGTGTCTGGTGATTTCGTGAATGTCGTATCTTGACGTTTGGGTAGTGAGGGACGAACTCCGGGGACAAAGTTCCTTTTAAGGGGGGAAGACTCTCATACCCGCCCTGTTTAAGGACCCGTTGACTGACCATTTGACCAAAGGAGACCCATAGCAAGGGATATGGGAGAGGTTAGGAGACCAACGTTACTGGTTACTCGACCTAGTTAAGGTCATTCGGCCGAGTAGTGTGAATACTCGATGATACCGTCGTTTTAGTATCATAAATAAATACCTAAGTACTACTAACAGAAGTCAGCGGTAAGTAGGGTCGATCTCCACAGGGAGATGGGAAAATGTCTGCTAAACTAAGTCCATCTGAGTCACAATTTCTTGGGGGGTTTTTAAATGATTGTTCTAATCTAAGGAGGTCAAAGAAGAGAAGTAGAGTAAGAAAAATAAAGAGAATTAATAACAATTAAGTAGAGAGAAAGTAGCTAAGACAGTCGGTTCACCATGATTCTTAAGAAATGCAGTCTAGGGTCTCAGGTCAATGCAAATTCGATCTACATGGTAGTGAAAAGGTCCTTCCGGTCCACTATTCACCCTAAGACAATTCTAGCTTAACTTCCGCCCTCACTAGAATGCCCTAATGTTCGCTACAGGCCTTATCTTTCCCAATCTTCCGATCTAGGTCAAGGTGTACCGTGATTAATTACCTAATTGCGTCGACTCAAATAGACAAGAACAATTATATGCAGCGATTAACAACATAGATCTAATCGCACTAAATCCTAATCAACTAATCATTATTTCGTTAAAATCATGGCTCCCCTATGTCCTAGCAAAGGAACTTAGTTATGCATAATTATCGAGTAAACAACAATAACACGTGAACTAAAAGAAGCCAACATAATGAAAATCTAAGAAGGGAATAACAACTATAGAAATCAAAGGAAGGAAAACAATAAATCAAAGTAATTAATTAAGAATTAAGAGTAGAGAATACCGATTACAAAGAGAGAAACAATCGAGAATTAGGGTTCCAAGCATAAAGTTCTAAGAGAGATAAAAGAGAACAGAGGAGAAGAGAAGAGGAAGAGGAGCCCCCCATATGACTGCCGTCATATCTTATTTATCCTAATTACAAAGGTAAATCTCAAAAACAGCTCAAAGCCCGCATAAAACATATAGTCTCTCGATCGAGTGAAATGAAACCACTCGATCGAGAAGAATGCTTGAAAATCTTTTCGATCGAGTAAGGAGGGAGTTCGATCGAACACTTCAAAGGGCAGCTATCTCGATCGAATAAAGGTAGAGCTCGATCAAGTGATTCTTGATGGATAAAGCATTCGATCAACCATAATGAGTAGCAAGACTGGTCGATCGAGCTATATAAGCACGAATGGACTCCTTAGGACTTTCCGAGGCCATTTCACGCATCTCTAAGTGACATATTCCGAGCTTCGATTCCTTGTTCTCCAAAATGCATGTGATTAGGACAAGTTTAGGCTTGATTTCGCTCCTTTTCTGGTTCATACTTGCAATTAATACAAGACAAACCAAAGTAGACTATTCGGGGGAATTTGTAGCTAGACGCCACGTAAATAACACAGAAATGCGTGGAAAAATGAGGTAAAAACCTTATATAAAATACACGCATCAAATCTCCCCAAACTAAACCTTTGCTTGTCCCCAAGCAAACTAAATGCACCTAACTAATGGAACAGGACCAACTCATCAGCTACAAATTATCCACCCAAACCAATTTAATGCAACAACTAACAAAGCGGCAGTAAGCAAGTGCAAACGAGTTAAATCAATGTCTCAAACTACTGAACCGTCAACCTTGCAAGACTTATAAATTTCGGACTCTCATGGGTCGCTCATCACACAAATTAAGCACCGGGCGAGTATATAAGTAAGAGATAGAAAGAAGTAAAGACACTCACCTAACTCGACCTATAAGAACATGCATGCAGTCTAACATGAATAAAGTCTCTACAACCGTTCATATGCATTCCAACCAACTAATGACCAAGACACATGCCGAGGACTTATATCTGGGTAAGTGAGGTAATGGGTAAGAAGGGGCTAAAATGAATTTGGAGATGTGGATTTAATAGCCAAACTAGCAACAACGGATCCCAATTTAGAAACACTTCCCAAATTCATACTCAAAATATCAATGCAAACAGTGCTAATTTGCAACACACAACTCACTATCACCATAATATCATCAACTCCCCCATAAGATACAAATATAACATGGAAGCATAAATCACAACATAATATATTTTGGCTCATGATTTTTCGTAATCTTTCTTTTATTTTTCCAATTTCTCTTTTCTTTTCAACTTTTCACAACTTTTTCTTTTCATTTTTTTTCATTCCCTTCAACATTTCCACCAACTTCTCAAAACAGATATAGCCATATTGCAATGGGACATTCCCAACAACTACTAATTACTAGCTCGACTAGGGTAGGCAAAATTATAGACTGTAGCTATATGGGACAAAACGGGAAATTTGGCTAAATGTGGAGTTAAATGGGTAAAATGAAAGAAAGGGATTCGCTTCTCTTAACATGTGTCACCAACCACAGACCGAATGCATATGGGTACCAAGTAGACTGAATTCATGCTTATGTAGATTGATGTTACATACCCTATACAGAGTACTACTCACATCCTATATGAAATTGGTCATGGATGTCACCAGTTTATCAAGCTCTAAACCTTAGAATGTAAATGCAGCTTGCCAATATAAGAGTCAAGTCTATTCGTTCAGATAAGTTTTCAACAAAAACTCATAGATTATGCACATTGCCACGCCAACAGAATGTCAAGCCTGTGCAAGGTAAGGGTAAAAGAAATTAAAGTAGTGTAAAAGTTCAACGTTCCGACTCAACCTAAATGCAGAAATAAACGTGAAATTTTTGAATTTTATGTAATTTTTCGAATTAAAACAGCAATGCAGGCGAAAACAACAAAACGTGTGAACTGAAATGCAATAAAACAACATGCAGACACAGATATGGATGCATACCTCCCCAAACCAAACCGTACCATGCCCTCATTGTACCAAAAATAGAGAAAGTAATGCAAACTGAAAAGAAAAGTAGAACGAAAGTCGAAAAACTTACAAGACGACGCAAAGGAGGGACCTCCCCAAACCGACCATGAACATGGGAGGTCGTAAGTGGTCAAGTATCATCGCAGCATGCGAGATATAGCAGCAGGACTCGATCGAAAAGGGCAGAGGGGTACGATCGAGTGGATATGGTGCCAAAGCTGCTCGATCGAGGAAAGGAGGTGCTCGATCGAAAAGTGGGGTTTTGCAGGCCTTCGATCGAGGAGGAGAATTGTTCGATCGAAGGAAAAGAGCAGGAGAAACGTTCGATCGAGGAATAAAACCTCTCGATCGAACCATTTTCTTGTGAAACCTACAAAACGCAATAAAGCAAGCCACGCAACTGACGAAAGTACGTACAGGTTCAGCAAATGTTCGTAAAACTAGAGTCTAAGCACACAACATAAACTAAAACAACAAATTTAAACAAAAGTACAACAAAACAGTCTGCGTTGCCTCCCGGATAGCGCAGGTTTAAGAGGTCCCGCACGACCTTTCTGGCTTTAATTAGCTGGTTCATCAAGATTGTCGAATTACAGAACTTCAACTCTGCTATCTGCATCATTTGCTTCATGGTAATGCTTCACATATTAGCCATTGACCTTGAACCTGTTGCCCTCGGAACTCTCTAATTCAACGGACCCAAATTTAGTGACACCAGTCACTGTATAAGGGCCACTCCACCTGGACTTCAGCTTGCCAGGAAATAAGCGTAGTCGGGCATTAAACAACAACACCTTTTGCCTTACTTGAAATTCTCGAGGTATGATCCGTTTGTCGTGCCATCTCTTCGTCTTCTCTTTGTAGATGCGTGAGCTATCATAGGCATTTAGCCTAAACTCCTCCAGTTCATCTAGCTACAATAAACGGTTCTGACCACACAACTTAGGATCAAAGTTTATTTCATGAATAGTCCACCAAGCCTTACACTCTAACTCAACAGGTAAATGATAGGACTTCCCATAAACCAGCCGATATGGTGATGCACCAATCGGTGTTTTAATGGCAGTCCGATAAGCCCATAATATGTCCTCAAGCTTAAGATTCCAATTCTTTCGTGATTTAGAAACTACCTTAGCCAAAATCTCTTTTATTTCTCTGTTAGAGACCTCAACTTGTCCACTAGTTTGGGGATGATACTCCAAACCACGCCGGTGTTGGACACAAAATTTAGACAGAATAGAAGTAAGTTTCTTTTCTTTAAAATACATTCCCCCATAACTAATGACGACCCTAGGGACACTAAATCGGGGAAAGATAATCTTTTTGAACATTTTAATCACAGTCTTGGCATCACAATTAGGTGAAGCAATCGCTTCCACCCACTTAGACACATAATCCACAGCTACCAAAATATACCTGTTACCTTTGCTAGATGGGAAGAGTCCTTGGAAATCGATGCCCCAGACATCAAAAACCTCGACCTCTAGGATACCATTTTGTGGCATCTCGTGTCTCTTAGAAATATTCCCAGAGCGTTGGCAAGCATCACAAGCTGAAACAAACACTTTAGCATCGATAAATAAAGTAGGCCAATAAAAACTAGACTGAAGTACCTTAGCCACGGTGCATGATGGACCATGGTGACCACCATAAGAAGAGGAATGACAGCCCTCTAAGATTGCCTTGGTCTCCCACTGCGTAATACACCTTCTGTAGAGACCGTCTGCACACTCCTTAAATAAATAAGGGTCATCCCAGAAGTACTGCTTAGTGTTATAGAGAAAATGCTTCTTCTGCTGATAAGAAAGGTCAGGTGGTAGCTCACCACTAACAACATAATTAGCCAAATCTGCATACCAAGGGTCATGGTTAGGATGAGAAGACATAACAGCAAATAAGGAGTCATCGGGAAAAGAGTCATCAATAGGTAAAGAATATTCTCCCTCCTGCTGCGATAGTCGCGACAGATGATCAGCTACTATGTTCTCAGCACCCTTCTTATCTTTGATCTGTAAGTCAAACTCCTGAAGGAGGAGTATCCACCTCAACAATCGTGGTTTAGCTTCCTTCTTGGCAAGAAGGTGTCTAAGCGCTACATGGTAAGTAAAAACAGTAACTTCTGACCCTATCAAGTAAGAACGAAATTTTTCTAGTGCATAAATCACAGCTAACAGCTCCTTCTCAGAAGTGGTGTACTTTACTTGAGCCTCATCCAGAGTTCGGCTCGCATAGTAAATTGCATTCAAGGCTTTGTCTTACCGCTGGCCTAGCACCGCTCATAGTGCATAATCACTAGCATCGCACATAATCTCAAACGGCAAGTCCCAGTTGGGAGGCTGTATAATCGGTGCTGAAATCAAGGCCTGCTTTAACCTATTAAAAGCAGAAAGACACACATCAGTAAATGCAAAGGGGGCATCCTTAAGCAATAGTTGTGTAAGCGGTTTAACAATTTTCGAAAAATCCTTGATAAACCGGCGATAAAAGCCGGCGTGACCAAGGAAGCTCCTCACTCCTTTAACATTGACAGAAGGAGGCAATTGTTGAATCACTTGCACCTTTGCTTTATCACCTTCAATGCCGCTGTCAGAAACTAAGTGCCCTAAGACAACTCCCTTGTTGACCATAAAGTGGCACTTCTCCCAGTTAAGCACAGGATTAACCTCGATGCAGCGCTGCAAAACTTTATCAAGGTTAGACAGACAATTAGAAAAGTCACTTCCATAGACACTAAAATCGTCCATAAAGACTTCCATAATAGACTTTATATACTCAGAAAATATCCCCATCATGCACCTTTGAAAGGTGGCAGGGGCATTACATAAAGCAAAAGGCATCCTGCGATAAGCAAAAACACCCTAAGGACAAGTAAAAGTAGTCTTTTCCTGATCGTCTGGATGAATAGGGATCTGAAAGAACCCTGAATATCCATCTGGATAACAGAAAAACTTATGAGAAGCTAACCTTTCTACCATCTGATCAATAAAAGGAAGGGGAAAGTGATCTTTCTTTGTAGCGGCGTTTAGCTGTCTGTAGTCTATGCACATCCGCCAACCAGTTACTACTCTAGTAGGTATTAACTCATTTTTGTCATTCATAACCACAGTAGTCCCTCCTTTCTTAAGAACTACCTGAACTGGACTCAGACACTTAGAATGATCAACAGAATAGATAATACCTGCATTAAGCAGCTTCATTACCTCAGCCATCACAACATCCTGCATCTTCTGGTTCAGACGGCGCTAACCCTGTCTGCAAGGCTTGTGATCTTCCTCAAGCTCAATTATGTGCATAAAAATGTCAGGACTAATGCCCTTAATGTCATCCAATGAATAACCCATGGCCTTCCTATTTTTCTTAAGAACGGCTAACAAAGCGGTTAGCTGATCATCTTCCAATTTAGCACTAACAATGACTGGATATTGCTCTGTATCATCTAAGAATGCATATTTAAGATGAGAAGGAAGAGGCTTACGCTCAGGTACCTTTACCTCTATGGCGCAGAGAGTATTTATCATTTGTTCCACTCTCTCTCCTTCAGCGTCGGTGAGTTCACGCTCATCTAATGCAGCTTCTAGCAAATCCAACACAGCGTCATTGTTGTCTGGGTTATCTGCACACTCATCCAAAAGCATCAAAGCCTCTAGTGGATCCTTTATAAAGGAATCCGACCAGAGCTCATAAACAGACTCGTCAACAATATCAACTGAATAACAAGTATCCTCTATCATTGGGCGGGCTAGTGTACCAGGCAAACTAAAAGTGATCGCATCATCCCCCACTGCAAGAGTCAAACGCCCTTGTTTGACGTCAATAATGGCCCCAGTTGTACATAAGAATGGTCTTCCTAGTATAATTGGGGTCCGGGTATCCTCAGCTATGTCTAAAACAATAAAATTCACTGGTATAAAGAACTTACCTACTTTAACAGGCACGTCCTCTAAGATACCCAAGGGTCGTCTAATAGATCTATCAGCCATCTGTAAGGTGATGTTAGTCATTTTAAGGTGACCCGTATTAAGTTTCTTGCAGACAGAAAAAGGTATGACACTGACACTGGCTCCTAAATCACAGAGAGCCTTATCTATCACTTCGTTTCCTATGGTACAGGTAATAGAGAAGCTACCCAGGTCTTTCATTTTTGGTGGAGCTTTATTAAGAAGTAAATTACTAGACTCTTCCATAAATGCAACAGTCTCGAATTCACTAAGCTCTCTCTTACGCGTCACAATGTCTTTCATAAATTTTGCGTAAGTAGGTACCTGGGTAATAAGTTCAGTAAAGGGGACGGTTACCTGAAGATTCTTGACCACGTCCACAAACTTACCATACTGTCGCTCGACCTTAGCATCTTTCAGACGTCCCGGATAAGGAACCCTGGTAGCAATAAGCGGGCCTGCGACCTTCTCTTTACCTTTATCAGAACGTGACATCTCCACGGCAGGGAAAGACGACACGGTAGCAGAATTAGGCTTTGAATTAAAACCTCCGCTGGCACAGGTGTTCGATCGAGCACCATTCCCACTCGATTGAACTGTTTCTTCAGGCAAAGTACTCGATCGAGGAATGTGTACCTCTCGATCGAGTTCATCAATTTCAGCATATTTAGATCGAGGGCTTGAATCACTCGATCGAACAGTCTTTTTGGCTAAGTTACTCGATCGAGAAGAATGATCTCCTCGATCGAATTCGACAATTTGGGCATCTCTCGATCGAACAAAGGTAGTGTTCGATCGAGTACTTGTGGAGGAAATATCACTCGATCGAATTGAAATATCACACGATCGAGCTACAGGATGATGTTCAGCAGGGACATCGTTGCTTAACTCCTCAAAATCAATATCCGGAGTCTCGTCAGCAGTTATAACCTCATCTTTCAGCATTTTCGGTCCATCATAAGTAAGACCACTTTGGAGATTTATGGCATTGATCGGGTCACATAGAGGTGGGTGATTCACTTGATTTTGCGCGAATAAAAGATGCGTAACTTGGTCTTGCAACTCCTCTATAGCATTGTCATTCTTGTCAGATTTTTTTCCAAACCGAAGTGTTAAGTTCAGCACTAAAGACTACAACTCTGCAAGCTCTCCAATTATAGAGGGTGAATCAACTGATTGTGGCATTGGTTTAGGAGGACTAGAGGTACTTGTTATTGTCAAATCTTCATATAGCTTAGAGAATGGCACTCCTTGCTTAAATTTTTGATAAGCACGGATGCGCTCCACATCCGCCATGCAAGTAATAGGGTCATGCCCCTCCATATCGCATCTACCACAAATCACTTCCTGCTCAGTTATGGCATAAACTTGTTCATGCACACTCGTAGTTTTTAAAATCTCCGGACTATCTAACCTTCCACTGGGACTTTTCACCTCAGCTACCAAAAAATCATTTACGTGCCTACCTCCTCTGGGATTTCCATATTCAACTACGTGGATGGCCATTTCTTCAATAAGGTGACATCCTTGATCATCTTCAACATTTTTCTGGAACCTCCTCTTGGCCGCGTTGTCAAGAATGGCTCTCTGGTCAAGATATAACCCATTGTAGAATTGGGTACATAAGAACCAACGATTGAAGCCATGATGAGGTACAGAACGAACAAGTCTCTTGAACCTAGTCCAAGCCTTATTCAAATCCTCAGTAGGCAATTGCTCAAATGCAGTAATTTGGCCTCTCAACGCATTAGTGCGCTGTGGTGGGAAATATCGTCTGTAGAAGGCTAGAGCAAGGGAATTCCAGTCAGTAACACCGGCAGCTTCCCTATCTCTCAACCATTCCCGGGCGTCATCAGTTAAAGAAAAAGGGAAAAGGACTCCCTTAACCCTATCCTATGTCACCCCAGCAGCTAAAGGAATAGTATTCTGTAAACAGCTCTATGTGCTTGCATGGATCCTTGCTAGGCACCCCCTTGAAGAGATTTCTCTCAACTAGTTGTATATAAGACAAATGGATTCCAAAGGTCCCTGCATCTGTAGTAGGAAGCAAGAAGCCTTTAGGCAGAGAATCCACCGTAGGTTCTGAATGACTGGCTATATTCGGCATATTTAGCAAATAGAGTCTACAGAAGAGCAGGTACGACAATGTTCTCTTCTAGAACAGATTTCCTGCAACACTAATAAAGTGCTTGGAAAAATATGAGATCAATCTCAAGGAATAAATTCCTTGAGACGAGAGACAAACTTAATATAAGCAACAAAATTACGCCACCTCCCCGGCAACGGCGCCAAAATTTGATACCGTCGTTTTAGTATCAAAAATAAATACCTAAGTACTACTAACAGAAGTCAGCGGTAAGTAGGGTCGATCTCCACAGAGAGATGGGAAAATGTCTGCTAAACTAAGTTCGTCTGAGTCACAATTTCTTGGGGGGTTTTTAAATGATTGTTCTAATCTAAGGAGGTCAAAGAAGAGAAGTAGAGTAAGAAAAATAAAGAAGAGAATTGATAACAATTAAGCAGAGAGAAAGTAGCTAAGACAGTCGGTTCACCATGATTCTTAAGAAATGCATTCTAGGGTCTCAAGTCAATGCAAATTCGATCTACAGGGTAGTGAAAAGTTCTTTCCGGTCGGCTATTCACCCTAAGACAATTCTAGCTTAACTTCCGCCCTCACTAGAATGCCCTAATGTTCGCTACAGGCCTTACCTTTTTCGATCTTCCGATCTAGGTCAAGGTGTACCGTGATTAATTACCTAATTGCGTCGACTCAAATAGACAAGAACAATTCTATGCAGCAATTAAAAACATAGATCTAATCGCACTAAATCCTAATCACCTAATCATAATTTCCTTAAAATCATGGCTCCCCTATGTCCTAGCAAAGGAACTTAGTTATGCATAATTATCGAGTAAACAACAATAACACGTGAACTAAAAGAAGCCAACATAATGAAAATCTAAGAAGGGAATAACAACAATAGAAATCAAAGGAAGGAAAACAATAAATCAAAGTAATTAATTAAGAATTAAGCGTAGAGAATACCGATTAAAAAGAGAGAAACAATCGAGAATTAGGGTTCCAAGCATAAAGTTCTAAAAGAGAGAAAAGAGAAGAGAGGAGAAGAGAAGAGGAAGAGGAGCCCCCCCATATGACTGCCGTCATATCTTATTTATCCTAATGACAATGGTAAATCTCAAAAACAGCTCAAAGCCTGCATAAAACGTATAGTCTCTCGATCGAGTGAAATGAAACCACTCGATCGAGAAGAATGCTTGAAAATCCTTTCGATCGAGTAAGCACGAATGGACTCCTTAGCACCTTCAGAGGTCATTTCACGCATCTCTAAGTGACAGATTCCGAGCTTCGATTCCTTGTTCTCCAAAATGCATGCGATTAGGACAAGTTTAGGCTAGATTTTGCTCCCTTTCTAATTCATACCTGCAATTAATACAAGACAAACCAAAGTAGACTATTCGGGGGAATTTGTAGCTAGACGCCACGTAAATAACCCAGAAATGCGTGTAAAAATGACGTAAAAACCTTATATAAAATACACGCATCACTCGACCGAGTAGGGCTTACTAGCTCGAGTATGTCTATACTCGACCGAGTATCACGTCTGTTAACACGTTATTATAAAACGCGAGATCGTAAACCTCATTTCATTTTTGACGGTTCTTTTCTCTTTCTAACCTTAATATCTCTTTCCCCCATTTATCCCCCATCACCCTACTCTCTCACATGGCCTTGACACTAAACCAAAGAAAGGAGATGGTTCATGCTGGAAGTAAACGAGTCGGGTTGTCGCCATTGCCGGTATTGGTCTGCGTCTCAAGGTGAGTTTGTGTTTCATCGTCATCTTTTAGTAGGTCTTGAATAGTCTAGTAATAGGATGTGGTTGATACTTATAGGATTCATCTCAGAGTCTTACTTTGCTATGTGTTGGATGCACTTTCATGAAATAGCGAAAAGGTAGGGTTTCCCTACTCAGTTGATTGCATAATTGATTTAAGATGTGATGTTGTGATTTAGTTGATATGGTTAGTATTGTTGTTGATTGTATTATGGAGTATTGGAGTTGTGGTGGATTGACTATGATTGTGGGGTGCGTCCTCGGCTGAGTGGAGTCACTTGCGGGAGTGGCTTCACGCCCTTGATTCGCCCCTTGTGGAACCCGCCACAAGAGGGGATGTGCACATTAGGGAACATGGGTGATTGCTCGTTACGACGAGCGGGGCTTAGGTGGGCAAGGCTGCGGTCCCCCACTGGCGGTGTAGATTATCTGTCGCGATAGTAATCTGGCAGGACTACACATTTAAGTGTGTAGTCAGTATTGAGAAATGATGGGAAATGGAGAATGGTTGTGGAATCGTGTCATTGCTTCTATCGTATTTGCTTATCTTCATTATTCAATGAACAGACCCCGTGTTTTGTTTTCAAAACTGTGTTGATCCATTCAGGGATAGTGAGCAGTTGGTTTAGCAGGTACAGCTAGTCTTGATGCTTGCGGCACATGGAAGGGAACTGAGTCATCACGCTACCGAAATAGATATTGATGTCACTCATGTCTAGTAGTCCTTCCAATTATATATTGTGGGAAATAATCTGTATACTTCCCTCTAACATGAAGGATTATAATGATATAATAAAGATGATCTATGGTCATAAAATAAAATACATAAGCATAAGTAAAAAGATTTAGAATTAACCTCGGGTCCTTGCAAAATTGGCCTAAGAACAATATCAAAATTAATATTCGCCTATTAGTTGCACCCAAGACGATCTAAGATATACCCTTTGATTATGCTAGAAATCAATCTAAAATTTTCTGTAAAATTTTATTGTCTTTGTGTTTTTTTGTGATGAGAAAGAGGAGGCTAGGTCAGAAAAAGAATTAGGTTAGAAATAATTCTCCACCTTTCTTTTTATATAGACCGAAATCTGAAATCAATTAGGAAAGATTTATATCTCCTAATTTCGGCCAATGTGATTCGAAATAAGGAATTAAATTTCCTTATTTTTGGTCTTTCCAAAAATATATAAAGTGTGTTAAATTGTCATCTAGTGAGGATCGAACCCATGACCTCTTGGCTTGTGTACCCTCACTATTACCACTATGACACATTCAACTTGTTGATATTAAATACAACTGATTATATTTAATTACGAATTAACAGATTAATTCTTTCAAACTAACCTTATATATATTTAATTAAATATAACTTATTATATTTAATTTACGAATTGACAGTTAATTCGTCTCAACTTAATATTATTTAATTTTCATAAAATAATTATCTCATCAACACATTGACTAACTTTTTAGTCATTTTGGGCATCAATGTAATTATATTTCTACAACCACATTTCTCAAATATGTCCTATAGGTGTGACCTTTAGGGACCAGTTGATCACCGCCATCTGTATGATAATAACGTCAAACTTTCTAGCAAGCCAACCGTTATTAGGTAAACGTTAATCAACTGATTAAATATACTGAAGTATACCCTTGTGACCTGTAAGAGATTTACAAATGTTATCACACTAATTTGTGGAGGACACCAGCTCCAACAAACTCCCACTTGTCCTCACAAGTGTATGTGCGATAACCGATTCTCATATCCTTTAAAATTTCTCCCACTCAATGTAAAACAATTTGCAAATCTGAATTCACAAAGGTCGTATTTTACAAACGATCAGTATCAAGAGTGGTTTTCCCGACTAGAGAGTAACTTAACTGATAAACGAATCAACATTCGAGCATGGCCATGCATTTCGATTTACAACTCCTCGAGTGGCCCGAGAAATAACTATACGATAAGGGATGGATATTTTCCTCAACTTAAATCTTGCGGATGTAAGCACGGTATGAAATGACCCAGAAAAAATCTACTTAGCCCCAGTTACGGTAGACCGTGAGAAAGAAACCAAAGTCACCCAAAAACTGCCTTAATCTCAAGAGACAGTTGATAGTCAAAAGAATCGACTCTAGGTACACAATAGATGTCCTATCCACGACCTGGCACCGAATGTTATAGAACATTTAGGACTCCATTACGTTGTCACAAAAAAAAATTGTCCTACGAGGTATCGTCATAATCTCGTATCTGTGATCGATTAGTCAACCGTTTAACTTATGGCTCGTTGAACCCACCATCAATCGATTGCACAATATAATAGCCGGAGTTATCGGCTCACATTGGCGATTACGGACAAAAACAAATATAATGTAATTCATTCACTTTGTATGCGTTCAATGTTGTCGATACAATCCACATGAAAAACAAAATATAATATATATAAAACGATGAAGTTATAAATAATATATGAAAAAGATAATGTATCAAATCCATAATCAAGTACTACAACTTAGGAACATGTTTAATTCCCATGGAGTTAACATGCCCTACATGCTTATCATAATTCAACGGTTTGGTGAGAGGATCTGCGATGTTATCATCCGTCGCAATCTTGTCAATCACTATCTCTTCTTGCTCCACGTAATCACGGATCAGGTGAGCCTTCCGTAGTACATGTCTAGATTTGTTGCTAGACTTTGGCTCCTTAGCCTGGAAGATGGCACCTCTATTGTCACAATAGATGGTGATCGGGTCATTCGAACTAGGAACTACCGAAAACCCTTGTAAGAATTGACGCATCCATATAGCTTCCTTTGCTGCCTCCGAAGCGGCATAGTACTCGGATTCAGTAGTAGAATCTGGTACAACACTCTATTTGGAACTCTTCTAGCTGACTGCAGTACCATTAAGAGTGAAGACGAACCCGGACTGAGATTTTGAATCATCTCGATCCGTTTGGAAGCTAGCATCTGCGTAACCGGTTGCACATAGCTTAGTATCGCCTCCATAAGTCAATACCCAATCCTTAGTCCTCCGTAGGTACTTGAGGATATTTTTGACTGCTATCCAGTGTGTTTCACCTGGAGTCTTTTGGTACCGACTCGTCATACTCAATGCATATGCCACGTCTGGACGTGTGCATATCATGGCATACATGATCGATCCTATTGCAGAAGCATAAGGAACACGACTCATGCGCTCAATACCTTCAGGCGTCATGGGTGACTGAGACTTGCTCAACTGCATCCCAGTCGTCATAGGAAGGTTCCCCTTCTTGGAGTTGGTCATCTTTGAACCTCTCAAGAACCTTATCTAGATAAGACTCCTGACTAAGTGATAACGTCCGTCGTGATCTATCTCGGTAGATACGGATTCTCAAAATACGCTGTGCCTCACCCAGATCTTTCATCTGGAAATGGTTCTTCAACCATTCTTTAACCGAAGAAAGGAGAGGAATGTCATTCCCAATCAAGAGTATGTCATCGACATACAATATCAAGAATACAACCTTGCTCCCACTCGACTTGATATATAAGCATGGTTCTTCGACCGATCGAGTGAAACCATACTCTTTTATCACTTGGTCGAAACGATGATTCCAACTCCGAGAAGCTTGCTTAAGTCCATAAATGGAACGCTTAAGCTTGCATACTTTCTTAGGATGTTTAGGATCTATGAAACCTTCGGGTTGCACCATGTACAACTCTTCCTCCAAATAACCGTTTAAGAAGGCAGTTTTCACATCCATTTGCCAAATCTCTTAATCATGAAATGCGGCAATCGCTAAGATTATCCGAATGGAACGTAGCATGACCACAGGTGAAAAAATCTCATCATAATGCAATCCTTGCACTTGAGTGAAACCTTTTGCCACAAGTCGTGCCTTATAGATATCTGGTTGCGCGTCTACAGAACGCTTTATTTTGTAAAGCCATTTGCACTGTAGAGGTTTTACCTTATTAGGTAAATCAACTAGATCCCATACGTTATTCTCATACATGGAGTCCATCTCGGATTGCATGGCTTTGAGCCATAGCTTTGAGTCGGACCAGGCCATAGCACCTTTATAGGTTGCGGGTTCATTACTCTCTAGAAGTAAAACATTATTCTCCTCGACCATACCAATGTATCTGTCCGGAGGATGAGAGTCTCTACCCGACCTCCTAGGTTCCTCAGGAATATCAACCATATCATCGGTTGGAGGTACAGACTTCCTCCATCTTTCCTCGATTGTTGGTTCCGGAATCTTCGACGGCTCGAAGGTTCTATTACTCGACTTGTTCTCGAGAAATTCTTTCTCTAAGAACGTCGCACTAGCCGCAACAAATACTCGATGTTCGGTTGGCGAATAAAAGTAATGACCAAATGTTCCTTTTGGATAACCTATAAAGTATGTCTTGACCGATCGCGGGCCGAGCTTATCCTCGTGTCTCCAATTGACATAAGCCTCGCAGCCCCAAACCCAAATAAAGGACAAGTTAGGTACCGTTCCCTTCCACATTTCATATGGAGTCTTGTCGACAGCTTTAGACGGACTACGGTTAAGTATAAGAGCAAAGACAAAGAGCATAACCCCATAATGAATCGGCACTACCGTGTGACTCATCATGGATCGAACCATATCAAGTAAGGTTCGATTTCTCCGTTCGGACACACCATTTAATTGAGGTGTTCCAGGTGGAGTTAATCGTAGAGCGATTCCACGATCTTTCGGTGTTGATCAAACTCATTTGAAAGATATTCGCCACCCCGATCTGAACGGAGTGCTTTAATCTTTCTACCCGATTGGTTACTGCCCTATTCTCGTATTCCTTAAATTTCTCAAAGGACTCACTTTTATGCTTCATTAAGTAGACATATCCGTATCTACTCAAATCGTCCGTGAAAGTGATAAAATATCTATAGCCATCTCTAGCGGTAATTGACATAGGTCCACATACGTCCGTATGTATGAGTCCTAATAGGTCACTAGCGCGCATTCCAACACCTTTGAAGGAAATTCGAGTCATCTTGCCAATGAGACATGATTCACACGTGCCATGTGCGAGAAAATCAATGAGGGAATAGTCCCATTATCGACGAGTTTCTTTACGCGTTTCTCATTTATGTGTCCCATTCGACAATGCCATAGATAGGTTTGATCTTTGTCACCAACCTTTAATTTCTTATTATTCATGTGTAATACTTCCGTGGTTTGATCTAAGATATAAATTCCATTCATGGAAACTGCTTTGCCATAAATCATTTCATTAAAAGAGAAAATACAACTATTATCCTTTATTGAAAATGTAAAACCGTCTTTAGCAAGTACGGAAAGCAGAACTAATGTTCTTAGATAAACTGGGTACATAATGTAACGATTATTTAATGATAACTCAAAACCACTAGGGAGTTGGATTACATATGTTCCCTTCGAGGCGTGACTACTCGTGCTCCATTCCCGACTCGCAGGTCCACATCACCTTTTTCGAGAGGTGTGATGTTCTTTAGGCCCTGCAAATGATTACACAGATGAGAACCACAACCAGTATCTAGTACCCAAGTTCCGAAACTTGCATGGTTAATCTCAATCATATGAATATAAGATGACATACCAACAGGAGCGACACGGCCTGCTTTAATGTCCTCACGGTAGACAGGACAGTTCCTCCTCCAATGTCTAGTCTTGTGACAATGGTGGCACTCTATGTCACCGCCCTTGCTCTTTGTCTTGCCCTGTGAGCCACTAGTCTCACCGGGCGCACTCTTACCGTTTCCTGGCTTTTTAAACTTTGGCTTACCTACAGCTAGGTCACCATGAGCCTTGCCCTTACCTTTACTCTTGTTGTGAATCATGAGAACGTCCTGCTTCATGCTCCCACTCAATTTCATATCCTTCTTGGTCTGTACGAGAAGGGAGTGTAGCTCATGAGGACTCCTTTTCAAGTCATTCATGTAGTAGTTCGCCCTGAAAAGGGCAAAACCATCGTGAAGAGAATGATGCATTCGGTCAATGAAAATGCTCTCACTAATTCTACAATTCAGTGACTCCAGTTTCTCGACATTCTCAATCATGTGAAGAATGTGTGGGCTAACCAGTTGGCCCTTCTGGAGTTTCGCATCAAAGAAGCGACAGGTATGCTCATATGTGATGATTCTCTGTGCCTTTGAGAACTCATTAGTGAGCGTGGAGAAAATATTGTTTGCACCTTGGGCAATGAAGCGTCTCTGCAAATTGGTTTCCATTACAAAGATGAGTACGTTCTTTATCGCACCCGCTTCCATAACGAAATCACTATAAGCGAGTGACTCGTTGGCTCCTGCATTTGGGCCTGCGTTGACCGGTATTGGCTCAGTTAAATACCTGAGCTTACCGTCGCGGATGGCGACATTCCGTAGTGCCGCCTCCCGGTCCGCAAAAATTGGACCCATCATTCTTGATCGAGTGGGTGATTCATTTGGTCCATGAACATTTTAAGCCAGGACGAACGATCTAGTGTGGCACTAGGCATTGGGATTGCGTTATTTCCAGCCATTTGTTGTAACAGTATTATTGATAATAAGCGTGTTCTACACTGCGAAAGAAGAATAAAATAATAAGCATGCATCGTTTTTATTTTTGGTCTAATGAACTAATGTCATAACGCGAAGACTCAAAGACATTTATACAATTGACCTCCCTCAAGAATTATATAAATGACCCTAAGACTCAATTCTCTGTAAATTGATAAGCTAACTTTTTAGCTAATTCTACCGTTAGAATTCTTGGTCGATAAATTTCTGTAAATTCTATCTATAGTCCATCATAATCACGAGAAACTCTTCGGACTATGATGTTGAGGTAAACTAAGTCAACACAACTACTTACCCAACGTAGAAGGGGTCATATTAGGCCTACCGACGAAGAAGGGACTCATAGATGTTTGCCCTTATAAAGACTAATCTCAATTTCCGTTTTAGAGGAAGATCCCATCAACGTTTTAATTCATTTTAAGTGAACTATAATCTAGCATGCGAGAATGATTTAAACTAAGGTGATGGTTTAAAGACTGTGACATCTGTATGTCCATGAAAAACTAACATACAACCTATATGAGTCAATTTTCATGCATATTAGTAGTAGGTGGTTTGGTTTTAGGCGGAATATGATGCAATTACTAGCATGTGAATGAAAAGCAATAAAATGAAAAACGTAAAAAAAAACAGTAAAAGTCCTAGTGTGGCCTATCCTATCAAAATGAACAATAAATACAAGTTTGGAATCCATCCTTGGACCCGAGAAGCTTGTCTTGATGTTCCATCTTGATCCATGTAGCGGGAGTGAGCTTGAATCTTCATCTTTAGTCTTCTTTGAAATTACAATAAATAAAATTACATAATTGACCTATTAATTACATTCTAATTTCAAAAACCCAAAACTAAAATAAAGGAGATTCGAGATCTCATAATTACATAAAAATTATGTTTCCTTCATTACGAAAACATAATTGACTAAGGCCACACTAAGTATTACAAAATACAACCGATTGCAAAATTAAATACGTAAATAAAATAAAATTCATTCGATTCATTCAACATAATTAAAAGCATCAACTAAAAATAAATTAAACATACATAATACAATAAATAAATTATGTTGATTAATTTATCCAAACCACCTATTTAAATTAAATTAAGTGACAATTCCGCAATTTAATCACATTAATTTCATACTTAATCCATATTATACTTGTAATATGAATTCTATCCGTCAAAAATTTTAAACTGCTTTAAAATAACTCGGTATCATTAAATTGTGAACCGATTCACAATAACTAATTGGCCAAAATAAAGAAAAATAAAATCCAATTCTCTAAATTTGTCTCGGCCAAATAAAACGAAAAGGTTTTTTTTTTTTATTTGTCACGGCTGAAAAAAATAAAAACAACTCCTTTCCTATTCTAATTCGGTAAATAGGAAAAACAAGGGAAAAAAACTTTCCAAAAAAATTTTTCTCTAATTTTTTCGGCAAAAGGCAAAAAAAACTTTCCTAATTTTTTTTTCTTTTTCACGGTTTACCATAAATAAAATTAACATAAATTTTTTTTTTTCCGTAAACCCTAAAAAAAACAGCCTTCTTTTTTTTCTTTTCTTTTTGCGGCAATAATGCCCTAAAACAAGATTTGATGATCAATTGTTTACCTTTGCTATTAGAACATGATTAGCATATGAAATAATAAACATGATTAATTTATATGCCAAAAACTATATAGCAAAAACAATCTTTTAATCATAAACATGACGATTCCATTTGATTTTAACTTAATCTGCATTAAATCAAAAAACTACCAATTCTTCATATGATAATTTTAACTGATTATAAACTATAATATGAAAAATAGAATGGAAAAACTATCATCAAAACGAAAAAAAAAACGGCACAACAAAAACGGCAGAAAAATTCGATCCAAAAACCAAAACCCTAATTTTTCTTCTCGAAAATCTTATTGTTTACATACAAATTTTATGAAAATCATCAAAATTAAAATCGTAGCCTTAGGCTCTGATACCACTTGTGGGAAATAATCTGTATACTTCCCTCTAACATGAAGGATTATAACGATATAATAAAGATGATATATGGTCATAAAATAAAATACATAAGCATAAGTAAAAAGATTTAGAATTAACCTCGGGTCCTTGCAAAATTGGCCTAAGCACAATATCAAAATTGATATTCGCCTATTAGTTGCACCCAAGACGATCTAAGATATACCCTTTGATTATGCTAGAAATCAATCTATAATTTTCTGTAAAATTTTATTGTCTTTGTGTTTTTTTGTGATGAGAAAGAGGAGGCTAGGTCAGAAAAATAATTAGGTTAGAAATAATTCTCCACCTTTCTTTTTATATAGACCGAAATCCGAAATCAATTAGGAATGATTTATATCTCCTAATTTCGGCCAATGTGATCCGAAATAAGGAATTAAATTTCCTTATTTTTGGTCTTTCCAAAAATATATAAAGTGTGTTAAATTGTCATCTAGTGAGGATCGAACCCATGACCTCTTGGCTTGTGTACCCTCACTATTACCACTATGACACATTCAACTTGTTGATATTAAATACAACTGATTATATTTAATTACGAATTAACAGATTAATTCTTTCAAACTAACCTTATATATATTTAATTAAATATAACTTATTATATTTAATTTACGAATTGACAGTTAATTCGTCTCAACTTAATATTATTTAATTTTCATTAAATAATTATCTCATCAACACATTGACTAACTTTTTAGTCATTTTGGGCATCAATGTAATTATATTTTTATAACCACATTTCTCAAATACGTCATATAGGTGTGACCTTTAGGGACAAGTTGATCACCGCCATCTGTATGATAATAACGTCAAACTTTCTAGCAAGCCAACCGTTATTAGGTAAACGTTAATCAACTGATTAAATATACGAAGTATACCCTTGTGAACCTGTAAGAGATTTACAAATGTTATCACGCTAATTTGTGGAGGACACCAGCTCCAACATATATGTTATATCTTTTTCACGTTGGTTTATGATGTAAAGCATATAGTTATTTAATAAATGTTCTGTTATTGTTTATTTGATCTACTTACCTCGGGCAACCGAGATGATAGCACCCTTATATATTGGGGTGGTCCTTGGTAAGGCACCTTGGTGTGTGGGGGTGTTCCAACGTCTTCCCCAAAAACAAAACAACACGACATACAATATAAGCCAGCTACTTTTGTTGCAGACAAGCCTGCTTATGATTCTTATTATGAATCGTGTGCATATATATAAGAAAAAAATGAAAACTACTTCGCTGAAGGCTTTGCACAACCTGGCTGTAAAGAAGTCACCTAGAGGGGATGTAATCATGATTAACATTGAAGAGAAAATTATGGGCGTAGCTGATTTAGCCGTACTGGACCCGAAGCAACTGATGGAAATTGTCGACCTTGACAATTTAGATGTTGTTCACATTTTGATTTGGATGAAGTAAGTTTTATTAATAAAACTATTTATACATTTCCATTTATGAATAATGATGCTTGTTTAAATTATCAATTACAATAACATTCTTCGTTCCATGTGGCGTAATAGGTACCTGACTAATCAGATCGTTGAGAGGAAGTTCCCAATTCACGCCTACGGATTCTTGAGTCCTAAGGCGTTCTCTGTGCACAGAATTTCATATGAAGAGCAAATCAATAGTATTGCTCGTCGGGGTATGTCGACCAAAAAACTATGGCTTGCCCCCTACAATGAGAATATGTATGTATAGTACGTGATTATTGTAATGAATCATGATTCTATAAATTTATTATTAACATGCTTACATGCGTGTAAATGAACTAATTAACAGTTCAATGTCCTAAATTGAATAGGAAGCATTGGGTGCTACTGGCAATCCAAGTGGAAACAAAAATAGTGTACTGGATTGACTTTCGCGAAGGCAAACCCTGTGACAGTATAGTAAACATGATAATTGAGTAAGTTTACAACCTTCAATAATGTCATTTGTTATTGTATGACTTGAGCCATATATATGCAAATAATAATGGCATGTGTGTATATTTATGAATTAGTGGTTTTGAAGCAAAAAGAAGATTATGTCCACTTGGGAAATATGAAAGCGACACTGATCCCAATTTTATCACGCCATTAGTAAGTGTATTCCTTATAATTACTCGTATCATTTAATTTATGTTTATGCGAGAGGTTGATTATCTAATTCAGCTGATTTGTGTGTGATTTATATAATAGTCTCCTAAAGCACCAGACGACAAACAATGCGCCTTTTAAGTTTGTCAGTCCATGTGGGAGGTTATCAACGGAAATTATAAGACAATTTCGATACGGGTTAGTGTGATTTAAAAATTATTTCAGACGTAAATTGAGTTCAATTCTAATTACTTCCATGTATTATGTCTATTTTGATTATGTATATTTTGAATTGTAGTTTCCATTAGTACTCAACAAAGCCCCATAATATTCGCCAGAGGACATCACCCAGTTGAGAAATATGTGGGCCAGTTATGTTATTTTATTAGCGGAGTCTCAATAGTTTACTCATGCTTTATGTGCGTGTGTATATATAGAGCCGTTGTGTATTGGCTTCTTTTGTTTTTTTGAGGAAGTTGTGTATTGGCTTTTGATCATCTTGTTTGTACTATTTTTAAACTGGGTTTAAGTGATCATGGGGTGTAATATTTTGATGCAGGATTGAATTTTTGCAGTGCACAGCTGCTAGAATGCTATTTTTTAGCAGCTGCTGAAAAAATAACATTTCAGCAGCCGCTAGAAACGCTGCTGAAAAAATAGCATTTCAGCAGCTGATAGAACAAGGTAAAACAATTTTTTTTTAAAAAAAAATAATTAAAAACGATAACGGTTAAAAAAAACCCGTTGTAAAGAAATATATGACAACGGTTTTATTTAGATAAATAACCGTTGACATATTTTCCCTCCCATTCAAACCGCCAAAAATATAAGATAACGAACGATAACCGTTGTCGAATTCAAAACTTTTATAACAGTTTATTTAAGCAGAACCGTTGTCAAAGTTTCATTAATAAAAATAGATAATGGTTACGTACCGTTGTCAATAGATAAATATAACAACGGTTTTGCATGCAATAAAGCCGTTGTTAAATTTTGACATTTAATTAAATAAGATAACGAAATGAACCGTTATCATATATAATATTTAACAACGGTTTTGGTACCACTAAACCGTTGTCAATAGTAAAATATGACAACGGATTTGAAACCGTTGTTAAGATTTAATAACAGTTTCTTAAAAGTATACCCGTTGCCATAAACATATTTAACAACAGTTTTATAACGGTTCTTGAGTTGTGATAACGGTATTATAGATCCGTTATTGATGTTATATAACGGTCTCGTGTTTGTACAATTGTGGTATATATTTAACAACCGTCGTTGCAATAATGGTTCCGTGTTTCTATTTAAAAACGGTAATTGCATTATCTGACCGTTATTAAAGGTCTTATTTGGCGTAGTGAACCCAACCACGTTCCAAATACAATCCAAAGTAAAAATAATCCCACAAACATCTTAGTTACTAAGGTTATCTATACTAAATGTACTCAAAGCATCTAGTAAACTTACTTAAAACTATATATCAATCCAAACTCGATGGGATACTTCTTCAATATAACAATAGCAAATCCAGGTTGAACTTTTGGGATAGAAACCAGTCCCTTTAACTTGGACAAAATTAAAGTAGAGCCTTACTCGCAGAATGAGCAGAAAACATAAGTTACTAATTCTGAGTTTTTGACATGTAGAATACCTATTTGGAGTTGGAGATTAAAAGATAAATTTCTATATTCAAACAAATGATAACATTATGTTGTTTATGCCAAAAACATCACTAACCATGGATGCTTCATGATGAGTCGTCTGTCTACACAATAATACTTTGGAACATTAGATCCATTGGCATTCGCTGATAGGTGTGTCAACTTCTTACTGCCGAAAAAGTAGAGAAGTTCCTTAACCATCATGTTTCGTAACATATTATCACATACAAGAATTCATACATCCCATCAGACATGCACATATAATATTAATAGAGGACAAAGAAAGGTACATTTGACTATAAAATGGTAGGGTCTTATCAGTGCAATTTACAAACCATCAATATGTAGATAACTTGGGAACTTTTCGCTTTGGGGTTCAGACTAAAAGATGTTAAAAAATACTTTTCAGAATACATCATATGATGCCATGGTGGAGCAAGCAAGTGAAATAGATATTAAATTTTAAGATTATGCAAAATAATAAATTCCCAAGAATTTTAGCATTTCCCGTTCTCTAGAATTATATGGAATTGTCATCAGCGGGTTCACAAAGTTCACCACTATTCGTCTATCAGAACAAGCCGACAAAGAGGAGGGACTCAGTAATATGTTGAATTAAATGACGCAGACAACCAAATTATTCAACAACTGGTCAAATATTGATGTCAGGCTGACCTTAGCCCTAACTTGACCAACTATTATCATTTCCCACTCCATAAAATGTAGATGCATCTCTTTATACAAGTAAAATGCCTAGTAATCAGTACAAGACATCTGGGATCAGCCAACCACAACCAAATATTTCATCAATAGTTTGACTACTTGAGAAGGCATAGAGAATACTAAATACAAGTCTATCTCGACTAATTTGAGGAGACTGGTAAAAAGGCACTAGTGAATAGCAGGGGAAAAAAACACCAGTCAGCAAACAGTTAACACATCAGATGTACAAGAGATGTAAGCCTTAACAGAAACACGGACTTACCGAGAATGACACTTAGCAAGGTTGAGTGTCAATCCAACAAAATGTCCAGCTAACTCAGCTTCATCAGCACATTACCGAGAGTGCACATTGGCAAACCGAGTGGTTAATTTTACAAACATCTGCTTGAAGGAATCAGTTACCAGGCATGTTCAGTAAGACAGTAATACAAGTACTCCCTCCATCTCAATCATTTGTTTAGCTTTTTTATTCATTTTGAGCCGGTTGCCAGTAGGTAACCAAATGATTGGGATGAATGAATATACAACAACAAAGTCCAAGTCCCAACTTGATTTGAGCTCGGTTAATAGCAGAATTTTAATAACCCTTGCCTTTTGTTACATTCACCCTTTGTTTAATTGATGCCTCATTCCCTAGTCATTTACTTCAGAAACATAAATTTATGACAACATCACCAGATTACTAATGTTCCAAAGAATTGAGAACTGAGAATTAAGAATTGCGAAATATGAACAACTAAAACCGAATGCAAGGGAGAGTATAATAACATGGGAAGACATATACCATATTACTAGTGGCTCAAAGAATAAAAAACTAGTAACTTAAATAAGTATAGGAATCAACAAACCTTCAATAGATTAAACACATCATCTGTTTGAGTGTACGATTAGTAGAAACAAATTTGACACTCATTTTGAAAATAGAATAAATATAAGAACACAAGCCTTATAAAGACGATGTTACTGTTACCCAAACAGTATAATCAAAACCTATAATCAAAATTCCATGACTCATTGGACCATTTCTCACCCATTATCTGTCATTTCTTTAGATGCCCTCAAAATATGAAGCCCTCGTTAACACAATTGAATAACATGAAAATATGATTGAAAAAACTAGCATAAAACTGAAGTAAAGAGGAAGTCATAAGACAAAACCTAACATATAAGAACAGGTAGAAGAGGGAGAAGCGGAATGAGTTTGAGATCAACTAACAACCTTCATCAAAACTCATTATGTCACCATTAGAAACAACTAGCTGCATCATTTTAATTACAAACATAGTTACATAGTTACATAGCAAAACCTAACTTACTTAGATCTAAACTTTACATCAAAAAAATCAACTACTAAATATAATAACAACAAATAAATGGTAATTTAAGTAAACAAAAACAAATTAAACCTTAAACAACAACAATTAACATTAAAAATTAGTAGAAATTACATTAATTCCACATGTTAATCACTACATACAACCAAGCAATAAGGCTAGCAAAATCCCTTGAAGCTACCAAGCACGGCATGGCAGGAGCACGTCGGTGGCCAGTGTTGGGGTGCGACAGTGGCACGGTGGTGGTGGTGGTGCGATGATCGAGCAGCCAACCACGGGGTTTGGTGATGTGAGGGAAGAATAAGGGTTTTGAGTAATTGAGAAATCAGGATTTTGAGTAATAGCGAAGTTTCGAGAGGCTGAGGGTATATTTGTGGGGTTTTTTTATATTATTATCATTTGTATCGGTTTTGTTGGGTTTGTGCCTTGATTTCGTTAGTCGTCGCTTCGAACGACTATGCGAGGGTCTGTCATGGGCCTTTATTAGGTCATTCTGTATTAGATCTTAGAGAGGATTATATAAACTCTCTAAGCCTCTACCTATCAGTCATGCTTGATGCGTGCATTTTATATAGCCTTTTCAAGTCTTATTTGCACGTATTTCTATGCGATTCCCGTAGTTTAAGGCTACGAAACGCCCCGAACATTCTACTTTGGTTCGTTTGGCTTTAATTGCAGGAATGGACCTAAAAGAAGCAGAATTGAGCTTTTTGCTATTCCTTTAGCTTCCATTTAGGAGATGGAAGAATTGGAACGGAAATACTGTTGCCTTGGGATGCGTGAAGTCTTCTTAGAAGCTAAATCAAACGTCAAAATGAGCTAGTTTAGTAGTATATGACTCGATCGAAGGCTTTTGCTGACCTAGTCTACTTGATCGAGCAGTTTGGCTGTTGAGAAGTCCTCGAGCAAAGGTTCTGCAATGTTCGATCGAGAGATGCATGATTGGTGTTCCTCGATCGAGTACTGATGTACTCGATCGAGAGGTTTTTGTTTGGAAGTTGATCGATCGAGGGGTTCTAATGTGCTCAATCGAGTAATTTTCCATCTGACGCAAGATTTTAATATCTAGTTATCGTATCTTAGGTTAAATAAATATCTCTCCTATAAATAGGAGAGATTTAATTAGGTTTAGGGGGTCAGTTTTTATCTAATCTTTGAATCATTATGTTCGACGTTACTTCGCCTTTATATTTCCAGGTTTCGTTTTATGTAATTTCTTTACTCTCTATCAATTTAATTTAATTCTCTCTTGCACATCTCCTTATACCATGTTTAGCAATGCTTTATCTTTCGTTGTTGCTTTATTTATCGTTATGAGTAGGTAATTCCTTAATGCTAGGATTAGGGGAGCCATGATAGTAAAGAAATGACGCGATATTTGGTTTAGGACGTTTTTGTTGTGAGAATTGTTTGATAGCAATATAACTGTAATTATTAGGTTGAATGCATGCAACTGAAGTAATTAAACTGGTTAAATTCAGACCTAGATCGGAAGATTGGAATGAACAGACGTGTTATGAACAATAGATTACTCTAATGAGGGCGGAAGCTAAGTTAGTAGTATTTTGGGGCGGATAGCGGACCAGAAGGACCTTTCCACTACCCTTCTCACATCAGACCGATTGACCTACTTTTAGCTGACTTGTGTAATACCATGGTGAACCAACATCCTGGCATCTTTCTCTATATTTGATCAATCTCTTTATTTCATTCTTACTATTTTGATTATTGTCTCTTTTATTACTTTTAATTTCAATTCTCTAGTTTAGTCAAACAACTCAAACCCCCATTTTGTGACCGTACAGAGACTAAATAACAAGTAGATAGTGACCGCCTCCCTGTGGATACGATCCTCGACTTACCTCTGCTGCATAAGTTTAGACCAGTTGGTTTATTTTTGATAGGGTTGCGACCGCCGTGTCTAATTTTGGCTCCAGTTTGTCAGATCTTGCATTCTGAGCTTCAAATTGTGCTATAATTCTGGAGACGTTAGACATCTTGGTAGAAGAATCAGAGGTACTCAAGCCTTCCCTCTTATGGCCTTTCTTCAAGAACTGTCTAGTTAGGACCTGTAGGACCTATCAAAACAAAACTAGAAGAAAAGATACGAACTACCTCAAGGAATGAATTCCCTGAGGCTAAAGACAGACAAAAATAAGCAAGTAAATAAAATAGTTGCCTCCTCGGCAACGGCGCCAAAATTAGACACGGCTGTCGCAACCCTATCAAAAATAAACCAACTGGCTTAAACTTATGCAGCAGAGGTAAGTCGAGTATCGTATCCACAGGTAGGTGGTCACTATCTACTTGTTATTTAGTCTGTCTACGGTCACAAAATGGGGGTTTGAGTTGTTTGACTAAACTAGAGAACTGAAATTAAAAGTAATAAAAGAGACAATAATCAAAATAGTAAGAATGAAATAAAGAGATTGATCAAATAGAGAGAAAGATGTCAAGATGTCGGTTCACCATGATATTACGCAAGTCATCTAAAAGTAGGTCAATCGGTCTGATGTGAGAAGGGTAGTGGAAAGGTCCTTTCGGTCCGCTATCCGCCCTAAAATACTACTAACTTAGCTTTCGCCCTCATTAGAGTAATTTATTGTTCATAACAGGTCTGTTCATTCCAATATTGCAATCTAGGTCTAATTTTAACCAATATAATTACTTCAGTTGCATGCATTCAACTTAATAATTAAAGTTATATTGCTATCAAACAATTCTCACAACGAAAATCTCCTAAACCAATTATCGCGTCATTGCTTTACTATCATGGCTCCCCTAATCCTAGCATTAAGGAGTTACCTACTCATAACGATAAATAAAGAAACAACGAAAGATAAAGCATTGCTAAACATGGTATAAAGAGATGTGCAAGAGAGAATTAAATTAAATAGAAAGAGAGTAAAGAAATTACATAAAACGAAACCCGGAAATATGAAGGCGAAGTAACGTCGAACAGAATGATTCAAAGATTAGATAAAAACTGACCCCTTAAACCTAATTAAGTCTCTCTTATTTATAGGAGAGATATTTATTTATGATTTTATTCTAAGATACGATAACTAGATATTAAAATCTTGCGTTAGATTGAAAAGTACTCGATCGAGTACATTAGAACTCCTCGATCGATCAACTTCCAAACAAAAACCTCTGGATCGAGTACGTCACTACTCGATCGAGGAACACCAATTATGCATCTCTCGATCGAACGCCGCAGAACCTTCGATCGAGGACTTCTGAACAGCCAAACTGCTCGATCGAGTAGACTAGGTCAGCAAAAGCCTTCGATCGAGTCATATACTACTGAACCAGCTCATTTTGACGTTTGATTTAGCTTCCAAGAAGACTTCACGCATCCCAAGGCAACAGTATTTCCGCTCCAATTCTTCCATCTCCTAAATACAAGCTAAAGGAATAGCAAAAAGCTCATTCTTTCAGGTCCATTCCTGCAATTAAATCCAAACGAACCAAAGTAGAATGTTCGGGGCATTTCATAGCCTAAAACTACCGTGCACATACATTTCAACCAAACAAGGTCCCGTCACAGCCGAGGGCTTACAAAAGTATGGAAAAGTGAAGTAATGGGTAAGAAAGGGCAAAACATATTTTGGGAATGTGAGGTAAATAGCCAAGCTAGCTACCTAAACAGAACCAAATGAACCATATCCGCTTTCAATCCATCAAAATTAAGCACAATGCCCTTAATTCGGCATAGAAACCCACTAAACCGTATAATATCAACTCCTCATAAGATAAAATGATCGCATAGGAGTAAGAACCGACAACAATCAAATTCTTTTTTCATCTTTTTCTTTTCTTTTTCTCGGTTTTTTCCTGATTTTTTTTTTCATTTTTTCAAAATTTTTTTCATAATCATCCTCCTTCTCTATATTACCAACTCCCAATAATCAAATATAAACTAAATTCGGCTCAATAACAATATACCGCAAAAACAATCACTAAACTAGCTTGAAAAGGCAGGCTATGTTTGGATGTAGTTATAAGGGTCAAAAGGCAAATTTGGCTAAATGTGGAGTTTATGGGTAAAAATGGAAAAAAAATAAAAAAAATAAGCACCTCTCTGCGTGTGACACCAACCACTAACCCGAATATATGCAGAAAATAAGCAGTTGAATTTCATACTTATGCAAATTAATGATACATGCTAAGTAAGGAGTAACTACTCACAATCCTACATGAACTGGTCATGAATGACAATAGTTTATACGGCTCTACATCCTTAGAGATTATAAGTAAGTTGCCAAAATTTCAGGTCAAGTCTATTCGTTCAGCTAAATTTAAACATTAACTCGTAGATTATGCAATAAGACTGTAACACCCCCATACTCCGAGTGCCTTACTAGGACCGTGCTACCATCTCGGTTACCCGAGTCAATGATAATCATAAGACAATAAAGAAACGTACTTTAAAAGTAAACATAGTTTAAGTGATTACATGATCAAAACCAAAACTGATAAACCGAAATACAAGGTTCTCGGACGGTCTCTTTCGCTAAAACTAACAAAGCTACAAAACACGTCTGACACAGCGGAAGACTTCTAACTGCCACGTGATGACTCATCCCAGCTATCCCATACACGTCATATCATACCTGCTCAATAACTTCTCACCACCCCCGAATGGATCACCACAGTTTTTAAAACATTAAACGGGGTCAGTACTAATCACATAATTTATATAACCAACGAAAGACAAAAAACAACACATCAAACAAATACACACAATCACCCACACCAATCAATCTCCGTCACCGACCGTCCACCGGACCACCGCCATGGGGGACCGCAGCCGTACCCACCAAATCCCCGCTCATCATACCGAGCGATAACCCTGTCCCATTAATTTGCACATCCCCTTCCGTGGCGGGTTCCACGAAGGGCAAAACTAGGGTGTGAAGCCACTCCTGCAAGTGACTCCACTCAGCCGAGAACACATCTCGAGAACCAGAGACAAACAATCAGCAATCACAATACAACATCAACAACCGGCTGAACCAATCAACAACCACTAACTACAGCACAATCACCACACATTATGTAAATACTACTGAGTAGGGAAACCCTACCTGGAATGCAACACAAACATCGACGATCTAGCAAAATTGTCTCAAAACCTTTCCTCTACGAACCCTTCTCCTATACACATAATCATACAATCACTACCACATCAACATAAACATAGAAAACCCCCAATCCCAAAATTAGGGTTTAACGAAACTTAACGAAATACTATAAAATTGGTATGTAGATCTTACCCTTGACGCAAGGAACACTATGATGCAAAGAACGAGATGATCCGACACTCCTAGCCTTGGGGATTTGCCAACAACGCAACTAGAGAGAACTACGTAACTCCTTTTTCTTTTGAAAGTTTTAGAAAGGATAAAAGTGATTAAAGAAACTGACGGAAATCTTTTTATATTAAACTCGCGTTATTAGCAAAACCCGACAAAACAACCCCGTAAAACACACTTACTCGATCGAGTAACTGACGTACTCGATCGAGTGCCGCCTACTCGATCGAGTACCAAGGCTACTCGATCGAGTACCCTACAGGTCAGAAACTATTTTAAACTGCAACTCACCCTTACTCGACAGAGTAATAAGGCCTACTCGATAGAATACCCAGAGACTCATAAAACCGTAGTATTACAGTCTTCCCTCCTTAAAAAGAACTTCGTCCCCAAAGTTCAACCCATACATAAAAACAAACATACTAACTTGGTCAAGATGCAACAAAGCTACTAAGAACTCAAAACAAAACCCCAACTTATAAAACATGAAACCATGAACCCTTAACACCAACTCCACCAGCTATTCCTACCTCCCCACATCGCTCACGATGTCGTATCAACTACATCATAAACTCTCCTGACACTAACTCCATACACTACCAACTACCATCCTTTAACGCTGCTAGCTCCATAATATATCATCCACTGCCAAATACAAAATCAAGACAGTCATACACATCAAACGGAATGTTACAAAGACAATGCTAAAAGATATCAGTTTGTGCAAGGCTTAAGCAAGAGGACAAATTATAATGCAATTTCATCATCAAAATACACCGTTCCGACTCGACCTAAATGCAAAAATAAACGTGAATTTTTTTGATTTGTTGAAATTTTTCTATTTGTGATTTTTTGAAATTTCGAAAATAAAAGGCAATACATACAAAAATTAAACGTGATAGCAGAAATGCAATAAAAATAATATGCGGACACAGATATGGATGCATATACCCTCCCCAAACCAATCTGTACAATGCCCTCATTGTACTCAAAAATAGGGAAAGGATATGCAAACTGAAAAGAAGAGTGAAGCTTAGGAAAACTTACAAGAATACGTGAAGTAGGGACCTCCCAAACAAGCCAGTAACATGGGAGGTCGCTAATAGCTTCATAACAACGTCACTGGAGGCGAATCAAAACAAGCGGACAAAGTACTCGATCGAGTTGAATGGGACCGCGTAAGTGCTCGATCGAGAGGATTAAATACTCGATCGAGTGGGTTAAGTACTCGATCGAGAGCCTCTTATACACGAAATCCTAGGCGTCATTTGAAGCACCTGCAAACTCGCAATAAACGACCTACAGGACTAACAAAACAGCTAAACGTCCCAGTCTATCGTCTGAAAACTAAAAATGCACGTCCAACAAAAACTGAAATGTTTAAAAGTCAACTAAAATGTTTTAAATTCCGGGTTGCCTCCCAGACAGCGCTAGTTTTAGATAGGTCCCAGCTCGACCTTCTTCTCTTTATCCATCCACGCAAATAAATGGCCCGCAACAAAGCCTCTGACTGAATGTAGTCCCTTTAGCATCCATGAGCTTGACTTTAGGCCTCCATAACATTGCATCAACTGAAGAACAACAACTCATCGCAGCGTCATGGCCTTCACCTTTGGCTTCATCGAGCCCTTTCTTCTTATATGGCATAGCCTCGTCCAAACCGCCTTCTAGGTCATCATTCCATACCGTTTCAGTCTCTAAATTCAACGTACCATGCCCGCCTCCTGGGTCTTTCAACCTGTCAAGACCTGCAGATGAAGTAACACAAGAATTAACCTTATTTGTAGAATCATCGTCCAAATTAAATTTAGACGACGATTTATTATTCTCAACATTAAAATTACTCGATCGAGTAACAACACTACTCGATCGAGATGTCTTCTCGGCAATTGTATTCGATCAAGCAATTTGAGTTACTCGATCGAGGATCTTGTTTTCCTCAGTGCTCGATCGAGAACTTTTGTCCTCTCGTTCGAGTACTTCTTCAGTAATTTCATTCGATCGAGCAGAGGAAGGCTCTCGATCGAATTTTTGAACAGGGGCAGGCGAGGCTTCATTGTACTCTTCCTCTTGAACAGTATTTTCAACATCTGAGCCATCATTTTTAGAATCAATAGGCAGAACCGGTCCTTCATAAGGAATATCAATCCTGGTGCGAACAACATAGACTATCTCGGGTTGCCTAGAAGGTTGCTCGGCAATTACTTGAGCCAACTGAGTCTCAAGTCTCTTGATAATAGCGTCTTTAGTTTGCATAATCTCTTGCGCTTGCAGTGCAAGTGCCTTCAATATAGATGTCAATTCAGCAATCTCTTCATTCTTTTTAGTAGGAGGGGGTGTTTGTTGGTGCGGCGGCCAAATAAATGGAGGCTTTTGATAGCCTCGTTGCTAAAACGGATGTGGCGGCACATATACGTAGGAATGACTAGCTTACCTATGCTGCTTAAACCCATAGACTTTGTCGATCTCCGCCAGACAAATGACAGCATTATGTCCCGCAGCACCACATCTCTTACAGTAGACCACCTGTTGTGCCATAGTATGGAACTGAGGTGGACCACCCCAAGATTGCCTACTCTCCAGTTTGTCAGATCTTGCATTCTGAGCTTCAAATTGTGCTATAATTCTGGATACGTTAGATATCTTGGTAGAAGAATCAGAGGTACTCAAGCCTTCCCTCTGATGGCCTTTCTTCAAGAACTCTTTAGTTAGAACATGTAGGACCAATAAAAATAAAATTAGAAGAAAAGATAAGAACTACCTCAAGGAATAAATTCCCTGAGGCTAAAGACAGACAAAAATAAGCAAGTAAATAAAATAGTTGCCTCCCCGGCAACAGCGCCAAAATTAGACACGGCTGTCGCAACCCTATCAAAAATAAACCAACTGGCCTAAACTTATGCAGCAGAGGTAAGTCGAGTATCGTATCCATAGGGAGGTGGTCACTATCTACTTATTATTTAGTCTACCTACGGTCACAAAATGGGAGTTTGCGTTGTTTGACTAAACTAGAGAACTGAAATTAAAAGTAATAAAAGAGACAATAATCAAAACAGTAAGAATGAAATAAAGAGATTGATCAAATATAGAGAAAGATGCCAGGATGTCGGTTCACCATGATATTACGCAAGTCATCTAAAAGTAGGTCAATCGGTCTGATGTGAGAAGGGTAGTGGAAAGGTCCTTCCGGTCCGCTATCCGCCCTAAAATACTACTAACTTAGCTTTCGCCCTCATTAGAGTAATCTATTGTTCATAACAGGTATGTTCATTCCAATCTTCCGATCTAGGTCTAAATTTAACCAGTATAATTACTTCAGTTGCATGCATTCAACTTAATAATTACAATTATATTGCTATCAAACAATTCTCACAACAAAAATCTCATAAACCAATTATCGCGTCATTGCTTTACTATCATGGCTCCCCTAATCCTAGCATTAAGGAATTACCTACTCATAACGATAAATAAAGCAACAACGAAAGATAAAGCATTGCTAAACATGGTATAAAGAGATGTACAAGAGAGAATTAAATTAAATAGAAAGAGAATAAAGAAATTACATAAAACGAAACCCGAAAATATGAAGGCGAAGTAACGTCGAACAGAATGATTCAAAGATTAGATAAAAACTGATCCCCTAAACCTAATTAAGTCTCTCCTATTTATAGGAGAGATATTTATTTAACCTAAGATACGATAACTAGATATTAAAATCTTGCGTCAAATGGAAAAGTACTCGATCGAGTACATCACTACTCGATCGAGGAACACCAATTATGCATCTCTCGATCGAACACCGCAGAACCTTCGATCGAGGACTTCTCAACAGCCAAACTGCTCGATCGAGTAGACTAGGTCAGCAAAAGCCTTCGATCGAGTCATCTACTACTGAACCAACTCATTTTGACATTTGATTTAGCTTCCAAGAAGACTTCACACTTCCCAAGGCAGCAGTAATTCCGCTCCAATTCTTCCATCTCCTAAATGCAAGATAAAGGAACCAAAAAGCTCAATTCTGCTTCTTTCAGGTCCATTCCAGCAATTAAAGCCAAACAAACCAAAGTAGAATATTCGGGGCATTTCGTAGCCTAAAAATACGGGAATCGCATAGAAATGCGTGCAAATAAGACTTGAAAAGGCTATATAAAATGCACGCATCAATGCTTATCATACCGTCTGAATCTGTAATCTGAAAACTCCTCATATATCAATAAAAATCTCTCCCTTCTGCCCTGTGGACGTAGCTAACACACCGTTCGTGAATCACGTAAATCTGTGAGTTTTGTCTTTATTAATCTTTATTTGTTCTTTCTTGCTTCTGTTACAACAGGCTTCAAAAAAAACTGATGCAAAAACATAATGTCAAATAAGTCGGTTACATAACATAACTGATGTATTTGATCAAGTACATCAGTTTATATTATAACCGACGTATTATATACGTCAGTTTTGTCTAACAAGCAACGCAAAAAGCTTGATTATAGGGCGAAAATGGATTCCCGCCAAAACTAAGCACTTTTTGCGTCAGTTTTTATAGAACTGACATAAATCGATTGACATAATAGGTGTTTTTTTATACTAGAGACAGGTTTATGGAGCTATCTGAGTATGTGGCAGACTTAAACATAAGTGATGAGATATTGGCACTTAGATTCGAGAAAGGGTTGACGACAACTATCAAGAAGAGGCTAGCAGCTGGTCAGCCAAGTAACATGGATGATGTGTATCAAAGAGTTGGGCACGCTGAGAGGATTGCAGATATGCTTAACGAAAAAAGGAAAGAAAAGGGTGAGAAGAGAAAGACTGAGGCTGCAAGTGAGAGTGCCGGGAATAAGAAGCAGAATATAAATCCATACCGATCCTTTTTCTCGAACAACGGGCAGAACGGGAGTGTGGGCCGTGGAGGCTTTGGCCGAATTGGGCCAATGGGAAATGGCGGTGTCACGTATTTCAGGTGTGGGAGTGTGGATCATAAGATCGCTGATTGTAGAGCTAATGTGGGAGGCCAGGGAAAGGGATTTGTTAATGGGAACCAGAGTGGAGGCTATCGTACTCCTGTGCAGAACTATGGGTAACTTTCTTGTTAATTCTGAGCCAACCTTTGTTTTATTTGATTCGGCAGCTACCCACTCTTTTATTTCAAGTGAGAATGCTAGGACTTTAAAATTAGAAGTATTTGATGAGATAAAAGATCAAGTTGACATACCTTCGGGGGATTCCATACCTTATAACCGTGTGTATAAAGATGTGTCGGTTAATATTAGGGAAGCTATCTTTTTGACAAATTTAATTGAATTTCCTTTGGGTGGTTTTGAGATAATCTTGGGGATGGATTGGTTGGGTAAATATAATGCCTCTATAGATTATCATCAAAAGAAGGTCAGCTTGAGTGGACCTGAGGGAATAAAAGTGTCTTACAATGGATTCGTAGTTAAACCAAAAATAAAACTTATCTCAACAGTCACCTTAAAATCTTGTTTGAGGAAGGGAGGTTAGTTAATTTTATGTCATGTGTGGGACACCCGGGAGGACGTGCCAGGGGCGGCATCTATACCTATTGTGCAAGACTTTTAAGATGTGTTTCCAGACGAGATTCCAGGGTTACCACCTCAGAGGGATATTGATTTTTGCATTGACTTAAAACCTGGGGCGGGACCAATTTCTAAAGCACCTTATAGGATGGGACTGAAGGAGTTGGAGGAACTTAAAAAGCAGTTGGAGGAGTTGTTGGATAAGGGCTATGTGAGGCCAAGTATGTCACCTTGAGGAGCACCTATATTATTTGTTAAGAAGAAAGATGGAAGCAAGAGGTTGTGTATTGATTACAGAGAGTTGAATAATGTGACCATAAAGAATCGTTACCCTTAACCTCAAATTGATGATTTATTTGACCAGTTGAGTGGGGCTGAGATATTTTCTAAGATTGATTTGAGGTCGGGATACCATCAGTTGAAAACTAAGGATGAAGATATTCCAAAGACTGCATTCGGGATAAGGTACGGACACTACGAATTTGTTGTTATGCCATTTGGATTAACTAATGCACCGGAAGTCTTATGGACTTGATGAATCGTGTGTTTAGTCCCTATTTGGATCAGTTTGTATTTGTCTTTATCGATGATATCCTGGTGTACTCTAAGAATAAAGAAGAGCATGAGAAGGATTTGAGGATTGTATTGCAGACCTTGAGGGAGAATAATCTTTATGCTAAGTTGAGCAAGTGTGATTTTGGTTAGAGAAAGTTGCCTTTCTAGGGCATGTGGTGTCTAAGGAGGGAGTGTTAGTGGATCCAATCAAGATTAAGGCGGTTTCCAAGTGGGAAAGACCAAAGAATGTGGGTGACATTAGAAACTTTTTGGGGTTGGCTGGCTATTATAGGAGGTTTGTAAAAGACTTATCAAAAATAGCTAAGCCTTTGACTACTTTGATGAAGAAGGAGAATAAGTTCTAGTGGGATGAGAGTTGTGAGACGGCATTCCTAACCATGAAGGAGCGCCTGACTACAACTCCTATTTTAGCTTTACCTGAAAGGAGTGACAATTTTGAAGTCTATACAGATGCTTCGAAGAATGGTTTGGGATGTGTGCTTATGCAGAATGGGAAAGTAATAGCTTATGCCTCGAGACAGCAGAAGCAGTATGAAGCAAATTATCCAACTCATAATATGGAATTTGGAGTAGTGGTTTTTGCCTCGAAATTGTGGCGCCATTACCTTTATGGAGCTACTTTTAAGGTATTTTCTGATCACAAGATCTAGAAATACATTTATACTTAGAAGGAGCTAAATATGAGACAAAGGAGGTAGATAGAGTTGATTGGAGATTATGACATAGAGATCATTTATCATGAAAGGAAGGCTAATGTGGTGGCAGATGCACTTAGTAGGAAATCTGTCTATGCTTTGTGTTCTACTATGTCTAGGGTGAGATTGCATGAAGAGGTGGAGAAGATGGGCATTTCTATGATTAAGAAGGGAGATACAATTGGAGATTTGACCATTGAGCTGGAGTAGTGTTGAGATAAGAGAGAAACAAGTCGGGGATGTGCGGATAGCACGGTGGCATGAAACCGTGAGGGAGGCCGTGGGGAGTGACGTGGGGAAACGGTTCTCTGTGGCTGATGATGGTAGTTTGAGATTTGATGGGAGATGGTGTGTAACTGATGATGAAGAATTAAAAAGAAAGATTTTAACTGAAGCTCATTCTACTTCATATTCTGTTTATCCTAGAGGAGATAAGCTATATAAGGATCTGAAGAAGACCTTCTGGTGGCCTAAGATGAAGAAAGAGGTTACTGTGTTCGTTGCAAGATGTTTGGTTTGTCAAAGAGTAAAGGGAGAGCACAAGAGACAACAAGGTAAAGAGAGCATTTCGATGGATTTCATTGTGGGGTTGCCTAAAACTCAGAGAGGGAATAATATGATATGGGTTATTGTGGATCGATTGACTAAGTCAGCTCACTTCATTCCTATGAAAGATACTTGGAGTAAAGCTGAGTTGGCTAAAGCTTATGTCAAGAATATGGTGAAGCTTCATGGTGTGCCAAAGGATATTGTTTCTGATCGTGATTCGAGGTTCATAGCTAAGTACTGGTAGGAATTACAATCTTTTATGGGGACTCAGTTGAAGATGAGTACAACATTTCATCCAGCTACAGATGAGCAGACAGAGAGAACTATTCAAACTTTGGAGGATATGCTGAGAGCTTGTGTGATGGAGTTTGGTGGATTATGGGAGGAGAGGTTGGATTTGATCGAGGTTTTTTATAATAGCAGTTATCATGCTAGTATTGGCATGGCACCTTTTGAGGCATTGTGTGGAAGGAAGTGCAGGAGTCCAGTGTGTTTGGATGACAGAGCTGATGCACTTGTGTTGGGACCTGAGATGATACAGGAAATGGTGGAGCAAGTGCATATTATTCGTCAGAAGATGTGTGTGGAGCAAGTGCACATTATTCGTTAGAAGATGCGTGCGGTGCAGGATAGACAGAAAAGCTATGCAGATTTGAAGAGAAGTGATATAGAATTTGCTATGGAAGATAAAGTGTTGTTGAAAGTGTCTCCAATGAGAGGAGTGATGAGATTTGGGAAGAAAGGTAAGCTGAGTCAGAAGTATATTGGGCCATATGAGATCTTAGACAGAGTGGAGAGGTAACTTAGCGTTTAGCACTACCTCCAGCTTTGGATAGAGTCCATAATGTATTTCATGTTTCACATTTAAGGAAGTATGTCAGTAATCCTACTCATGTACTAGAGCCTGAGCATATTGAGATTGATAAGCAATTGTCTTATGTTGAGGAGCCTAAGGAGAACTTGGATAGAAAAGTGAGGAAGACTCGTAATGGTGAGACAGCCTTGGTGAAGGTTTTATGGTCTAATCATAAGGTGGAATAAGCTATATGGGAAGCTGAAGCTGCAATGCGAGACAAGTATCCTAGTCTTTTTGTTTAAGTTAGTTGGTTACGGGGACGTAACCCTTTTTCTAGGGGGATAGGATGTAACATCTTGTATTTTATGACATTTTTATGATAGTTTGATAATAAAAGTACCTTATGAGGAATTTAATTTGAATTAATTTGAGTTACTACTTCAGTTGTTTGGATGTTTTGGTGAATTTCGAGGACAAAGTTCTTTTTAAGGATGGAAGACTGTAATAGCCCATATTTAAGACGGTAGAATTATATTAAAATGAGTTTTAAATAATATTTAATAATTTAATTAATTGAATAATTAAGTGGTAAGACGGAAATAAAATAATTAAATAATGATTGAAGACGGGAATTGATGGAGCCGTGTAGGGTACACGTGTGGGATGTGTATTATGAGAGTATTGACGGAATTATAATTGCATACTACTACTAATAATATGTAATAAAAAGAAAAGGAAAAACAATAAATAAGGGAATTGGAATTAGGAAACTTCCTCCCTCTTTCCTTCCTATATCTATATATATAGCTCATCTACCTACCCCATAATCATATACAACATAAAAACACAAATAATTGACCTAAGGCAAAGGAGAAAGATCTAAGGGAGAAAAATAGGAGAATTTATCAAAGAATTATCGCCTCAAGGTAAGATCGTCGTAATTTATGTTTATATCGCGCTATTCAATTAATTTATCATATATGGACCGTATAGACCACCATGAACATCGTCGTTAACCTTAGTAGCTACCTTTGACCGTCGTGATTCTAGTAGGACCAAACGTGACCATCGTTGACCACCGTGGGTGGCGGAATTGGCGTCTAAACGTGTGGTTGTCGCAGGTTTTAAGACGAAATTTAATCCCTGTTTTGATGTCGGTTTCATGTGGGACCTGGGTGGCTGGTCATGTCGGCAGTGGCCAGTTCTAGTGGTGGTGTCGGGGTGGTTACAGGTGGTGGTTGGTACGGTGGTTGTCGGGTAATGATGGTTGTGAGGTGTTTGTGTTGTAAAACGAGTCGTGGGTTGCTTTAGGTAGACCGTGGACTGTCCTAGGTTGTTGTGGCAGGTGGTGGGACCACTGTGGGTCAAGGGAGACCACGGTGGTGGTCACTGGTTGTCGTGGGGTGGTTATGAGTGGTGTGTGTTTGTTGTGTTGTTGATGGTGTCAGGTTTAAGGGGGGTAGTTAGGGTGAGTTTGTGTGGCTTGTTAAGAGCGGTTTAGCTAGTGGTTGGAGGTTGTCGGGGTGCATCGTGGTACAGGCTGGTGGTAGAAGGGTTGAGTGGTGTCGGTGGTGTCGGTTATAGGTGGGTTTAGGAGGGGTGTTGAACACGGTTTAGAAACCGTGTATATGGGGTTTATGGTTGGTGTTTTTACGGGTTGCATGGGTAATTGGGTTTAATTAATTATAAAGACGGGTTTTGCGTAATATCTTACACGGTAAATAATTAATATAATTAAATTATAATTGATTAAATTATAATAATTAATTGAATAATTAATAATTAAATTATAAATATTGTATTTAGGTGACGGATTTGAAGTGGAGTACTTTTGATTATATTCTTGAACTGCTTTATTGGATTATTGCTGCTGAGCTAGGTTATCTACTCAACTTGAAGGTGTATTGGTGTAATTTATCATTTGAATTATGATTGGAATTGGATGTTGGTTGTTGGATGGTTATTGTTATTTTTTATCCGTTTAATTATTATTATCCATATTGCTTATCTGTATTATTGTTGTTCGAAAACCCGAACCAGGGGTGGCCGGTGATAATTGAATAACCGAACCAGGGGTGGCGGTATATAAAAGGGTGTCTCGGAGTTTGTTATTGTTGTATAAACCGGACCAGGGGTGGCGGTTTATACAAAGGGTGTCTCGGAGTTTGTTATTGTTTATATAGGTGTCTTGGAGTATTGATATATGTGTGTCTCGAAGGATGTGTGAATGTTGGATTTGTGAAAGGGATTGAGCATTTGCATATTTGATTTGTCTTATTCTTATATTATTCTTGTTGTTTAGATATTCCTACTCAACCGTTGGGTTGACCGTGTATTCGTTAAACACCTGTGATGAACCAATAATTGGGGAGCAGATTGATTTCAGGTAATTGAGCTGGCTTAGAAGGGGAGCTGAAGGGCGAGAGGCTATGACATTTACTTAGCTGTCTAGATCACTTAGAATGAACAAACATTATTTATTATTCGTTTTATTTAGTTTCCGCTGCAGTTGTATTTTAATTAATTACAGTTATTTATTTTGGATTACGTAATAAGGCCATTTAAACGTTATATTTATTTAAAGTACTGTGGTTTCGTTTACCTTTGTATTCACTACCTCGGGCAACGGAGATGGTAACACTTTCATTTATCTAGGAATGTATAGTAAAGGCTCTTAAATAAATGGGGGTGTTACAGCTGCTCTGTTTCTTCTTCTCCTCGGGTTTGTTCTTTTCTTCTTCTTCTTTCTTTCTCAATTCTTTTCTTTTCTTTCCTTTTTTAATTAACCTACATCTTTTAATTAGTTTTCATCAAATTATTTTACTCTTCAATTTATTTTTTTAACCTTCATTTTACGAGTCGGTTTAAATCGCTAATAATCAACTGGTTTACCTCATCTTTTATCATCAAATCCGAGCTTAGGAGGCTTGATAATTAATATTGAGTCTTTTAAATTCGACTTTTGTAAATTAATTTAATTCTTGTACATTAATTTATGATTCAAATTTTGTTAGTTCAACATTCATTCAAAATCTGCTTAATAATCATTAATCATCAACATTAATTGGTTTTGAGTCGGGTTTTGAGTCATTCTAATTTATCAAATTCTTATATTTTATCTTTTCGACCTTTACTCTAAATACAATCAATTTTTATAATAAATCAACCGTAACAACCAACCGACTCTGACTTTCACAGTCATAACCCATCCCAAAACTGACGCAGTGAGTTATGCGCCTCTTCCAGAGGTCGCACCTATGGCTGCGCCTGTTCTAGGCTGGCTTCTGCTTCTGAACTCCTTCTCTCTTTGACGTAGTATGTTTAGGGTTCTCTAATCGACTATTATGCCTTACTATCACCTTCTAACCTATTTTAATTTACTTAATTTATTAATTTCCTTATCCTTTTATTTCCTATTTCTTTTATTTCCAATTCTCTTTATTTCCTATTTTTTTATTTCCTTTTTTTTCAATTTCCTTTTTTAATTTCCTTATTTCATTTATTTATTTCAAACCCTGTCTTCGGCATTTATATGATGTACATTCGTCTTGTATTCTTATTTTATTCATTTTGTATGTATATTCACATGTAATTAATCTAACTTCCTACATTGGCCAATAAATTGCTAAATTGCTTGTTCACCGATATAGTATATATTCACATGTTAGGTTTAAAAACGTTGGATGTTGCATTGCATGCATACAATTGACAACATATCGAATATAAATAACTTCTCTGATCATTAGTAGCGGCCGCTATCGAGGCGGGCGGGATTAGGTGTTCAAATAAAGAGCTTCTTAATACGTACCCTCACCCCTTACTCAGATATCTGTGAGCATCCATGTTCATTGGCATCGCGAGAGTCATTCTAGACATAGATTCTAAGGGTAACGAATTTCTTAGTGTTCATGTCACTAATTTGTGTGATGACATGACATGAAGTATTCGAACAGTTCCAATTTTCCATAAAAATTGGTGGCGACTCCACAAATGCAGGCTTGTTCAAACCTTTTACCGGTTCCAATGCCTCAGAAATTGGTAACGGCCCATGACGTGCTTTGGCTTTCGCCAGGGTTCCATGGGAGAAGTGTCGCCGCCTCGATTCCAATGCTCGAGATGCTGCGCAGTGCGGGTGGCTTGGTCCACACATACATATTTCAAAAACAAAACCGAAACCACGAACTCATACCTTTTTCTCTTAAAAAAACACTACAAAAAAACAAAAGGCCTTTCTCCTTTTTTTTAATAATAAGCCTCCTTCACATGTGCAAAGTTTAGGATAATTCAAACCGAATTACTTGACAAAATGCATGGAAAAGCAATAGCAAATGTTCACAACATTTCCAGCATAAACAATCCTCTTATTTAATTGATAATAAGTGGGATTACACATACTTAGCATCGTAGAAGATAAGCAAGTTCGTCACTTGCTAAGCTAGAGTATCGACTAGGACACTCTTCACATAATAAAATATGACACATACACCAACACTTACACAAATAACAAAAGAACATATAAACTAATACAACATAATAATAGTACAAACACAAACACACCCTAATACAACAAAATAATAATAAGGCGGAGATCTTCACTCTTCCATCCTACCCTTGCCTTTGCCATCGGGATGCATCTTCCCTTTACCCTTCTTGCTAGCACGCCTATCTCAGATCTCTTCCTCAAAACGGACCCTCAACGGATCCGCAACAACCACCGCATCCGGGCTCCCATACGGCCCACTACCCGGCCCAAGCCGAGCCCACACACGGCCTAAAGCTTCCTTAGGACCCAAGCTCCTCTTCTTTGGCGGCCTCATTACACTCGGGCTCACATCATCATCAAAGTCATCGAAGAAGGTACGGTTCGCCTTGGCCGCTTCTAGATACTTCAGGTCATTGACCTCATCTTTGCGGAACTTTGACCTTTCCTTCAAAGTAGAAGCTCTCGACCACTTGACATAAGATGGAGTCACCCAGGAAGTAGGTGCGGGACTAGGCACCTCCCACTTTGGCCGACCGGCCCACCACCTCTCAAACTTCTTCACTAGCTCGGAGGTCCGAAATAAGCTCTCTTGAACCAACGTGTCTTGAGCGAAAATCTTTTGTTGACAACCCATTTGCCTCATGACTCGGTCCAGATAGATGAAGGAGATAATATTCAAGCCGACGACCATCAACGAGCAAGGAGATTCGACCGAAACGGGTAAGCCCGAAAACCACCGCAAGTGCCACCACGGCACGACCCAACGGACAAGAGGGTCGCCTCCCTCAATGAAGCTCGAGGTCCAATAAACCTTTGTACAAGCAAAGGTATCCGCATACAACTTCTTCCACATGGTCAAGTGACGGAAAGAGTAAACACTAGCATCCACCAGAGGCTCAAGCAACCGTAGCTTCTCCATAAGCCAAACTTGGAGAATTCTTGGAGACAAATTCCGGCACCAATGACACAACCTACCTTCAAAAGTATCCATAATCTTGTGGAAGAAGAAGGGAAGTTTTCGTAGAATTTTTGTGTTTCTGGTTGATGTTTCAAGCAAGCACAAGTCGATATATATGCAGAAAACAGCAGCACGTTTTTTCGAAAAAAAAGAGAAGGCCTCATTCCCTCGCAGAATGGCTCCCGCCTCTTTGGGCTGCCCCTATGAAGTCGCACCTTGACTTGTCCTTTTTTAAATGTGTTTTCTCCTGGCACACTTTATCCCCTTGCCAATAAACTCGGCCTCTTATGGCCTACCCAGAATTTTTTGTGTTTTCACACCCTCACATTTCAATGAGTTTGCTTTTTACGAAATCTGACACGGTTTCCAAGACCCGCCAACAAGCATATAGATTTCTTTTCCTTTTTCTTAGGGGGAAAGGGCTAACCGCTCCGATCTGCAACGGATCGTTTCCAAGTCAACTCCAAGTCCAAGAGTCGAAAATTTTTCGCACTATTTTTGCGAATTACTCACACATTCCCTCATTAATTTTCGCATTTTGCAAGCCGCCTCCGCCAATCGATTTTACAAAATTCAAAAATTCAATTTTCCAACACTTTTTCAGCCACTTTCTCCTGAAATTTATTTCCAAAATACGGTTTGAACTGAAAATAGATTTCAAATCAATTTTTTTGCAAATTCGAACCAATTGCCAATTCAATTTGACTTTTGCAAAATCCCTGCAAATTTAATTTAATTCCCGCAAACTCGAGTTAATTCCTCGCAATTTCAAAACAATTCCCGCAAAATTTCATTTTAACTTTCTGTAACACCCCATGAGGTTATGAGATAAAGTTGTCCCACATCGGAAAAATAAGAGGCGTGTGATATGTTTATAATGGATTCCACCCACCCTATAGTAACAAGGCCTTGTGTTGTTGGGCTTAAGGGAGGACAAATAATGGGCCCAAAGGTGCAAATCCCATCTTATTGGGGTTGTGTTACGACGGTAGTGGGCCGGGTTGTTATAAATGGTATTAGAGAAACCCTGCGACCGTGTGGTGAGCCTGTGTTCAGGAGTACCCGGGTCACCCACCTAGCGGGGAGGATTCTGGGCTTGGCTGCGGTCAGCTTTAAGGCACAACGAGGACATTGTGTTCTTTAATTGGGGGAGTTTGTAACACCCCATGAGGTTATGAGATAAAGTTGTCCCACATAGGGAAAATAAGAGGCTTGTGATATGTTTATAATGGATTACACCCACCCTTTAGTAACAACGCCTTTTGCTTTTGGTCTTAAGCGAGAACAAATAATGGGCCCAAAGGTATAAATCCCATCTTATTAGGGTTGTGTTATGACGGTACTGGGCCGGGTTGTTACTTTCGGAGATTCCAAACATGACATTCTGTTACGGAATTTCGAGTCTGCAAAAGCAGTTTCAAAAACAATTTTGGCCGTTTTTTTCGAGTCATGACAAGTTCTTAATGTCGACAACATTTCGTCTGTTTTTATGTGCTATATGCTACCTGTCGCTTGTTTTCTACACTAACATTGCATGTATGAATGTCAAAGCAAGCAGAAAGTCATCCGTCGACCGCGTTCCCCCAAAACACAACACAAAAAGAGCTAACACAAAAGCTAATAACAAAAATACATATACAAAATCGCCTTACGCCAAATATGCTCACACATATATACAAATCAACCAAAGTCCAAAAAATACAAGCCAAAGTTCGAAAGACAAAGAAAACAACTACAAGCTACTTGACACCCCCAAGTGTAGGGGTGAGCAAAACCGGATATCCTATACGGTTTTGGAAACCGTATCGAATATCCAGTTTTTTAAATAAACTTTTTTAGTATCCTTATCCTATATGGTTTTTTCGTATATACGGAAATCGTATATCCGGTTCTTCGTATATCCGAAAATCGTATATCCGGTATTCGGTTTTCAGCCTCACTTATGTAATTTAATATATTTTTTTTCTTTTCTATGTGTGATTGTTGGTTTTTTTAGTAACTTAAAAGTGTTTTAAAAAGTTATAAGAGTAAATAACTTATAAAGTTTAATACTAATAAGGTTTAATCACCAACATATTGGTTATTTTGTGATTTATGTATATATTTTAATATTTTATTCTAGAAAAAGGTAACCGTATCGGATACCATATATCTGGTTTCATATTTTGCCAACCCTTATCCGATACGGTTTTTAAAAAACCGTATCGGATATCCGGAAATCCGTATAATTAAATTCGTATAGCATATCGGATACGTATAATAAAATCGTATCGTATAATTTTGCTCAGCCCTACCCTAGTGGACCAGCCTCGCCCTCATCATGAGACGTATACAAAGCATACATCATCTCGTACTCAGGTGTCCTCTCTGGAGAGCTCTCTAGCGTCTCCTGCTCCATCACGATCCCCGGCTCCGCCGTAGCACGAGGACCTTCCACCGCAGTTAACTGAGCCCTGAGCGAAGCGATCTCGGCGTCTCAGTGTCGCAGCTCGTCCTCACGACGCCGCAGCTCCTGGTCACGACTGATGATCCCGAGCTCCTGCCCCTGAACCGCCTCCCTCCCTCTGTCCAAATCAGCATGAACCCGGGCAAACTCTGCCGGATCCGCAGTGCTCTACAAAACAAAACATGGGTCGTTAGCCTCAAAACCTTGAAAAACAGCAAAAAAAACAATCAAAATACAAAACAACCAACAAAAGAGGAATACCTCGACAAGCCGGGTCTCCCTCGAAGCAAGGTCACTAGCAAATGTCCTCCAACGGTTAGTTATCTGCCACAAAGCCTGATGACTACCGGTCAACACCTACACACAAAAAAAGCAGCCCTTAACAAAAATATGACGCAAAACAAAACCCGAGCAAACGAAAGTTCAAACCGATAACTCACCCTCAAAACTGTCAGCCTCCACTCAAGGCCGACGTCAGTCACGACAAGAGTAGCCGGCTCCGGCAGACGCAACTGCAACTCCTCACCACATGTCCCCAAGTAGGTGGTATGCGCTATGAAAGTTGGGGGCTGAGCCTTCATAAGGTGGTCAACACCCTACACGGGAAGTCACATCAGCAAGAACAATAGCAAACCCTCCACAAAAGCAAAAACTGGGCATGAGGTAGTAACATACCTCAATCGGGTACCAAGCAAGTCTCGGCAAACGGAAGTCTCGTACGACACCTCCTGCAACAGAAACTCCTCATCCCCCGCGACCGTGAAGGTGCTCCAAAGCCTCGTCAGGGGTCGACTTCTAGAACAACACTTTAGGCGGGTTGATGGGTACCAAGAAGGTCTCACTAAAGCACTGGCGAGCCAGACACTTCCCAAGGTACCACACTAGGTCGATCGCCAGCTCGAGGTACAAGCGACAAGAACTGCGAGGCCGCAAACGCTCTCCAATGGAGGCTGTCACCTCGTGTAGTCCGTCCAAGGCCTCGCAACAAACTAAGGTCATAACCAAAGTGATCGGCTAACTGGGGGCTTTATAACTACCTAGTCACCCTATTTCTACCTTTTTCTCACAAAACAAAAGAAAAAGGGGAGAAGACTTACGTCACCCAGCCGAAAGGCGTTCACCTGATGCCTGCACTCCAAGTAGTTCGACCTGTTGGACTTCTTCCGAGCCACCATCAAACCTCTCGCAGCCGGGTAAGCCCTCGGCACCTCGTTCACCTTCTTTGGCGCAATGTGGGCAGGTAAGAGTACAACCAAGCCCGCAAAACAAAAAAAAAACTAATTCTCAAAGTAATGATCCGCAAACACACACAAAAATCCACAAAAAACCTGCGGAAAACAAAAAAAAAAACAAAAAGCAAAAGCCCCCATACCTTAAAAACAAGACCGAGTCCAACCAAAGCAGGCTCACTCCCCTTATCCATCGTCTCTGGACAAACTGCAACGTGCAAGTGAACCGAGCCAGAGCAGGCGTCACCCATTCGTACTGACCCACGGCATCCAATTCAGCTAGTAAGGGAAGTACTTTGGTCGACAAGCGTTCGCCCGTATCGCCAAAGTACGTGGTACCCAAGAAGTACCACAATTACAACCGCGCCTCCTACGCATCAGCTCGAGCCTTCGCCTCAGGGATCTCTAACGACGCTGGAACCTCCCCAGCCACCCTCGACCTAAAGTGATCCCTTACGAAGGAATTCGCCATCAGAAATGGAGTCACGTCAGATGGTGGAGGCAAAGCGTCGCCGATCAACCCCGTGATCACAGCAGAAAACACCCTCTCAGGTGTCTCCGGAAACTCGACTGGCGTCTCACGAAGGGGAAGACCCGACACCATGGCAAAAGCCTCTAAGATGATGTTGATCTCCCCAAACTGCATGTGAAACGACGACGTCGTGTCCCAGTAACGATCAATCACCGTGCGAATCAGACACAAGTTCGATCGAATCGAACACTCGTGAATCTCGCGCCATGCGGCCACAAACGGGCCCATTGTCGACCTCTCTATTAGCCCGCTCGATCTCGCTCGCAAGAAGTCGTAGAACCCCATATAAATCGAGAAGCCCGAGAATGTCCTCATACCAGCAACCACCTGAGATTAAAATCAGACAAGGTCAGAACTCCTATTCAGGCTCAAAATAGCAAAAGTAGCGAAATTCAGCAAACAAACATACCAGGCCGGCAGGCCCTCATGAGCACGGTAGGAGGTGTAAGTGTCAAGCCTCAGTAACAGCTGGCTACCGTCCCAGCCCTCGGCCCACGCCAGAGCCGCCCGCAACTTCAGCCCCCGCGGAGCCTGACCCGCCTAGCGTCCTAGTCACAGACAAAAGCGTTGTCCGCCTCTGTCTCTACCCTCCGCCTCTTCGTACCGCGAGACTGTACGGTACGACGAGGATTATGTTGTCGGAATGATGAAAATCTTGGATCATTCCCGTGATAGTCATTCAAAGCGGCAACTCATAGATTCAATCGCTTTATTTATTACGTTAATTGGTCGTTACGATTTGATTATGTTGTCGGAATGATGAAAATCTTTTTTTGTTTTTCTAAATTTCTTTGTTAATTGCATGTAGAAATAGATTAGAGAGAAAGTTGAGTGAAAAATTATGAAAGGACAAAAAAAGAAAAGTTCATTAAATATTTTCGACGATTTGAAATAACACAAATTCTCATTTGTGACGGAAGCTATCCGTAACAAGCTGAAGACGGGTCGGGTTGATACCACATTATGAGAATATGGGTAAAGTTGACCCACTTTGCTAGAAAATAAAATAATAAGTAAGAAGACTGATTTGACAATGCAAAATAAACAATGATAAAAAATTCCTCCTTCCCTATGCAAACAGACGATAACATTACAATTTGAGATTTTTCATACCCTTTCTCTTCATTCTCTCTAAAAACCCTAATATTCATCCTCAAGATCTGCAAAATCATCTCCATCTTCCCTATCAATCGTAATCATCATCATGATGATCTTATTACAAACTGGGAAAAAAGAGCCCTTAATTTATGTCTCTCTTCATTCTCTCTAAAAACCCTAATATACTCATCATCAATTCATCACAATCTTATTACAAAATGAAAAAAAAATCATCTCTCCACATGTCCATCCTGTTCCTCCGTCTACAATCTTCATCTCCATATTAGATCTCCTTTGTACAATTTTTATCCTACAAAAAGGATAACCCCGAAAAAAATATGGAAGGTATTGTGTTTAACATGTTGATTTTATGGTGATATTTTTTGTTTAGTTATTTATTGTAAAATATTGTTGGGGTTTTTTTGTTTAACAATTAATTTGTAAAAAATGGTCACATTTGTTTTATTAAGATTCGTTTTTTTGTCTAATTATTTTGGAAGATTATCAAAATGTTTGTTTTGTTAACATAAAAACCAAAGAATAAACATGGTATGAATCTTTTGTGTTTTGATTTATTGGATTTTTGTTTGATTTATATTAAAAAAAATTGAATTTTTTGTGTTTTAATGTGCAGATCTGAGTTATTATGTCAAAAAAATGAGGATTCTATCCAAATCATAGAGGTTTAGAGTTCTAATTTAGATGAGGAATTTGCTTTAATTTGCCACTATTGCCCAGATTGTGTTTTTTTTTTTTTTTTTTTTTTGCAGCTGAGTTGGTTTAATTCTCTATGCAATGGTAATATTGTACTCTGAGATGCTACCATTTTATTTATTTTTGTTTGGATTTACCTCAAAGTCTCTTATAATGATTACATATATGAATAAACATGGTGACATATGAGGTTGTGTTAAGAATGTTACCACCTTAGTTGATAGATGTAATTATTGTACGAGCTGTTTGATTTTACCTTAAAGCCTTTAAAATGAAAACATATACGAGTAAAAATGGTGACTTGGGGGATTTTTTGTAGCAATGTTATCACCTTAGATTGAAATGTAACCATTAAACAATATGTCTGTTTGGATTTGAATGAATTTTATAATGATAACATCTAAGAATAAATATGGTGACATATGGCTTGTGTTAAAAATGTAACCACTTTAGTCTGAAATGTAATCATGTTTTAAATGTAGCAATATTAGTTAGAATGTTATAATGATAACATCTATGAATAAACATGGTGACATCTGATTTGTTTTAAAAATGTTACCCCCTTAGTTTTGAAATGTAATCACGTTTGAAATGTTATCATATTAGCTAGAATGTGTAAATGAATATTATGATGATAACGTCTATGAATAAAAATGATGACATAAGTAAACGTTAGCATCTAACTTGAGAAATGTAACTATTATACGAGTTGTTTGATTTTACCTCAAAACTTCTTAAAATGAAAACATATGAGTAAAAATGGTGACATGTGAATTTCTATAGCAACGTTATCACCTTAAACTGAAATGTAACAATTACACAATATGTTTCTTTAATAACATCTAACAATAAACATGTTGACGTATGGTTTGTATTAAAAATGTCATTACCTTAATATTGAAATGTAATCATATTGGAAAAGTTGTCATATTAGTTGGAATGTGTAAATGAGTGTTTTAATGATAACATTCATATTACTTAGAATGTGTGAATGAAGGTTATGCTGATAACATATATGAATAAACTTGGTGACATATGTAAATATTACCACTTTTGACTTGAAATCTAACCCTGCTTGAAACGTTGTAGTATTACTTAAAATGTGTGAAAGAATGTTATGATGGTAACATCTGTGAATAAACATGGAGACATAGCAAAGTGTTACCACCGTAGTCACGAAATGTAACCATGTTTTAAATATTATCATATTAGTTAGAATGTGCTGGCATATGTTTTATTTGAACGGCTCTTTTAATGTATATTTTAGTGTTAAAATGTGACCATGTTAGCCATGATATGTACATATGTTTGAGTATGTTGAACATTATAGTAGTGTAATCAGCTTAGCTTAATATGGTTACATCTATGATTAACACATGGTGACATATTGGTTAGTAGTGAAAATGTGATCATTTTATTCGTAAATGTAGCTATCGTAGGATGTTGTTGATTTTATGTGACAACATTAAAAATGGTAACAATTATGGTATATATGGTGACATGACTGTTTTTGTATAGCATAACCTTAATCTGAAATTTTTGCATAGGTCTAACATTTTCTTACTCATCTTGCAGAGATTCATGTGCAACCAGAGCCGCTACAAGTGAGAAGACAAAGTCAACTATTGGACGAAGCTTGAAGGAGGTCCTGTTTATAATAGTGTTAGCACTGTTGCCGGTCCTCCAAAGCCTCCCAAGAAGAAATGAATAAGAGGCGTGACCCGTTGATGTAACCGTCGGTTTAATTTGTAATAATAAAGACTTAGTACTTGGTGGTTTGATTAATGATGTGTTCTTTTAGGTCACACTTTTTAGTCTCTCATGATGTTAGGGATGTGAAACACTCTATGTTTTGTAATCACCTTATGATGAAATGTGGATCTTTTTCTTCTGAACAGTGTCCACATGAATGTTGTGACATATGTAAACCGATATGGTCACATTATTAGTGTAAAGTAGTTACATTTCCGACCAAAGTGGTAACATTTTAAATATATTAACATACGTCACTATGTTATCAAGCATCAATGTTATCAAGTTAAGTTCAGGTCAAAACACTCAAACATATGTACATATCTTAGATAAGGAGTTCACATTTTCAAGAATCACATATATGTCACCATGTTTAGTCTATTATGTTAACATGTTAAGAATAATTTTGAACACCAAAAAAATATGACATTGGTACATTCCTCAAACATAGGTACATATATATATATCACCATATTTAGTCTATTATGTTAACATGTTAAGAATAATCTTAAAACATAACAATCGTACATTCTTCAACTAAGGTTGTCACATTTGCAACAATAACATATATGTCATCATGTTTACTCATGTATGTTACCAAAACAAACATTTTTATAATCTTCAAAAGAATCTAACACCGGACTATTTCTCAGGAAAAATGGTCACATATTCAAAACTAGTACATATGTCGCAATGTTTACAAATATACGTTGAGCCATTTGTTGAATAATTTTGGAACGACCGATCATCCTTTAATTTCCCAAAGTGAAATATAGCGTTTTGTTGAATGTGCCACTGACATAGACGATGTCTCGTTGCTGGATAAACTGTTAGCATTTGACCAGTATTAGCATTAAAACATATGTTAAAATGATCACATTTGAAGTGTCTTAAAATAGGAGCATTTATGAACTCCGATGGGAACATATATGGAAGAGGATATCATATATGTTAAAAAAAAATGATAGCATCTTAGGCTGAAATGTAAACATAATAACATTGCTTAATTGTTCGTAAAAATGACAACAAGTAAGTGATAAATGTGACCACTCTAAAAGATGTTATGCAAGATTTGAAAGAATGTTAACAGTGGCAACATTTATGTATGAACGTGGTGACATAAGACAATATGTCACATTGTAACCATGTTAGCTTATGTTGTTACACATTAAGATGGTATTATTGTGACACATTCTCCTTTATATGCATATTCAGGTGATAACATCTTGAACACAAACAAATATGTGACAATGTTTATGCAAATATGTTATCATTACAAGATTCACTCAAATGTACCATAATAATAGTCCTTAATTGGTCTTAAAAATGTCAACAATTAAGTGAGAAATGTGACTACTCTAAAAGATGTTATGCAAAATTTGAAAGAATGTTATAGTGGCAACATTTTGCAACTTTTATTTCAAGTAAATACCCTGAAAGATTAGTACCTATGACAAGAGCAACCAAATTTGCAACTTAGGTTAAAATGGTAATACTGTACGCTAAAATGGTAATACTGCATTTTATTTTATGTTAACATTAGTCTAAGTTAGTTTTATAGACGTATTTGTGCTCGTTATTTTATGTTACATTTCTCAGTAAGGTGCTAACATTTTCTTATGTCACCGTGTTATTCATAGATGTTATCATCATAATATCCATCCACACATTATAGCTAATATGATAACATTTCAAACAGGGTTACATTTCAATACTAAGGTGGTAACATTTTTAACACAAATCAAATGTCACCATGTTTATTCATAGATGTTATAATTATAACATTCATTTTCACATTCTAAATAATATTGCTACATTCAAAACATGATTACATTTCGAGACTAAAGTGGTTACGTTTTTAACACAAAGGCATATGCCACCATATTTATTCTTAGATGTATCATTATAACATTCATTCAAATCCAAACAAACATATTATTTAACGGTTACATTTCAATCTAAGCTGATAACATTGCTACAAAAACCCCTAAGTCACCAATTTTACTCGTATATGTTTTTATTTTAAAGGCTTTTAGGTAAAATCAAACAGCTCGTATAATAATTACATCTCTCAATTAAGATGGTAACATTCTTAACACAACCCCATATGTCACCATTTTTATTCACATACGTAATCATTATAAGAGGCTTTGAGATAAATCAAACAAACATAAATAAAATGATATCATCTCAGTGTACAATATTACCATTGCATAGATAATTAACCAACTCAACTGCAAAATAAAATAAAAATAAAAAACACAATATGGGCAATGATGACAAATTAAAGCAAATTCCTCATCTAAATTACAACTTTAAACCTCTATGATTTGGATAGAATCCTCATTTTTTTGACCTAATAACTTAGATCTGCACATTAAAACACAAATCAAAACACAAAAAATTCAAACTTTTTAACATAAATCCAACAAAAATCCAATAAATCAAAACACAAAAGATTCATACCATGTTTATTCTTTGGTGTTTATGTTAACAAAACAAACATTTTGATAATCTTCCAAAATAACTAGACAAAAAAACGAATCTTAATGAAATAAATGACCATTTTTAACAAATTAATTGCTAAACCAAAAAAACCCAACAATATTTTAAAATAAATTACTAAACAACAAATACCACCATAAAATCAACATGTTAAACATAATACCTTCCATATTTTTTTCGGTGTTTTCTATTTTGCCACTGTTTATTTTGCCATCAGCTTGATGAAGCTCAAGCTCTAAACGATGAAGATGATGATGATGTGAGGATGAAGATGGTAGAGATTTTAATTATTTTGGGTTTTGAGAGATAATGTGATAAGGTAGAGAGGGTGGTGATTTGAAAAATATAATGAAAAGAAGAAAAGTGAGGATTTGATGATTGAGAAGTCGCCTGACTCATGCACGGGAGTTCCCCATTTTTATTTTTTTAATCTCTTTTGTCAAATCATGTTTACAATATAATAATAGCAAAAATGGCCCACTAGCATCCATATTATCTAATCCGGTATCTATTCACTCCGTCTTTACCTTGTGACGGATAGCATCCGTCACAAGAGAGACTAATTGTTGAAATAATGGGTAGAGTGTGGACGATCTTTTGCAGCATTAAGATAGCTGACAGTCCTACATTGGAATCTTGGATTTTAGCGGCAGAATCATGGATAAACTACTACACTACTTGTGATTTGGAGTTGTGGGGTCCAATTATCTGTTGTCACTATAGCCCGTTGTCACTATACCCCTCCCTAATTACCAACCAGGTGATTTATTTGATTTCGGCATCTGCCCTTAATTTTGACTTTATCGGGCTTTATGAATACTCGGTTTTCACTTAAAAAAAAAAAAAAAAAAAAAAAAACTCGTCTAAAGCCTTCAAATGGAATAGGCCGTCTAAAATGATAATTTGTGATTAGAAGAAACACCAACTCTTAAGCAAGACCGTCTTAAACAGCATTAGAAATGGATGGACTACCAGAAAACCATTTCGCTGCGCTTTAGTAGACTTCATGCATTATTATTTGTCATTGTCACCGCCAATGATACCGAGAAGGGAAATTTGATGAACATGAATGTTGCAACATTATTTTTGTGGTTCGAAAGATTTCGCATATGACAAGGTAAAAAAAAGATGGATTCTAACCAATTTATGACAAGACATTCCAACCATTTCATAAATTACATTGATCATAAGTTCAAAAAGATCGTTCTACTTGCTTGAGAGGTCTGTATAATGAATCTCTAATAAGGTGGGGAAAAGGAGATCTAATGTTTCATTCACTTCTTTTACCATTGCCGGCATACTTGTACAGTCATCTCTACAGCTCACTTCCAACATCACGGGCATGTGGAAAGTCGTGCACCTCCAACACTATATCACTACCGCTGTAAACTCCTCAGAAAAAGAAAAAAAGAAAAAAAAAAACATGCCTCAGCTGTGTCAAAAATTCTTCCCCAACTCAACTTTTTTCACCATCCGCATAGTATTGTGCAGAATTGAGTCCAATATCCCGGCTACCTGGAGTAACATGCAATAGTAGAATAGTTGAGATCATTTTCTGAATAATGTTTTTAACAATAATTAAAAAAAATATAGTTTCAGTTGGAATGGAACTTGTTTTCAAAATGGTGTCCACGTAGAATTGAAAAAATCCAAACATAGAACAAATAATAGACACGCCATTAATAAGGGCATGTTTATTGTAACTCTAAAAAAAATAAAAAATAAAAAATAAAAATTTATCCCAGCGTAAACACGCCATTAATAATGGCGTGTCTTTCATCAATCCGAAATAAAATGTCAAGAGGAGAGGCAAGAGCAGGTCGTCGAGGAGGCTCAAAATCAAATTAAAAAATAATTATCTGACGACGACAACAACGACATTACCCCAGTGCCTCAATGGCTCCCACAAATTGCGGGGTAAGGGGGGGTCGGATGTACGCAGCCTTACCCTTGTGTTAGCAACACAAAGAGGCTGTTTCCGAATGACCCAAGATGGAAATTGCATCGAGAACTGCATCGAAGGACCAAACAAAAATATTTTGCAACTCCATTACAACAAACATGCATCCAGCGAAATGAAATCATGATCGCCTCCAAGAATATCATAACCAATTACAAATATAGGATCCAGAATAGTTGTGAACTCTATTGATTGGTGATGGTTCGAAAAGGGTGATAGGGATGATTTATGGTTGTCAATGGGTGATTGATGTAGGGTCTGGTGGTGCGGCAGAAATGGCAGAGTGCTGCTCGCCGTGGTGTGAAGTGAGGCACGGTATGCTAGAAGTGGGTGATTTATGGGCGGGGCCATGGTGGTTATCATTGGAAGAAGGGGATGGACTGAACGAATAGAGGTGGTGTCGATGGTGGTTGGATCACAAGTTGGGCAGAGGAGAAGCAGCTTCGATGGTGATGGTGAATTGTTGATCTGAGGCTAGATGATGATTTGCTCACGGTGGTTCATTATGATGGGAGATGAATCGATGGCAACCTCGGGTCTAGTGGGTCTTGAGGTGGAAGCGTGGAACAGGTGGTAGTGCGAGAATGGTGATTGATTTGATGGTCTGAAGGATAGAAATTACTGGGTTTGCTGGGCATATATGGCTGTTGAAAGACACGCCATTACTAACAGCATGTCTACTTTATAGACATGCCATTGGTAATGACGTGTTTACATCAAAATGATTTTTTCCTTCCATTTCAGACTCACAGTTAAGTAGTAAACATGTCATTGACTGTCCCATGTCTTAGGGTTGGATTTCCCAATCCTACGTGGACACCATTTTGACAGATACTTTTGATTCCGACCCAAAACGATAGTTATTTTAATTTTAAGAATTAATTTTTTTTAAAACTAAATCAACTGTTGAAGGAAAATTGCAACATGAAGAGTTGAAGAGCATCCAATGCAAAAAAGAAAAAAGAAAAAGAAAAGGATTGAGAGAACAAACCGTGAAAACACCTCCAATAATGGCACAAACATTCGTAATGAAGTGCGAGAATGACCGGGGATTTTCCATTACCAGCACCTGGCAACAAAAGGTAGGCGTTAGAGAGTTAGAGATGACAGATGCATGACATATACATATACGTACCACATGCATTGCGTTGGATGTAGACTTGACAAATGGGTCATTCAGACCGCGTACAAGTTGAGTCAGTTTAGCTACGGATCCTTTTGTGAATGTTTGCAACCTTTGCATTCGGTTCGACCTTGGTCATTATGGGTGTTTTATTATTATGACATTAAGGGGTAAAAGGTCAGTTCAAGGCAATCAAATTCAAACTGGATCAGGTCAATTTAGGGGTTTGGGTCATATTCAAGTTGTCTATTTAGATTTTAGAACGTGTCAGGTCAATTCAGGTCGCAACATCTGTGTTAGGTCATTTTGCCACGTTTATTGGAATGTTAAAGATAAACTATTTGTAAGACCTGCATAGGAGAGAGCTCAAAGTGAAATTTTGCAACCGGGATGTCAGGACTGTGAACCAAGCTACTATGCGCAGTATATTCATGCTCCTCGACCAATGTGTGGCCACTTGATGTTCTGACTTCTGTTTTCACAACTTGTAGATAATGCTCAATCTGCATTATGTTAAATGGATTAGATATGCGATTGAAAGAGCTACAAAGGGAAACAGGAAGCAATCATTCAACCGACAATAAGTGTGGATATTCAGCTCCAAATTTAGTCTACCCTCTACACTACAGCAAAACAAGAATAAATCAGACTCTGTAATAATCAGATGGAGTCATACAAAAAACACTGTAAATTTGTAATTTCACTTTCTGAATCATCAATTCCAGGAGCTCAATGTTTATCTAACTTTAGGATATCATCCAGCCTCAGTCAAGCAAACTCGAGTCTTCCTTCAGTTCCCCATTGTTTGAGGAGGGATTTGGAGGGAAAAGAAGCGAGATAATTTCCCTTGTTTGTATCGTAAATTGAATTGGAAGAGAGGGAAATGAATTGTTCCACTACCCCTCCCTTTTCCTCCACTCCCTACATGTGTATCCAAAAAGCCTTTTTTGTCAAGGAGGGCTAATCCACTATGGATATAAACACCACAACCATAATACAGTAGTTCAATTGTGCTCAATTTTGCGCATTTGGACTCCTTAAACCTATTTTCATTTCTGATGAACATATTTATGTTTTAAAAATACTTTGTGCTTCTATAGTCGTGAAGTAGCGATAGTTGACACCATTCCCAAATCACAACCCAAGTTTAGCTAGTCATTCAAAAATGGCCTCTTTTTATTTCAACACGTGACTGACATGAGTAAGGTCGGATCCATAGACTGAAGCAATGATGTTGAACTCCTTAAACTTGTAAAGCCATAATGCAAGACTCCAGAAGATTCATGTCATGTTGCAGGAAAATGAACTTTGGTCGCTATCAATGATTTTAAAAACGAAAGGAACATAATTTTCTTAAAACAAAGAGGTTAATAAACAAAAATAGTCTGCTAAAAACTCACTGTAACATTTGCATCTGAATCCTGATCTTGGGTAATATAAGATTGACCACTCAATCTTTCATGACTGGCACCAAGATAAGGTTCGATCCTCTTCAGATCACTCAACATCCTAGGTGAAAGTCTCATTCCGAATGATAGTTCAGTGATGAAATGTGACACATTCATCTTAGATGCATCAAATGAATGTGATCCAGAACGAGCAGAAACAACAAGGTTGCCTGGCACCTGTAAGGTACAGAGGAAATAACAGCTTAACATCTCGACATATAACAGAGGAAATGTAGCTTGACAAAATATATAGCTATATATGTCAGAATAACGATCCTAACAAACTAAAACAAGGTAGAAAATATTGTCAAAATTAACATGGTACGCTTTTATAATTCATGTTGCAAAAACACCATATGCAGAACTGCTGAGCAGATGAAACTTGAAGTGAGTAGGTCAGTTTCACTTGCCTTCTTAACACGGACAAATCCTTCAATTCTACAGCCACCTGAAGGTGGTGCTGGTCTCTTTATGGTCTGAGTCTTATTATCAGACTTATCCTCGAGAGCTGGATGTTGGTTCTCCAATGGAATTGATGTGAGCAGCGATTCCAAAAACTATAAACCGGAGAAGATCCCAGGAACTCACACAGTGAGAATGATATTGAGGTACTTATATATATATTAAGCAGAATGTGAAAAACTTCCAGTATGTTTACAAAAAGCTTGTTACCTTAACAAGACTTTCGGTGTCACGATCCCCATAATAAGATTCATGTTCATGGTGCCCATGGTCATCTCTGGTTGAATAGCCAAATAGAAAAGAAAATAAGAGCCTAAACTGATGCAGATAACATATTCACTCAAAGTACATGAAGTGCTTACTATAGATGCATGGATATGTAGGATTGTAGGTTATGTTGAAAAGGGAGAATTTGTATTTGGTGGGGGTGGGGGAAGGGAATTGTTATGTTAGGTTGAAATATGAGAAAGGACAAAGTTACCAAGAGGCCAAACAGAACAGTATACTACTATCTAATAGCGATTTAGTATTATCTTATATGTATTTCCTCGCTTATAATTACTTCTTATTGGCTTCAATACTTCTAATGTTCTAATTGTCAAGTATCCAGACTGCTCCACAGTAGCAAAGAAGATGGGAATCCAAAAGCAATTTAATTCATGACTTTGTTGTTTGTCACAATTAAAGCACTGATAAGAAATGTACAAGCAACTTACTTCAAATCAGTTCCTTTCCTGAAAACTCTAATAGATGGGTAGCCCTGTATGTGATTCCTGGAAGTACACAAGAAATTAATCCTTCAAAGAACAAACTGATATTAACTTAGAGTTATCCAAAATGCAACAGGCTACTCTAAGAAACATACCTTCTGCATAAATCAACTTGTTCAGTGCAATCAACTTTACCCAAAAGAATACGTCCATCTGCTTCGGGATCGTGTCTGAAACAGGAACGACAAATGACCATTATAATTTTTTTGAAGAACACCCTCAGCAGCAGATCAATGTTATGCAAATAATGAAAATGCAACACAAGATGACAGCAGCATACCTCTCCTTAATGATAGCAGCTGCTTTCTCCCATGATGGTTTCTGAACATAGAATCAAACCCAAGAAGTTAAAATTGTTCTTGGATATAGGATAGTTTAGACCAATAAACCAGTTAAACAAGTATACAGGCCATAAGACTTGCAGAGTGTGTTATCTTCTTAACAATCAAACACACCAGCGAAGTTATAGCAATTACTCCATACTTCTTGGTTCTTGGACATTGAATACAACAGTTCAATGCTGAGTTTCCCAGTTCGCTCAACCCCAAACAAATCACAATTTGATTTGTGCGTATTTGTATCATGGCGTTTGCTTAATACCTAACAGATACTCAAGTGTCCCAAATTGAATACTTCATATCCAAATCAATATGTAACCCTGGATTAGTGATAGAAAATTGAAACGGCAGAACTGCAGAAGTTGCAGAACTTCTGCTTCACTATGAGAATAGAAACTTAATCCTGCATCTGAATGCCATTATAGTGCTGGGAATTGCGTGAGAGATAGGCTCACTTAACAAAACTCCACGTTCTCTATTCACTTACTGATTCTAAAATTTGAGAAAAGTCAGGAAACCATGCTTAATGTATGTAAGATGTTACAAATAACATAGCCTTTTCATCTATTAAAATCATTCAAACAGCACAAGCAAGGCTTTAGTACTTAAAGTGAGTTAATGCTTTGAAGATCAGCAGCTAATGCAAAGACGAGTTCTTTAGTTTTAGAAGTGTAAAAAGCTTAATTTAAAGAGGTGCAAGGCGCATCGAGGCGCTAAGTGCAGAAGCGATAAGGCGCAGAGGGCGAGGCAAATACACGTGCCTTTTGGACGGGAGACGCCGTATTTTTAGTAACAAATTTGTATGTTCCAAATAAATTTGGGCAACAATACCTTCTTTAGGAGTTCTCAAGTTGGCAAACATGTAAAGGAGTAAAAGTTGGGAATATTGGGAAAAAGAAAGGGCATAATTAAACGTTTAGCTGAAAAAGATAGGAAAAGTGTGTACTAGTGAGCCTTTTCAAAAAGGCGCACACAGAACGCACCGAGGCGTTATGGCTAGTATCTCATCCAAGGCGCGCCTTTTTAAGCTAAGGTCAATAGGTGCAATGATCTAAAGGCTGAGTGCATTTCCAACCTTCTAAATAGCCGAAGAATATCCAATCAACTTTATCTGACATAAGTGGTGCAAATTTGTTCAACATGTACACTCATCAATCAGTTTGAGTGACTTAATACTGACATAACTCTCTAAGCAAATACATAATTGCATCAAATATAGGGTGGTGTGCAATTCTTAATCAAATGTGCCGGTCCCAACCAGAAACTGTAATATATTGGATAATATCAACATCTTTGCAGCAACTGTAATAATACAACAGAAAAGTCTCTGGATATATAAATTGAGGTCAGGTACCATGAGTAATCGTAAAGAGCTAGGAGGTGGAAAACAAAAGAATGAAAGAGGAGAGACAGCAAAATAGAGATGAAAAAAGGTACAACAAGTAAGAAATACGAGCAAGAAGCAATAAAAGAGGAGCCAAGAGAAAAATGAGAAGGAAACGAAAAAAAGGTGCGAGAAAAAGTGAAATTGAAAAGGTAAGAAGGAAACCCAAAGAAACACAACACAAACTCAAACACCATTATCCACATATATTCTTCCCTTGGCTCCTGCGTATCCGAATTCTATTCAAGAATCCGAAGCAGTATCCACGAACTCACACACACCCTAGAGCGATTGCAATTTGCAAGATCTCTCCTTACAAATTCCGTGAGTATATAAAGAAGTCGCAAAAGATACAACCTTGTACACAAGATCCCCTGTTTTTTTGTTAACAAACTTGTATAGTTCAAACTTCAAAATAAACTTTTGTGCAATGACCCTTTTGGGAATTTTTAAGAAAGGCTAAAATCTACAAAAGTAAAAGTTAGGGTAAATAGGACAATGGGAAGGGTATAGAAAAGCATTAGACGAAAAAATGTCAGAACACCATAGTAGTGTGCTTAGCTTGGCTAGCTAGCTTCCCTTGGGTGTGTTTCACTTATGAGGTGTGCCTTAGGTGCCCTTAGGCATTTTAGCTATCGCTTTGCTCCTGAATGTGTCCGGGGAGTTTATTTTTATATGAAATAGAGACCCTTATGATGGGATTTGCTACTGGCGCTATTCTGGAGAAAACCACTTCCCTTCACATTGCATATGCGACATTTTACCAAGTATCGTTAATCAAGACAGCCCTTATCCCTTGAATTATGGTAATGAGCAAGGCAAGATATAGAATTGTCTAGCCTTCAATGCCACAAGAGACTCGCGGACATAGAGCACATTATGTCATGGATGTATGAAGAAAAAACTCACCAAGCACGGGGACAGTATCACCACATAATGGAATCCCTTTGCGAAATATGCATGATCTACAAATATCATTTTAATCGAAACAACCCCATTTTTTTGGATTATGATAGTTAGCATAGTCATGTCATGATATTGGACTGTCCTGCCCTCAATGGTAGAGGATTTTCAGGGACAAGACCCTTTGTGATGCATGTATAAAGTATATAAACTATTAACTAAACATTGTCGATAAGGCACACACTTAGGAATAGCATTTCCCTTCACAAAACCAAAAAAATAGCCGAACTTGGACGAGTTTCCAGATAAACTTACCAGTCTGTTGCTCCAGAAACACCACGGAGCATAAAAGTTGACCACCAAAATATCATGCCTGAAAAAGTGAAAAAGCAAAGCCATATTGTCAATTAGTTAGGTATCCAAGCAACATTGTAAGCACATATCCATAATATATATCTCATCTAGCACGAGATAATGTAACAACATTAAGAATATTAATCAATAATCATAAGGTCAAGAATGTGAAGGAACTTACTCATGTGAAACTCTCTCAAAATTTTGCCCATTAAGAGCAAGGGAACCTTCACCGTAGTCTTCCTCACCACCATCATCATGCTTAACAAGATTTGTGGTTGCTCCAGATAGGTACTCGGGACCAGTTGGTCTCATATTAGAGTCTATTGAGAACTTGCGGATTGTCTTTGTTATATTCAACCTGTTCTGGAAATTAATACACAACTTTTAGACATTTATCTGGATTGTATTAGACAGAAGGTATTAACCAGGCAAACTTATGCTCAATAACAGCAGAATGTACATGAGGCGTACTGATGTAGCAATTGTATAACTTCACTCTCAAGGTAAATAAAGGAAGGAATATCCGACCAGTAGAATATAATTTCGGTATTACACAACTATAGAAACAAAATTTCAACTATATAATCCAATATATTATACTATTTAGCAGTACAAATTCTACCAAATAGCAGAAGATGCGTCGGCAAGAAAATAACGATACTCCAACCTGTTATCACTATTATACTGGTCATGATGTATACATAGACCAGCTAGTGGTTTACAAACTACATTCATCATCAAAGTTGAGAAACCTATGAATGACAGACAACCTAGCAAACTGAGCATAGCCCCGGAGAATCTACAAAATATTTCTCCTTTGCAAGTCAATGACAGAGACACTCAACTCATGTTAAGTTGAAACAAAAGAAACGAATTTAAAGGAAATCTGATTCACTTTATGGCTGAATACATGGCACATTGATCACTTAGACTGGATATCTTATGTCCAATTTCCAAACAGAAACAGATTTAGATTGTGATCTATCTCTAACAACTGGACAATTAACAAACGTCATAAAAAGAGAAAACAAAAAGTCAAGACAGAATTCTTTTAAAATGAAATGGGGAAAAAAGTCCTTGGTATATTCATAAACACAAATTCTTGTTTGTGACGGCACATATCCGTCACTCTTGAGTGACGGATACCATTTTATCTCACAAAGTACCCACTTTTTCTCTCTCTGCAACACTATTCATGTGGTCCCCTTTCTCCACTAACCCATTTTGTTACCATTTTATCTCACAAAATATCCGCCACAAATGGTAACCCGTCACAAGGGAGACCAATTGATTCATAAAACTGCATAGGAAAACAAAAACAAAAAAAGTAACATGGAAGTACTGAACAATAGGAAGATAGCAATTACCGTTCCCAAGGCATCGCTCACATCCACAGAAGCAAATTCACAAGAAAGGGCTGGAAAGCTACATAAATAATTAGCAGAAATGTTAACAGGTAAACATGTTAAAGAATAAAAAAGATTCAAAATGCTAATATGGGACGAAGACAATGAGTTGCAATAGAAGTCAAATTTGATAAACCTATCAGATATGAAAACCCGTTAAACAGTAACCAGTAGCTGTGAGCATTAATGCAGTAATATAGAATATGACCATTTATGAGATTACCAAAAAGTGTCTTCATAATCAGTAGATTGGTAGAGAGAGAGAGAGTACCTGCTACATATTTTGCCATTCTTAGCCAATCTACTGATTATGAAGACACTTTTTAGTAATCTCGTAAATGGTCATATTCTATATTACTGCATTAATGCTCACAGCTACTGGTTACTGTTTAGCGGGTTCCTGCTACATATTTTGCCATTATGTAGCAGGAACCCGCTGAGCTGTGAGCATAATGCAGTAATATAGAATATGACCATCTCTCTCTAGATTGGCTAAGAATGGCAAAATATGTAGCAGGTTCTCTCTCTCGCAAAATATGGCAAAATTTGTTGGTTGTCAAGAGGATGAGAAGTCAAACTTCTTGTGGATTTATAATATTCCTCTATGATGTAGAAAATCACTCGACCCCTATGTGAGTGGAATTCCCATGGGGATTTCAACTTCCTTCATCAACCAAACACTTTATTCACATAAATATCTAAACCAAATGAATTAACTTCCTGTGGATTTATATTTTATAATATTCCTCTATGATGTAGAAAATCACTCGACCCCTATGTGAGTGGAATTCCCATGGGGATTTCAACTTCCTTCATCAACCAAACACTTTAAGCAATTCACATAAATATCTAAACCAAATGAATTAACTTCCTGTGGATTTATAATATTCCTCTATGATGTAGAAAATCACTCGACCCCTATGTGAGTGGAATTCCCATGGGGATTTCAACTTCCATCATCAACCAAACACTTTAAGCAATTCACATAAATATCTAAACCAAATGAATTAAACCTTCATGGGAATTTTGAGTGCCCATAGTTAATCAAACCAGCATTTAGTAAGTAGGTGGTAAAGAGGAAATTTCATAAACCAATAATAAGATTACAAAATTTCTTGCCTATCATTTTTGGGTAATATGTAGGGTACCCTAATATGTATTACGTGCCACGTTTCGAAGTCAATGTACAGAGAAGGACCTCAACAGTAGCAGTAGAAGATAAAAACAGAAGATGGGATATAAATAAATAAGTGAAACTATAATACAAGGGTAAAGAGACAGGCACAAGTGCACAACACAAAAGTAGAATAAACATGTTGAGAAAATTAGTGTTAAGTATTTCAATACCTCATATTGAAATCAATACGTAAGAACTCTCCATCAGGGCTCTTATCAACTATTACAGACGTAGAGGTGGTCAACGATAAGTAACTACTTAGCTCCTACAAAGAGAGCAATTAAAATCAGTCAGTCCACGCCTGAAGCCACAACCACAATTCTAAAAACCTTTTGATGGCTGGGAAAATAAATTCGACAAATGGACAACATAACCGAATTTTCATAATGTCTATAATATTACATCGTTGATAGTTTTTCACAGGATAACGCCTTGTTGAACAAAGAAAGGTGAATCGGGAAGAGAAAAGTTGAGAACAAAGTGGCGTGCAGTTACAGTCCACCATGAAAGAATATTTTACACAGGCTTCTTCAGCTTCGATATGAGTTTCAGGACAATGGAAGTTTGCTTTAACTTGAGGATCTTGAGCCAAAGAAGGTTTATATTCATGGAGTCAAGGTTCCTTGGAGATTTTTTACATGGAACGGATTTAACGTTCTTCAAATTAGGGATACACTGAAAATCATGGGTATATGCTCTGATAGTGTTTGCCTATTATGTGTTTGTGCCCATCTCTTCCTTGATTGTACATTCAGTACATAGTGCCTTGACCAGTTAGTTGTGTGGCTGGATGTCCAATTCCCTACCACTGATGTTATCTATTAAATGATTCGGAGCAGGAGGCACTCTTTGTTGAGGAGAAAGATCATTTGTGCTTGTGTTGTGGCTTTAATTTATCATATATGGTGCACAGTGCACTAGAAAGAAATGAAGGTTCGAGACATGGTGTTAGCTCCTATGCAGATTATCAAGATGGTACAAGATGAAGTTAAACCTCCCATTGGTAATATGTTGATGCAGGTGCAGAAGACCTTGGCTGATGGATGGTTTATACAGTTGGTTTTATATTTTTGATCAAGTTTTGGCTTGATCTGGTTTGAGTGTAGCGGTTTCAAATTTCAATAGGCTATCCTATGTAATAGGGATGCCGTTGTAGTGGTGATGCATGTAATTGACTATTATTGATATACAACTTGCATTTACATCAAAAACAAATTAATGACGGCTCTGATGCCCGACTATTTGATTCATAGCAGTGTTCGATAACTAAGTAATTGACACAAGTATTCAACCACAATCACCAGGTACATACATCTGAATCTTAGCATCCAACAGACAATCAATAGGGCATCAAATTTAGGTTGTGACTGTGCTTCGTGACCGAATTATAGAGGTTTGAAGCAGGGTTGCCGAATTCATAATACACATACTTCGAATTCGCAATTCGCTCAAAATAGGGAATTGAATACGCAAAGTATTACAAAAAAAGCAATTCGCGAATTCATAATTACTAATACGCTTCATTTAGTTGATGATAATAAAAAAAAAAAAAAAAAAAAAAAAAAAAAAAGGTTCATTGCATAAAGATCAGCAATTCAGCATTGCAAAGTGACGGAACCACCAAAATAAGTCTACTGATCATATTTTTCTGGTTTCTTAAGTAAACACAAAGTGATAAAACCAGTCAAAACACCAAAATAAGATTAAGTTGCTAAAGTTGCTAGTCTACTGATACATCTTCTCCTTTCCCTTGGATGATCTTTAAAGTTGATTATATTATATTGAATTTTTAGTTTTTAATACACGAATTGAACTTGTAAAATTCACTAATTTTTATATATAATTCGCGAATTAGTGCGAATTAATACATGAATTAAACTTTTAGAATTCGCTAGTTTTTATATATAATTCGTGAATTAGTGCGAATTAATTCGAAAACGTATTGCGAATTGATACGCGCGTATTATTTCGCAATACACACCCTATGTTAGCGAATTAGGTAACCCTGGTTTGAAGGTATTGTAAAAGCATTTTGAGGCGGTATCAGCTGCATTTATGACACAAAGACCGAGATTAGGCCCTGTCAACCGAAATATTCATTCTCAACCGGCCTGTATAACTCTTCCTAATCCTGTATAACTCCTTGCCCATTCTAATCTCCCTACTCACTTCCTCATTATTCATTCTCCCTCACTTCTCTCATCCCATTCTCTCTCATTCTCTAAAAAAAAAAACCAAACCAAAATAAACTAAAACAAAAAAACAAACAAAAAAAACCAAACAAAAAACCAAACACAACAACTTCATCGACACCACCACCCTTCCACCACCACGAACCACTCCACAACCGCCATCACCTGCCACGAACCACCCTTCACGTCGTCACCACTGGACCTACCAACACCTGCATCCACAACCGGCCTTCCCCTCGCCACCATCAAACCCGCCTGCACCTTCCCCTCGTCACCCTCCTCTCCACGACCACCCTCCTCTCTACCACCCGCCTTCCTCCTCCCTCCACCACCGCAAGAACTCCACGAATACAACAACACAGCCACAAAACCAGTTTTCGATTTGTTTTTTTGCTTGTTAATTTGTTTTGTTTCTTTTGTTTTTAGCTGATTTCGATTTGGGTGTGTGGTCTTGTAATCGTTCCTGTTAGCCGTGTATTTCAATTTTTTTTTTTTTTTAATTTGTAATTTTTAATTGGTGTTGTTATTGTTATTGTTATTTCGTTGTTATTATTTTCAGAACCGGTTTTTTACATTTTTTTTTCTTTTTTAAAATATCATATTTTTAGATCTAGTATATTTTTTTCATATCTCTTATGTTAAATATCGTCTTATTTTATATTCTCTCATTATGTGTAGTTGTCGTAGATTTAATATAGTTGTTGTCGTCGATTTTTGATTTTAGTCTTGCTATATATTTTTATATAAAAATATGAATTAGTGTAACTTTATTTTAGATTTTAGTCTTGCTATATGTTAATTTGATAATTTTTTTTGTTTTAGAACTTTGTTGGAATTAAAGTTGTACTATTTCCGACTAAAGTTGTACTCTTTACGATTAAAGTTATACCATTTACGATTAAAGTTATACTCTTTAAACATTAAAGTTACATTATTTACCACTAAAGTTATACTATTTAGTACTAAAGTTACACCCTTGAAAAATTAAAGTTAAGAGATTTAATATTTTAAGGGTTGAATTTTAGATCTATTTTTTTATATTTACTTTTTTTTTTTAAATTGTTAATTTTTGTTGACAATATGTGCAACTACAATCGCATTATGTACAATTTTGGTTGCTATTTAATTCTTTTTTGTTAGATCTTTGTTTTTTTTCGTTTTTATTTTTATTTTAAATTTTGTTTTGGACTAAAGTTTAGATGGGTTTTTTTTTTTGCAATATTTTTTTTTTTTTTGCAATTTTCAGTGTTACAAAACTTTCAGATTTAGTTTTCAGTATTTCGGTTTTTTTATTTATCTTTTTTTTTTAAGTTCCATATTTTGGACTATTATGGACTTTAATCTCATCTTCTTATTGTGTTGGTTTCAAATCTGAATTTATATTCCTAAAGTTATACAATTTTGGACTAAAGTTATACAAATTTGGACTAAACTTACACAAATTTGTCGGTGAAGTTATACGATTTTGGACTAAAGTTATACGATTTTGGACAAAAAATTTCTAATTACTTGTATTTCTTTGGTATTTGTGTGTCGGTGTTGTTGGACAAATAAGGACTAAAATTATACAAAAATGGATTAAAATTACACAAAAATGGACTAAAGTTATACAAATAAGGACTACAATTATACAAAAATGAATTAAAGTTATACAAAAATTGACTAAAGTTATACAAATATGGACTAAAGTTATACAAAAATTGACTAAAGTTATACAAACAATACTTATGTAAATTCAAATTTATAGTGTTGGTTTTTATTTGTTATTTTTTTTTGTTATACTTATATTTTTTTTATTTGTCAACAAAGAGAAATGAAAAAACAAAAGTTATACTTTCATTGAAATTACACACATTCCTACTGGAGTTATACATTCATTGAGTAGAAGTTACTTATATCGTTACTAGAGTTATACATTTATACATTTACTGAGTATAAGTTATACATTTACTGAGTGGAGTTATACGTTTAGTCCATATTTGTATAACTTTAGTCCATTTTTGTATAACTTTAGTCCATATTTGTATAACTTTAGTCCATTTTTGTATAATTTTAGTCCATATTTAGTCCATATTTGTATAACTTTAGTCCATATTTGTATAACTTTAGTCTATTTTTCTATAACTTTAGTCCATTTTTTGTATAACTTTAGTCCACCAAACTACCACCACAAAACGAGATAATAAAGTTATTTTTTCAAAAGATTAAAATTAACTTATTATATGAGATTTATTTTACCCAAAATCTTAAGAAAAAAAATGTAAAAAAAAGCGAGAATTGAGAAAATAGATAAAAAGACAAGAATAAACAAAATAAAAGACAACAAAAATAACGAATGAAAAAAACAACTCAAAACATAAAAAATAACACCAAAACGAAAAAAAAAAAAAAAAAAAAAAAAAAAAAAAAAAAAACGCTGCGGCGGCGGTGGTTGTGAGACGGCGGGTCGTGGCAGTGGGTGGTGTCGGGTGGGGTGGTGGTGTAGAGGAAGAGAAGTTTTTTATTTGTTTGGATTTTTGATTTTTTTGGTTTTTGATTTTTTTTGGGTGTTTTGGGTTTTTTTTATTTATTTGGATTTTTGGGTTTTTTATTTATTTGGATTTTTTGGGTTTTTTTTTTTAGAGTTTGAGAGAAGAGAGAAGTGAAATGTGTAGTAAGAGAGAAATGGATGAGTGGAAAACAAATATATAGTAAATTAGTGATTAATTAGGGTGGATTAGTAAAAGAGGAGAGAGATGGTGAGATTAGCTATTAAACACACTTTTTTGGGGTTGATCTTGGCCATCCATTTTCACCATCCAATGGCCCTTAATAGAACTTATGGACTCAATACATATACATGGACTCTCTCTCTCTCTCTCTCTCTCTCTCTCTCTCTCTCTCTCTATATATATATATATATATATATATATATATATATATATATATATATATATATATACATATACAGAGTGGGATCCTGAGAACGAACACTCGGTGAGAACGACTAACCAAAATATAAAATACCCCGTAATTAATAACACAATACACTCTCTCACTTTGAAACTAACACAAGACCAAAACATTTCAATGTCACCTCCCTTATCTTCCACATTACCACCCATCACCGCCATCGCGCCAATGGCTACCACCAAAGAACACCGGAGAATTACCAAATAACTTCCATGATGTCGGCGCAACTCCGGCCGGGCCAGTGAGCATCACTGCCCCAAATTTCGCGATTTTCTAACCGTAGATTTGGATTCTTCTTCCTCCGATTATTGGCGCCGATGACCAACACCAAGAACGACGGTGATCATTCATTATTCTGGAACAACTCCGTCACAATTCCACAAAATTCAGATTTCCTGAAGCCGAGATCTAATGATCCTTCCTCTGATTTTGAGTTCCACCTCCTCCAACCACCATCCCCTTTAACAACAAATAACCAACAATTACCACCATCCCTATGTGGTCGGTGGCAGCAACCCATCAGATGTGGAAATGAGTAGATTTCTTACCTGACTCGTTCGATCGAGCTCGGTTCCCAATGGGTCGATTAATGTATATGGTTCCTAAATTGATGTATCTCAAATCAGTTTTGATGTACCTAGACTGTAATTTTGTGTATCTATTATAAGATACATTAAAATAGTGGTTAGATACATCAAATATTTGTGTAGATACGTCAAAATAGATGTAAAACCATCGAAAATGAGGAGTTCATGGATATGCCTGAGTTATCACTGATAATGGTGTGCGAGAGTCACCATAGGAGTTCGTCAGATATTAATCGATGTCCGGCGAAGGGAAGAACAGTGAGAGTAAAAAAAGGAAATGGGTTATTGCTGAACTCAAGAAGGTGCGTGTAGTTGTTGCCGTTGGTTGAAGGAGACACTCATGTGGGGTGCGATGGTCGCGAGGGGAAAAGGTATCACCGGTGACGTAGATAGTTCGTTGGAGTTGCCGACGGTGGTGTCATCGGAAGTCAGGATGACGATGGTTGTGAGTGTGAGATAGGATGAGTGGTGAGTCTGTTCAGTGATGTGGGGATTTTTTTTATTAAACAAGGACCATTAGATTAATGTTAATCAAATGGTTAGTGATTGTTCTCACCGAGTGTTCGTTCTCACCGGATCCTAAATCTATATATATATATATATATATATATATATATATATATATATATATATATATAGAGAGAGAGAGAGAAGGGTTCTTATAAGGCCTTGATACCATATAAGGCCCTAAGTCCTTATAAGAACCCTTGGATGGAAGGAATGGAGGGATGAGATTGCATCTAAATGAAAGGTCACAAATTAATCTCCTCTAATTACCTCCCTTAATCATTCCAACTCCTTAAACTTTACCCTCTCCTAATCTCTCCTCTCATTATCTCACCCTTCCACCCTCTCACTAAATACCATTTTCTCTGAAATTCCCAACAAAAAAACCCAAAACAAAAAACCCATTTTCCCTAAAATTCCCAACAAATAAAAAAACCACCCTCATCCCGACACTCCCGTCACTGCATCCCTTTCCCTCCTTCCTTCTCGGCCGCCGTACACCACCATGCCGCCACCTCCACCTCAACAGAACCACCACCACCACCGAGAACCAACACCACCCAACACCACCAGATCCTTCGTCTCCCTCCATTGAACCGCCACCACCAGCGAACCAACAACAACAACGTCAACAACCAGCAACAACAACACCACGACAACAACAACAACTCCACGACTCCCTCCTCCCTCTACCACAGCAACAACTCCACGACAACAACAACAACAACAACAACAACAACAACAACAACAACAACAACAACAACAACAACAACCCTCCTTACCACCACCACACCCGCCCACACCTGCCAACAACAACACCGCAACAACCCTCTGCCAACTTCGTCCTTTTTTTCTTCAGATCTAAACAAAAAAGCGCCCGCGTAGTTTCAAAATTCGAAATTTGAAAATCCCGCCTTTCCTCCATTGCTCGTCGGCCGTTGTTGTTGCTCGTGGTGGTGGTGGTTGTTGCGGTTTGGGGAGAAAGGTGAGGTGAGTGGGTCAGTCATGGTGGTTATGGTGGGGGTGGCGGTGGTTGTGCGAGAAAGGAAAAAGGAAGAAGGTGGTGTGGTGGTATTATTTTTCTGTGGGTGTTATTCTCCCTCCTGCTCTTCTTTTTCTCTTTTTTTCGTTCTTTTTTTCATTTTTTTTTTTTTTTTTTGCCTTTGAATAATGGTCCTACATGTATCATTAATTAGAGTAAACAACCCAAATTTGGGATACACTGTCTCCTACTTTTTGGTCATGCAGATAGGAATTAGTCAAAGATCCTGAGTTAATGATATAGCATAATATGTTGACCCAACATCCGTTCGAAAAAAGACTAAAGTTATACAAAGATTGTACTAAAGTCATACAACAATGGACTAAAGTTATACAAAAATGAACCAAAGTTATACAAAAAATGAACCAAAGTTATACAAAAAAATTGGACTAAAGTTATACAAAAATGAACCAAAGTTATACAAAAATGAACCAAAGTTATACAAAAATAGACCAGAGTTATACAAAAATGCACCAAAGTTATACAAAAAATGGACTAAAGTTATACAAAAATTGGACTAAAGTTATACAAAAATGAACCAAAGTTATACAAAAATGGACTAAAGTTAGTCCATATTTGTATAACTTTAATCCATATTTGTATAACTTTGGTCCATTTTTGTATAACTTTGGTTCATTTTTGTCTAACTTTGGTTCATTTTTGTCTAACTTTGGTTCATTTTTGTATAACTTTAGTCCAATTTTTTGTATAAATGGTCCATTTTTGTATAACTTTAGTCCTTATTTGTATAACTTTAGCTCATATTTGTATAACTTTGGTGCATTTCTGTATAACTTTGGTTCATTTTTGTATAACTTTGGTTTATTTTTGTATAACTTTGGTTCATTTTTGTATAACTTTGGTTCATTTTCGTATAACTTTAGTCCTTATTTGTATAACTTTAGCCCATATTTGTATAACTTTAATCCATATTTGTATAACTTTAGTCCATTTTTGTATAACTTTAGTTCATATTTGTATAACTTTGGTTCATTTTTTTATAACTTTGGTTCATTTTTGTATAACTTTAGTCCAATTTTTTGTATAACTTTAGTCCAATTTTTGTATAACTTTAGTCTTTTTTTGTATAACTTTTGTCTATTTTTGTATAACTTTGGTTCATTTTTGTATAACTTTAGGCCATTTTTGTCTTAGATGAAAAAAAAGTATCTCACAAAGAAAAACGAGATTTAAAACACGAAATCTTAAAAAAAACGAGATTTAAAAAACGTATAACAAGAAGAGATTTAAGAAAATGAATAAAAAATGAGAACTAACAAAATAAAAGACAACTAAAATAAAATAAAAGACAAAAAAAATGATGAATGGAAAAAACAACTCAAAACATACAAATTAACACAAAACGGAAAAAAAAAAAAAAAAAAAAAAAAAAAAAAAAAAAAAAAAAAAAAAAAAAAAAAAAAAAAGTCGGCGGGGGGTGGGGCGGCGGGGGTGGTGGGTGGTTATTTGGTGTCGGGTGGGGTGGTGGTGGGTGGTGGTGAATGAGGAAGAGAGGAATGAATGATTTATTTGAGTTTTTTGATTTATTTGGATTTTTTGGGTTTTTTATTTATTTGGGTTTTTTTTTTAGAGTTTGAGAGAAGAGAGAAATGAAATGTGTAAGATGAAAGAGAAATGGATGAGTGGAAAACAAATATATAGTAAATTAGTGATTAATTAGAGTGGATTAGTGAAGGAGGAGAGAGATGGTGAGATTAGCTTATAAACACACTTTTTTGGGGTTGATCTCATCCCTCCATCTCCCTCTATCCAATGGCTCATAATAGAACTTATGGACTCAATATAAATATTGGTCTTAGTTGATCTCTTCTCTCTCTCTCTCTCTCTCTCTCTCTCTCTCTCTCTCTCTCTCTCTCTCTCTCTATATATATATATATATATATACAAGATCCGGTGAGTCCACCTATATATTTGAGTCCATGAGTCCATAAAACAATATCACGCACTATACAAAACAATATCACGAATTTTTTTTTCAATTTTTTTTTTCGATTTTTTTTTTCGAAATTTAATTTTTCAATTTTTTTTTTTTTTTTTATTTTTTTATTATTATTTTTTTTTTAACTGTGATATTGTTTAGTATAACGTGTGATATTGTATTACAAAATAATATCACGATTTTTTTTTTTCGAAAAAGTTTTTTTTTTTTCTTTTTTTTTAAAAAAAAAAAAATTTAATGTATGCTGTGATATTGTTTAGTATAACGTGTGATATTGTATTACAAAACAATATCACGATTTTTTTTTTCAAAAACTTTTTTTTTTCAGTTGTGATATTGTTTAGTATAACGTGTGAAACTGTAAGCTGTGATATTGTGTAGTATAGTATAACGTGTGATATTGTATCATGGACTCACGGACTCAAAAAGATAGGGTGGACTCATGTGATCCTAATTCTATATATATATATATATATATATAGAGAGAGAGAGAGAGAGAGAGAAAGAGAGGCGGGATCTCGTGAGTTTGGTTCTTACGGTGAGTTGTGAGTTTGGAAAATCTGGACCATTAGATAGAGTGTCAGCGGCTAAGATTAATTGACTTAAAAAATGAAAACCCTCGCTCCTCTCTCCATAACAGAAAAAAGCCCAAAATTAAATCTACACATCAATCATTCAACGTCATCTGTGTCCTCCAATCTTATTCCTATGGTCGCTCCTTTCTCCATCACCATTGTCGTTCGACCATCTCCATCACCTTCAGCGTATACAATGGAATAAGCCCAACAATATTAGTTAGAATCAAAACAAAAAAAAATCATGGGCCAACCGGCAACCTCCATCTCTCTCTTTCAACCGCGACCACTCACCGTCAACCACCACGACACCACCGTCCACCTGACTCCGGCGCTGCGATATCACCACCGTCCACCTGACTCCGGCGCTGCGATATCACCACCGCGGAAGGGTCGGGCAAACACCTGGTCAAGCTGCGGATTTAAGGACGCTATTGAGAGACTGTGTAGAATCTATTGCATCTGATGATCGAATAACGAGTGATGAATTGTTGCATCTGTGGTGATTGACGGATCATAATTTGATTGGAGGGTGAATGTGATTGAATTTGATGATGGAAATGGTGGACTCAGTTCCGAGGTGGTGTTGGGTTGCTGTTCGGCTCGAACCATGGTGGCTCAATAGCGGCTGGTGCATATTGATTGATACGTGTTGATGATGGAGAGTATTGCCTGCTTGTGATAGGCGACGATGGAAAAGGGAATTGCTCATTGTTGATGGTCGAGTTGAGTGAAGGAGGATGAAGGAGTTGGACATCTGTTTTGACAAAGTCAGGGTCAACATTCATGCTCATTTCATTATTTTTTTTGGGAGAAAATGATATTTTGGCCCTGACTCGGATTCGGGTACATGTGGATCGCTAGTGACAAACAATTTGGTACATTGAACAATGTAGTAAAATTAAGAGGAGAAATGGTAAACGTAATCTCATTTTATAGTTTCAAAGCTCCATCTTAGATATTGGTATTTTAGGATTTATGTACAGAAATATATTGTACACGATCTTTTGTTGATAAATGATACGTTTAAAACGAGTAGAAGCTTCCAACATCAATGTTAAGATCCAAATTACTTCACGGATAACATATGAGTCACACATAATAACAATGAGAAATGTAGAGTAATAAACTAATAATGGAATAACACTAGAATAACGCCAGAGTAACACTACAATAACGTCAAAGTAACACTACAATAACGTCAGAGTAACACCACAATAATACAAGAATAACACTACAATAACACCAAAATAACAGTACAGTAACACCAACAAAAAAAGAGGAAAAAAATTAAAGTAGTAAAAAAAATCAAAGTATCACCGGAATAACATCACAATAACACCTGAATAACAATAACACCAGAATAACAACACAATAACATGTGGTAAACAAAAAAGAGTGAAAAAATCAAAGTAAAAAAAAAAAATCTAAGTGACACCGGAATAACATCACAATAACACCAGAATAATAATAACATCAGAATAACAGCACAATAACATGCGGTAGAAAAAAGTAAAAAAAATCAATAGTAAAAAAATCAAAGTGACACCGAAATAACATCAAAATAACACCAGAATAACAGCACAATAACATGCGATAAAAAAAAGAGAAAAAATCAAAGTAGTAAAAAAAATCAAAGTGACACCGAAATAACATCACAATAACAACAGAATAACAGTAGAATAACAGCACAACCAACACGTGGTTAAAAAGGAAAAAAAATCATAGTCGTAAAAAAAATCAAAGTGATAGCAGAATAACATCACAATAACAGCGGAATAACAATAACATCACAATAACACGTGGTAAAAAAAAATCAAAGTCGTAAAAAAAATCAAAGTGACAGCAGAATAACATCACAATAACAGCGGAGTAACAATAACATCACAATAACACGTGATAAAATAAAAGAGAAAAAAAAAAATCAAAGTCGTAAAAAAAATCAAAGTAAAAAAACACAATAACAGCATAATAACACGAGGTAAAAAAAATTAGAGTAAAAAAAATTAAAGTAAAAAAAAATTTGGTACAAAAAAGAAAAAGAAAAAAATGTAACATAATGAAAAAATTAGAGAAAAACATAAAGAGAAAAAAAAATCAAAGTCGTAAAAAAAAGTATAATAACTGTAACACCCCACGGTAATTGAAAAGGTCCAGTGATAGGCTTAAATAATTAGTGCTTAAAGGGATTGGAAGTACTACTCATATAATCAAAGTGCACTTTCTTTTATGGTCATCCATGCGAAAGATCTCCAAAGTTAAGCGTGCTTGACTCAGAGTAGTCTTAGGATGGGTGACCTCCTGGGAAGGTTTTCAGGATGCGCATGAGTGAGGACAAAATGCGCTATAAAAGACCCGTGTTGATCTGTGAGCCATGTACACAGCCTGGTGAGCTATCATAAGTAACCGCTCCCGACCCGGTTTGGGCCGGGGTGTTACAAGTGGTATCAGAGCAACCCTGCGACCGTGTGGTGATTGGAGGCAGTGGTTATACGCTCCATTGTGATCACACACCTAGCGGGGGAGGATTCTGGCGCAACGTCCTCGTTGCGTTCTTCAAGTGGGGGTGACTGTAACACCCCACGGTAATTGAAGAGGTCCAGTGATAGGCTTAAATGACTAGTGTTTAAAGAGATTGGAAGTACTACTCATATTAACAAAGTGCACTTTCTTTTATGGTCATCCATGCGAAAGATCTCCAAAGTTAAGCGTGCTTGACTCAGAGTAGTCTTAGGATGGGTGACCTCTTGGGAAGGTTTCCAGGATGCGCATGAGTGAGGACAAAATGCGCTATAAAGGACCCGTGTTGATCTGTCGGCCATGTACACAGCCTGGTGAGCTATCATAAGTAACCGCTCCCGACCCGGTTTGGGCCGGTGTTACAATAACAGCATAATAACACGAGCTAAATAAAAAGAGAGAAAAAAAATGAAAGTAAGAAAAAAAAAAAAAAAAGAGTAACACTAGCAGAAAGAGAAAATAAATAAATGATAGTGGTTATATATGATAGGTAAGATTAGATTTTGGCCATTCATCTCTAATATAATCTAGTAGCTGAGATTTCAAAACGCAAACTCACAACTCACCATAAGAAACCTCTCTCTCTCTCTCTCTCTCTCTCTCTCTCTCTCTCTCTTCTCAAAACTCTCTCTCTCTCTCAACTCTCTCTATCTAAGAAACTCTCTCTCTCTCTCTCTCTCTCTCTCTCTCTCTCTCTCTCTCTCTCTCTCTCTCTCTCTCTCTCTCTCTCTCTCTCTCTCTCTCTCTCTCTCTCTCTCTCTCTCTCTCTCTCTCTCTCTCTCTCTCTCTCTATCTATATATATATATATATATATATATATATATATATATATATATATATATATATATATATATATATATATATATATATATATATATATATATATATATATATATATATTCTTTACGATTAGTGATAATGAGCAAATTAGTTTCATATTGAATAAATAGCTGAAAACCTAAAAATTAGGCACGAGCTACCTACCATTCCAAATAAAAAGACCATGGCCAATGCAGCTATGATGGACAAGCCTGCACCTGATAATGATGCTTCTGTTAAATCTCTGGGAATTTTACTGCATGCAGATAGGGAGAAGATCAATTAGATAACGAATTATGTTACTATAACTACTTATGGCGATTCATGCCAGCCAACCCCAAATTATTTCGGGATTATAATTTAACTGTTATTGCTTTTTTTTTTTTTTTGTCATGGTAAACCATTCGAACCAAACCCACAAACAGATTGTATAACAACTGCTAAGCAAAGTTTTAAATTTTCTTTATTTATGTCTAGAATTGACATATTGAATCTTTCACAAACTTGATGTACTGTAATCTATAAGTGCTTCATTCTATAAGATTATGGCAAGCTAGTAAACTACTAAAACGCAACCAAGCAGAGACTCTATTTCCCAGATGACATTTTTTTTCTAAGAAGATTTCATTTGGCAGAGGAGTCTAATTTCTAATCTATAGACATTAACATCAGATTCATATTCCAAAATTGAAAAACAGGCATGCAGAGGGTTAGGGGTTAAGCTTGTCCAAATAGCAAACTACTGAAATCCTGAAGCAAAATACAGACATTTCACTAAGATAACAAGGGGATCGCAGTTAGTTAAGACAAACTTTCTGCTAATATGAAATCTTCCAGACCCCTTTTGCTTTATTACTCAGTAACTAAAAATTTCAGAATCACACACTTGAACAATCAACTCCGAAAAGACCTCTAGTAATCCCAATTGCGATTAAGCTTAATTCGACTTTATCTATCCTGGTAATTACAAGCAATGCATCCCTTCTAATTCTTTAACAATCAAATCTCCTTACAAGAAACATCAACAATGTATATGAATTATTGAGTGTTTAAAGGTTAAAACACAGTTTCGATAGCACTATATTTGCTCGAAACTACTATGCCTAGAAATCTAGAATAATATTCCAAACTGCAATAGACAGCTCCTTAATCAGGCTTGAGCCTCCACTCCTCACTACGGATGCCGACATTCACCCAACAAAAATCACTATATTAACCAAAACACAAGCAACAAATTCTTATACAATCAGTGTACATCCTACATTGACGACAACAGCCAACCAAAAAAAGAACTTCAATTCAATCAACCTTCAGCAAATCTCAAGGATTTTTCATCATTTTTTTCGGCCTAAACTCAAGTATGTCAACCTCAAGCTAAAAATCAAACTAAAAAATCGATCAAGTACTCACATTATAACAATTATCATCAGAAATCATAAAACGCACATAAATTAACAACAATCATGAACATGCGGCAATCTAATTACACTAATTACTTACCATTGAATCCAAAAACAACAACAAAAACAATGAATTATCATCGATAAACATAATCATTCAAAAACAAACTGAAATCTGCGAATAAATTGATGAAATTGAAAAGAGAAGAGAGGAATGAAGGATCTAACCGATAGAAATCAACGGATTTGAGCTTGCTCGAAGAAATCATATTTGCGGGAAATCAATAATGCGCAAAAATGAGGGGAGATTGCAGATGATTGTGATGTAAGTACAAGATCTCTGGATGATTAGTAAGTGAGAAAGAGGCATACGCTCGACTTAGGCCTGTTCTTTGTGGCTTATTTTCAGCCTATTTCAGTTCAGCTCAGCTTTATTCAGTTTAGTTCAGTTCAGTTTAGTTCAATTTAGCTTACCTCTATTCAGTTCAGTTCAATTTAGCTCAGCTCCATTCAGTTCAGTTCAGCTCACTTTAGTTCAGCTCCACTAAATTTAGCCGATTTCAATTTTGCGAATCTTAAACTTCATAGTTTTTATTAAAATTATTAATATTATATATTTATTATTATTATTATTATTATTATTATTATTATTATTATTACTATTATTATTATCATCATCATCATCATCATTAATTTATTTAATTAATCATCCTCATTATTGTTATTATTATGAATATTATGGTTATTAAAATCAATAATATTCATATTAATATAATTAATACTATTATTATTATTATTATTAATGTGAATATGAATATTAATTAATAATAATATTATTAATAACATTGTTAATTTTAATATTACTATTATTAATACCTAATTAATTTTTCATATACAAATTTTACTCTTTCACATACACTTTTTCACAACGCTCTATTTTGTACCCTTTTCACCTAAAACTGAACCAAGCGAACTCTTAAATCAATATTTTCCCCTAAAACTTAATTTAATTGCTCAAATGACTTAAAACTTACAAGATGGATTCTAATTTATCAAATAATAAATTAATTTACTTGTTATCAATTATTAATATTATTTGTTGAATTTTAAATAATCAACCAAATTTTATTTATTTGTTAAAGATGAAATTAGGGTCTGTCGATTTTTATTTATCTAATTAATTAAATTAGGGTTGTTGGTGGTTCGTGGTGGCTACCTAATCAGTCAAATTAGGATGATAAACGGCTAGAGATTAAACATCAATCTAGCAAATTGGTGCTCCATTATTTCACCTAATTAGATTGATGGTGAACCGTGGTTTATGGTGGCTACCTAGTTAATCACTCAAATTAGTATAATTACTATTATTATTTTTATTTTTATTTTTATTTTTATTTTTATTTATTATTATTATTATTATTATTATTATTATTATTTTATTATTATTATTATTATTAATGTTCTTCTTCTTCTTCTTATTATTATTATTATTATTATTATTATTATTATTATTATAATAATAATAGTTACAATAACAATAATAATAATAATATTATTAATATTAATATTAATAACTATAATAACTATAATAATAATAGTTATTATTATTATTATTATTATTATTATTATTATTATTATTATTATTATTATTATTATTATTATTATTATTATTATTATTTTGGTGAAAGGTAAGTATATATATAATATCAAAGGAATCACAAAGTTTATGAGTATACAAGCCAAGCAAACTACTATCTTCTATCTATCAAAACTTTAAGCAATCGAATCAAGCCAAAGTTGATCATAATTCCTGAGAGGACGTTTGTTCCTATGTAACCATCTGTCTTTGACTTCCTTCCAAACTTGATTCACCAACATACTTGGAAGTTGCACCTGCTGCTGCAGTCTAGCACAATTTTTTACATGCCAAATACCATAAATCAGTCCAACAAAACAAGCACCAGTAACCACTCTTTGTAAACCACTTCTAGATCGACTCAAAGAGTACCATTTCACCATATGCTCTCCATGAAACTGGATGTGGAGTTTCACATTTGCATCACCGCATACATCTTTTACTATATTCACATTTATAGAAAAGATGTTCATGACTCTCTGTCTCAGAACCACAAATAAAACACACAGTAGACTGAACAATCCCCATCTTATGCAATCTGTTAAGAGTAAGAAGTTTACCATCTTTGAGAGGCCCAAAAATAAAGGAAGTTCTTGGCACATTCAGTTATTCCAAAGACAAATGCCTCCAAGGAACCCGAGTAGAAGTGTCTCTTAGCCAGTTATATCCATCAGCTACTGAATATCCAGACGGCTTGGCAATCCATTGGTTGTTAGAATAGCCTATCTTAAAAATATCCTTCACTTGAATAATTTTCCTCCAGGACCAACTACAATCAGGAGGAGATGTATAATCTTTCCAATCACACCCTTTCATATACACATGATTAACCCATTTAACCCACAAGTGATTTTTTTTTAGGCAAGCCAACTTGTATATTTTCCAATAAGAGCTTTGTTCCACACCTTAGCATTCTTAAGACCCAATCCCCCTTCATCTTTAGGTTTACAACAGGTATTCCAATTTATATTAGGAGTTTTTAAGTATGAATCCCTTCCTCCGCATAAGAAGTTCCTACAAATAGAGTCCACCTTATCCATGATGCCAGAAGGTATTAAAAACATGGAAGCCCAATAAGAATGTAAGGTAGATAGCACTGTCTTAACTAGCACAAGCCTGCCAGCATAAGACAATTTCCTTGCCCCCAAGCTTCTAATTCTTTGGACAATCCTCTCAATCAGCTTATGTCCCTCAAATTTAGAGAGTTTCTTTGAAGAAATTGGGACACCTAAATACTTAAAAGGCAGAGTACCTATTCTAAAACCAAAAACTTTGACAATGTCTACCATAATATCCTTACTGACTCCATTAAAATAGATGTCAGTCTTATCATTATTCAGAGCAAGCCAAGAAGTAGCAGAAAAAGTAAAGAACCCTCTCAAGAGCCACATAATAGACACTGCATTGCCCTTGCAAAATAATAATAGATCATCTGCAAAAAGCAGATGATTGAGTCTGATGTGTCCACACATAGGATGGAACCTAAACCCCTCTTGCTGGCCAACAGTAACAAGAATCCTCGAGAGATAATCCATACACAGAGTAAATATCAAGGGGGACATAGGATCCCCTTGCCTCAGTCCTCTCTTGCTAGGAAAAAAACCAAAGGTGTTCCCATTGACATTAAGGGAATAAGTAGGAGAAGTGATACAAATCATGACAAGATGAATGAATTTGGGAGGGAATTTCATGTAGCATTTGATGAATAAATTTCCATTTCACATTATCATAGGCTTTTCTAAGGTCAATTTTGATAAGAGTTCTAGGAGAAGTAACCTTCCTATTGTACATCCTTACCAAGTCTTGACAAATCAAAACATTGTCCACTATATTCCTTCCCTTAATAAACCCTCCTTAACTACTATGCACAATGTCAAGTAGAACCTCACTCAACCTAGAGCAAATAATTTTAGTAATGCACTTATACAATACATTGCAACAAGCAATGGGTCTGTATTCAAGCACACTCCCAGGCTTTTTAACTTTAGGGATTAGAGTGAGGAAGTAGAATTAACCTGTCTCGGCAAATTACCAGTAGCAAAGAAATCCAGAACAGCTCCAGTAATATCCTTCCCAATAATGTCCCATGAATCTCTATAAAATTGACTAGAGAACCCATCTGGTCCCGGGGATTTAGTGGAAGGAATGCTAAAGATACAATCCTTTACTTCCTGAGATGAGACTGGCTTCAACAGAATACTCCTATGCTGATCAGAAATTAAACTCCCAATTCTGACAGTAGGCACATGGACATCCGAAGTATCTTTATTGTCCCCCAGCAACTCCACATAATAATCCAGAAAGGCTTTCTCTATGCTAAGAGGATTTGTATGGTGCTGACCATTTTTATCCTTAATTTGAAGAATTTTATTATGCATTTGTTTGGCCTTAATTTGGTTATGAAAATACTTAGTATTCTCATCTCCTTCACACAGCCATCCAATCTTTGCCTTCTGACTGAGAAAACTACAATGTGCTTTGCTCAGGGTTCTATATTCCACTGCAGCTGCAGATTCCTCCTCCAACACAGCAAGATTGGAAGGATCCTTGTGCATCAGAGTTTGCAGATCAGAAAGTTTTATCTTAGCCACCTCCACTGCATTTTCCACATCAGCATATCTAGTTCAACCTTTCTTTATCATCATTAGACCCATACACCACAGTGAAAAGAAACACATCAGAAGAAGCAATCTCAGTGACTTTAGCCGTAATATGTTGATCAGACATAGTCAGAACTTGCACATCAAATACCTGATCAACCCAAACAAGCCAGACTCTGCCCCCAGGATGATACTGATTGTTATTCACCCCTCTCCAATGGAGACCAAAGACAGATAATATACCAGTACAGTCCAGATCTTTAACTTTAGTCTCAACTAACCCATAAAGACCTACTTTATTCTGAAAAAGAAAATGTTTTATTTCAGCTTGCTTGCTACTTTTATTCATACCCATCACGTTCCAACTACCTATGTTATCCATTTAAATTGTCTCCTGGTGGATTCTCCGGTCCCCCATTCACGTGCTTCTTAGGACTAATGAGCACTTCAGCATATGTAGGTGAACCAGGCTCACCAACAGAAGGAGGTGATTGGTATTTCTGTCTTATCATACTTGAGATAACTGTGACAGGGGATAGAATAGGTGAACCTGGCCTAGAAATCCTGACACCAGATACAGGATCACCCATTGGTTTAGTCACAGATTGAGCCCTAGGCACAGCAACATGAGCAGCTGCAGTAGGCACAATAGTTTGACCCCTCTGCACAGGTCTCCATTCCTGTCTCAATTGAGGCTTAGATTTAGTCTCAATTTTCTTTTTGCAAGCCCCAGTGATATGGCCAATGCCCTTACACAAGGTACACAAATCTGGTTTCCAATCATATTCAACAAGCACACAAATATCTTTGCCTTTCTCATCCTTAAAATAAATTTTTTCAGGGAATGATTGTCCCACATCCACTTCCACCATAACTCTGGCACATCCTAGTCTAGTTTTATCCATAGTCAGCTCATCACATCTCACGAACTTTCCAATCAAAGATGAAATTTTCTCCAGACTAGAAGAACCCCAGAATTTTAGAGGAAGTCCACACAGCTTACTCCAGATAGGAACCTTGTTAACCTTCTCCTTAGCCAAACTACAATCCTCAGACCAAGCTTTGATAATAAGAGGCTTATTATCAAACATTGGAAATCCTTGTTTAAGCACCAAATTTTGGCACTCTAGAGTAGGGAAGTGAACTAAAAAGGCGCCATTAGGAAGAAAAGAGATTTTATCAAATTTGTATTTCCCCCATAAACGACTAACAAACCCAGACAGAAGTTCCCAAGGAGGATTTCCCCCTAGCACATAACATACTACTGCAGTAGACCAATAGTTAATCTCAGGTTGAACATCCTCAGGAGTTAGTTGTAACACACTTGACTCAGTAGTACGAGGAGTAGAAGACGAAGCACGAGACTTACCGGAGACCTTCGTCCACCCTTCATCCTCAGCAGCAATCTCTTCTTCCTCGTCAGATTCAGTTTGGGCGTCTTCCACTATAGTCTCCAAATTAAGAACAAGGATACCAACAATTTCCCCTAGTGTCTTCGTAGCTCGCGAATCTTCAGATTGAGGACCATCCAAATTCACAGAAGCCGATGATTCTGGTATATCCATATCTAAATTTAGGTCAGGACAATTGCTAAACGATAATCGTATTTTTGCTCTAGGTTTTCGAATTTTATTATGAGATTTATGAGATTTTTTAGGTAATTTCTTCCTTGCCATTTGCCAGGAAGAACCCTAAAAAATTAGAGAGAAGGGAGAACTTTCTCTCTCCATATTTGTTGATTATTATTATTATTATTATTATTATTATTATTATTATTATTTAGTATTAATATTAATATTAATATTATTTCAGTTCAATTCAGCTCCAATCAGCTTAGTTTAGTTTAGCTCAACTCCATTCATTCGATTCACTCATTCACTCCATTTAGTTCGATTCACTCGATTCGATTCATTCGATTCGATTCATCAAACTTCATTCATTCAATTCAGCTCGATTCGATTCGATTCGACTCCATTTGATTATTTCAGTTGATTCGACTCTAAAAAGCAAGAAAGAACAGGGCCTATGTTAACCTATTTCTAGTGATGCCACCTATGTAACACCCCGTAAATTTGAAGACCTTTATTATATTTTAAGAGTAATATTTTAATCTATTTTAATTTAATATTAATTTATTTGAAATAAAATTTATTTGATAAAATATAACCTTATTTTATTTTGAAGAAATGTAATCATTTTTGATAGTTTAGAAATGTTTAAAAGTGATTTAAACTATATTTAAAACTTTTCCTTTGATAAAATAGATTTCGGATAAAAGTCGTAAAATTGGGATTTTCCCATTTCTTACGGTCGTTGGGTAAACGAGTTTGGATATTGGGCATATGAGTACTTAATCTTTTAGTAAAATCGTGTTTGAGAACTTTAATTTTCTCGGAAATCGCGTTCGACGAATATTTCTAATTTCCGTCGAAACGAACCAAAACGTAAACAACTGACCCATCTCCCCATGCCTTTGGCTGGCCACCTACCCTCCATTTGTCCCCTCTTCCAATTTTCATTTCCTCCATAACTCAATCTATCTCCTCCTTCTGTCAAACACCAAAACCCACTAAAAATCCTCCTTACAATCCCTAAATCCACTATAAATCATTCATTTCTCCACCAAATCTCATAAAAATTATATATTTGGAATCCTCTCTTCAATCCTTATTTACTAGTAAGCTTTATTTTCATTTCCCCCAATTTTTGTTTAAGACACTTTTTTTTGGGTTTCGAATTTAAGCTTAATAATTGTGTTTTTGTTGTTCTTATAGGTGAAGAATTTGAAGATGAGTTAGGTGACTCATATGTTGTTGAAGATGAAGAGTAATTTTGGGTTTTAGAAGTTTTCTCAAGTTATTACTTGTCTCTTTGCTAGCTTAAGGTAACTATTCCGAGTTACTCGACGAATTAATGTCACATAAGTAGTTGTTAGTAGCTTTAGTTGTTTGTTAGTTGTTGTTTGTTGTTATTATGGTTTATCATGTTTATGGTTGATGTTAATGTTTGGTATTCATGTTGATTTTCATATGTTTAAGGCTTGAGATGGATTAAGTATTGTTGAATGATGCTTGATAAGTGTTGTAGCATTGTTAGAATGGGTTTTGGAAAAAAAAAAAAAAAAAACGTGACAGGTGCTCTTCACAGGCCCGAAACAGCCCACGGCAGGCCCGGGGTTGGTCTGTGACTTTGGGGTCGGGTTTTGGGGTTTAATGCTTAATGTTTTGAGTTCTTTGGAGTATGTATTTAAGCATGGTAGTACTTTGAGCATGGGATTAGTTTTATTATCCTAAAATTATGTTGAATTAGCCATTTTGTAAATTAAAATAAAGTCTTTAGTTTGATAGCGTTCACATGTTAGGAATTGGAATTTAGCATGAGAATGATATTATAATAATTGGTTGAGTTAGACCAAAATGGGCAATTTCATTATGATAGAATATTGTTGAGATAATCATTTTATAAGTTGGATGTTTATAATTATGTCAATAGTAGTCACATGACAAGAATTGGGATTTAGCATGAGAATGATATTATGATGAATTGGGCCAAAATGGGCCAAGACTACGAGTCAGGCAGTTTGACCAAATGAGTTTGCTCAAACTAGGTTTAAACCCTATCGACCACGATTTGACCAATGACCCGTCGCGGGACTTGGGTCGAGGGTTTGTCTTTGAGGTGATATTGGTTGTCATTGGATGTTTTATGTTGATTCCTTGATATTTGTAATTATCATTTCACATGTTGGTTGTTGGATGCTTTGGATGCCTTATGCTTGAGTCTTGTTGCCTCTTTGCCATTTTAGCTTGTTCTCATGGATTATGGTACTAGTGGTTAGCTGGAATTTGGATTATTATTGATATTGGAGATATTGTTGGATTGTCAGCTAAATATGCTCTTGCGAAGCCTTTCATATGCTAGGGTGTGTATGATCATTTGTGTGTGCAAGTTTGGACTCTTTGCCCCTTTTTTTTGATTAATTGGGTGTCCTACTTGTCTTGTGTGGTGTGGGCTAAAGTATTCAAGCTGGGACTAGGTCCTAGGTGAGTATTTCGGCCTTCATCATAGATAGGCCATTATAGTCTTTGACGAGTGTATGTTTGCGGCTTAATAGCCTTTGTGTCTTAGCTTGGTGGGTTTATATCCAAGTTAGGGCATGACCTCATGACGTACTCGTAGAAGTATGTGGTCAGCTTAAGTACTAGCCAACCCTTTGGTGGACTCCTTAGGGGTACTCATGTGTGTGATCATGGGTCTTGGATGCGGTATTTTCCGCATGTCGCTAGGTCCGCAGGTTTAGGACTAGGGTGTTTACCTTACCTCGTGGTATAGACTCGAGTTCTGAGTGACTATTGATTGTACTAGGAACTTATGCCCGTCTCTAGATATATTGTCCTTTCTTGTTTGATGATTCTATGAATCATAGAAGGTGAGATGCAAGCATGCTATGGTTGATAGAGTTTGGATTCCTGGATGTTATGTGATTCACATGATAGTGTAGTATGAGTCGGTCTAGTATTCACATGCTAGGACTATGTGTTGTTATATTGTTGTTCACATGATAAGCATGATTGTCTAGCATCTATATGCTAAGGTTATGTGTTATTCATATTCATATTCTTATGTTTACATGTTATATTAATCATGACATTTCGTGGGTCGGAGAACTCGAGTTACTCCCCACTGATCGTGGCTTTCGTATTTGTATAAAATGCGATTGACAGGTAGGTGATGCATATATGGGGTACATGGACGAGCTAGCGAGCAAAGTAACCTTGGGACCTAGATTGGCTTTATTTTATTGTGACCCTTAAACACTTTTTATGTCATATACTTTTTTTAGGGACATATGTCTCCCTTTTTCATATTTGGGTTGTATAACTTTTTTTCGCGACTTTAGCGATGTTTTATTTATGAGATTTATTTAGACCTTGCATGTTTGACACCTTCCCATTTGGATATTTTTATAACGAGTTCGGGTTTTAAAAATTACAGGTTTTTACCCAAATGAACCTATTACAAACATATCCATGCAGTTTTTATCTAGAATTATGTGTTTACTTTTCCGCAATAAATGAGGGTGTCACAGTTGGTATCAGAGCATATTTGCTCCCGACGCACGTTTGTGCACCCCCAATATAAATAACTTGACCTTAAAATAATAAACTTGAGAGATGGGTAGACTTAGGACCTTATGTTGTAGTCTCTTTTTGATTGCTCTTTGTTAGGTTCTAACATGTTTGTTGATTGTCATTTAATGAGTGTTGTGTCCTTGGATCAATGACCGTGAGCTTACCTACATGAAGATCAAGATTTGGTGCCTATTGCTGAGGATTGAAGATTTGTTCAACCTTTGAAGAATGCTCCTACTTCCTCGAAGATGTTTCTTATTCTTTGTGTATCTCGCCTTATTCTTTATCTCTTGGTGCTTATCCTCCTTCTAAACTCTCTTCTGTCTTACTTTGAAATCTACTCTTGTACTCCTAACTTGTCCTTTGTTCCTTGCTTATCCTACCTTAACGCCTTTTTGATAGTACTCTTTCTTTTGAGGAATGTTGATCTTAGTTGGAAAATTCGACTTTTGAGGAGATTGTTTGTGGTTAACCCATAACCCTGGTTTTAAGAGGTTGTGATGTTGGAAAGACTTAGGTGGAATTGAGGGGTGGAATCGAAGGTGTAAGATTGAGAGAGTAAGTAAGTTGAATTTACGATTGGCTTTCGTAATCACTTTGGATATGAGGGTTTTATATGGTATATGTTACCATATGAGAAATACTAATTTTGGGATTATTAGTTGGTCTAAGTGAGTGATCTTAATTACTACTTGAGGTATGAAATGAGAGTGAGACTAAGCTACATTGTTGGGAAATCTTAGCACTTGTTTTAGTAACTAGAAAGGATAATGGTATGGTTGACGCCAATTGTTAAGTTGAAGGACATAGTTTTAATTTATGGTGTTAGAATGTGGGAATTTAGAGATTGGAATTAGGACCCTTGATTGAAGATTTTATCATTTTGAGAAATCCATGGTTGACACTAGTTGGATATGAGTATAGCTTTGTTGGAACTTTGAGCTTGATCTTGTGGAAGTTGTTTGTGGATGTTTGAGGATTTGGAGTGGTGAAATCACACTTATAGTGGAGTACCCTGTTTCAGGGAATAGATTAGGATGAAGTAACATGAGCGTTTTGAGGAAATCCTTGGGAGTGATGTGGTTATAAGTTTTGTTGCTAAGAAGTTTTCGGAACCGCTTAGGTTGATGTTGTTGTGTGAGATTTGAGTACCTGGCGTTTCCTTGTTGTCTAATTTCCTTTCTTCTTTGACCATAAGCGTTACCGTTCATACCTCCTTTCCTCGCTTTATCTTGCTCATGATCTTGAATTAGCCGCCGTGGTACATGTCTTGAAGACATGGAGGCATTACCTTATTGGAGTTCATTGCCGCATTTATACCGATCATAAGAGTTTGAGGTGTATCTTTACCCAGAAAGAATTGAATATGAGGCAAAGAAGATGGCTAGAGTTGGTGAATGATTATGATGCCGTGTTGATTTATCATGAAGGGAAAGCAATTGTGGTGGACGATGCTTTGAGTAGGAAGACTAGTCACTCTTTGAGCACTATCCGTGTGTTACCTGATGAACTTACCACGGAATTTCAAAAGTTAGGGATAAGCCTTGTTGGGAAGGGCTTTGACTATCTTAGTGCCTTGAGTGCAGAACCCGACTTTTACCGTGAGATCCGTACTTGCCTACCTGAGGATGCTACTTTCAGGTCCATTCAAGCAAAAATCCAACTTGGGCAAGCTAAGGATTGTGTGGTGGATAGTGATGGATACCTTCGTTACCAAGGTAGGATGTATGTTCCGAGAGTAGCCGAGTTGAGGAAGAAGATCCTTGATGAAGCTCACCTTTCTCCTTACTCTATTCATCCTGGTGGTGACAAGATGTATAAAGACTTGAGATTACGATTACTGGGTGGCCTAGGATGAAGATTGATGTCCTAGAGTATGTTAGCAAGTGTCTTACCTGTCAGAAAGTGAAGATTGAGCATCAGAAACCCGGAGGTTTGCTATAACCTTTGGATGTTCCCCTTTGGAAGGGGGAGTCCATTTCCATGGATTTTGTGATAGCTTTACCTAAAAATGCTAGCGGAAAAGATGCTGTTTGGGTAGTTGTAGATCGATTGACCAAGTGTGCTATATTTATACCTATCAAGGAGACATGGAACTTAGATGTCCTAGCTGGTGCCTACGTGAAGGAGATAGTACGTTACCATGGAGTGCCTAAGCATATAGTTTCAGATCGTGACCCGAGATTCTCGTTCCGTTTCGGGTCGCTGCAAGAAGCCATGGGTAGTAAGCTGCGATGAGTACCGCTTTTCATGCCGCTACGGATGGACAGACCGAAAGGACTATCCAGACTTTAGAGGACCTCCTCCGTGCTTGTGCTTTAGACTTCCACACTTCTTGGGAGAAGTGCTTACCTCTTGTTGAATTCTCCTACAACAATAGCTATCATACTTCTATCAAGATGTCACCTTATGAAGCTTTGTACGGTAGGAAGTGTCGTAGTCCTGTTTGTTGGGATCAAGTCCAAGATGCTCATGTGTTGGGACCCGATTTGGTGACTGAGACCATCAATCGAGTTCGAGATCATTCGAGAGCGTATGAAAAACCGCTCAAGACCGACGCCAAATCTTATGCCGATGTCCGTCGTCGACCACTTACCTTTGAGGTTGATGATCGAGTGTTCCTTAAGGTATCACCTATGAAAGGGGTGAAACGGTTTGGTGTGAAAGGAAAGCTAAGTCCCAAATACATTGGACCTTTCCGTGTGCTTGAGAAGATTGGCCCCGTTGCTTACCGTTTGGAGTTGCCCCCGAATTTGAGCAAGGTTCATAATGTCTTCCATGTATCTCAGTTGAGGAAGTAATTAGTGATCCGAGCCATGTTATTCAAGAAGAAATCCCAGATTTGGAACCCAACTTGGCTTTGGAAGAAAGGCCGATCCGAATCCTCGAAAGGGCAAACAAGCAACTTAGAAACAAAGTGGTGCCCCTAGTTCGTATACTTTGGCGTTGTGGAAATGTCGAAGAAGAAACTTGGGAGCCTGAATAATCCTCTATGTTAGCTAAATATCCCGAACTTTTCTCGTGAGGTAATCCTCTTTCCTTTATATAATTCTTGTGAGTTTTAGCTATCCTTTCGAGTGTTCCTCTCCTTCTCTTAAATACCCTCCGCGTTAGTAGTCCTTGCTTAGTTTTTTAAAAGTCGTAGTTAGAGTTTGGTCATAGCTAGTGGAGTTATTATCCTTTTTATAGAGTTTCGAACTAAAGATTTTTGGAAATGTTTTAATGTTTTCCACTGGTTTTAACGTCAATGAGTGGTAAAGCTCGTTATTGGAGACGTCCGATAATTGGTTTTCTCATTTGTTGGTGTAAAAATATATATTTTTATGTCTTTGATTTGGAATGTTGATGTTCTTGGGCGGTAACGAGGATATTCCGTTCCATTGAAAAGACACTTATATTTCATACGTTCATATTTTGAAGATTTTGTTTACTTGATTTTAAAGAGATAGACCTACATATATACAATGTTCCTTCATCTAAGTTTCGGGGACGAAACTTCTTAAAAGGAGGGATGATTGTAACACCCCGTAAATTTGAAGACCTTTATTATATTTTAATAGTAATATTTTAATCTATTTTAATTTAATATTAATTTATTTGAAATAAAATTTATTTGATAAAATATAACCTTATTTTATTTTGAATAAATGTAATCATTTTTGATAGTTTAGAAATGTTTAAAAGTGATTTAAACTATATTTAAACCTTTTCCTTTGATAAAATAGATTTCGGATAAAAGTCGTAAAATTGGGATTTTCCCATTTCTTACAGTCGTTGGGTAAACGAGTTTGGATATTGGGCATATGAGTACTTAATCTTTTAGTAAAATCGTGTTTAAGAACTTTAATTTTCTCGGAAATCGCGTTCGACGAATATTTCTAATTTCCATCGAAACGAACCAAAACGTAAACAAATGACCCATCTCCCCATGCCTTTGGCTGGCCACCTACTCTCCATTTGTCCCCTCTTCCAATTTTCATTTCTTCCATAACTCAATCTATCTCATCCTTCTCTCAAACACCAAAAACCCACTAAAAATCCTCCTTACAATCCCTAAATCCACTATAAATCATTCATTTCTCTACCAAATCTCATAAAAATTATATATTTGGAATCCTCTCTTCAATCCTCATCTACTAGTAAGCTTTATTTTCATTTCCCCCAATTTTTGTTTAAGACACTTTTTTTTAGGGTTTCGAATTTAAGCTTAATAATTGTGTTTTTGTTATTCTTATAGGTGAAGAATTTGAAGATGAGTTAAGTGACTCATATGTTGTTGAAGATGAAGAGTAATTTTGGGTTTTAGAAGTTTTCTCAAGTTATTACTTGTCTCTTTGCTAGCTTAAGGTAACTATTCCGAGTTACTCGACGAATTAATGTCACATAAGTAGTTGTTAGTAGCTTTAGTTGTTTGTTAGTTGTTGTTTGTTGTTATTGTGGTTTATCATGTTTATGGTTGATGTTAATGTTTGGTATTCATGTTGATTTTCATATGTTTAAGGCTTGAGATGGATTAAGTATTGTTGAATGATGCTTGATAAGTGTTGTAGCATTGTTAGAATGAGTTTTGGGAAAAAAAAAAAAAAAACGTGACAGGTGCTCTTTACAGGCCCGAAACAGCCCACGGCAGGCCCGGGGTTGGTCCGTGACTTTGGGGTCGGGTTTTGGGGTTTAATGCTTAATGTTTTGAGTTCTTTGGAGTATGTATTTAAGCATGGTAGTACTTTGAGCATGGGATTAGTTTTATTATGCTAAAATTATGTTGAATTAGCCATTTTGTAAATTAAAATAAAGTCTTTAGTTTGATAGCGTTCACATGTTAGGAATTGGAGTTTAGCATGAGAATGATATTATGATAATTGGTTGAGTTAGACCAAAATGGGCAATTTCATTATGATAGAATATTGTTGAGATAATCATTTTATAAGTTGGATGTTTATAATTATGTCAATAGTAGTCACATGACAAGAATTGGGATTTAGCATGAGAATGATATTATGATGAATTGGGCCAAAATGGGCCAAGACTGAAGTGGGCCAGTTTGACCAAATGAGTTTGGTCAAACTAGGTTTCAACCTATCGACCTCGATTTGACCAATGACCCGTCGCGGGACTTGGGTCGAGGGTTTGTCTTTGAGGTGATATTGGTTGTCATTGGATGTTTTATGTTGATTCCTTGATATTTGTAATTATCATTTCACATGTTGGTTGTTGGATGCTTTGGATGCCTTATGCTTGAGTCTTGTTGCCTCTTTGCCATTTTAGCTTGTTCTCATGGATTATGGTACTAGTGGTTAGCTGGAATTTGAATTATTATTGATATTGGAGATATTGTTGGATTGTCGACTAAATATATGCTCTTGCGAAGCCTTTCATATGCTAGGGTGTGTATGATCATTTGTGTGTGCAAGTTTGGACTCTTTGCCCCTTTTTTTTTGATTAATTGGGTGTCCTACTTGTCTTGTGTGGTGTGGGCTAAAGTATTCAAGCTGGGACTAGGTCCTAGGTGAGTATTTCGGCCTTCATCATAGATAGGTCATTATAGTCTTTGACGAGTGTATGTTTGCGGCTTAATAGCCTTAGTGTCTTAGCTTGGTGGGTTTATATCCAAGTTAGGGCATGACCTCATGACGTACTCGTAGAAGTATGTGGTCAGCTTAAGTACTAGCCAACCCTTTGGTGGACTCCTTAGGGGTACTCATGTGTGTGATCATGGGTCTTGGATGCGGTATTTTCCGCATGTCGCTAGGTCTGCGCAGGTTTAGGGCTAGGGTGTTTACCTTACCTCGTGGTATAGACTCGAGTTACAGAGTGACTATTGACTGTACTAGGAACTTATGCCTGTCTCTAGATATATTGTCCTTTCTTGTTTGATAATTCTATGAATCATAGAAGGTGAGATGCAAGCCGGCTATGGTTGATAGAGTTTGGATTCCTGGATGTTATGTGATTCACATGATAGTGTAGTATGAGTCGGTCTAGTATTCACATGCTAGGACTATGTGTTTGTAGATACCCGTATCCGTCGATATTGGAATTTGTAGAGAACCCGACAAACACCCGATGATGATAGGACACATGTATTTCTTTAGTTGTCATTGTCATTATTTGGAGCTCGTTTTACGATGTAGAATGGGCGTCGTCGATGAAGTATTTTATTAATTTAAATGATATTTAAATTAATGTTTTTTTAGTGATTTCATTTTATTAATTTAAATGATATTTAAATTAAAGCTTTTTTAGAATTTATTTTTTCAAGTTTATTTTATTGAAAATAAAATAAATAATTGATTTGAAAAATCATTTTATGAGTATATTTGATTTGAAAAGTCATTTATTTTAATGTGTTAATCGATTTGAAAAATCGATTTAAAAATCGAAAACTCGTTTTTAAACACACGTTTTTGAGCTCGATTTTAGCTCGGTTTTTGAGCCCGTTTTCTTTACGAGTTGGCATGAATATCGAGTACACTAACCAACCTAGACCACTACCCATCCAACCCCAGTTCGAACCCCATAACCACGGCCCAAATCATGTCCCAAATCACCCCCAACCAGCCCGCATACACAAAGCAGCCCCATTGTTTTGCAGCTCAATCCCGAGCCCAAAACCCGCTCCAAACACCACCAAAACCCGTACCCATTAACCCTAACCCATACCCTAATATCCTACCCATATTACCTTACCTTAAACACCAAGAAAACCCCCCATACGAACCCTAGAAAACCCCCCCAAAAGCTGCTGGACAGCAGCCATGTTCAGCCGAGCCCGTCTGCCTCTCCTCTCTTTTACCCTACTTTAACTCCTTATAAATACCCACCCTTCACCATACATTCATTCCTCTAAGTTCTCCATACATCCTACCTTCACTCACAAGCTTTAAACCTCAGAAACAAACCCTAATTGCCTCTCAAAAACCTTCCACAATACCGACATCCAAACTGAAACAGTTTGTGTGTCCTCTTCGAAAAACAATTCGTTCTTCCTTCAAACCTCCATCAAAATTCGAGTTTCTTGTTCCAAATTAACCATATAACATCCATTATACACATTAGACAAAGATTTACGAGCCAAATTGCCCTTGAGAGTACACGAAATCCCTCGAAATACAGAGTGTTATACACTCTGTTTTCGCGGTTTATTCCTGTCTGTCCAGTTCTGTTTGTGCTCATTTTTCGTGCCCAATAACTCAAAACGAGCAGGGTTTTCTTTAATATCTCTGTTCTCCTCTCTTTCTAGTTTTCAAAACATTTTTTAAATCGAATTTTCATCGTGAAACGAGGGAGAAATCGCTGTTTGAAAGTTGCTGTCCAGATTCGATAAAAACGCGTGTTTGCTTTGTTTCTTCGTCGACGACGGCCTCTCGAGATAAAATCTACCATCGATTATGACCCAAGACGGTGTCAACGATACATGTAGGTTGAGGGTGCATCAAATCCTCCTCTTTCTCCTTTTTTATTTCGTTTTTATGTTTGTTTTTCTTATAGTTTGTTTTGTTTGTTTATCGCTTTTTATTTATCGTAAATTAACTATGAAACTAGTTTAGTCCGAGTATGAGTTAAAGTACCACCATGAACACCCGCGTTGACTTGAGATGGGAAAAGAAACCGCTACATCAGTCGGTCGTACACCCCCGTCTCATTTACATATCCTCGTGTTCAAGGTAGGGCATAAATAAAACGAATTTCTAACTTCGCTCCTCGTTTTTGACCCTTTGTTTGTCTCGGCCAATTCGACCCACCTTAGGACCCTTTGCATGTTATTATGACTTCTGATTGTTAACATATAACTTATTTAGATGACATTAGATCAATTTAATAACCTAATTAGACACGATAGGTGGCTTCGACATAAGCTTTAAAATCAACTAACAATTCTGTAATTCAATCGAATGCATCTCTCTTTCACATAATTTCTCGCTAGTATGAGAGTGCGTGATTAGAACCTTCTTATTGCCACTCTATGAGTTAAATTAATTAGTGAATTTGACCTAACTTGACCCCTTTTAGGCCGTGTAGAATGCCCCTTTGCGCGACATCATCTCAACCGATCAACGTCGTTTTCAACTTGTTTTCTAATTTGTTTCGAGTTCGTTTCGCAATCATTTGATCTAACTAATGAACCTGACCTAGGACCTAGGGTAGCCGTGTTTGGTTTGGCCGTGATTTGGCCGTGTCTTTTGGTCCTTTTAGTTTCGTCCGTTTTATGAATCGCTTGTTCTTTATCGCTTTATAACTTGTAATTTATCGTTTGTTCATCGAGTTGTAATTTTCAAGTTAGTTTCCCTTTATCGAGTCAAAACCTCTTTCAAAAACCTTAGTTTTGTTTGGTTAGATGGTTGTGTCCCAATGCATGTAAGAGCGTAGTAAATCGCATGTTGTTTAAAGCAACATGGCCCGGTTTATGCTAATGCATGCTTTGGTGCGTAGCCCTATGTCTAATTCGATGAGATTAAGTGAAATCACACATCACGAGGAGTGACCCAAGGCCGTGAGTCATGTAAGCCGTGGGCCACCCCTCTTGTGCGTTAGATTTCCTAGGCCGATTGGCCGTGTAATGTGTCGTGTACGGTTATGTATGTAGCAATTGTATTTAGATCGAGTTGTATCTTTAATTTATTGTTGCGTCGGCATGAAATGCCTGGTTTGTAATAGGTAGATCCCAACGGCTCCCCATTCCCCTAAGCCTTGTTTGCTTTCGTTTATATGTTGCTTAGATCAATCAACCCACATGCTAAATTACAACTTTGACAAAGTTAGTTTAGTTGCATCTAAATCGACATAGAAACTTCACATGTTAGGGTTAAAACGATGTTTGCATTTCATATATCGTAGTAGCTATGACCTTGTTTGAAATCCGACACTTGACTTAGTAGAGGCCGTTATTGACGGGCGGGGTTAGGTGTCCTTATGGGCTTCCTAACACGTACCCTCACCCCTTACTCAAGATCTATGGTTTGTGGATCCGTCTAAATACCATTGGATTACGAGAGTCATTCTAATCGAGTGATATAGGGTACAAGTCTTTATCTTTAATCACTCGTAGTCGATTGGCTTTATGCTTTTCGATGAAAGGTGTAAAGTTGACTTGAACGGTTCCAAGTTCCCAAAAAACTTGGTGGCGACTCTAATCTGTCTTAATTCAATTTGAAAGAACCTCGAGTCGATTATGCCTAGTGTGGATCCCGCGGACGCATTTCCCGAGGGCCTTGTCCACAGTTTGGCGACTCTGCTGGGGAAAAGAGGACTAGTTACACTTTGTTTCTAGGGTCTTTTCCTCCGAGGTGAAACTTGAAAAGAAAGTGTTGGAAAGTAAAACATTACTCATAGTGCTACGATTCATGCATAAACCCTTAAGGATTTTCCCGGGCCGTCCCAGCGTTTCTTTGTGATGCGTGGGGGGCGACGTCCCACTATGCTAGGAAGCTGCACATTACTCGCTTCCACTTCACCTCGCGTGGTTCTTGATGGTGGGGACGATCTTCTAGGTACTCTACCTTAAGACACCTTGCTCTATAAGACCGCAAAAGGATGGAGGGCATAGACCTTCTTGTAGAAGACTTGCCGAGACTTAGAGATGTCTAGGAGCATACATCCTTATAACATGAGAATGACAATGTGCAAATTGTTTTCCCGAGTCTTTTCGAAATTTTCCATGTCCTTTTTTAAATCGAACTTTTGAACAACTTACTTTCAAAATAGCATGGTTTTAAAAACGCGGAATGCTGCCCAAATAGGACTTGAATTTTCGGCCCAAAATGAGCTTTTATAGCCGGCATGCTGCCCATTTCAAATCTCATTTTCGAATCAATCTTTCGTTTTTCAAAATCAATCCAAAGTGCCTCTCGAACCTCAACCAAGCATGAAATGCGTCAAGTCGTGTCCGGGTCATGGCCGTGTTAGGCCGGGTGTGTTTCGTTCTAAGAGTCTAGAACATGACCCTGTTGGGTCACCCAAGCTCACCTCTTGGGCTTTGAGTCATGTTGGTCGACCATTTGGTCTAGGATAGTCCACAGACACGTCCAAGCTAGGCCCTTTAGGACGTTTCACCCGAACCTAAGGACTATGTTGGTCCAATCACGGGTTTAGTCACACCGAGTCCGGTTTAGAATCGTGATATGACAGTTTGAGTCATGTCGTTTTGCCGAGTCTAAAATGAACCAAGGTCTAAATCTAACCGTGAGTCGAACCTTTGGTTAGTCAGTCTCAAGTCGAGTCTTTGTTTGAGTCAAGTTGGGGTCGTGTCCTTAAGTGTGCGGGGGCTCTTACTTTAAATATTGACTCAAGACGGGGGTTTTCTTGTAGAAAGGCCGCCAAAAACCCGACGTCAAGCAATGGAAGATGCTATCAACAAGCTCACCGAGGCCGTGAACCTCATGATGACCCGAATGGATGCAATCGAATCTAAGCCGGGTGAAGATTCCCCCACCTACCCCACCTCGATCGATCCGGAGAAACGGTTCAAGTTCATCAAAGACCGTTTGAAACTCTCCCAGGGGAAGAACATTCACTATGAGAATGCTAGGGCCTATGCCCCAGATTCGGGATAAGTTGCCCACGAACATGGTACTCACCGACATCCGAAAGTTCAAGGGCACCAAGATCCACCCACCATGTTAAGGCCTATAAAGGGTACTTAGCATTGAAGGGAGTACCTGCCGACATGCTCTCGAAATTTTTGCCCAATCTCTGGATGAACACCCGAAGGCGTGGTTCTATAATCTTGACCTTAAGAACTTCCCCACTTTCAAGATATTACGGTGGAGTTCTGTAAGCACTATGCTGACAATGTCGAGATTCAAACCAACATAAGGACTTTGGAAGTAATGACACAGAAGGAAAAAGAAGGCTTTACTGAATTCCTTGCAAGATGGCGCGCTAAAAGCGTGAAATTAGCCAAGAAGCCTGATGAAGTTGAAATGGTAGATAAGTTCGTAAAGAATCTACGACCTATTTACCGCAATGCTCAAATACTGAATTTTGGCTCTTTCAAAGAATTGATAAGAATCGGGATAAAGGTAGAAGATGATGTCATAAGGGCAGAGGCTGAAAGGCCGAAAGGGTACCAAGGGGCCTCATCTTCTAAGGGCAAGGCCCCAGCAACGACCCATTTAGAGGAAGGCATCAATCTCTTAGAAGGGCAATCGAAGAAGTCGCAGCGCCAAACACCTAGGGCATTCACCGATATCGGATGCACTTATACATACGCTCTCCAAAGGCTCATAGCCCAAGGAAAGCTGAAGCCTATTGGTCCAACTCCGGACCCTCCCGCTGATCAACAAGGTAAATGGTATAAACCAAATGCCTATTGTGCCTTTCATCAAGGGAAAGGCCATGATACTGAAAGGTGTTATAGACTAAAGCACGAAATTCAAGACATGATTGAGAATGGAACACTCCCAATCCCAACTGTTAAACCCAATAACATCACCAATCCATTTGGCGATCACGCCAACTTTGTTTCTGTCGAAGACAATGTCGATTATTCCCATCTTATCCGCCCATGTCACTTGAAAGGGGTGTTTATCGGGAAAATATTTTTGGATTGCTTTGAATTCTTGACAAACCCGAAGAATGAAATTCAAGTCGGGAGTCTTGCTCTAGAATGTACTCCTCTCGTTAACGAAGTTAATAAAGGACAATTCGATTCACCAACCTTCATCACTGGCGTAGATCCTCAGAGGACTACCTCAGGATGGAGGCAGACCATCAAAGGGATCAAGGACTAGAACCGAGCATCTAAGCTGACAGCTGAACAAGGGAAAGCTCAAGACCAGATTTGAAAATTATGAGTCGGGATCTGTTTTCTTATCTTAGTCGAGTCGAGTCTAGGACTTTCTTTTCTTGTAGTTGAGTCGTTTGTTCTTCGATGACCTAGGGTGTGTCCTAGGAATCGTTCTTTCGAGTCTGTTAAGCTTTTGCCATTCCAATAAAAGGTTGCAATTTCATTTCCTAATATGTCTTAATTCGATTCGAAAGAACCTCGAGTCGATTATGCCTAGTGTGGATCCCGCGGACGCAGTTCCCGAGGGCCTTGTCCACAGTTTGGCGACTCTGCTGGGGAGCACGCCCATGACATACGATATCTACATCCCAAGTCGACGACCTTGTGATTCCCATTTGCCATTTTGGTGCGCCAGAATGGCCAATTTACATTTCTACCCCCAACGAGTCCATATTTGAATTAAAGCCCGTGCACACTTAGGGTTTTATTTTCTTTTTTTGTTTTACGGTAGCGGGCTACGCCCATGTTGTTTACGAGTCATACAGAGTGTCTGTGTCGTATTTCATGCTCACCCATCAAGGTTCGATTTCAAAAAAAAAAATTTCAAAATTTCAAAATTTCAAAAACTTTTTGCGAATTATGGATAGATGATCCAAGTAGTGGAATCTTTGCGGGTCGATGGCCCAATCATTAAAAATTTTCCAATGCAATTTTTGAAGGGTCGATGGCCCAACATACCAAGTGATGTCAAATTTAAACTTCGGGTCGATGGCCCAATTATTCAAAATTTTCAAATTCAATTCTCGGGTCGATGACCCAGTATTTCAAATAATCCAATTTCAAGATCGATGATCCAAATGTGCTTATGTGATGATTATTGGTAGTACATTTTCTATGTTTCAAATATAGTAGGATATGCTTCAACTGGGGGCTCTAAAGTCTCCGACTTTAGAGCCATTGCAAACTGGGGGCTCTGAAGCCGTTGGCTTCAGAGACCATTATCAAGATGAAAAGGATGACATCCACTCAGAATTCAATTCAATACAAGAGTATGAAATGGAAGAATTCCGTAGCTGAAAGCAAATGATGAAAGCGGCGACAACCTCCTTGGAAAGTCCTGTCCCATTCGGACAAGTGCCAGCAGATGATAAGTTTTGGGCAAGTGTCAACAGATGATGAATTTTGGACAAATGCTAGCAGATGATAAACTTTGGGCATGTGTCGTGATTCTTAACTACGACGCGGGTTTGATTCCGTCAGAAACGGATACATAGGCGCCTAAGGATAAGGCTCAATCCACCATATATGCAATCTATGGGTCGACGACCAATGATGACAGTTCGACGCAACAGAAGCAAGAGTCAGTCCCCAGCGAAGTTTCAGGTATGATCTCTTCTTATGGCTGGCGAGCTTATATACGCAAGTCTAATGGACTATAAACGACCCGAATAATCCTCAGGTCGAGAGGGACCTGGGGTATACTTTGACTTTCGCCTTGTCCAAGCCTCAGTCAAAGTGGGGGCTCTGTAGATACCCGTATCCGTCGATATTGGAATTTGTAGAGAACCCGACAAACACCCGATGATGATAGGACACATGTATTTCTTTAGTTGTCATTGTCATTATTTGGAGCTCGTTTTACGATGTAGAATGGGCGTCGTCGATGAAGTATTTTATTAATTTAAATGATATTTAAATTAATGTTTTTTTAGTGATTTCATTTTATTAATTTAAATGATATTTAAATTAAAGCTTTTTTAGAATTTATTTTTTCAAGTTTATTTTATTGAAAATAAAATAAATAATTGATTTGAAAAATCATTTTATGAGTATATTTGATTTGAAAAGTCATTTATTTTAATGTGTTAATCGATTTGAAAAATCGATTTAAAAATCGAAAACTCGTTTTTAAACACACGTTTTTGAGCTCGATTTTAGCTCGGTTTTTGAGCCCGTTTTCTTTACGAGTTGGCACGAATATCGAGTACACTAACCAACCTAGACCACTACCCATCCAACCCCAGTTCGAACCCCATAACCACGGCCCAAATCATGCCCCAAATCACCCCAACCAGCCCGCATACACAAAGCAGCCCCCCTGTTTTGCAGCTCAATCCCGAGCCCAAAACCCGCTCCAAACACCACCAAAACCCGTACCCATTAACCCTAACCCATACCCTAATATCCTACCCATATTACCTTACCTTAAACACCAAGAAAACCCCCCATACGAACCCTAGAAAACCCCCCCAAAAGCTGCTGGACAACAGCCATGTTCAGCCGAGCCCGTCTGCCTCTCCTCTCTTTTACCCTACTTTAACTCCTTATAAATACCCACCCTTCACCATACATTCATTCCTCTAAGTTCTACATACATCCTACCTTCACTCACAAGCTTTAAACCTCAGAAACAAACCCTAATTGCCTCTCAAAAACCTTCCACAAAACCGACATCCAAACTGAAACAGTTTGTGTGTCCTCTTCGAAAAACAATTCGTTCCTCCTTCAAACCTCCATCAAAATTCGAGTTTCTTGTTCCAAATTAACCATATAACATCCATCTACACATTAGACAAAGATTTATGAGCCAAATTGCCCTTGAGAGTACACGAAATCCCTCGAAATACAGAGTGTTATACACTCTGTTTTCGCGGTTTATTCCTGTCTGTCCAGTTCTGTTGTGCTCGTTTTTCGTGCCCAATAACTCAAAACGAGCAGGGATTGCTTTAAGATCTCTATTCTCCTCTCTTTCTAGTTTTCAAAACATCTTTTAAATCGAATTTTCATCGTGAAACGAGGGAGAAATCGCTGTTTGAAAGTTGCTGTCCAGATTCGATAAAAACGCGTGTTTGCTATGTTTCTTCGTCGACGACGGCCTCTCGAGATAAAATCTACCATCGATTACGACCCAAGACGGTGTCAACGATACATGTAGGTTGAGGGTGCATCAAATCCTCCTCTTTCTCCTTTTTTATTTCGTTTTTATGTTTGTTTTTCTTATAGTTTGTTTTGTTTGTTTATCGCTTTTTATTTATCGTAAATTAACTATGAAACTAGTTTAGTCCGAGTATGAGTTAAAGTACCACCATGAACACCCACGTTGACTTGAGATGGGAAAAGAAACCGCTACATCAGTCAGTCGTACACCCCCGTCTCATTTACATATCCTCGTGTTCAAGGTAGGGCATAAATAAAACGAATTTCTAACTTCGCTCCTCGTTTTTGACCCTTTGTTTGTCTCGGCCAATTCGACCCACCTTAGGACCCGTTGCATGTTAGTATGACTTCTGATTGTTAACATATAACTTATTTAGATGACATTAGATCAATTTAATAACCTAATTAGACACGATAGGTGGCTTCGACATAAGCTTTAAAATCAACTAACAATTCTGTAATTCAATCGAATGCATCTCTCTTTCACATAATTTCTCGCTAGTATGAGAGTGCGTGATTAGAACCTTCTTATTGCCACTCGATGAGTTAAATTAATTAGCGAATTTGACCTAACTTGACCCCTTTTAGGCCGTGTAGAATGCCCATTTGCGCGACATCATCTCAACCGATCAACGTCGTTTTCAACTTGTTTTCTAATTTGTTTCGAGTTCGTTTCGCAATTATTTGATCTAACTAATGAACCTGACCTAGGACCTAGGGTAGCCGTGTTTGGTTTGGTCGTGATTTGGCCGTGTCTTTTGGTCCTTTTAGTTTCGTCCGTTTTATGAATCGCTTGTTCTTTATCGCTTTATAACTTGTAATTTATCGTTTGTTCATCGAGTTGTAATTTTCAAGTTAGTTTCCCTTTATCGAGTCAAAACCTCTTTCAAAAACCTTAGTTTTGTTTGGTTAGATGGTTGTGTCCCAATGCATGTAAGAGCGTAGTAAATCGCATGTTGTTTAAAGCAACATGGACCGGTTTATGCTAATGCATGCTGTGGTGCGTAGCCCTATGTCTAATTCGATGAGATTAAGTGAAAGCACACATCACGAGGAGTAACCCAAGGCCGTGAGTCATGTAAGCCGTGGGCCACCCCTCTTGTGCGTGGTTTCCTAGGCCGATTGGCCGTGTAATGTGTCGTGTACGGTTCTGTATGTAGCAATTGTATTTAGATCGAGTTGTATCTTTAATTTATTGTTGCGTCGGCATGAAATGCCTGGTTTATAATAGGTAGATCCCAACGGCTCCCCCATTCCCCCTAAGCCTTGTTTGCTTTCGTTTATATGTTGCTTAGATCAATCAACCCACATGCTAAATTACAACTTTGACAAAGTTAGTTTAGTTGCATCTAAATCGACATAGAAACTTCACATGTTAGGGTTAAAACGATGTTTGCATTTCATATATCGTAGTAGCTATGACCTTGTTTGAAATCCGACACTTGACTTAGTAGAGGCCGTTATTGACGGGCGGGGTTAGGTGTCCTTATGGGCTTCCTAACACGTACCCTCACCCCTTACTCAAGATCTATGGTTTGTGGATCCGTCTAAATACCATTGGATTACGAGAGTCATTCTAATCGAGTGATATAGGGTACAAGTCTTTATCTTTAATCACTCGTAGTCGATTGGCTTTATGCTTTTCGATGAAAGGTGTAAAGTTGACTTGAACGGTTCCAAGTTCCCAAAAAACTTGGTGGCGACTCTAATCTATCTTAATTCGATTCGAAAGAACCTCGAGTCGATTATGCCTAGTGTGGATCCCGCGGACGCAGTTCCCGAGGGCCTTGTCCACAGTGTTGTTATATTGTTGTTCACATGATAAGCATGATTGTCTAGCATCTATATGCTAAGGTTATGTGTTATTCATATTCATATTCTTATGTTTACATGTTATATTAATCATGACATTTCGTGGCTGGGAGAACTCGGAGTTACTCCCCACTGACTGTGGCTTTCGTATTTGTATAAAATGCGATTGACAGGTAGGTGATGCATATATGGGGTACATGGACGAGCTAGCGAGCAAAGTAACCTTGGGACCTAGATTGGCTTTATTTTATTGTGACCCTTAAACACTTTTTATGTCATATACTTTTTTTAGGGACATATGTCTCCCTTTTTCATATTTGGGTTGTATAACTTTGTTTCGCGACTTTAGCGATGTTTTATTTATGAGATTTATTTAGACCTTGCATGTTTAACACCTTCCCATTTGGATATTTTTATAACAGGTTCAGGTTTTAAAAATTACAGGTTTTTACCCAAATGAACCTATTACAAACATATCCATGCAGTTTTTATCTAGAATTATGTGTTTACTTTTCCGCAATAAATGAGGGTGTCACAACCTAGGATTTGTATAGTAATAAATTTTGCCATGTAATATGCTTTAGTTTGTCTTTTTATATTATTTATAAATAATATTAATAATAATATTATTATTATTATTATTATTATTATTATTATTATTATTATTATTTTTAGTATTAATATTATTTCAGTTCAATTCACTCAATCGCTTAGTTCATTGCTCAGCTCCATTCATTCGAGTTCGATTCATCATTCTCTCCATTCGATTCATTTCAGCTCAGTTTCATTCAGTTCAGCTCCATTCGATTGATTCACTCTAAAAAAAAGCCAGAAAGAACAGGGCCTTACTCAACTATATCAAATTAATTAATTTCATGCTCATTTTAGCTAACTAATCACAATCATAAAATAATCCATTTTATGTTAAACCGGAGTTTTAAGGAAAGACGTGATACGCATGAATGCATGAATTATGATGTTTTTATAATCTTTTCATTACAAGTTCGGATTCTCGTCTAAGGCCCTGTTCTTTCTGGCTCTTTAGAGTTGAACCGAACTGAGCTGAACTGAATGAAGCTGAGTTGAACTGAATCGAGCCGAATCAATCAATGGAGTTGAGCCGAGCCGAATCGAATCAATGGAGCCGAGCCGAATCGAATCAATCTGAATGGAGCTGAGAATAATCAATCGAATAATAGAGCCGAATCAACTAAGCTAATTTGAGCTGAATTGAACTGAAATAATATTAATACTAAATATAATAATAATAATAATAATAATAATAATAATAATAATAATAATAATAATAATAATAATAATATTTATTATTATTATTATTAATTATTATTATTATTATTATTATTATTATTATTATTATTATTATTATTATTATTATTATTATTATTATTATTATTATTATTGCTATTACTATTATTATTATTATTATTATTATTATTATTATTATTATTATTATTATTATTATTATTATTATAAAAGCGCACTTTTATTATTATTATTATTATTATTATTATTATTATTATTATTATTATTATTATTATTATTATTATTATTATTATTATTATTATTATTATTATTATTATTATTATTACTATTACTACTACTACTACTACTATAAGAAAAAGAAGAAGAACATTATTAATAATAATATGAATACTAGTAATTATACTAATTTGAGTGATTAACTAGGTAGCCACCATGAACCACAATACCCCATCAATTTTATTAGGTGAAATAATGGAGCGCCGATTTGCTAGATTGTTGTTCAAAGTCTAGCCATGTATCATCCTAATTTGAGTGATTAGGTAAGCACCACGAAGAAACAACAATCCTAATTTAATTAATTAGATAAATAAAAATCAACAGACCCTAATTTCATCTTTAACAAACAAATAAAATCTAATTGATTAATTAAAACTTAACAAATAATATTAATAATTAATAAACAAGTAAATTAATTTATTATTTAATAAATTAGAATCCATGTTGTAAGTTTTAAGTCATTCGAGCAATTAAATTAAATTTTAGGAAAAAATATTGATTCAAGAGTCCATTTGGTTTAGTTTTCGGTAAAAAGGATACAAAATAGAACGTTTATAAAAAAATGTATGTGAAAGACTAAAGTTCGTATATGAAAAAACGATTAGGTATTAATAATAGTAATATTAAAATTAAAAATGTTATTAATAATATTATTAATAATTAATATTAATATTCATATTCATATTAATAATAATATTAGTAATAGTAATAGTATTAATTTTAATAATATGAATATTATTGATTTTAGCAACTATAATATTCAAAATGATAACAATAATAAGGATGATTAATTAATAATAATAATAATAATAATAATAATAATAAAAATAATAATAAAATAAAAAAAAAATAAACAAATAAACAAATAATATTAAAAATATTAATAAAAACTATTAAGTTTAAGATGTGCAAAATTGAAATGGGCTGAATTTAGTGGAGCAATTGAATCAATAAAATTTGAATCAATGGATTTGAGTGAAATGAATCAATGGAGTTGAGTTGAGCTGAACTGAACTTAATAGAGCTTAATCAATCAATCGAGCTGAGCCGAATCGACTAGAGTCCGAGCTAATCGAATCGAATCGAATAGAGCCGAAATCAACAAAAGTGAGCTGAAAATAAGCCAGAAAGAACAGGGCCTAATTTTCGTGTTTTATCTTGTTTGTTCGTTGAACGATAATTAGGGGTAATTGACATTTTAGCCATTCTAATCGATCGGAATCTAACCGGATCGGAGAAGAAAACTTCAAAAATAAGAATCAAGGACTGGGAATAAATAAATTCCTTCCGTGTTTAATCTAGACCGAACAACTCAGTCAAATTTTCGGTCTGAATCTAAATTTGCTCAACCCTAGTTCCACTAAAAATCATCCTTAATTGCATAAAAAAATGGATAAGTTATAGGATATTAATAAACGACATATCAGAAAGTAAGGTAATGAAAAATACAAAATGAAACATAAAGTGGGACAAAGGATCAATCTCTCATTTCAAGGTCTTTAATCTTAAAGGATGTTTCGTTAACCTTTTTAGATATTGTTCTCCTTTAAGATGACATATTCGTCTTAAGATTAAAACATGTCAAATTATTGGTTGTGTGGGCTTGCAAAGCCAATTTTTTCCTCTTCTCCATCTTGTTTTTATATTGTGTTGGTCCCTCCTTGGTTAAGAGTGACCCAAGGGTTTTTGGTGGAGAGTGTTGGGTGTGTGGGTTTGGGCTCAAGCATGCTTACGCTGGCTCGGCCCGAGCTTGAGTAGTACTTTTACTTTTTGGGGTTCGTGTGTATTAGGGTTGTCCAAGTTCATTTTATGTGTATCAGTCAGTAAGTGGATTATACATCTGATGTATTACCACCAATTGCTTAGTTTTTGAGCATTACAATAAAGTTTTCGAGTTTTGTTTTAAAGTTTCTGAGTTTTACTATAAAGTTTTTGAGTTCATTCAGTTAGACATTAAGTTCAAAAAATTACAATATAACTCAAAAACATTACATATAAGCTCAGTTAATTTGAGTTTTGAAGGAAAAAAATTAAAATGTAACTTATAAACTTTAAAAAGCTCAGAAAAAATACACGTAAGCTCAAAAACTAATGAGGTCTGAGGTATTACATCCGATGTATGTTCCTATTTCTCGTGTATCAGTGTATGTAGCAGCCAATCAATATGACTTAATGGGAGAGAGTAATGCTCCCTTATTTCCATTTGACTGTTGGATTTAAGGAGCACATTTTGGTTCTCTCAATTGCTCCTTTTTTGCTATAAATTGAGCATCGGTCAAGCATTTATATTCACACAACTCAACACATCTTGCCCTCTCTCAAAATCTTTTTTCTCTCTTTCTGTTACTATATTTTTCGGGGTATTGTTTCTATTCGTTCCAAAGTTTTCTTACTCGAGTGATCATGTACGAAAGCTGAAGTGTTAAACTTGGGAAACTATCAGCGTGAGACGATTACCATCGCGATCGTTCTAATATAGTTTTCATGTCGGTGGCTACATTACTACGACACTACCTTTCTTCTCCTGATTTGATAACTATTCTTTTTTTCCATTGTCGGCTTGTCGCTCATTTATTCTTCCAAGTTCCAACACAAATAACACCTCACTTAATAGATTGGGCAATTTTTTTCTTTTCTGGAAAAACCCCAAGGGGTTATCTAATCATTACGTAAATCGGCCACAATTAAAGAAGTAATGTCAAGCGGGCAGGGCCGGCCTTTAGCATGTGCGGGCCGTGCGGTCGCACAGGGCCCAATAGATATGGAAAACGCAGATTTATAGTATTTGGTGTGCGATAATACATCAATAATTTCAATTTGTCTCAACAGTTTGTCTATTGAGTTCCTACTTAAGGCATCCCAGGTTCGAGTCCCCATTATAACATGTTTTTTATTTAATCTTTATGCATTTTGCAATTTCCAAGTATAGCGTAACTCCTGTAAATGGTAAATTTTAACATGCAATTTCTTGAAAAACCTTTTAAAGAGTTCCTCGATTTTGTTAGTTTACGAAATATAAACCATGAAAAAAAAATATCAAGAAATGTTTACATTATTTTTTTTTTTTTTTGGGGGGGGGTTAATTAATAAAGTTCTAATTAATTTATATAAATATATGGAGTAATATATAAGGTATCGGGGCCCACTTTCAAAATCTCGCACAGGACCCTGAAATCTCGGAGACGACCCTGCAAGCGGGACATCCGCGCCCCAAACACGGTGTCCTGGTTCCCAAGGAATAAAGCGTGCTAATCTATGAGCTACCCTTATTCAACTTTCTATGAACAAACCTAAAAGAAAGAATCAAACCAAATACAAGCATTAAAATTTTTTAATCTTATCTTTATAAAAATAAGAACATTTAACTCATCCTCATGAAACCTCATCATCACATACATTTTTTAAAAATAAAATAAAATAAATATGGGACCCGCAATAAAAAATTTGGATTTAATTTCTGAAAAACCTCCATGTTTATGTTTTGTACGTAAATGCTTACGATTATGTTTTATAAGTACATAAATATTAATGAATAACGAATAATGAAAAATTAAATAAAAAATAATTCATTACCTTTTTATATAATGTCTGTAACAACTAACAAATAAAGACAATAAAGATCATAAAAATACATATCAAAAATAAATTGAAGAAAATTGAAATGCGATTGAACTTATGGCCTTTAATTAATAAAGTCAATATTACTAACAATAAGTTTTACTTAAGACCAACTATATCAAAAGATGGATCCTAATGACCTAGTAAAGCCTGCTTAAATGAAGAAAAGATGTTTGACCTAGAGATAGAGAGAGAAAGCCGTCTTCTCCAGGGTTTAGCAATTTCGTACAGATTTCTTGATCAATGACAAGACAATCTAAATTATCTAAACATATTAAACATCGTAGATCAATTACACGTTCTAATTCTATAGTTACAATTAAAGAATTGAAGCAGAGAATCATGCAAGGGCCAGATGTGGAAATTGTGCAAAAAACGAAAAATATACATGAGATTACTGGTATTCCCACGTTGGACTTGGATGGCTTCACAGTTGAAGATGTAGATGAATCTGAATCAGAGACTGAAGAGGACTCAGAAGAGGCATGGTTTCAGAGGCATGGTAAGAAGGTTATGCGGGTTATTGAGGAAGATCCGGATGATATCCTGCAACTCTCTGATGAAGATGTACAAGGTGAGTTAGAATATTGGCAGAATGCTGTGTATGGTTTTGTAGTGGGGGCAAACCCTCCATGGCAAATTCTTGAAGGATTCCTGAAACGCATATGGAGCAAATTCACGTTAGATAAGATATCATTTTTGCCCAATGGTATTTTTCTTGTGAGGTTCCAGACTGATGAAATGAAGCAAAAGGTTCTGAATAGTGGACACTTTTTATTTGATAATAAACCTCTGATCATTAAGCCTTGGATGCCTGATATTGAACTAACTAAGGAAGAAGTTAAAAACGTCCCAGCTTGGATTAGACTAAATGATTTGCCTTTGAAGTTTTGGGGAAACAGTTTGCCTAAAATTGCAAATTTGATAGGGAAGTTCATTAAAAGTGATACACCAACTGAAATGAAGACTAGATTGGGATTTGCTAGAGTTATGGTTGAATTGCAATTGGGACAAGCTTTCCCATCCACGATCAAATTCCTTGATGAGAAGAAACAGATGGTTAATATTAAGGTAGATTATGAGTGGAAACCCAGTATTTGTACTATCTGTAAGGCTATTGGACATGAGAAGGGCAATTGTAGGAAGGGTAAACAAACGGGGAAACAAGTACACAAACCTGTCAGGAAGGAATGGAGGCCTGTCCAAAAGCTGGCTATTCCTACTGCATCTGTTGTACCACAGCAACCTGCAAAGATTAAGGAGCAAATCACTGTGGTGAATCCAGAATGTCCATTGGAAAAAAACTCCTGAATCCAGTCCTAGGCATGTGAATTGTGGTTCACTGTCCCCTGTCAAGGTTACTAGACAGGGTAATCCTAATGTGAGTAGGGTATTGCAGACTCCCCCAACTTACATGGAAGTTTTGAGTGGTTCCAAATCTCCTAAGGCAGGCATTGGCATTGTGAATGGTAGTGACAGATCACCAACAGAGTCATGATGCATATAGGGTTTTGGAATGTGAGGGGCATGAACAGGGAAGAGAAACAGAAAGTGGTAAATAATTTTTTGCATAATAATAATGTGGGCCTTTGTGGCTTACTAAAAACCAAAATAAAGTCCAGTAGTTTGAATAAAGCCTTTTCTATTTTCAAGGATTGGTGTGTCTCAACTAATAATGCATATCATCAAGGGGGGAGAGTGTGGGTGCTCTGGAAACCACATCTCTTTGATGTCAACTTTCTCGAATATGATGCACAGTTCATACACATGCAAGTATATGATAAGAACTCTCAGATGCAATTTTATTATACAGTTGTCTATGCTTTCAATGCTATGATGGATAGAGAACCTTTGTGGGCCAGTCTGAAATGACTTCACAACCAGCAGCAGGGTCCTTGGGCCATAGGAGGAGACTTTAATTGTGTGTTGCAGGCTAATGAGAGGCTAGGGGGCAATTTTAATCTAGCTGAAGCAGAACCTTTTCAACAATGTTTGGATGATTGCAATGTTATGGATATACAAGCTTCAGGTGCTTTCTATACTTGGAACAATAAACAACCTCCTGAGACTAGGGTGTATAGCAGGTTAGATAGGTTTCTTATTAATCATGAATGGATGATACAATGGCCTGATTACTTTGCCAATTTCTTGCCTGAAGGTCATTTTGATCATACACCTTGCCTAGTGAGGTCAGATAGTGCTGCTATTCAGTCCAAAAAACCTTTCAAATACTTTAACATGTGGAGTACAGCTACAGGTTTTCATGCTATAGTGCATAATATTTGGAGTCAGGATGTCTATGGCACAAGTATGTTTAAGGTTGTCAAAAAGTTGAAGGCTTTAAAAGGTGATCTTAAGAAGTTGAATACAAGTACCTTCTCCGATATTGAGAACAAGGCCGATCTAGCAATGACAAATCGGTCCAAATTCGAGGTCGCTCACTATTAACCCAGGTGATACTGAGTTAATCAGGCAGAGCTTGAAGTCGCACTCAAGCCAAGGAGCTGCAAGTGTCAAAATTAGCTTTTCTCGGACAAAAGGCAAAAGCTCACCGGTTAGCGAAAGGGACATGAATTCAAAGATATTTTCATGGCATTATCAAGGCAAGGAGGAATAAAAATTTCATCCATCACATTATAGACCATGAGAATAATTTACATACGATAGAGAGGGGATTCAAGGGGGTTTTCTCAAGTATTATCAAATGCTTTGCTAGACTCTCACAAATCCCACCGAAAAGGTGAATAAGACTATTGTTAGGAAGGGGGAGGTTTGTAGTGAAGCACATATTCAATCTCTTTTGTCTCATGTCACTCCCGATGAAATCAAATCAGAATGTTCAATATTCCCAATGACAAGGCTCCTGGTCCGATGGCTATTCTAGCAAATTTTTCAAGGATACTTGGGGGATTACAGGGGAAGGGATAACTCAAGCTATGATGGATTTTTTTCACTCAGGTTGTTTGCTCAAGCAGGTGAATTCTACTCTCATTACTCTGATCCCTAAAACTGATAGGCCCACTACTGTACTTCAATTCAGGCCTATTGTCTCTTGCAACGTTATTTATAAGTGCATATCCAAACTGTTGTGCAATAGACTGGCCAGTGTTCTCCCTGACTTAATTTCACCTAATCAGGGAGGATTTATTAAAGGAAGGAGTATTATGGAGAACATTTTGATATGTCAAGATATTATTAAGCTTTATGAGAAAAAAGCAGTTTCTCCTAGATGCCTGATTAAGATGGATTTACAGAAAGCGTATGACACTGTTGAATGGGGTTTCTTGCATCAAATGCTTAAAGCTCTGAGATTCCCTTCTCAATTTAGACATTGGGTGATGCAATGTGTGATCACTGCAACCTATTCTCTCAATCTTAATGGAGATATATTTGGATTTTTTCAAGGTCAAAGGGGTTTGAGGCAGGAGGATGCTCTATCACCATTGTTATTCACAATTTGCATGGAATATTTGTCTAGACTGATGGCTTACATAACAAATACTCATGAATTCAAATTCCACCCTCTATGTAAGCCTCTGAAACTTACACATATGATGTTTGCTGATGACCTCTTGCTTTTTTGCAAGGGAGACTCATATTCCATGCTGACTGTCTTAAGAACCTTTGCTACCTTTTCCAAGGCTTCTGGTTTGAACCTAAGCAAAGGGAAATCTAATGCCTACTTTAATGGTGTACCTGACAGTTTGAAAGCAGATATTATGCAGGTATCAGGATTAGTGGAGGGAACCCTTCCTTTTAGGTATCTCGGGGTGCCTATAAAAACTACAAGATTGAATGTTAATGATTGTAAGCCTCTCATAGACAAAGTCATTAACAGAGTAAGGGGTTTGGGGACTAGAAAGTTGTCCTATGCAGGGAGGTTAACTCTTATCCAATCTGTCCTTAAAACTCTTCACAACTACTGGGCTTCCATTTTTATCCTCCCTACTGGAGTCATTGCTAGAATTGAAAGTATCTGCAGAAACTTCCTATGGGATGGGGGTGTTGAATTCAGGAGATCTCCCTTAGTCTCATGGGACAAAGTTTGCAGACCTAAACAGGAAGGGGGCTTGGGTCTAAAGAATGACATGATTTGGAACAAAGCTTCAGTTGGAAAGCTGGTATGGTGGTTAGCTACTAAACCTGATCATCTTTGGGTGAGATGGGTAAATCACACTTATCTGAGAGGACAAAATTGGCAATCTTATTCCCCTAATACTACCTCAAGCTGGTGTTGGAGGAAAATATGCCAAACGAGAGATAACTTTTCTGAAGCATATCAGCAACAAATTTGGTCGAATCAAAATGGTCAGGAATACACTATAGCCAAGGGATATGAATGGCTAAGGGAGAAGGGGCAAAAAGTTCAATGGTATGGATGCATTTGGAATAAATGGTCCATACCAAAACACAGCTTCATTTCTTGGATTTATCAACATGGGAACATGAACACTAATGCTAAATTATATAATTTAGGGATCAAAGACGACAATACCTGCTATATCTGCGGCAGTGGAGTGGAAGACCTGGATCATCTTTTCTTCGACTGCAGGTACAGTAGAGAGGTCATCACCCTGGTAGGGGAGTGGCTGCGAATGGATATACCTTCAGCTGGGCTCTTAGCTTGGAGGTTGTCCAGAGAAGGGACTAGAGATGATAAGGGGATAATTAGTGCTGTGATCAACGCTTGTATCTACAATATTTGGCAGCAACGGAACAATTGCAGGATGAATGCTTACCTTATACGACCGTCTTCCCTTGTAAGGCAACTCATTCTGAATTTCAAGTCTCGGTTCTTGTCTGCAAAGGAGAATGGCAACCAAAGAGATGGAGGAATGGTGAGAGCTCTGCTGGAACGTTGATGAAGATGACGATTCGCGTTTTTCTTAGGGTTCTCAATTGGGGATCTGGGACTTGTTGTCTTAATATTTTGTTTTTGTTGTTTGTTCCGCCCTGGTTTTGTTGTTGGTTGTTGGGCCACGGTCTTGGGCTGTGTTAATTTTGAATGGGTGTGGCATGATGTGTGTGAGTCCGTTTTACGATCACACATATTGTTGTGTATGGTTACGTTGCTATATTTAATATACTTACATTTTACCAAAAAAAATAAGACCAACTATATCCGTCTTATTAATAAGACGGGTCATATTTGATACCAAATTGTGAATATGGGCCGAGTATGAAGGAAATGAGTTGTTAGTTGGCATTTAATAATATTTTAGAGTTACGGCTAATTAAGAGTAGACAATAGGACTGTTATGAATTGACCACACTATTACTTCTTCTCCTGCCACACGCCTCCTTCCTGTCTCCCACTTTCATTTCTCACTTCTCTCTTTCATTTCTTTCACTTCTCTCTCTTCACTCCTCAGAACTCTCTGAAATTAAAAAAAACCATAAAATTCAAAAATCATCAACAAGATCAATGAGAAAGAAGAAAATGGCAAACAAAACCCCTCCAAAAAAAGGTCCAAAGAAGGGCGCAAATGCGACTGTGGAGGAGGTGTCATTGAGATCGAAAGCCACCGGAAGGAGGAAGGTTATGGTTGAAGAAACTGCTGCTGAAGACGCCGAGATGGGTAAGTGGAGGAATCTTTGTATTTATATACGCTTTTGTTACCAATTTGTGCAATGCATGTATCCCGAGACGAGATGGGTTTTATGAGTGTTTTGGATTTGCATGTATGTTTTTAATTGATTTATTTTTCAATCTGTGAATTAATATTTGGTTTTCTTAATTTTTCTTTGTAGAAGAGGCTGTGGTGACAAAAATAAGAGGTCCAAAGGTGGTTTTGGGCAAGAGAAAGGGTGTTGTGATTGAGGATGAAGTTGATGAATCAGAAATTGAAGATTCTGAAAGTGAAGGAGTACAACCACCACCAACAGTGGCGGAAAAGAAGGGAAAGGGAAAGAGGCAAAAGCCTTTTGCAAATGAAGGTATAATGTGCCTTAGTTGTTTACCTTTTTGTGTAATATGTCACCGTGTTCATTAAATTTGAATATTTGATGTTTAATGTTGTTGTTATATGTGTTCAATAAGATGTTTTCAACTTTTCATAGATCCTTATTATGTTACCAGTTAAAATGAATCCGACGATAATATGGTGTCAAATAATTCAACTGGTAATACATAAATGTTTGATTCATTGTGGTGTACTATGGGTTTAAGCTGTTGACTATTTTGGCAAATATGTGTCCGTTTTTTAAAATCAATTTTTTGTTCGAATTCGCAAGGTAATGTGGTTACAAATTGTTGAAATATTAGTACATAGATGAAAATTTCATGTTTTGTAATATGTCTCCATCAAGAACACATATGAGACCATATTAAATTTGTTAAGTTGTAGTATGATAAAGTTTTGCTATCAATAACACAGATGTTTTCAGACATCCTATCATGTTACCAATTATACTACATGTGACATAAATAATAAGGTGGTGACAAATATTGGAAAAGAGACAACATAAAGTTCAGATGCACTCTGGTGTAATGTGGTTCACTTGTTTATCTTGTCCTCTAATATGGGACCATGCCTCCTTAATAATGTGACCCTTTCTTTGTGTTAATATAATGTTCCCATTTATATGGTAATGTGGTTACAAATAGATGAAATGACAGTACATAAATCAAAATTTGATGTTGTTGTAATATGTGTCCATTAAGAACATGTTTGTGACTATTTTGAAATTGTGAAAGTGTAATTTGAATTTTATTTCTAAACCATGGTAAAGATGTATTTAGAGATCCTTATTATGTTACCAATTATAGTAAAAGTGATATAGATAATAATATGGTCACAAATAGTTGAAAGAAGACAACATAAGTTCATATCTGTCCAGAAATTTATATGTAAAACTTGTTTGCTTTGTTGTTTAATATGTGACCATGCCTCTTTTATTGAATTAGTTAGATTTATTTCTGTGTCCATTATTTATAATTATGTGACCTTTTTTTTATTTATATTGGTTACAAATCAAAATTAGATGTTGTTGTAATATGTGTTCATTGAGAACATGTTTGTGACTATTCTGAAATTGTGAAAGTGTAATCTGAATTTTATTTGTAAACCATGGTAAAGATGTTTTCAGAGATCCTTATTATGTTACCAATTATAGTAAATGTGATATAGATAATAATATGGTCACAAATAGTTGAAATGAGAACACATAAATTTAGATATGTTCAGAAATTCATATGTAAAACTTGTTTGCTTTGTTCTGTAATATGTGACCATGCCTCTTTTATTGAATTAGTTAGATTTATTTATGTGTCCATTTGTTATGATGATGTGACCTTTTTTACTTATTTTGTGTTTTGAATTCAGATATTGTCTAGTGTTCAATCTGGTGTAAAAGTTGTTTACTTTGTTGTCTAATATGTGCATTAATGTTTGTTATATGTTCCCAGGTAAATCTAACCAACCGAAGGTGCCAGAATGTGTGAAGCCAGTTTTTGAAGTTGGGAAATGTTCAGAGAGACTGAAATCCCAAATGATTGTCCGCTTGAAGAAGCCAGTGCAAGAAAGAATGGACGAGGTAATTGCTGATGTGATTAGACCCGTGGAAAAGGAGAAAGAGGTTGAAGGTCACGGTAACCCAAGAGCGTTGTTCGAGCTGCTAAAAAAAAAGCATAGAGGATATATGGTTTGGTGGGCTTTTGGAGTTGAAGGCAAATGCATTCTATCATTTCATGGCAGACTGGTTGATAGAGTGTTACGATAACCTTTCACAAATATTTATGTTCAGTAAGAAGACCAACTTTGTCATCACCAAGCATGATGTGTATGACGTGTTCATGCTGCCATGTACAGACAGGGATGTGCAGGTGACGTCTGGCAAGTAAAAGGACAACCTAGATCGGGAGTTAGTTCTGGCGTGGAGGGAGAGATATAATATGGGTCCAACGGCTGAGATATCATTAGATAAGGTGAAAAAGGAAAGGCTGGGATTGGTAGATGGTGGCAACATGTTTAAGAAGTTATTTGTCCTATTCGCGATGGGCTCTTTCTTAGCACCCATGGTGCACAACCGTGTTAATGTTAGGATGGTCCACGCGGTGGAGACTGTTGATGATATAGTGAGGCAGGACTGGTGCTCCTATGTTTTAGCTAAGTTGAGCGACGATGTTGCATCGTACAAGAAGAATGACACAACACATGTGGGAGGCTGCCTACTATTTCTACAATTAGTTTATTTCCACCGCTTGAGTTGGAGGGGGGACCCCGTAAGTCGTGAGCTACCCTTAGTGAAGTATTGGACATACGAAGCTATCAAGTAAAGGGTGAAGGAGGAGAAGTTGCGTACAGCAGGAATGGGGGACACTTTGGTATAGGGGAGTGGCAGAATGACTTCTACCCAATCTCACGAAATCAGCCTAAAGTGTTATACCGCTTACCTGTGGATGGCCCAAATAGAGAGGCCGATGACCCAAGGACCATAACCCTCCCGCTGCCCAATGGACTGCTCAATGATGATGAACTTTGCCTGAAGTACCCAGACGTAAGTATTTGCCATGTGCCCTCTGATGAGTCATTATGTATCCATTTTTTCCCTGTTTCACTCCATATATATCTTGCATTTCTATTATCGCAGGTCCAGAAATTGAAGTGGATGACCTCAAAACGCAACCTGGAACTAGTTTCACGACTTCATAATGACATGACGAAGGAATTGGAGGCTTTTTTCACTGTCGATGTCATTGCTCAGGACGTGGTTCAAGCAGAGGAGATACAAGAAGGCAGACAGCTGAGCCAACAGCATTCTCAGTTTTCATGGACCCAAGCTTTGGAGAACAATGAAGATTTCTTTAATGATTTTCATATTATGGGGCGAATTGTGGATGAAGCCTTGACGCTCAATCTTGTGGAACCACCCTCGTTTGATCTAGGGATTGATAGCCTAGGTTTTGAAGATGGTGAGGCTGTAGAAAACCCCAACCTGAGTCTACAAACAACCAAGGAGCTGAGGCAAGGGCAGCAGTGGATGAGGCCGTGGAAGACGCCCCCGCATTCTGGAAACCCTTTGGCTGCAAGGTACAAGTGAGCATACATACGAGCAGCCAAGAAGCGTGGTGGTAAGGCATAAGTGATGGTAGTTGGGGATGACAACATTTTGGATATCGCCTACGATGTTAATATTCTGGGATGGCGTGTAGTTGTAGGTAGTTGTTGTCAGTCAACCAATTTGTAGGAGGATATTTTGAAACATGTTTGTTTTACTATTGACATAAATGATGCTTAATTTTGTAGTCATGTCATTGAACAAGTCTGTAACATAAACTGGTTTATTTTTCTTAACTTGTGAACTTTCTTAACCAAATTTGGTTGTTTCAACCGGCATGTAAAGATGTTGCCATTTGGTCTTTAAATGTTGTCAGTTTCAGTTATGTCTTTTCTTTATGAATATGGCTACAATTAGTAAAAATATGATGACATATGTATCCATGGAAAATATGTGGCCATAATATCTAATAATGTTACATTATAAGTAGCTAATAAGAACAATTGTTATATGAATGGCGAAAATGTGTCCACAAATGCTGATGTGGTTATATATAGTTAAAATAAGAATACATAATTGTTGGTGTAATATGTGACCATTAAGAACATATATGAAACTATTTTGTATTGATCAAATTGTAAACTGAATAAGTAGTTATTAAATATAATATAATGTTCACACAGAAGCATATAATGTTGCCAATTATATAATAAGTTGGATAATTGCTAATATGGTTACAAATAGTTCAAATGAGGCTACATAAATGGACTACATAGATGCTGCCAAATGAAGTTACAATATCACCACATGATTAAAAGTTCAGATATTTCACAAATGGATTACAAAAAGACCATATAGGTTCACATAAATATTAGATAGTTAGAATAGTTCAGATATTTCCTCCCAAAATACTGTAAACCCAAAATACTACACAAAGTGTCCAAAATATGGTCAGAACTTATTAAGGTGACTTATAAAAGTCGTGGAATTGGAGTGTATAACTCCGGATTTTCATATCCCTTTTTGGCCCTTTTTTTTCCCAAAACCGCTTGGTTTACATTTACTCCTACCCTTGGTAACAGAACGTATAGGTTCGAGTACGACTGTCTCATTTTGAGCAGTGTCTGGACGAGGTTCTTTAGTCCTGACTTTCTCGTGAAATAGTTTTTGGACCTGCTCATTAGCTGTAGTGTAGAGCTTGTCAACAATTGCTCTTGCATCAGGCTCATTTTGGCACTTAGCAATAAGATGGTAGAGCTTTGTCATCACAGATCGCCACCAATTTAAAGATCCATTTGCAATGGCTCTACGCATATCAGTTGGAAGAATACGACTCCACACTTCCTTTTTGGCAAATTTAGTCCATCTTCTTAAGATGTACCTATTAGGGATTTCAGTCACGGAATGCATATGGAACACGCGGATTCACTACAAAGAAAAGATTCCATAGTGACGGATAAATCCGTCGCAAATAACGATATACCGTCGCAAATATAGTATTTGCGACGGATATGAGACGGAATTATCCTGTCGCGGATAATCGTTGCAAAATAAAATTTTGCGACGGAAATTCCGTAGCAATTGAAATCCTGCGACGGACAGAGGCGTCGCAGAATTCCGTCACAAAATCTCTATCTGCGACGGAAATTCCGTCGTAAGACACTGTTCATGAAGGCCACGTGGCCTCTAAAGTCAAAGCCATAGTCAACATTTGCGACGGAATTTCCGTTGCAAATCACTGTTCATGCAGGCCACGTGGCTGCCAAAGTCAAAAATATAGTCAAGATCTGCGACGGAATTTCCGTCGCAAATCACTGTTCATGCATGCCACGTGGCCTCTAAAGTCAAAGCCATATAGTCAACATCTGCGACGAAATTTCCGTCGCAAAAAAAAAAGTTCCAGGGGGTTTACAGCATTCCCAGCTCCCCCAAATTGCTTAGAAAGCAATTACATACGGTTTCCTGCAAACACACAAAAAATTCCAGCATTTGACAAATTCACAACTTGTTCAAGACGAGATTTCTAAACAACGTTTTCGCATTAACTTAAAATAAAAGGTTTACATAAGTTTAGTACACAACAAACTTAAACTAAATACGTGTTAAGAAATCAAACGCTATTCGATATGGTTTGTACTTTAATCAAGTTACTTTGAGTTACTTGATACTTTTGAGGATTTTATCATTTTGTCTAAATTATTTTTCCACTAAATCTAAAACGAATCATATGAGATATGAAATGGTAAGGTATCATGTTTTTAAGTTTTCAAAAGAAACAAATGCTCATTTTTCCTTATTATAATCACGAGTACAACGGGTTTGTGGCTCGTGAAGCTGTCTTTCTAAAATACAAGTTTATTTCTAGAAGACAGAGTGGGAGAAATGTTTCAAGAGCCACAAAGAATGTTATGTCGCAAGAAACTGGTCTTTCTTGGCTACATGAGACGTTTTGTGTAAGACATTGTTTCTTCAAAACCTAGGAGGTTAAAGTTATCACTTGTTGAATATGATGAATTAGTGTTACTTTTAGAAAGTAAAGAGCTTGCAACTTACAAAGAAATTGTTTGATTCAAGTTATTACTTCTGGAAAGTAATGAACATATGACTTACATGAGAGTGTTTAAGTCACAACTCAATACAAGGCTTAGAGCCTTGAAAATCCGAAATAAATTCCAAGTGAATTGTTAGATATCAAAGCTTGATTGGTGGCAAAGGGTTTTGCACTATGCTTAAGTCTATTTGGATCTTCTTAGGGATTGTGTTTCATTATGATGATATACATATAACGAGTGAATCTAAAACCTACTTCTTCAATGAGAAGGAATGTATTCAATACATGTCATGAGTTTTATAGATTCTTACAATCCTAAGATAATGTACCACTTAAGAGATTGTCTTAAGTAGGACATCAATGAGTTGGAATCAATGTTTTGATCATGTTATGAAACTTTTCTCGATAGGTCGAGAAGTTGTGTTTATACATAGAGTTTAATGGGAGTTACGGTAATTTTAATTAGTCTAATATGTGGATGACATATTGATCATTGGGAATGATTTAAGACTTGGAGATATATTTAATACATCTTTAATATCAAGATTTATAGAGATAAATCCACATGATATTAGCGTCAAATAAGAAGTCTTATGTTGATAAGATTCATGACTAGTTCAATCAAGTTGAACATATTTGATTGATTCCATTTGCTTCCGCTGCCAAATCAATTAAATAGAAAATGATGTATAACACTTCATATACTTTGAGTATGATGAATTGTTTCAAATCGAATTTAAGTAATAGTTACCTAGTAAGCCATAAAAATTACCCTTAAGTGCTTGTAGAAGCATTAAGGATGTAAAGCAAAGTGTTTTTGATGCAATTTTGTCTAAGGATGTTACACAAATGACAATTGACAATTGAGATTGCGCATGGTTTCCGACAAAACCATAATCAAAACACATTAGGATGGTTAAGATACCATTGTGGCTATGTTATTTAAGAAATAGATTTTCTAGAATCGTTCTAGGCAATAAAGAACAATGAGAAATATTTACAACGGAAATTGAGTACACTTGCAATCATGAGATGTGCAAGAAGGATGAGTCCCGCACACTGTGAAAACAGTGGAAGCTATTCTAAGGCTAGAAGGCCTATGTCTTGATTGGATCTCAACACGTACTCATAAAGTTTTGTAATGCAAGTGTATACATTACAAAGGAAAACGAGTATGTAGTAAGGTTGAGTAAGGTACAAGAAGTTGATAAAACCTACTAACCAAAGCCTTCTCAGAGGCTTAACATGATGAGTCATGTCATTTCAATTAAATTGAGATGAACAACCACATTCAAGATCAAACTGGATTATAGAATATGAAGTAGTAATCAGGCATTGACTATTCATATGTGATAATCGCATTTGTCATTTGAGTTTTACTTTAAAACTCTTTTATTATACTCTGTTACATCCAAACGGGTTGTATGACGATATTGAAACCCGTTAAAGTGAACCCGGATTAACATAGTATTCGCCCATAGTCACTTGTATGAGGTGACGTCTCGAAGTGACTAGAGTGTGATACGATTGATGGCAAGTTCAGTGCCATACAGTCATGTGAGATGACTAGTCGATCACATAGGCAGACTGTTAGGAACACTTTGTCGGGCAGTGACCGCTTATAGAGTTCTGGCAAATTTATATAGCCCGGTCGTGGCGAAAGCTACAATAGTATTCTAATGAGTCGATTCTTTTGACTAAAGACTATTCGCCTAAGATGGCACAGTTTCAGATTAGCTTTGATTTATGTTACTACGACCTTCGTAAATGGGGTCAAATGGGCATATTTTGGGTTATGATGGTTGTGGCTCGTCGAAGGGAATAGTGCGATAAGAATTGTCCACCCCCTTGTCAGGGTTAAAACAATATCTCAGGGCCACTCGAGGAGTAATGAACTGGATATGCGTGGCCACGCTCGGAAGGTTTCTATGGTAGAAAATTCCGGTCAATCAGTTATTCTCCAGATCGAGGAAATCACTCTTGATATGATCACTTGCAAGTACGACCTGAAAGAAACCTTGCATTGAGTGGGAGATAGTAATAGGACAAGAGAATTGGTGACGCACACTTGTCGAGGACAAGTGGGAGATTGTTGGAATATGTGTCCTCCAACAATAATGCGATCACAATTGTCGATCATATTGATCACATATTTAAATCTCATAACAAGAATACAAAAGGGATGATACATTACATATATAGTCAACTGGTCCACACATATCGGTAATGATTGGCTGGCTAGAGTTTGACATTACTGTCGTGCGACGGTGGTGATCAGTTGATCCCTTGAGGTCACACCTAAAGGACGATTCCCTTAATTGAAAAAGGTTAATTAATTGTATGTCGATACGGATTAATTAATTCCTTAAAATTGAAGAAATTATTATCATAAGAGAGAAAATGACATCTTATTATAATGTGATTAAATAAGATTTTATTTAGTAATTTAAGAAGTTATATTACTAAAATTAATCGGTGTTTACGAAACACGCGAGATGAGAATGATAAGTTAGTTATAATTACAAGATGTTGTGAATTATACTAACTAGTATTTAAATGACCATTTTATGTGAAAGTAATTTTGAATTACTAGTCAATTTGTTAAATGTGATTTATTTAATTTGTAAATGATATTTAATTTGTTAAATATGTATTTTAAATTAAAACATGACATAAGACATGTCACATGACATACAATTGTACAATTGACAAAAATAAAATGGACTCCATATTACATATGATAACCGAAATTGGTGGGCAAATTTTAGAAGTTTTGTCTTATTCATTTGTCTTATTCATTTCTCTATGACACTTGATAGTGACTTGACCATGACAAAGCCTTACACTAATTTGTCTTATGAAGACAAAAAGGAAAAAGAATTAGGGTCTTAATACCAACCTACCCACCGGTTTTTGACCATAATAATTGAGAGATTTTTCTCAATTTTCATCATTCTCTCATGTTTTATGAAAAACAACACTCTCTCTCTCTCTTGTTTTTCAAGGTATACGACTGCCCTGTCAAATTTTGGCATCGTTGCCGGGGAGGTGGCGCAATTTTGTTGCTTTATTTAAGTTTGTTTCTCGTCTCAAGGAATTTATTCCTTGAGACTGATCTCATTTTTGCAAAGTTTTTGATTAGCTTCGCAGGTTAGTTGTTGCTTTGTGAAATCTATTTACCAGAATGCCTAAGTTAGCCAGCCATTTAGAGCCTACTGTGGATTCACTTCCAACAGGTTTCCTATTACCCATTACTGATCAGGGAAACTTTGGAATCCACCCATCTTACATACAGCTGGTAGAGAGAAATCTCTTTAGGAGGGTACCTGAAGAAGATCCATGCAGGCATATAGAGCTGTTTACAGAGTATTGCTCTACCATTCCCCTTTCTGCTGGCGTGACACAAGACAAAGTAAAGGGAGCTCTCTTTCCCTTTTCTTTAGCTGATGATGCCCGGGAGTGGTTGAGAGATCTTGATAGGGAGGCAGCCGGTGTAACCGACTGGAATTCCCTTGCTTTAGGCTTTTACAGGCGATATTTTCCACCGCAGCGCACCAATGCCTTGAGAGCTCAGATTAATTCTTTTGAGCAGCTGTCTACTGAAGATTTTAATGGGGCTTGGACTAGGTTCAAGAAGCTTATCCGTTCTGTGCCTCATCACGAGTTCAAGAAATGGTTCCTTTGTACCCAATTCTACAATGGGTTATATCGGAGCGAGAGAGCTATTCTTGACAGCGTAGCTAAGGGAAGATTCACGAAGAATGTTGAAGACGACCAAGGGTGGCGTCTCATTGAGGAGATGGCTATTCATGTCTCTGAATATGGAAATCCCCGAGGTAGTGAGCAAGTTATTGAGTCAGCAGCTGCTGCAGTGGAAGGTCCTAACAAAAGTCTAGGTATATGGAGATTACAGAAGTTTCAGGCGAGAGTGCTCAGGTTTGTTCGATTACTGAGTATGTTGAGCTATGTGGTAGATATGGTATGGAAAGGCATGACCCTATTGTATGCCTGGCGAGTACAGAGCGTGTCCTTGCTTATCAGAAATACAAGCAAGGAGTTCCTTTTTCTCAGTTGTACGAAGAAATAAGGAATACTCCTAGTCTTTATACGCCAGCGCCGCAACCGGTTTCTCCTCCTGCAAATCAAGAAATTGCTGAACTAAAATCCTTTATGTTTAGCATAACACAAAAGTTTCAGCAGAAGTGCAATAAGAAATAAAGAAACTGTCATAGCGGAGTTGAGAGAACAAGTCGCGCAGTTAACACTCGTGAAAGACCAAGCCAAGCCTCTACCGACATGCGATTCAGCCAATGCAGTGAATCTCCAAGTTGGCCTTACTCATGAAGAGCCAAAAGTACCAGAAGACGGGGTTTTGATAGTGAAGATACCCCGGAGGATGATATAGATGAGTTTCTGGACGAAATTGTTGCTGCGTGTGTTCCAGACACTCGATCGAGTGAAAAATCTACTCGATCGAGTGATTTAATTCATCCTGTCACTCGATCGAGTGATAATTATAGTCGATCGAGCAGTGCACAAATATAATCGAGGATGGTCGATCGAGTGATATACTTACTCGATCGAGTAAGTTTGCTGAAGAAATCACTCGATCGAGTGATAAAAACGCTCGATCGAGTAAGGCAGAAAAAGGGAATGGTCGATCGAGTGAGGAATGTGGTCGATCGAGTATTTCTCAACATGCAATCACTCGATCGAGTGATAAAAGTACTCGATCGAGTACCAGAAGCGGAGGAGATCCTATTTTACTATCTAATTCCGCTACCGTGTCATCTTCCCCTGCTGTGGAGACGTCACGCACTGATAAAGGTAAAGAGAAAGTTGCGGGTCAACTCATTGCTACCAGAGTGCTCTTCCCAGGTCGTCTGAAGGATGCAAAGATCGAGTGACAGTATGGTAAGTTTATGGACGTTGTGAAGAATCTTCAGGTAACTGTCCCTTTTACCGAACTTGTTACTCAGGTACCTACTTACGCTAAGTTTATGAAAGATATTATGACGCGTATGAGAGATTTAAGTGAATTTGAGACAGTTTCATTTATGGAAGAGTCTAGTAATTTGCTTTTAAACAAGGCTCCACCCAAAATGAAAGATCCGAGTAGCTTTTCTATTACCTGTATTATAGGCAATATGGTTATTGATAAGGCTCTTTGTGATTTAGGAGCCAGTGTCAGTGTCATGCCCCTATCTGTCTGCAAGAAACTGAACATGAGTCACCTTAAAGTGACTAACATTACCCTACAGATGGCTGATAGATCTGTTAGGAAGCCCTTAGGTGTCTTAGAGGACGTGCCTGTAAAATTAGGCAAGCTCTTTATTCCAGTGGATTTCATTGTTTTAGACATAGCTGAGGACACTCGGACCCCAATTATCTTAGGAAGACCATTCCTTTGTACAGCTGGGGCCGTCATTGATGTCAAACAAGGGCGTTTGACTCTTGCAGTAGGGGATGACGCGATCACTTTCAGTCTGCCTAGTACTTTGGCTCGGCCAATGATAGAGGATACTTGCTATTCGGTTGATATTATTGACGAGTCTATTTATGACTTCTGGTCGGGTTCTCTTATAAAGGACCCGCTAGAAGCTCATATGCTTTTTGATGAGTGTGCAGATAGCCCAGACGACGATGATGCTGTGTTGGATTTGCTTGTTGATGATTTAGATGAGCCTGAACTCACCGAAGCTGAGGGAGAGCAAGTGGAACAGATGATTAGCACTCTTTGCTCCATTGAGATAAAGGTACCAGAGCGTAAGCCTCTCCCTTCTCATCTAAAATAGGTTTTCTTAGACGATACTGAGCAATTTCCAGTCATTGTTAGTGCTAAGCTTGATAATGATCAGTTAACCTCTTTGTTAGCTGTACTTAAGAAAAACAGGAAAGCATTGGGTTATTCATTGGACGATATCAAGGGGATTAGTCCCGATATTTGTATGCATAGGATAGAGCTGGAGGAAGATCACAAACCTTGCGACAGGGTCGGTGTGCAGATCAACCGAAGATGCAGGATGTTGTGATGGCTGAGGTAATGAAGCTGCTCGACGCAGGTGTTATTTATTCAGTTGGTCACTCTAAATGGGTGAGTCCAGTGCAAGTAGTCCCGAAGAAAGGAGGGACAACTGTAGTTAAGAATGATAAGAATGAGTTAATACCTACTCGAGTAGTGACTGGTTGGCGGATGTGCATAGATTACAGACAGCTTAATGCCGCCACCAAGAAAGATCACTTTCCCCTTCCTTTTATTGATCAAATGGTAGAAAGGTTAGCTTCTCATAAATTTTTCTGCTATTTAGACGGGTACTCTGGGTTCTTTCAGATCCCTATACACCCAGACGATCAAGATAAGACTACATTTACTTGTCCTCAGGGCGTTTTTGCTTATCGCAGGATACCTTTTGGTTTGTGTAATGCCCCTGCCACCTTTCAAAGGTGTATGATGGGGATATTTTCAGAGTATATTGAGTCTATTATGGAAGTTTTCATGGACGATTTCAGTGTTTATGGATGTGATTTTTCTAACTGTCTGTCTAACCTTGAGAAAGTGTTGCAGCGCTGTATTGAGGTTAATCTTGTGCTGAACTGGGAGAAGTGCCACTTTATGGTCAACGAGGGAGTTTTCATAGGGCACTTAGTTTCTGATAGGGGAATAGAGGTTGATAAAGCAAAGGTGGAAGTGATTCAACAATTACCACCTCCTGTCAATGTTAAGGGGGTGTGGAGTTTCCTTGGCCATGCCGGTTTTTATTGCCGGTTTATCAAGGACTTCACAAAAATTGCTAAACCACTTACACAGTTGCTACTTAAGGATGCCCCTTTTGTGTTTACTGATGAGTGTCTTTCTGCTTTTCACAGGTTAAAGCAGGCTTTAGTCTCTACGCCGATCATACAGCCTCCCGACTGGGACTTGCCGTTTGAGATAATGTGTGATGCCAGTGACTATGCACTAGGAGCGGTGCTAGGCCAAAGGACAAAGCTCTGAATGCTATCTACTATGCGAGCCGAACTCTGGATGAGGCTCAAGTGAAGTACACTACCACTGAGAAAGAGCTGCTAGTTGTAGTCTATGCCTTAGAGAAGTTTCGTTCTTATTTAGTTGGGTCAGAAGTTACTGTTTTTACTGACCATGCAGCTTTGAGGCACCTCCTTGCCAAGAAGGAGGCTAAACTACGGCTATTGAGATGGATACTCCTTCTTCAGGAGTTTGATTTGAAGATTAAGGATAAGAAAGGAGCTGAGAATGTTGTAGCTGATCACTTGTCGCGACTGATGCGACAAGAAGGGGAAGATTCTCTACCTATTGATGACTCTTTCCTTGATGATACTTTAATTGCTGTTATATCATCTATTGTTAACCAAGAGCCTTGGTATGCAGATATAGCTAACTTCGTTGTCAGTGGCAAGCTGCCGCCTGACCTTTCTCATCAGCAGAGGAAGCGTTTTCTGTATAACGCTAAGCAGTATTTCTGGGACGATCCTTATTTGTTTAAGGAATGTGCAGACGGTCTCTACAGACGGTGTATTCCGTAGTGGGAGGCCAAAGTAGTCCTGGAAGGCTGTCACTCCTCTTCCTATGGTTGTCACCACGGTCCATCGCGCACCGTGACTAAGGTAATTCTGTCTGGTTTTTACTGGCCTTCTTTGTTTGCTGATGCTAAGTCTTTTGTTTCAGCTTGTGATGCTTGCCAACGATCAGGGAACATTTCAAAGAGACATGAGATGCCACAAAACGGTATATTAGAGGTTGAGGTTTTTATGTCTGGGGCATTGATTTCCAAGGACCGTTCCCGTCTAGTAAAGGTAACAGGTATATCTTAGTGGCTGTAGATTATGTGTCGAAATGGGTTGAGGCCATTGCCTCACCCCATTGTGATGCCAAGACCGTGATACAAATGTTCAAAAAGGTCATATTTCCCCGATTTGGTGTCCCTAGGGTCGTCATTAGTGATGGTGTAATGCACTTTAAGGAAAAGAAACTAACTTCTATTCTGTCTAAAGTTGGTGTCCAACACCGGCGTGGTTTGAACAATCATCCCCAAACTAGTGGTCAGGTTGAGGTCTCTAATCGCGAGTTGAAAGAGATCTTGTCTAAGTTAGTTTCTAAATCACGGAAGGACTGGAGTCTTAAATTAGAAGACACATTATGGGCCTCTGAATCGCCTTTAAGACACCAATTGGTGCATCACCTTATAGGTTAGTTTATGGGAAATCATGTCACTTACCTGTTGAATTGGAATGTAAGGCTTGGTGGGCAATTCGTGAGCTTAACTTTGATCCTAAGTTGTGTGGTCAGAATCGTCTTTTGCAGCTAGATGAGTTGGAGGAGTTTAGGCTAAATGCCTATGATAGCTCGCGCATATACGAAGAAAAGACGAAGAGATGGTATGACAAGAGAATTCTACCTAGGGAGTTTCATGTTGGGCAAAAGGTGCTGCTGTTTAATGCCCGATTGAGATTGTTTCATGGCAAGCTGAAGTCCAGGTGGAGTGGTCCTTATACGGTGACAAACATTACCAAATTTGGATCCGTGGAGCTCAAGACTCAAGGTAGTAGGTTCAAGGTGAATGGGCAATATGTGAAGCATTATCACGAGGCAAATGAAGCGGATAATCGTGTTGAAGTCTTGTACTTCAAGAGCTAGACGCGCCGCTAATTGATGCCGAAAGGTCGTGCGGGACCTTATAAACCAGCGCTCTCCGGGAGGCAGCCCGGACTGTTTTATTGTACTTTTGTTGAACACTTTATTTTTCTTTAGCTTTTTGTTGAACTTTAGACGCTGTTTTACGAACTTTTTAAGCTCTCCTTGTCTTTTAACGCGTATTTTGCAGGTCCAGTTACTCGATCGAGTAGTTTTTCTACTCGATCGAGCACTTTTTGGGTTTTATTCACTCGATCGAGTGATATTTGATACGTGTCGTTAAGCGTATACAAATTAATAATTTATAATCCTATCTTAATCTCAAAAATAACAACGTAGTTAAGGATAAGTAGGGTCGATCCCACGGAGAGACTGGAAAAACTAATTAACTATATAGTACTATTTTCTACTAACTTAGATATATATACCATAAGTTACGTATTTACGGCTATTAACATTATGTACGATTAGGGGGGTTTTCATTGTGATTAGGTAACTAGACGAACGGAACCAAATACTAAAGCAAGACCGAAGTAAAATACCCCATTAAGCACATATTCTTCTGGTAATCTTAGCATGTCAACCAATTACTGTTTACGTCAAATCTCCAGATTATTTATAGATTAACTACGGAATTCAAGGTAACAAGAATTCCCTATCTTCTCTTAGATTACAATTGACCTGAACTAAGCCAAGATCAATTCTTAACTAATCGACCGATGTAAGTTTGTCACACCCTACTAAAGACTGAATTAGCAGCATTATTGAACCAAGAAAATATCATTAACCCAATTAACCCGTTTAAGTGTCGTCAATACCCGAAAGATTAACTGACCAGATTTTACTCCTAGCTTAAACTAAACCTCAATTTGCAGAGATTTACCTAAACTAGTTGCTACTGGAATTATGTGACTCGAACTAAGCCATAATCACACAATTAGCATAGTTAACAATCTCAGGCCATAATAAGATAACAAATTATAAACTGAAGATTGCAACTTACGATTAAGAACGAGTAAAATTTCGGATACAAATAACTGAAAGATTAACAATAAATATCCAACGGTTTCCAATACTAAAATTAATCAACGAAAATGAACCATAAATTGAATACAAGAGAGGTAGAGAGAACTTAATTACTGCCCGGAATTTGTAGTCGGAACTTCGGATTGTCGCACCTCAGGATCCGCCCCAAACTCGCCCTTACTCGACCGTGTGCTACGACTCCGCCCGAGTACATCTCCTACGGCTCTCACGACCCAATTAGGTCTCAAATCGTCACTTTATTTCGCTCAATATCTATAAAATATATCTAGGTATTCGGCTTCTCACCTCCTCTATTCTGATAGAGAACCTGGTATTTATACTCATCTTGGGATTATATGGGATTGAATTTTGCGAGATATGAGATATGCTTTGTGCGCAAAATACGGAATAGATCGAATTCCAGATGGAGCTACCATCATTGTGATAATTTTGTGGTTCCAGTAGCTTCTCTTCTTATTTTGTTATTTTGTGGTCTTTTATTTGTCTTTGTCCACGGCAACTTCCAAAGTGTACATAAAGTCTTGGGCATTTCCTTTGTTTGTTTGATCCAACTGCGTAGCTCGGCCCATATCCTCTCGGGTTATAATTTGGTTACACAGTAATTAAGCCCATTTGCATTTAAAATAATAATAACAGTAATTAAATATCGAAACTAACGAATATATAATATATTACTCAAATAATGCGAAAGACGACCGTATAAATATACAGATAGAGGTTATAAATATGGGTAAATATCGTCTTATCAATATTCTTACTCGATCGACCAGAGCCAAAATCGCGTTTACTCGATCGAGTGGTTTTCTACTCGATCGAGTCCTTCCATATACCAGTTTGCTCGATCGAGCCGTTCCAAGTTACTCGATCGAGCAATTATGTCTTCCAGCTGCTATTTTACGTCTATGGAGCTACTGCTTGACTTTCTTTGACCTCCCATGTTCATGGTCGGTTCGGGGAGGTCCCTCTATATGACATTTTGTAAGTTTTCTGACTCCACTTCATTCTCCTTTTCTCTTCAGTTTGCATTTCCTTCCCTATTTTTGGTACAATGAGGGCATTGTACGGTTTGGTTTGGGGAGGTATGAATCCATATCTGTGTCTGTCTGCATGTTTTTCTTGTTTCGCTTGCACGTTTAATTATTTTCGCATGCATTGTTGTTTTAATTAATTCAAAAACCATAAAATTCAAAAAATTTCATGTTTAATTTGAGTCGGAACGTTTGAACATTGACGCTACATTGAATCCTTACTTGAGCCTTGCATATTCTTGACATTTAGTTGGCATAATTATGTGCATGATCTACGAGTTTTTGTTTCTCTCTTATCTGAACGAATAGACTTGACTCTTATATCAGCGAGCTACATTACATTCTGAGGTTAGAGCTTTATAAACTGGTGACATTCATGACCGGTTCCATCTAGGATGTGAGTAGTACTCTCTTTAAGGCATGTAACATCAATTTGCATAAACATGAGTCTAGTCTTATTAATACCTGTATGCATTCGGTCTGTGGATGGTGACACATGTTAGGAGAGGCAGTTCCCGTTATTTCATTCTACCCATGAGCCCCACATAGCCAAATTGCCTTTTTGTCCTTTTAACTACTTTCTATAATACTTCCTACCCTAGCCGAGCTAGTGACGAGTAGCTGTTTGGAATGTTTTACTGCAGTTTGTTTATTTTTATCTGATTTTCAGCAGTTGGTGGAAGAATTGAAGGGAATGAAAGAAAAAAAAATTTGGTGTTTCGTGAGTAGAGTGCATGGTTTTTGCACCGTTTCATCTTGTTATATTGAGTACGAAGTTGGGATGCAGTTCAAATTTGGATGTCGTTGTTGCTAGCCTGGCTATTAACCCCACATATCCAAATTCATCTTAGCCCCTTCTTACCCATTAACTCATTTACCCAAATGTAAGTCCTCGGCATGTGTCTTGGTCATTAGTATGGTTGGAATGCGTATGTATGGTTGTAGAGACTTTATTCATGTTAGCTGCATGCATGTCCTTATAGGTCGAGTTAGGTGAGTGTATTTACTTCTTTCTATCTTTCACATATATACTCACCTTGTGCCTAATTCTGAGTGATGAGCGACCCGTGAGAGTCCGATATCTTTTGAGTCTCGCAAGGTCGACGGTTCGGTAAGTCTAAAACATTGATTTAACTCGTTTGCACTTCTCTTTTGCCACTTTGTCAGTTGTTGCATTAAACTGGTTCTAGTGGGTGATTTGTAGCTGATGCTGTTGGAATATGTGTCCTCCGACAATAATGCGATCACAATTGTCGATCATATTGATCGCATGTTTAAATCTCATTTTAAGAATACGTAAGGGATGATTCATTTTTATAGTCAACTGACCAACATTAATCGGTAACGATTGGCTTGCTAGAGTTTGACGTTACTGTCGTGGGACAGTGATGGTTAGTTGAACCCTTAAGGTCACACCTAAAGGATGATGCCCTTATCTATAAAGTTGATTAATTGTATGACGATACAAGTTGATCAATTCCTTAAAATTGAACAATTCAATTGTGAGAGAGAATAATATTTTCTTATTGTAATGGGATTAAATGAGATTTATTTTATTAACAAAAAGCTTTGTTACTAAAATTGTTCATTGTTTGAGAAACAATAGAGATAAGAATGAATGGTTAATTATAATTACAAGATGTTGTGAATTATAATTTTATGACCCATTTTATTTATGTGATCAAGTATCACTAATCAATTTGTTGTATGTAATTTAATTAATTTACAAAATGATATTTATGTGATAAATGTGCATTAAATTAATTAATAACATGTAACATACTACATGTGACATATTGTGTGACAAATGACAAATTGACAAAATAAAATGGTAGTCCACTTTATATAAGTGGACCGAAATGGTGGAAGTATGGTGGATTGTGGTTGTTTTATTTTAAGAGATAAAATAAGATGTAATCATGGCTACTCCTTACTAGCCTTACAACCTACACCACTTTCTTACACACCTATATTTTGATAAGAGAAAAAGAAAAGCATAGATGCTTTTTTGGCCTCTAGTTGGTCGGCCACACTACTCTTATTTTGAGTAGTGTTGGTTCCTTCTTTCATTTATTCCTACACTACCATTCATTTCTCATGCATACTCTCTTACTAATATTTATTTCTCTTTCATCAAGACTTGAGAAATCTTGATCCAAATTGTTCATAGAGATTACTAAAATTATTAATGTAATATATGAGTGTTAGTAATCATTTTTAAGGTAAACTACTAAACTAATATCTGGCTAATATTATTTAGTGGGGATAAGGGATAATCTTGGGTGCAATCAAGAGGAGTGACTTCTACACTTGAGGTCTTTGGAGGATCATCCTTATATTCATGGAAAGCTCAAGAACTAACAAGAAGGAGATCTTGTTGGTGCCCAATATGACCGAAATTTTGTTGGTGAGAAAATGATTTTCTCTTTTTGTTATTATGTTTGCATGCATAATATTTTTGTAATTAATTTTATGACTAAATTAATTAGTAACATATATGAATATGTTATAGTAATGAGATATAGATTTCTAACAAGCGGTATCAAGAGCCTTGGTTGTTTGCATGCAAATCGGTTATAGTTTTTCCGAGTTATACGATTAACATATAAAACTCATAAATTTGTGTTATTATGATATATCACTAAATAAACTATGCATGTTAAAGTTTCTGATCCTAAAATGTATTTAGGATATTTTGGTTTATTTATGGATTTTTATTGTTCATTTTATATAATATTGGCATTAAAATGTGATTTTTATGATAAAAATGTCATTTTTGGACGAAAATTAGCTAAACTTTGAATTTTTCAGTGGTTTTTGGATATGTTTTCACATATATTATTTTTAGATGATCTGGAAATTTTCAGAACTTTTGGAGGTTTTATGCTCGAAATATGGATTTTTCATGATAAAAATCGGATTTAGATGAAAAATAGGTTAATATGAGATAAATTTCGAATCTGGTCATAGACATTTAGTATGTTGTCACATGAAATTTTACAAGATGTTTGTAAAATAATAGGCTATAATGAAGTCTTCATGCATGATTTATGAATTTTTGATGAAAAATAGCATAAATAGTGACTTAATTAGTGAATAATTGCTAAAACATACTTCATGACTAAGGAAAAACGTCACATGTTGCATTTTATTATCTTTTTCAGATCTAAAATTTAAAAGTTGATGTATATAATTTTTCTCATGTTGTTATGATTATAATTGATAAATCCGATAAACCGCAACATTGTTCTCCCGATAAATTTCGAAATTTTTAAACTAAGTTTTTGAACATTATGAGTGTCATGGTATTTTTTCATAATGTTCTTGAGTTTAAATTTTGAATTTTGAATTTATTTGAAATTTTTATGATTTATTTGGAGTTTATAACATTTTATTGTAATTTTGAGTCCATTAATGAACAATTTTAAGATATATAAGTTAATTATAGTCAAATAGTTAGTGGAGACTAATTTTGAGTCCTAAGTTGGTTAGGTTAATTAACTTGTGCATAAATATGAATTTATGTATTTTATTGTGATTTTAAAAGATTCAATCACGCAAATCCGTAAAAACCGATTAATATACGATATTGGCTCCTTAAAGGCGATTTAGCATAAAATTGGGCATGTTCGTACATATTATAATGCTGCATTTTATTTATGATTATCATAATTTTATTTTATGTAATTTTTGAATTATGTAATTTTACTTAGTATGGCCTTAGTTTTTAATTGGTATTACCCGAAATGTATGGGAATATCGATTCGGTTGTAATTTTTTGTGATCTCGTATCACCGTTTTGTAATTTAATAGATTTATTTTATTTTAATTACAAATGTATAATAGGAAATTATGTAATTTGTTATGTAATTTATTTATTCCGGAGTTCCTTGAAGACGGTGTCACTCAAGAAGGCGATACATAAAGACGGTGTTACCTTGAGATGCGTGCCAAGAACTGAAGTTCAAGGGACCAATGGAGTTGGTTTCCGAATATGTAATAGTTAATTAGATTTTCTTTTTTAGGAAGGCCATACTAGGATTTAATTTATGCTTTGCATTTTATTTATATGTTGCATGCATCGCTAAATCGCCATAACTAAAACATGCATTATCTTTTAATCGAGTTTATCGACCGTGTCAATTAGAATTATCGTAGTTCACCGCTTTAGTTCACTTAAAACGTGATAGATAATAAATTGACATGACCTCTCGCTAAAAATAAACAATTGAGACATAGCCTTACCAAAAAGTAGAAACCATGAAAACCTATTTCGCGAGGGAGTGCCCTCGGCCATCCCGAGGTACAAACCTTGTTACGTAGGGGAAGTGGGTGATAAATGTCTATGCACCGAATTCGTGTTGATGAAGGTTTCATCGGCTATCCCGTGCCCAAGTTGATGTGAATTTGGATCATGGACACATTTATTTGAAATTTGGATTGACCTCAATGGAAGTATTCGTGACCGTAGTCGCACGTGTTCCGGGCTATAGATAAATATTAGAGTAATTTTTATCGACCGAGAATTCTAAAAGTAGAATCGATTAAAGAGTTAGTCCACCGAGTTATATTGATAAGGGTTTCATCGACTATCCCGTGCCCAAATTAATATGAATTTGGATCTCGGAATCATTTATCATAGTTGGGTAGAGGTCACTATGTAAATGCTTTACTTGTTATTTACAAGTATTATTAATAAAACGATAAATGTTAAGTTTTCCACTATTCCGTTATCATATTGTTCTATTTCTTTACCACAATTCATATACGATATCATTTCGATTTTTGATTCAAATCTCCATTAAAACTTCGTAACTAAAGACAAATATGAATTTGCTTCTAAAACCTCAAATGAACCATTGCTAAGGATCTCTTGTAAAGAGTATAGATTAAAGTTATTCATTATCAAACAGGTTTTTGATTCTTGACTAACATATCTACTTACAATGAATTGTTTCTCATATGCTTAATTAAATTAAGTACCTTGAAGCGATAAATGGTTTTGGTGATTAGATTTGTCAGAATTCGTAATTGACCAAAATAAAGCAACCACTTCAATGAAAGTTTTAAGACTAAAACGATTGAATTGAAGAGTAGTCTTCATAAGATTCAACTTTGCTTCTTTAAGTAAAGATTCTTTGAAATGAGTGGGAGGATTCTCTTAAACCGTTAAGAAAAGGACGAGGTTAAAGAAGTAAAGATTATAATGGAATTGATACAAGGTAATGTTAAAAGTAAAGTTATTGAGAAATGACGATACTAAACCTATCAATCCCGACCAATAAACTTTCCACTGTCTTAAATGTTGGACACTAGAAAGGAAACTACCCCAAGTTGTTAAAGAATAAGCAAGTTAGTTGTGGGACATCTAATAAGACTTAGTTCTTTATTTATTTGATTGACATAAAATTTGCTAGTACCATTTCGTCAATATTAGAAACCGATGGTGGTTTTTATCATTGTATGCGATACATAGAATGATTAGAATATGACGACTAGCAACAATAATGTTGAGAGATAAAGTCATTATGTACTAAATCTAGTTTTTGGGTTTAGAGTTGTACTTAATTGTGACTATTAAGTGAATAAACTCTAAATAAGAATATGAACTTGTTAAGATACAAAAAGAGGTTTCACTTTTGTGACCCTATACACCATGATTTGATGTATGGCTAGCCCATTATCAAGGTGATTATATTATAAACCAAACTAGAATAATATATCATAAAGATGATGCAAGACTCAAATTGGTAAGCCAAGATCAAACCTAAGATTCTAGCATGATGAACGCAAAGAGTTATCGATTACTCTTGAAACCATTAGATCTTATGGTATATGCGTATCTTGTATTCAAAGCAAGATGTCTCGTGCCTTTTGGTTGAAAAGGAGATCGAGAATGTAAATCATTGATACAGAATAGGTTGATCATTTACTTTTATCAACGATTTAAGTTGACGCTAATGTGTTCACTTAATAAGATAAATAGAGAAATTTTTGAAGAATTTCAAAGAGTTCAAGGAATCACGATTTAATCGTGATGGGATTATCAAAGTGAAGACTTTGATATAAGCCAAAGGAAATGTGATATAGTATCACAAGTTAATCTCTCTTAGCATACATTATGGGATAATGTGTGGTTGGATAAAGAATTCAAACGCTATTCGATGTGGTTTGGACTTCAATCAAGTTACCTTGAGTTACTTGACCCTTTTGGGGATTTTATATTTTGTCTAAGTTATTTTTCCACTAAATCTAAAACAAATCATATAAGATATGAAATGGTAGGGTACCATGTTTGTAAGTTTTCACAAGAAACAAATGCTCATTTTTCCCTTTCAATTATCACGAGTACGACGGGTTTGCGGCTCGTGAAGCTGTCTTTCTAAAATACAAGTTTATTTCTAGAAGACAGAGTGGGAGAAATTATTCAAGAGCCACAAATAATGCCACAAAGAATGTTATGTCGCAAGAAACTGGTCTTTCTTGGCTACATGAGACGTTTTGTGTAAGACGTTGTTTCTTCAAAACCTAGGAGGTTAAAGCCATCACTTCTTGAAGATGATGAATTAGTGTTACTTTTAATTTGACACAAAGAGCTTAAAGTAAAGAGCTTACAACTTACAAAGAAATTGTTTGATTCAATTTACTTCTGGAAAGTAATGAATATATAACTTACATGAGAGTATATAAGTCACAACTCAATACAAGGCTTAGAGCCATGAAAATCCGGAATTAAAGGCTTGATTAGTGACTAAGGGTTTTTGCACTAATAAAGAGAGATTTCAAAGCTTGATTGGTTGCAAAGGGTTTTGCACTAGTTGAAATGCCGAAGACTATTTGGATCTTCTTAGGGATTGTGTTTCATTATGATGATATACATATAGCAAGTGAATCTAAAACCCACTTCTTCAATTAGAAGGAATGTATTCAATACATGTCTTGAGTTTTGTAGATTCTTGCAATCCTAAGATAATGTGAAACTTAAGAGAGGGTCTTAAGTAGGACATCAATGAGTTAGAATCAATGTTTTGATCATGTTATAAAACTTTTATCGATAAGTTGAGAAGTTGTGTTTATACATGGAGTTTAGTGGGAGTTATGGAAATTTTAATTAGTCTTATATGTGAATGACATATTGATCATTGGGAATGATTAAAGACTTTTGGAGTAATATAATACATCTTTAATATCCAGATTTATGTAGATAAATCCACATGATATTAACGTCAATAAGAAGTCTTATGTTGATAAGACTCATGACTAGTTCAATCAAATTGAACATATTTGATTGATTCAATTTGCTTCCGCTGCCGGATCAATTAAATGAGTAATGATGTATAACACTTCATATACTTTGAGTATGATGAATTGTTTCAAATCGAATTTAAGTAATAGTTACCCAGTAAGCCAAAAAGATTACTGATATGTGCTTGCAGAAGCATTAAGGATGTAATGCAAAGTGTTTTTGATGCAATTTTGTGTAAGGGTGTTACACAAGTGACAATTGACAATTGAGATTGCGCATGGTTTCCGACAAAACCATAATCAAAACACATTAGGATGGTTAAGATACCATTGTGGCTATGTTATTTAAGAAATAGATTTTCTAGAATCGTTCTAGGCAATAAAGAACAATGAGAAATATTTACAACGGAAATTGAGTACACTTGCAATCATGGGATGTGCAAGAAGGATGAGTCCCGCACACTGTGAAAACAGTGGGAGCTATTCTAAGGCTAGAAGGCCTATGCCTTGATTGGATCTCGACACGTACTCAGAAAGTTTTGTAATGCAAATGTATACATTACAAAGGAAAACGAGTATGTAGTAAGGTTGAGTAAGGTACAAGAAGTTGATAAAACCTACTAACCAAAGCCTTCTCATAGGCTTAACATGATGAGTCATGTCATTTCAATTAAATTGAGATGAACAACTATATTTAAGAACAAAATGGATTATAGAATATGAAATAGTAATCAGGCATTGACTATTCATATGTGATAATCGCATTTGTCGTTCGTTTTACTCTAAAACTCTTTTATTATACTTTGTTACATCCAAACGGGTTGTAGATACAACATTGAACCCCGTTAAAGTGAACCCGGATTAACATAGTATTCGCCCATAGTCACTTGTATGAAGTGACGTCTCGAAGTGACTAGAGTGTGATGCGATTGATGGCAAGTTCAAGTGCCATAGGGTCATGTGAGATGACTAGTCGATCACATAGGTAGACTGTTAGGAACACTTTGTCGGGCAGTGACCGCTTATAGAGTTCTGGCAAATTTATAAACCTGGTCGTGGCGAGAGCTACTATAATATTCTAATGAGTCGATTCTTTTGAATAAATACTGTTCGCCTAAGATGGCACAGTTTCAGATTAGCTTTGATTTATGTTACTACGACCTTCGTAAATGGGGTCAAATGGGCATATTGTGGGTTATGATGGCTGTGGCTAGTCGAAGGGAATAAGTGCGATAGGAATTGTCCACCCCTTTGTCAGGGTTAAAACAATATCTCAGGGCCACTCGAGGAGTAATGAACTGGAAATACGTGGCCACGCTCGGATGGTATCTATGGTAGATAACTCCGGTCAATCAGTTATTCTCCAGATCGAGGAAACCACTCTCGATATGATCACTTGCAAGTACGGCCCGAAAGACACCTTGCATTGAGTGGGAGATAGTAATAGGACAAGAGAATTGGTGACGCACACTTGTCGAGGACAAGTGGGAGATTGTTGGAATATGTGTCCTCCGACAATAATGCGATCACAATGGGATTAAATGAGATTTATTTTAGTAACTAAAAGCTTTGTTACTAAAATTGTTCATTGTTTGAGAAACAATAGAGATAAGAATGAATGGTTAATTATAATTACAAGGTGTTGTGAATTATAATTTTATGACCCATTTTATTTATGTGATCAAGTATCACTAATCAATTTGTTGTATGTAATTTAATTAATTTACAAAATGATATTTATGTGATAAATGTGCATTAAATTAATTAATAACATGTAACATACTACATGTGACATAATGTGTGACAAATGACAAATTGACAAAATAAAATGGTAGTCCATTTTATATAAGTGGACCGAAATGGTGGAAGTATGGTGGATTGTGGTTGTTTTATTTTAAGAGATAAAATAAGATGTAATCATGGCTACTCCTTACTAGCCTTACAACCTACACCACTTTATTACACACATATATTTTGATAAGAGAAAAAGAAAAGAATAGATGCTCTTTTGGCTCTAGTTGGTCGGCCACACTACTCTTATTTTGAGTAGTGTTGGTTCCTTCTTTCATTTATTCCTACACTACCATTCATTTCTCATGCATACTCTCTTACTAATATTTATTTCTCTTTCATCAAGACTTGAGAAATCTTGATCCAAATTGTTCATAGAGATTACTAAAATTATTAATGTAATATATGAGTGTTAGTAATCTTTTTTAAGGTAAACTACTAAACTAATATCTAGCTAATATTATTTAGTGGGGATAAGGGATAATCTTGGGTGCAATCAAGAGGAGTGACTTCTACACTTGAGGTCTTTGGAGGATCATCCTTATATTCATGGAAAGCTCAAGAACTAACAAGAAGGAGATCTTGTTGGTGCCCAATATGACCGAAATTTTGTTGGTGAGAAAATGATTTTCTCTTTTTGTTATTATGTTTGCATGCATAAGATTTTTGTAATTAATTTTATGACTAAATTAATTAGTAACATATATGAATATGTTATAGTACTGAGATATAGATTTCTAACAGATGCGTTGGTCTCGTTCCACTGTTGTTTCTTAGTTGCATTCATATTTTGCTTGGGGACAAGCAAAGGTTTGGTTTGGGGAGATTTGATGCGTGTATTTTATATAAGGTTTTTACCTCATTTTTACACGCATTTCCGTACAATTTATGTAGCATCTAGCTGCAAATACCCTCGAATATTCTACTTTGGTTCGTTTTATGTAATTTGCAGGAATAAACCAAAGAGGAGCTAAATCGAGCCTATTTTGTCCCAATTTCATGCATTTAAGGAGAATAAAGAGCCGGAGCTTGGAAATCTAACACCTGGAAGACGCGTGAGCTAGTTTCGGGAAGTATTTTGATGTCTTACGTGCCAAGATAGCTCGATCGAGTAGATTTATCACTCGATCGAATGCTTTATTTATTGGAGTTGCTCGATCGAGCAGTTCAAGCTTACGCGAAGGACGACATTGCAAGGAGTGCTCGATCGAGTGGTTTATTTCCACTCGATCGAGTGGTTTATCTTTCTATAGACTTTTTCCGCCTAGTTTTCGTATGGGCTTTTGTAATTAGTCCATAGGTTAGGTCTAGATGGATTTTTCATATATGGCAGAGGAAAGAACGACGTAACTGCTCTCTGCCCCCTCTCACTGACTTTTACTCTATACTTCGCTAGTGTTCTTGGATTTTTGTTCTTGTTTTACACTTTTGCTACTCGGATTTGGATTACGATTGGTATTATTATTCTTCTTTCAGTCTTTAATCATAATTATTGCATTTGTGTTGCTATTCTCCTCTTATTACTTTATCTCTACTTTAATTCGATCTTTATTAGGTTTATTATCATGTTTAGTTTCGATTATCTATTTGTTATTATTGTTAGTTCAATGATGATGCGTAGCTAATTTCCCTATGCTAAGACTATAGGGGATCCATAATTATGAAGGGAAAGTAAACGATTTATTGGGTTAATGTTGGTATAGTCTTTGTTGTTAGCTGCTGCAATTAATTGTATCTGTTTAATTGAGTCGACGCAATTAGGCATTTATTTTTTAACGACCCTAGACCTGGACCGAAAGGTTGGAATAGGCGAGACTAGTAGCGAACAATAGGTGATATTGTCTCTGAATTGGTTACCTTGACGGACTTAGACAAAGCTGACAATTTCCCATCTCCCTGTGGATTCGACCCGACTTCCCTAGCTATATTAGTTAGAGCCAGTTGGTTATTTTTGATAGGTATACGACTGCCCTGTCAGTAGGCCCATATTTATAGGTTGCGAATGAATCTGACCGTCTCCTACTACTTCTGATTCTGCACCGCCAAGGTCGCAGTGCCGATTATGGGACAGTGCCGTTGGAATGGGAAAACGACTCCGTGGATTGGGCTGAAGATGAAAGAGACATATATGGTGATATTGTCTCTGAATTCCAGACGATAGGGTAATAAAAAACATACTCCCTCCATGCAACTCTACACTACACATTTGCTTTTTCACGTTTGTCAACGCTTGTTTTACGCGATATATATCTTTAGCTAGATATTTTAAATGTACTCCTAAAAAGCTAAGTCATTATAATAAAAGTTAGATATTTTTCAGGTGATATTGTCTCTGAATTCCAGAGGATGGGGGTAACAAAAAAACGTAACAAAAACATAAATAATTAAACTTTAATTCAAACCACCACCATAATCCAAATACAACTTATAATGCCAGATAATAATTAAAGACTTAGTTATTATAATCTGATGAAGTATTATGATACTCATCATGAATTTCGGTATAAAGCAAGTCGTAGATCAACCTTTCATTATCACCGGCCAGCGCAGGTGGAATGGCCTCTTTCTCTCATGACATAGGCAGGGTGGCAAGAATGTGATGGCTCCTGTAATGTCTCAGCAGATGATGATCAAGATGGGTCGCAACCCATAGATAAGGGCCTTGTTCTCTATCATCCGAATAGAAGTCCTCTTTCCCTGCATCTACCCCTGCAAATCTAGCCCCTAGTTTTCTTGCCTGACGAAAACTATCATGGCAGTTGGCTTCGTCAAACTCGATAAAAGTGAAGCCTACCAAACCTTGCTTTTTGTCAATACAGGGTACACTTTTTTAACCGCGATGAAACCGGAGTCATGAAGTATTTGCGTCAACCACCCAAAATCAGGGTTTAAACCCTTTCCATTCTCATCATAATGAACCGGGAGATTATGGAGAAAGCAAGTAAAAGGTTGTGCGTAACGAGAACGTGATTGTAGCTCCGATACACTAGCCATATTTTATTTAGAGAGAAATTAAAGAGTAAATGTTTGATAATTTAGATTTTAACCTAAAACATTATGAAGACATATTTATAGAATTATTTTTATCAAATTGAATATTATTGGTCAAATTGAATATTAATTAAAGTTTTGATAAAGTTTTGCATGCAGTGGTCAAACTGAAAAATCTAATCAAATACTGACAACGGTTGAATTGAAAAACCGTTATTTCATAATAGAAAATAATAACAGTTACAAGAAGCCCGTAGCTATAACATAACAACGGGTACCACAAACCGTTGCTGGTGTTAATTTAGTAACAGTTTTTGAAATGCCGTTTTCTTAAGCTGGTAACGGTTGTCTAACAACCATTGATAAGAGTGATTCTATAACGAGTTTTTGGCAACCGTTAAACATTTTTGATAACGGTTTGTTAAGCAGCCGTTATCACATTATAATAACAACGGTTTTCGAGGGAAACCGTTGTTCTTATTAGCGCGGTCTAGCTTTCCGCCAGTACTTGGAAAACGGTAATCTAAGTGTCGTTATTATATGCATAAACCATTGTGATACGCTCGTTATTGATGGCCAGATTTGGCGTAGTGGTTGAATAAGATGTAATGTTGTTTTACACGTGATGTATTAGTGGTTGGTTTGATTTCTTGTTGTAGGTTTTTAAGTTTTGGTATTCGGATTCTGAGTTTTATGTAATTTCGGCAACAAATTTTTATATAACGAAAAAAGCATTAATAAATTGCGTCGGTTCTGGAAAGAAATGATGAAAATGAGAAAAATGAATTGGTCCTAAAACAAAATATCAATTGCATCAGTTATGATAACAAATGACGCAAAAAATAAAGAAAATACATCGATTCTATAAAGAGCCGACGCAAATGTTGAACTATTTGCGTCAGTTGTACATACTTATTGCGTCAGTTTTAAAACACAACTGACGCAAATGGTATTTTTTTTGCGTCGGTCTTTAAAGTACAACTGACGCAAATGTTGAAATTTTTGCGTCGGTTCCACAACTGACGCAAGAGCAAATACGACCCCACGATATACGTCAGTCCAAAACATACGCAAAATGCCCTCTACAACTGACACAATAAGGGTTTTTTCCATTACTGTGTTATAGTAGGTCTCCATTGTTATCTCATCTGTCATCTTGAAAGAATCAAATTTTGTTCTCATTCTACTTTTAATGTGCTGTGGGAACGAACACAGCTTTCATAAACTTCTTGAATCCAGACCACTTCATATAATCACTTCAATTATTTGCAGCAGCTTCTCTCACGACCTCTTTGCTACGGTTCCACCATAAACCAACTTTCCCTCTCAGATAATAAGCAGCCTGATCCACTTGCATCTGCGCAGGACACTTCAATAGCTCAAATAGATTATCAAAATCTCTGTGCCAATCTCCCAATAAAGAAGGTTCTCCCAATCCATCATACTTCATCGGGTTGTGCCTCGCAATAGAACCACACTATGGATGAATCCTGCACTGACCCTTTTGCTTTCAATGCAGCTGTCAAGGCCTCATTCACAGCAATTAGACGATCAACCTCCTCTTTAGACATAGAAGTAGTTGTGGGTGTAGATTATAGGTGGCAAATGGGTCAATCGAATCAGTTTTGGTTCGGGTTCTTTCGGATCGGGTTATTTTGGTTTATCTTTTTTTTCGATTTCAGTTCGGTTCAATTCAGGTTGGATTCAGTTTTTACTTTTAATCGGTTGTAGATATTTCGGGTCGGTTCAGGTTTGAGTTGGGTCAATATCAGAGCAGATGAAATTCGAGTCAGGTCATAATCGGATCGGATGTCAAGGGCTTAGGTCTTTATTCAAAAGATTGGATATAATACGAATAATTTTTTTAAAAAAAGTAATAAATAATATTTTTTTGTATAACTACGATATAATATTAATTCATTGACGTCAAAGGGGTAACACTCATGTACAAAAAGACACCCTAGATGTGACGCCTAGGTACATTTGGGTCATTTCGGGTTTCAATGTTGGGTTTATGTCATCAATGTACGGGTTGAAATCGCTTCAGGTACTCCAATACTGTGGGAAATATTTGTATACTTCATCAAGAAATTCGGATTATAACGAAATTATAATTATGAAATTGCTAGTCATAAACGAAATTGCATAAACAGAACGAGTAGAGATTAGAATCAACCTTTGGTCCTAGCAATTTGGCCTAAGAACAAATATCGAGATCGATATTCTCCTAATCGTTGCACCCAAAATGCTTTGAGAAATGTCCTTCTTTTGCTAGAAAAGAACCCTAATTTCACTAATTATATTTAGGGTTTTGATGAGAGGTTTTTGTGGAAAAATCAAGTGAGAAAAATAATCTCCCTCAATCTCCTTATAACCGTCCAACAAGAGGAGAAAAGAGAGGAAGATTTTTTCTTCTCTTTTTTTATTCCAAACCGAGAATACCAAAAATAAGGAGAGAATATCTTCTTATTTTAGGTAGTTATTAAAATGTATAAAATGTGTATATTTATCAATTGTCAATTATGTCAACATGTATTTAATAAGTCCACACACAACAGTTTGTAGTCGATTTATTAATACCGGTCTGTCAACATTTATTATGACAATTACGTATAATATATATACATTAAATATAAATATCGCATATTTATAATTTGTTAATTAAATATAACCGTTTACGTTTAATTACGAATTAACATCTTAATTCCTTTAAGCTAACATTATATACATTAATTAAATATAACAGTTTATATTCAAATTTTACGAATTAACAATTAATTCGTCTCAGCTAACATTATTTAATTGTATTAAATAACCGTCTCATCATCACATTGACTAACCTTTTACTCAAATACATGGACTAACCGTTTGGTCATATAAGGTATCAATGTGATTATATTTTCATATAATCACATCTCTCAAACACATCCTTTAGGTGTGACTTTTAGGGACCAGTTGATCACCGCCATCAGTATTATAATAATGTCAAACTTCTAGCAAGCCAACCGTCATTAATAAACGTTAATCTACTGATAAAATACTAAGTATACCATGTGAACCTATAAGATATTTATATACGTTATCACACTAACTGTGGAGGACACAAGCTCCAACAAACTCCCACTTGTCCTCACAAGTGTATGTGCGATAACCGATTCTCATATCCTAAAATTTCTCCCTCTCAATGTAAAACAATTTGCAAAATCCGTATTCACAAAGGTCGTATTTTACAAGTGATCAATATCAAGAGTGGTTTTCCCGACTAGAGAGTAACTTAACTGATAAACGAATCATCATTCGAGCATGGCCATGCATTTCAGTTACAACTCCTCGAGTGGCCCTGAGAAATGACTAAACCTGATAAAGGTTGGATATTTTCTTCAACTTGAATCCTGCAGATATAAGCACAGTATGAAATGACCCAGTAAAAATCTGCTTAGCCTCCTGTTACAGTCGACCATGAGAAAGAAACCAAAGTCACCCAAAAACTGCCTTAATTTCAAGAGACAGTCGATAGTCAAAAGAATCGACTCTAGGAACACAATGGATGTCCAATCCACGACCTGGCACTGAATGTTTTAAACATTTAGGACTCCATTACGTTGTCACAATGTTCTACGAGGTATCGTTATAACTCGCATCTATGATCGATCAGCCAACTGTTTGACTTATGGCTCGTTGAACCCACCATCAATCAACTTCACAATATAATAGCCAGAGTTATCAGCTCATGTAGGCGATTACGGACCAAAACAAATATAATGTAATTCAGTTCACTTTGTGGCGTTCAATGATGTCGTACAATCCACATGAAAAACAAAATATGAAATAATACGATGAAGTTATAAATAGCATATGGAAAAATAAAATGTATCGAATCCATAAGCAACTAATACAACTCAGGAACACGCTTAATTCCCATGGAAATAACGTGCCCTTCATGTTTATCATATTTCAATGGTTTACTGAGAGGGTCCGCGATGTTGTCATCCGAAGCAATCTTGTCAATCACTATCTGCTCTTGCTCCACGTAATCACGGATCAGGTGAGCCTTCCGATGTACATGTCTAGACTTGTTGCTAGACTTAGGCTCCTTGGCCTGGAAGATGGCACATCTATTGTCACAATAGATGGTGATTGGGTCATTCGAACTAGGAACTATGGTTAGTCCTTGTAAAAATTGACGCATCCATATAACTTCCTTTCTTTGCTTTCCTGCGGCATAGTACTCGATTGATGGTAGAATCTGCTACAACTTCCTGTTTGGAACTCTTCCAGCTGACCGCAGCACCATTAAGAGTAAAGACGAATCCAGACTGAGATTTCGAATCATCTCGATCTGTTTGGAAGCTAGCATCTGCAAAACCGATTGCACATAGCTTAGTATCTCCCCCATAGGTCAATACCCAATCCTTAGTCCTTTGTAGGTACTTAAGGATGTTTTTAACAGCCATCCAGTGTGTTTCACCTGGATTGCCTTGGTATCGACTCGTCATACTCAATGCATATGCCACGTCTGGACGTGTGCATATCATGGCATACATGATTGATCCTATGGCTGATGCATAAGGAACACGAATCATGCGTTCAACCCCTTCAGGTGTCTTGGGTGACTGAGACTTGCTCAAATGCATCCCAGACATCATTGGAAGGTTCCCCTTCTTGGAGTTGGTCATGCTGAACCTTTCAAGAATCTTATCTAAATAAGACTCCTGACTCAGTGATAACATCCGTCGTGATCTATCTCGATAGATACGGATTCCTAATATGCGTTGTGCCTCACCCAGATCTTTCATCTGGAAATGGTTCTTCAACCATCCTTTTACCGAAGATAAGAGAGGAATGTCATTCCCAATCAAGAGTATGTCATCGACATACAATATCAAGAAAACAATCTTGCTCCCACTCGACTTCATATATAAGCATGGTTCCTCGACCGATCGAGTGAAACCATACTCTTTTATCACCTGGTCGAAACGATGATTCCAACTCCGAGAAGCTTGCTTAAGTCCATAAATGGAGTGTTTAAGCTTGCACACTTTCTTAGGATTTTCAGGATCTATGAAACCTTCGGGTTGTACCATGTACAATTCCTCCTCCAAATAACCGTTTAAGAAGGCGTTTTTCACATCCATTTGCCAAATTTCATAGTCATGAAAAGCGGCAATCGCTAAGATTATCCGAATGGAACGCAGCATAACTACGGGTGCAAAAATTTCATCATAATGCAATCCGTGCACTTGAGTGAAACCTTTTGAAACCTTTTGCCACTAGTCGTTCTTTATAGGTATTTGGTTGCCCGTCTACAGAATGCTTTATTTTGTAAAGCCATTTGCACTGAAGAGGTCTTACCTTGTTAGGTAAATCAACAAGATCCCATACGTCATTCTCATACATGGAGTCCATCTCGGATTACATGGCTTCAAGCCATAGCTTAGAGTCGGAACAGGTCATGGCACCTTTATAGGTAGCGGGTTCATTACTCTCTAGGAGTAAAACGTCATTTTCCTCGACCATACCAATGTATCTGTCTGGAGGATTAAAGACTCTACCCGACCTCCTAGGTTCCTGAGGAATGTTAACCGTATCATTAGTTGAAGGAACATCTTCCTCCATCTGTTCCTCGGTTGTTGGTTCTTGAATCTTCGATAGCTCGAAGGTTCTATTACTTGACTTGTTCTCGAGAAATTCTTTCTCTAAGAACTTCGCACTAGCCGCAACAAAAACTCGATGTTCGATAGGCGAATAGAAGTAATGACCAAAATTCCTTTTGGATAACTAATAAAGTATGTCTTGACCGATCGTGGGCCGAGCTTATCACAATGTCTCCACTTGACATAAGCCTCGCAGCCCCAAACCCGAATAAAGGACAAGTTAGGGACCGTTCCCTTCCACATTTCCTATGGAGTCTTGTCGACAGATTTAGACGGACTTCGGTTAAGTATAAGAGCAGCTGACAAAAGTGCAAAACCCCATAATGAATCAGGTACTACCGTGTAACTCATCATAAATCGAACCATATCAAGTAGTGTTCGATTTCTCCGTTCGGACACACCATTTAATTGAGATGTTCCAGGTGGAGTTAACTGCAAAACTATTCCACAGTCTTTAAGGTGTTGATCAAACTCATTTGAAAGATATTCGCCACCACGATCTGAATGGAGTGCTTTAACCTTTCTACCCAGTTGGTTCTCAACCTTATTCTGGTATTCCTTGAATTTTTCAAAAGACTCACTTTTATGCTTCATTAAGTAGACATATCCGTATCTACTCAAATCGTCCGTGAAAATGATAAAATATCTATAGCCATCTCTTGCGGTGATTGACATAGGTCCACATACATCAATATGTATGAGTCCTAATAGGTCATTAGCACGCATTCCAACACCTTTGAAGGAAATTCGAGTCATTTTGCCGATAAGACATGATTCACACGTGCCAAATGATGAGAAATCAAATGTGGAGATAGTTCCACTTTCAATGAGTTTCTTTACACGTTTTTTATTTATGTGTCCTATTCGACAATGCCATAGATAAGTTTGATCTTTCTCACCAACCTTTAATTTCTTATTATTCACATGTAATATATTTGTGGTTTGATCTAAGATATAAATTCCATTCATGGAAACTGCTTTGCCATAAACCATTTCATTAAAAGAGAAAATACAACTATTGTCCTTTATTGAAAATGAAAAACCGTCTTTATCAAGTACGGAAACAGAAATAATATTCTTAGATAAATTGGGTACATAGTAATAGTTATATAAATATAACTCAAAACCACTCGGGAGCTGGATTACGTATGTTCCCATTGAGACTGTAGCAACTCGTGCTCCATTCCCAACTCGTAGGTCCACATCAGCCTTTGCAAGGGGTTTGATGTTTTTTAGGCCCTACAAATGATTACATAGATGAGAACCACAACCAGTATCAAGTACCCAAGTTCCGAAACTTGCATGGTTAATCTCAATCATATGAATATAAGATGACATACCAACAGGAGTGACGCGGCCTGCTTTTATGTCCTCACGGTACATGGGACAGTTTCTCCTCCAATGCCCAGTCTTGTGACAATGGTGGCACTCAACGTTACCGTCCTTGCTCTTTGCCTTGCCTAGTGAGCCACTAGTCTCACCAGGCCCACTCTTACCATTTCCTGACTTTTTAAACTTTGGCTTTCCTAAAGTTAGGTCGCCGTGAGCTTTGCCCTTACCCTTATTCTTGTTGGAAATCTTGAGAACATCTTGCTTCATGCTCCCACTCAATTTCATATCCTTCTCGGTCTGTACGAGAAGTGAGTGTAGCTCATGAGGACTTTTCTTCATGTCATTCATGTAGTAATTTGCCCTGAAGAGGGCAAAACCATCATGAAGTGAATGAAGCATACGGTCAATGACTATGCTCTCACTGATTTTGCAATCAAGTGCCTCCAGTTTCTCGACATTCTCAATCATGTTAAGAATGTGTGGGCTAACCGGTTGACCCTTCTGGAGTTTCGCATCAAATAAGCGACAGGTATGCTCATAAGTAACGATTCTCGGTGCTTTTGAGAACTCATTAGTGAGCATGGTGAAAATCTTGTTTGCACCTTGGGCAATGAATCGTCTTTGCAAATTGGTTTCCATTGTAAAAATGAGTACGTTCTTTATCGCACCCGCTTCCATGACGAAGTCACTATAAGTAAGTGACTCGTTAGCTCTTGCATTGGGGCCTGGGTTTGGCGGTATTGGCTCAGTTAAGTACTTGAGCTTACCGTCGAATGGCAAAGATTCCGTAATGATGCCTCCCGATCCATAAAAGTTGGACCCGTCATTCTTCAGATCGGGTGGACTGATTCATGTGGTCCATGAAAGTTTTGAGCCAGGACTCGCGTGCAAGTGTGGCACTTGGCATAGGGATATCATTATTTCCAGCCATTTCTTGTAAGCAGTATTATCAATATAAAATGAATTCTACACTGCGAAAAAGAAGAAAAATATAATAAGCATACTCATTGTTATGATTTAAGTCTAATGCAAAACTGTTATAAGCGAAGTCTCAAGCATTTATACAATTGACCTCCCTCAAGAATTATATAAATGATCCCAAGACTCAATTATCTGTAAATTGATAAGCCAACCTCTTGGCTAATTCTACTGTTAGAATTCTTGGTTGATAAATTTCTGTAAATTCTATCTTTAGTCCATCATAATCACGAGAAACTCTTCGGATTATAATGTTGAGATAAAATAAGTCAACACAAACTACTTACCCAACGTAGAAGGGGTCACATGGAGAGTAAGGTCATATATGCCTACCGACGAAGAAGGGATTCATAGTTGTTTGCCTTATAAAGACTAGTCTCAATTTTATTTTAGAGGAAGATCCCATCAACTTTATTTTAATTCATTTTAAGTGAACTAATATCTAGCATGCGAGAATGAATAAACTAAAGATGATGACTTAAAAATTGTGTGACATCTTTATGTCCATGATAACTAACACCAATCTATATGAGTCAATTTTCATGCATATTAGTAGGTGGTTTGGTTTAGGCGGAATATGATGCACTAATTATCATGCGAAGAAAAGCAACAAGAATGGAAAAACGTAATACAAAATTAAATTCCTAGTGTGGCCTATCTACCAAAATGAACATAAATACAACTTTGGAATCCTTCCTAGGACCCGAGAAGCTTGTCTTGATGTTCCATCTTGGTCCATGTAGCGGGAGTGAGCAATCCAATCTCCATCTTTAGTCTTCTCAAAATTACAAATAAAATTACAAAATAAACCTATTTACATTCTAATTTCAAAACATAATACTAAAGAAAAAACCGAAGGAGATTCGAGATCTCAAATTACATCAAGACAATGTTTCCATCATTACGAAAACATAATCAACTAAGGCCACACTAGGTAATATAAAATTACAACCAAATAAAAATGCATCAACTATAAATTAATCATTCAAGACATAATTCCTTAATTATGTAGAGTAATTTATTCAAACCACCTATTTAAATGATCAAATTATGTGACAATTCCCCAATTACTCACAATAATTCCAATCTTAATTCACATTAATCTATAATATGAATTAATCTAACATTATTTTAAACCTCTTTAAAATAATTTGGGTATCTCAAATTTGTGAACCTTTTCACAACAAACAATCATACATTATAGATTTAATGTATAAAGATTATTGGCCAAAACAAAAAAAAAAAAAAATTTAAAATGCTCCCGGCATTGCTCAAAACAAAAGAAAAACGGTTTTTTATTTTAAATGCCCTCAGCATTCCAATCCTAAAAACAAAAAAACAGTTTTTTTTTTTATTTCTTGCGGCATTTTGCCCTAAATACAAAAAAAAAACAGATTTTTTTTTCTTTTTAAAAGCTCACGGCATTCAGCCGTTTTTTTTTCTTTCTTTCTTTTCTCGAAAAAACCTTTTATGTGAACAAAATGTTTAATGTTGCTAATATAACAAGATTGGCATAATCATCATCTTTTAATTTAAACATAGATTCAAACTAGATGATTCAATTTAACCTCTTAAAATGAATATCTAAATTATGATTAAATCGATTATCCGAATATTTGATTCATCACAATTGATTTGAACATTATAAATTTACTTGTATGCCAAAATTATATAGCAAAAATAAATTATCAACAATGAAAACAATTTCCATTTACATTTTAATTTAATTCTTATTAAATCAAAACATCTACAAATTTATCATATTATCATCTTAACATATTAAAACAACAATATCAATAAATCAAATGGAAACAAAACAATCAAAAAAAAAAAACCTCTCGGCACAAAAAAATTTGTCACGACCGAAAGTTTTTTTTTTCTTTCAAAAACTTTTTTTGTTTAAATCCATTTATGAAAATCATATAAAATAATTTCGTGGCCTATGCTCTGATACCACTAGTGGGAAATATCGGTGTACTTCATCAAGAAATTCGAATTATAACGAAATTATAATTATGAAATTGCTAGTCATAAACGAAATTGCATAAACAAAAAGAGTAGAGATTAGAATCAACCTTTGGTCCTAGCAATTTGGCCTAAGAACAAATATCGAGATCGATATTCTCCTAATCGTTGCACCCAAAATGCTTTGAGAAATGCCCTTCTTTTGCTAGAAAAGAACCCTAATTTCACTAATTATATTTAGGGTTTTGATGAGAGGTTTTTGTGGAAAAATCAAGTGAGAAAAATAATCTCCCTCAATTTCCTTATAACCGTCCAACAAGAGGAGAAAAGAGAGGAAGATTTTTTCTTCTCTTTTTTTTATTCCAAACCGAGAATACCAAAAATAAGGAGAGAATATCTTCTTATTTTAGGTAGTTATTAAAATGTATAAAATGTGTATATTTATCAATTGTCAATTATGTCAACATGTATTTAATAAGTCCACACACAACAGTTTGTAGTCGATTTATTAATACCGGTCTGTCAACATTTATTATGACAATTACGTATAATATATACACATTAAATATAAATATCGCATATTTATAATTTGCTAATTAAATATAACCGTTTACGTTTAATTACAAATTAACATCTTAATTCGTTTAAGCTAACATTATATACATTAATTAAATATAACAGTTTATATTCAAATTTTACGAATTAATAATTAATTCGTCTTAACTAATATTATTTAATTGTATTAAATAACCGTCTCATCATCACATTGACTAACCTTTTAGTCAAATACATGGACTAACCATTTAGTCATATAAGGCATCAATGTGATTATATTTTCATATAATCACATCTCTCAAACACATCCTTTAGGTGTGACTTTTAGGGACCAGTTGATCACCGCCATCAGTATGATAATAACGTCAAACTTCTAGCAAGCCAACCGTCATTAATAAACGTTAATCAACTGATAAAATACTAAGTATACCCTGTGAACCTATAAGATATTTATATACGTTATCACACTAACTGTGGAGGACACAAGCTCCAACAAATACACCTTCAAGTGGAGTAGATAACCTACCACACCAGCAATAATCTAATAAAGCAGCCGAAGAATATAATCAAAAGTACTCCACTGCAAATCCGTCACCTAAATACAATATTTATAATTTAATTATTAATTATAATTTAATCAATTACTATTTAATAATATTAATTATTTCCCGTGTAAGATATTACGCAAAACCCGTCTTTATAATTAATTAAACCCAATTACCCATACAACCCGTAAAAACACCAACCATGAACCCCACATACACGGTTTCTAAACCGTGTTCAACACCCCTCCTAAACCCACCTATAACCGACACCACCGACACCGCTCAACCCTTCTACCACCAGCCTGCACCACGGCGCACCCCGACAACCTCCAACCACCAGCTAAACCGCCCTTAACAAGCCACACAAACTCGCCTTAACTACCCCCTTAAACCAGACACCATCAACAACGCAACAAACACACACCACTCATAACCACCCACCGACAACCAGTGGCCACCACCAAGGTCTGCCTTGACCCACGGTGGTCTCACCACCTGCCACGACAACCTAGGACAGTCCACGGTCTACCCAAAACAAACCACGACTCGTTTTACAACACAAACACCTCACAACCACCATTACACGACAACCACCGTACCAGCCACCACCTGCAACCACCCCGATACCACCACTAGAACCGCCCACTGCCGACATGACCAACCACGTAGGTCCCACGTGAAATCAACATCAAAACAGGGATTAAATTCCGTCTTAAAACCTGCGACAACCACACGTTTAGACGCCAATTCCGCCACCCACGATGGTCAATGATTGTCACGTTTGGTCCTAGTAGAATCACGATGGTCAAAGGTAGCTACTAAGGTCAACGACACTGTTCATGGTGGTCTATACGGTGCATATACGATAAATTAATTGAATAGCGCGATATAAACATAAATTACGACGATCTTACCTTGAGGCGATAATTCTTTGATAAATTCTCCTATTTTTCTCCCTTAGATCTTTCTCCTTTGCCTTAGGTCAATTATTTGTGTTTTTATGTTGTATATGATTATGGGGTAGGTAGATGAGCTATATAATATATATATATATATATATATATATATATATATATATATATATATATATATATATATATATATATATATATATATATATATATATATATATATATATATATATATATATATATATATGTATATATATATATATATATATGTGTAGGAAGGAAAGAGGGAGGAAGTTTCCCAATTCCAATTCCCTTATTTATTGTTTTTCCCTTTCTTTTTATAACATATTATTAGTAGAAGTATACAACTATAATTCCGTCAACACTCTCAAAATACACGTCCCACACGTGTACCCTACACGGCTCCATCAATTCCCATCTTCAACCATTATTTAATTACTTTATTTCCGTCTTACCACTTAATTATTCAATTAATTAAATCATTAAATATTATTTAAAACTCATTTTAATATAATTCTCCCGTCTTAAATACGGGGTATTACAACAGATGAAAGCAGCCTCTGGAAAAGGCGCAGCAGAAGCTGCGATCCTTCCAGAAGTTGCATCAGACACCGCGTTTCTTCTACTTGTCAGATCTGAATGGTTTTGACGAAACAAGGTTTGAAACTCATATTTTATAAAATAGTTTTATGTCTTGGCATTAATATGATGTAAAGTCATAAAAATAAATACAAGACAATATAAACAAGATTAATAATGGGATTTACACCCTCAGACTTACATGTTAGTGTCGCGAGATTTAACTAAATCGGCTTTTAGTGGTAAGTCGACTCGATCTATGCAAATATGAAAGTGCCCTTGAAAAAGGATTTTAAAAAGATTGATTTAATAATTTTAATGATTGGGTAGTGGTCAAATTGGTCGGTCTATGCAACGTGACTGGTACCCAAAATGCTCTGGGCTTACGTGGTTGCGTAGAGCAAGCACGTAGGCGTCGATAAGCAAGAACGCGGTCTTAGAATGTAAAGGGGGAAGAGAAGGGCGGACACTCGCGTGAAAAGTATGTGAGGCGGAAGCCTCTATTTATACTAATCACGAAGTAGAGAATTAGGAAAAAGTTGGATTAGGAAAGGAATAACCGACTTAGGTTGAAACACGGAAATTTGGACGAGAAGAAAGCTCTGAAAAAAGGCCCAGCAGGTGTTGCGATCCTTAGAAGAGGCGCACCACTGCTGCATTTTCTCTCGGGTAGTTTCCTTCTGCGCAAGAAAGCGCGTTTCACTGCCTGCGAATTTTGGGCATAACTTTCTCTACAAGACTCGGATTGAGGCGATTTTGGTGGCGTTGGAAAGATAAGAGACAGATCTAGAACTTTAGGTGAAATAGGCCAGACCCAAAAAAATCGTTATCACCTCGTAAAATGGGCCTAAAAGTCGGGTTGTCATTTTAGATACATGAAATGCACATTTTGCAATGTAAGCTTAAGTTTAGCCCAAAGAAGTGACATGAGACTCAAAATGAGATATACTCCTTACATTTTATGACATCCTAACCTTAAGTAGATAAGCACATTGCTTTTTGACTTGGGATTGACGGTTTTAGAAAATGGAAACGATTTTTGACCCAGACTCCAAATGTACTCTAATTACTGCCAAAACAACCGTAATGACACCTAGATGACAACCAAGGGGTAGAAACAAGTATACGAGTTACCTTTTATTAACCGATTTATGAAACGTCATAAAATCGCGACATATGCTAAACATGCGGCCCAATCATCACTGAGTGTTTGGCGGGAGGTGCAGAAACGAGGTATCTACTGTATGGGTTGTTGTTATTTTTTGTTTTTGTTTTTGTTGGGATGGTTGGATCCTTCTCGCGTGAGAAAGTACTGCCTACGTATTCGTCTAAAAAGATAAAATCAAACTATGTTCGTAGTTTAGGAGTTTTTGTTTGATGGTATTTGGTTGGTGGGATGGTTGTGTCCTTCTTGTGTAAGAAAAGACTGCCTACGTATTCGTCTGAAGAGACAAAATCAAACCATGCTCGTAGTTTAGGTGTTTTTGTTTGTGCAAATGGATAGTGCTTTTGACAGATCAAAAGCTATTGAAAATATGGTAAGGTGTCGTGCTTAGACTCGATAAACATGCAATTTTAATTAGAACTTTTGAGGAATTGACTTGAGAGTTGGGTGCAATCACTAGTCATAACGACTGGGGAAAGGTTGTCAGTGCTAGGGAAAGGTTGTCGGTGCTAGGTTCAAGGGTTGATTGGTCTAAGTTGGTTGGGTTTATGAAGTCCTCCCCATCTAGGTCACTTAATCTCACTGCGCCCCCCGAAAGGATTTTCTTGACAAGGTATGGGCCTGCCCGATTGGATTTGAATTTTCCCCTCGGATCGACAGGTAACGGTGCTCGAACTGACTTGAGAACCAAGTCGCCTTCTTTAATATTTCTGGGTTTGACTTTCTTGTTGAATGCCCATTGTATACTTTGTTGGTATAGTTGGACATTATGCAACGCGCTGAGTCGACGTTCATCCAGGAGGATGAGTTGCTCGTACCGCTAACGAACCCATTCCGCCTACAGAATTTGACTTTCTAATAGGATGCGTAGATATGGGACCTCCAGCTCTACCGGTTGTACTGCCTCCATACCATATTCTAGGTTGAAGGGTGTTACTCCTGTGGGTATTCAGATAAAGGTTCTGTATCCCCAGAGCGCAAACGGAAGTTTGCTCGACCAATCGCGGTAATTGTCTTGCATTTTCATGATGATTGTTATGAGTGTTTTGTTTTATGCTTCTACCGCTCCGTTGGTTTGAGGATGATATGGGGATGAACGGTGTCGTTTGATCTTGTATTTGTCTAGTAAGGCTTGTGCTTTGGCTCGGAAGTGGGAACCTTGGTCGCTGATGATCTCATGGGGTACCCCGTATCTACAGATGATATTGTCTTAGATGAACTTGGCCATCTATTTGGCGGTCTAAACAGCGTAGGATTGTGCTTCAACCCACTTGGTGAAGTAATCGATCGCAACGAGGACGAAGCAATGCCCTTTGGTGCCTATCGGGTCGACTTTGCCGATGATGTCGATGCCCCAACTCGAAAAAGGTGTGGGATTTATCTGTATGCATCCCTTTAATTTTAAGGATTATAACGAATTATAATGACGAATGCGAGTCATAAAATGAATTACATAAACAAAAGGTAGAGAATTAAGGAATAACCTTCGGTCTTAGCAAAATCGGCCTAAGAACAATATCGCAATGATATTCGCCTATCAGTTGCACTCAAGATGATATAAGATATGCCCTTAACTTGTTGCTAGAATCGATCCCTCAATTTCTGTAAAATTGCTTAGGGTTTTTTGTTTTTGTGTTTTTAGATGAGAGGCAAGAATAGGTTAGAATTAGGTTAGAAAATTACTCCCTCTCCTCCCTCTTAAACCGTGAAAGAGGAAGAGCAATAGGGTTATTTTTTTCTTCCTATTTTCGGCCCGTATACCGAATTAATAAGGAGTATTATTTCCTTATTTTCGGTTTTGGCAACTACCGAAAATGAGGATAAAACTCCTTATTTTCGGTTATTCCAAAAATGTATAAAATGTGTTAAATATAAATTGTCATTAATATTATTCTGTTTTATTAATACGGGTCAATAATGACAATATCGTATAATTATCATTCGCTGATTAAATATAACCGATTACATTTAATTACGAATTAACATATTAATTCGTCCAAGCTAACATTATATACATTAATTAAATATAACATATTATATTCAATTTTACGAAATTGACAGTTAATTCGTCTCAGCTAATATTATTTAATCGGCATTAAATAATCGTCTCATCAACACATTGACTAACTGTTTAGTCATATAAGGCATCAATGTGATTACATTTCCATAACCACATCTCTCAAACACATCCTTTAGGTGTGACTTTTAGGGACCAGTTGATCACCGCCATCTGTATGATAATAACGTTAAACTTTCTAGCAAGCCAGCCGTTATTAGGTAATCGTTAATCAACTGATAAAATACGAAGTATACCCTTGTGAACCTTTAAGAGATTTACAAATGTTATCACACTAATTTGTGGAGGACACAAGCTCCAACAAAAGGCCAGGGTGATGTCATGGTGTATAAAAGGGATGGTGGTATGTGTTATACGTTGGCGAAGATTTGGCAGTTGTGGCAATATTTGACGTAGTTTTTGCAATCGGCTTCCATGGCCATCCAATAGTAGCCCAACCGCATGATTTTTCGGGCTAGCATCATTGCGCTCATGTGAGGGCCACACTCTCAATCGTAGAATTCTTCAATTACTCTTTTTGCTTCGGTATTGTCAATGCAAAGGAGAAGGATGCCTTGAGGTGTTCTTTTGTAGAGTTGATCTTAGTTTATCACGAATTGTAATGCAAGTAAACAGACGGCTCTTTGTCCTCTGGGATCGGAATTGGGAGGGTATTCGTTTTGGGTTTTCTAGTTAAGGATGGCTTGGTTCCAAGGTTCGGTATGGTTTTCTTCATCGTTGTTGATGGTGCAGATGTGGACCGGTTCTCTCCTCCTTTCAATGTATAAGGGAATGAATGTCATGTTATCGGGTATGTCGATGAGTGAGGCTGGTTTTGCTAGGGCATCGGTAAATTGGTTTTCTTCTCTTGATAAGTGGAAGTAGTCAATTTGACCGAAGAAATCGGCTTCTTATTTTATTTTTGCTTGGTAAGGTGTTAGGCTCTCGCTTCGGATCTTACAGGATCCGGATATTTGGTTGATGATGAGCGAGGAATCGTCATGGAATCTCAGTCGTTTGATGCCAAGATTTATGGCTGCTTGTAAAACGATTAGGCATGCTTCGTATTTGGCGGCTTTGTTGGTGACGTTGAAGTCCAGTTTGACCGAGATTGGAAAATGTTCTCCTTCCACTGATATTAGAAGGGTACCTACTCCAAAGCCTCTCAGGTTTGATGCACCGTCAAAGTATAGGTCTCATGTTTTCATGTCGGCACAAAGGATGTCTTCGTCCGGAAGTGACCAGGTGTCGGTTGTTGGATGCTCGTTGACGGGTTCTCTGTAAGGAAATCGACGACGACTCTTCCTTTAATGAACTTGAGGGGTACAAACATGAGGTCAAACTAGGCTAGCATGAGCGTCCATCTGGAGAGTCTTCCATTTAGTATGGGTTTTTCGAAGATATATTTAACGGGGTCCATCTTGGAATAGATGTGGACCGTATGGCTGAGCATGTAATGTCGCAGCTTTTTTGTGTACCATACCAGGGCAAGACACGTTTTCTCCAACTGGGTGTATTTGTCTTCGTATTCGACGAACTGTTTGCTCATGTAGTAAATGGCTCGCTCTTCGCCGTTAACTGTCTCTACCGGCATAGCTCCCATAGCGGTGTCAGTGACGTTTAAGAATAGGGATAGAGGAGTACCCCTTTGTGGCGGCATAAGTACGGGAGGTTTGGATATGATTTCTTTTATCTTTTCAAAGGCTTTTTTGGTAGCCGTCATCCCAATCGGTGTGATCAGAAACGCGAAGCTTCTTGAGGATAGGCTCGCAGATCATGGTAAGTTTGGCTATGAACCGGTTGATGTACTAAACTTGACCCAGGAATCCCCGAATCTCCTTCTCGTTCTTAGGTAGAGGCATCTGCTGGAGAGCTTTGATTTTGATTGGATCGATTTCGATGCCTCTTTCGCTGATGACGTGTCCCAAAAGTTTTCCAGAGGTGACCCCGAATACACACTTCTGAGGATTTAGTCTCATGTTGTATTTCCGAAGACAAACGAATAACTTTCGAAGGGCATTGATGTGGCCGTCTCATTCTTTTGATTTGACGATCATGTCATCGATGTACACCTCGAATTCCTTATGCATCTTGTCGTGTGGGAGAGTGTTGGCGGTTCTTTGATAGGTTGATCCGGTGTTGATCAGGTCAAAGGGTATGACAATGTAACAATATCTGCCCCACTGAGTTGTGAATGTAGTTTTGTGCATGTCCTCTTCTGCCATTTTGATATGGTTTTATCCAGCATACCCGTCCATGAATGATAATATGGCGTGCTCGGCGGTGTTGTCTACCAAGATGTCAAAGTGTGGCAAAGGGAAGTTGTCCTTTGCACTAACCTTGCTTAGGTCTCTGAAGTCAACACAAACCCGGATTCTCCCATCCTTTTTTAGTACGGGGACTATGTTAGCCACCTAGTCAGAATACTTGGAAACTTTGATAAATCCGGCTTTGAACTGCTTGTCGACCTCTTCTTTGATCTTTCATGCCCACTCAGGGCGCATGCGGCGCAAATTTTGCTTCACGCGCTTGGCTCTGGGTTTAATGGGTATCCTGTGCTCGGAAATCTCCCTATCAATCCCAAGCATGTCTTCGTAGGACCAAGTGAATACGTCCTTTTATTTGAGAAAGAGGTCGATGAATTTCTGTCTTTCCGAGGAGTTGAGGGTGGTCCATATCCTAAGTTCTTGAGGTGTTTGGCTGGTACCTACGTTTATAGGCTCATTCTCCTCAATGATGGGTGTTCTAAGTTCGTGCTTTTTGAGTTCTTTGGCTAAATGAGGAGGGTAGTCATTCAAGTCAAATTCCTCGTGTTCATTTTGATTGCATTGCAGTTAAATTGAGGCGAGTTGTCGTAAGCAAACTTAGAATTCATTAGATCAATCTAAGCGAAGAGCTCGGACAGGACAAATATTTGGTAGGGAGTTAGAGGCGACACAGTAGAGGAAGTGGCCCCTGGGAGAAGCCCTGGGTTACTAGCCTCCTTGGGAGTGGGGATGACAGCAGTTGACTCAGCCTCTGAGACAGCCCCCAGATTGTGTTGAAATAGTGGAAAATGGACTTTGTTGGTGGATGGGGGTACGACATCTGGAACAGTCCCCAGCTTGTCGTAGAACAGTGAAAAAGGGGTTTTAACAGGGGTGTTGTGAGTGTTAGGACCTGAGACAGACTCTGACTCAGAGTTATCATCAGACTCGAACTCATCTTTACTTCCCTCCTTGAACATGTGGTCTTCTCCAGTTGTGATCTTGAGAATACGGCCTTGGCAATCAGTCCACTTGTAGGTCTTCCTCCATCCTTGGACAGTTTTCTCTGGGTTAGTATCAGAGATCAAGGCGGTAGAATCAAACTGGTTATCCTTGAGGGCGATAGCTATGATCTCCTCGTGGTTGAGGTGCTTAATGTTGACTTCTCCAATGAGGAGGCTCACAGCTTGTCCGTCAAGGCAAGGTGCCTGTTCAAACTTTATCGGGGTGATAGCAGTTGCAGTGTCAGGGAGGAAGTAGAAATCGTGGAAGACTTATATACCCGGGTGTTTGACTTTTAGCATGGGATCGAAGATGGGCTCAGGAAATCCATTGTAGGGTTCAGCTTCTCCTTCCAGGATGAAGTATCCGTTCAGGATTAGGTGATATGGACGAAGGATGAGTCCTTGCTTTTTGCGCTTTCTTACTAAAAGGTTCATTTCTTAAATGTCTTGATCGGTTGGCTCATATCCGAGTCCGAAGGGAATGTTGGGGACCTTAGCCTTCTTCATTGGGGGCAAGGTGTCTTTCAATGGGTTCAAGGGAAAGCCTGGTAAGTATCCTTGGCACATCATAATGCAGTTGATTGTGAGGTTTTATAATGGATCACAACCAAAAGGCGTCGGGTCATTGGTTAGGGCATTTACAGCTTGGAGTCCCCACATTTCATTGTCGATTTCCTCGTTTACATGAGAGGTTATCCCTTTTTCCATGACGGCGCGGATTGGGGATGCAAGAATGGTAATTGTTTTCCCGTTAAAGGGGACCCTGAATTTCTGGTGAAAGGTGGATGTGACGGCTTTAGTGGCATGGATCTAGTGACGTCCCATGAGCATGTTGAATGATGCTTCAATGTTGACCACTTTGAAGCTAACTTGCCTCTCCAGGGGTCCGGTTGTGATAGTTAAGGTGGTGAGACCTACGACTTTACGGCGAGTACCGTCGTAGGCATGGACACCTTGGTTGGTTGGGACGAGGTCAGCTTCCTTGATTCCCAATTTATGAACAGTTTTGAGAGGGATGACATTTACAGCAGAACTGTCATCTTCCAGAACCATGGGCACATACTTCTTTAAGCATTATACAGTTATGCATAATGCCAAGTTGTGGTCAGCCCTGAAGGGAGGGATATCCTCGTCGGAGAAGATGATGGGGTTGTTTAAATCATGGATGTCTCTTGTCATGTGAGCTACCATTTCTTCAGTTGAGGAGGTGGATAGCACGGTTAATTTTTCCTAGTGCTTGGAGTAAGGCTTTTCGGTGCTCGAATGATGTGGCTATCAGCTGGCAGATGATATCTCGGCTTTGGCTTTTTGTAGTTGTTTAAGGTTGGAATTTTCTGGGACTTTTGGCTGGTTGTCAAGGTCTGGGACAGCGTGACTGTCGAATGTTGGGGGAGTGTTTCTTTTGCGATTTGGGATTTGGGATTTAGGATTTGGGATTTGGTTTTTTGTAAGGACGTCCTGATCAGGTGAGACGATCGATTTAGTCAACTTGCTTTCCCTTTTCCAAAGTGATGTAGATGTCGTCTACGTCATCTCTCCAAATGCCGTGATTTTGGGATCACGAGTGAACCTTGGTGGAGTGTTTCTTGGCAGGTAATTCTTGTTGGGATAATTTTTGTGGAGGTGATTTTCGTGAAGATGATTTTTGTGGGTTATGTCGGAGTGTGCATGCCAAAATGGACGTGAAGGTGGTCCACCTTGGAATGTAGAGCTTTGGGTATTAAGGGGACCCTTCCTCGGACATGGCATGGGTATTGGTGGGTTAAATATTTGTCGAATACGAGCATCTTCAAGCCGGGCTATCCTTTCTGAGAGACTAGCAGTGGTTCTCTCAATTTGTTGGAACATAGCGAGCATGGATGCGGCGCTAAAAATGAACATGCCATCGGGAAGGTCGTCCCCTAGGGTGTTAACTTCGTTTTCAATTTGTAGGATGAGGTATGAGCAATCCAGAGTTTGTTCGTCATCTGAAATAGCATGGATTCCCAAGGGGTTAGTTTTGTTGTTTGGTTTAGCTGGTGGAGGTAAGGGTAGCTCGCCTTTCTCAATCATGTCCTGAATGACGTGCTTAAGCTTGAAATAGGTTTCAATGTCATGGCCTTTGCCCTGATGGTATTGGCAATAGGCATTCGGGTTCCAGAAACGGGTTTACTTTGCTTCAGGTGGGTCTGGAGTAAGCCCAATTGGTTGCAGCTTCCCTTGTTCTATTAACCTTTTCAGTGCACTAGCATATGTTGAACCTAAGTTGGTGAATATCCTTTGGGGACGCTCAGCTTTCTTTGTAGTTGGTTCCAAAAGATTGACTTCATCAATTTTTTTAGTTTGACCGTAAGCACGGGTTCCAGTTGATGTAGGCTCTTCGTAACTTGGCTAAACCGCCCTTGCGAAGATCATCCTCAATGCGGATTCCTAGGATTTGTAAGTCTTGGAAAGTCTTGATGTTTTGGTACATCAAGAGGTTGGCGTAGACGGGACGGAGGTTGTTGACAAACTTCTCAACTAGGGTTACTTCGCACGGTTTGCTCACACGTTGGGTGCTTACCCTCCTTCAACGGGTTAAGAATTTGGTGAATCCCTCCTTGTCGTTTTGGATTGGGACCTCAAGGGTGCGGGTGTTGGCTTGTATATCAACGTTGTCGGCGTACTGCTTAGCAAATTCAACTGCAACTTCATCCCAGGTAGCGATGCTCTTCGGGTCAAGGGAGTATTACCATTGACGAGGGATTAGTTCTAAAGAGGAAGGGAAGATCTTGGTGAAGAGTTCTTGTTTAACTCCTTTGATGGACATCTAATCATTAAAGGCTCGGATATAGTTAAGTGAATCTTCAACCCCTTTGAACTTAGGCACATCGGTTAAAGTGAAGTTGTCAGGTAGTTGATCTCCAATTGGTTCGAACCGGCGGTTTTTCTCAATGTGGATATTATTTCCCCGGACTAGGAGTTGTTCTTCCAAAAGTTTGAGCCTTTTCTCGGTTTCAGTCAAAGGCGGAGGGTTGGTTTCTCCGGCTTCCTTGTTTTCCAGGGTGTCGGTACGGGTCTCAACACATTCCAGGGTGACCTTGAGAGCGGTGAGCAAGCTGGCTAATTCGGCATTGGTGAGATTTCTGTTGTTGTCATCATTGCTGTTGGGCGAAGCTGAAGACGGGGCCATGATCTAAGGTGGAAAACGGCTTACGTTACATCTGAATCCGACACGGGCCAATGACTAAACGCAGAAATTACAAACAAGGACGGAAAAACATTTTGGACTGACAAAACGAGGGCGGCCGTGTATGGTACCTCGGTGCTGACTCGATTGTTGGTGCGACGGTGTTGACCGGACTTCGACTTTCGTTCAACATGTTGGTGAAACTCCATTGAACGAGTCTCGATGGTGAGATGACTCATAAGTAAAGACCCATATGTACGTTTTCTTTGACTCGATAGACACAAGGCTGAACTGGAGTGGTGGACTGAATTTTTCGAAAATAGAAATTTTCAAAATAGGTTTGTTATTTTTAAAAAGTTTTCGAAAACAGGAATTTTCAAAAACCGATTTGTTAAGTTAGAGTGTCATATTGAGTGAGTCTATTTTCAAAAGATGGTATGAGATAAAATTGTGACGACTTTGAAAACGGTGGGTTGTTCCTAAAGACGGCCTTTCGAAATTCAAAAGGTGCGTGTTTTAAAGATCGAGATTTGAATGTTTGAAGTCGTTGTGGTCCCGAAAAAGGTGCGTTGTTTTCGAAGACGGTTTTGAAATGGCCTCAAAAATAGCGCGTCATTCTCGGGATTTGAAATGTTCGTTATGCCGGCGTAAAAGTGCTTTTTCAAAACGGTTATGAAAAACCGGATTTCGAAATCGTCATTACAACTGCATGAAAAGGTGCTTTGAAACGGCTTTGAGAAAAAACCAGGTTTTGAAATCGTCATTACAATGGCGTAAAAAGGTGCTTTTTGCAACGATCAACGAAAGGCCAAGGTTTGAAATGGCCATTATAACGGCGCGAAAAGGGTGTTTTATAAGTTTTGAAAATGACACGGAAGGACTTATGATCACATAAGCACTCGCAGTTCATTATATTATGCACAATGCTGATGTGGGTTTTGGTTTGATAAGGGTGGTTACACACCAAGCGATCAATCCTCGATCTTTGAGAGGGGTGCCAATCCAAACAAAATGTGTGGGGAGGGCGCCCTAGCCTCGTTCACGTAGGAAGTGTAATACCCACGATGTTTAAGGACTCTTTTGACCGACCCTTTGACTAGGAAAGACCTTAGGAAGAGATAGGTGAGAGACTAGGTTAGGATAGGTACCTCACGGGAGTGTTTACTCAACCTAGCAGGGACTACTCGACCGAGTATTGTGTATACTCGGCCGAGTATGTGAGTACTCGACCGAGTATGGCTGCTGTTGACGCGTTGATATAAAAACGCGAGTTCGCAAGATTTATTTCATTTTCCATTTTCGACAGTTCCTCTTCCTCTAACCCTAGCCTACCTCTCTCTCACCAATCACCTCTACCTCCATACACTCTTATATGTAGCCTACACCTCAGCCATGGGAAGGACGGGGTTTGCATAAGAAGGATGCGTGCGTGGTTGTCGTCCGTGTTACCGTCGGTCCGCGTTATTAGGTAAGTCATTGTTTTATTGTCTCCTTCAATAGATTGTTGGGAGTAGTTGTATAATAGGATGTGGTCATCATTGTAGGATGCATCTCGGAGTCTTGCTTGGCTGTTTGTGGATGCATTTTTATGGTTGGCGATAAGTTAGGATTTCCCTACTCAGTTTACTGGTAATTGATTTAAGATTGTGATTGTACTGTGTATGATTGTTGTCTACTGATCATTGGAGTGTTGGTGTGGTGGTGGTGTGGTGTGTGTGATGATGTGGTGATGATTGTGGTGGAGTCACTTGCGGGAGTGGTTTCACGCCCTAGTTCGCCTTCCGTGGAACCCGCCACGGGAAGGGATGTACACATTAAGGGACAGGGTTATCGCTCGTTGATGAGCGGGATTTTGGTGGAGATTAGCTGTAGTCCCCCACTGGCGGCGTGGGCTACCTGTTGCAATGGTTTGTCTGGCAAGGCTACACACTTTGGTTTGTAGTCGGTTACTATGTGAGATCGGGAGACCGGAGATGGTGGATGATCAGCTGGTTACTTATCATACTTGTCTTATTTTAATTGTTCAGTAACTGACCCCGTGTTATGTTTTCAAAATTGTGGTGATCCATTCGGGGATGGTGAGCAGTTGGCTTAGTAGGTACCGTTGGTTTGATGTTGTTGGGCGTGGAGGGGATCGAGTCATCACGCTACCGGCTTAGATGTCCTGATGTACGAGTTCCATAGTAGTCATAGCTATCACCTGTAATCAGCTTTGTATTTGCTTGTAAAGGATTTAAGTAATTAATTTATAAATGTCCTTATTGTCTATTTGATCTACTACCTCGGGTGACCGAGATGGTAACATCCTCATACACTGGGATGGTCCTTGGTAAAGCGTCCTGGTGTGAGGGGGTGTTACAAAGTGGTATCAAAGTCGCCGATTTTGGAACCTAAACCAATGAATCCAATGAATATAGGGTGTCAAATTAAAATGAACCTGGTGTATGTGTGTTGGGAGCTCCAGCCGATGCTAGATTTTGGGTGAGTAAGCGCCTTCATTTCAAAATCACGGCCCCATCGTGCTTAAGCCAGCCACTAGGAAAGGGTAGTCGATAGAAGTAGTTTCTTGAAGAGTGTTTGCTAAGCATGTTTGTTAATCGTATCACATGTACCAATGTGAGTCTTGCATGCAGTAACGATGGTAGTGATGAAGTCTAGAATTGGTTGGAATGGTTGCTGAGTGGTGATTAGAAATTGTGAGTGATGAAATGTGAAATTCTGTTGCGTATGGCAAGGTTAAGTTGAATGACCTGTTTAATAATGGTTGCATCATATGATGGTTAATGTTTCACGAACGTCTTGCGTAATGTGGGTATAAGATGAATTGTGGAAATTGTGATGTTGTAGAATTATAAACCGACCTTTGCCGGTATGTAGCTAGTTTAGACTTGTAACCTTTATATTATCCATGGTTGGGTTGTGACATAATTGTTGCAGTGGTTGAGGTAAGGAACGTAGGTGGAATGTTGGTTGATTGGGTAATGGATACGTGTGATTCGGGTATGATGCGTGTTTATGTGGTAGAAGTAAGCCCTAACGATGACGAGCCCGATTGCACGGGACTCCGAACACTGTTACTTGTTTTGCAGGTGCATTAGATTTGAAATTTCGTTCCTGCTCTTTGACACTCGGCCGAGTAAAGACGCATACTCGACCGAGTAGTCCACACTCGGCCGAGTATACTAGCACTCGACCGAGTGCCCATTCTTGTCAGAATAGAATCGCTACTGTTTTCGAGTACTCGAGTGAGTATTTAGAATACTAGACCGAGTAGTCCATACTCGGCCGAGTAAGCCCTATACTCGACCGAGTATGGTTTTAGCGTAACTCAGCCGGGTTATTCAAAAACCATATATCGCATCTTCTTTTCTCATTTCCGCCTCCAACACCTTCCTCTTCTTTCCTCTAAAACTCCATATCACTTCTCTCTCAAGCCCTTGGGTGATTTCTTGGTGGTTACTTACTCTTTGCTTGCCAAAATTTCCTTCAAGTATGCCGAAAACAAGAGCCAACACAAACAAGAGGACTCGTGCCAATGTTCAATTTGAGACGGGTTAGTCCAGCCAAGAACCTGTTGTTCCACCAGTGGAGGCCTATCCATTGGTAATATTTTCTAATTTTAAGCAACGTAAGGCCTCCATAGCTTTGATGAGTCGTCCTTTTCGACCTACTCAGTGTGTGAACCCCGAGATTTTGGAGACCTTGGGGATTAAGGAAGACATAATCCACATCTTTGAGACCTTGGGAATGAAGGGGTTGTATCACCTGAGAAATAAGTCCTACCCTCATTTGACCTTGGAGTTTTTGAGCTCGTTTGCTTATGATGCAAAGGAGAAGACGGTCTCTTTTCGCCTCATGAACGAAGACCATGAGTTGACTTTGGATGAGTTTACTAGCCACCTGGGCCTAAAGGCTGAGAGGACAGGGTATCTTAGTGATGTAGCTAAGAATAGTGGTGCACCTCTTTACCTTCCTTACTTGACTGGCCGACCTGCTCCTAGTGCTAGTGCTATGCTGATTAATGATATTCAGCACGTGTCCCTCCGTATGTTCCTTAGGATGATGAATTGTCTGTTGTACTCGAGAGATGATGTAAGTAAACTTAATTCTCATGATGTTATGTTGTTGATGTCTTACCTGAACCTACACCGTAGGAAGCCCTTTTACTATAGCGCTTCGGGGGTGGTTTGTGCTAGCTTGGAGTATATGGCACAGTCCCCAAACCGTCGCTATGCTTACGGGGCCATAGTAACCCGCTTAGCCTAGCGCCTGACTGATTTTGAGGCCCCACCTCCCTCGGGGGATGAGTTTGTTGAGACTGTGCCTACCATGAACGCCAAGTATTGGTGTAAGACCAGATGGTTAAGGAATATGGTTGATGGGACTTATGCCTGGAGAGTGAGAGGATCTATGTGGATGGTACTTCCTGGCCCTGCCCGCCTCCCTGTTGTTGACCACTTAGCTGAGTGGGAGCCTGTAGGTGGTGTGCTTAGACCTAGACCCCAGTACTACTTGATTGACCCTACCATTCTGTTGGACTTACCTGAGCCTACCTTAGCATCTGAGGGACAGCAGGCTTCTCCCCCACCTCGAGAGCGTCGTAGGGTCAGACAGCCTAGGGCGGACCCGGTTGAGGCTGAGCCCTCTTACTCCATGCCGAGCTACTACCCACAACAGTACTCGGCTTACACCACAGTGCATGACCCCAAGATGCAGGTTAGCGACTTGACCGAGCGGATCTCCACCACCTTGGTGCTCCGCAACATGCATGAGATGGCCCATAATCAGGGCATAGGGACTAAGCTAGCACAGCCCGTCTGGTGGAGAGGACCCAGAGTAGACACGAGAGTCTTCCAAAGCTATGGAGTTGACCCCGGCTTTTGGAGGCCACCTGAGGAGACTGAGTTTGGCTGCCTCGCGGGACCGTGGGGAGCCAACTATGGCAGCCAGTTAGGAGGAGGAGATTACTCAGCGGCGGGTTATCAGGGAGCTAGTACTTCGGGGGCCGGAGCTTCAGGTGCAGGCGGTGATGATGAGATGGATGGCGGTCCATATCAGTGATTTTCTTGTTTTGTCTAGACTTGTTTCAGTTGTGGATGGATATTTATTGTTTCTTGTTGTACACTCTTATTTCGGATGACTGTACTTGGCCTTAACGTCATTATTTGTTTTAGCATACTATGGTTATGGCTTGCTAGATTCGTACATGCACTTTGGTATGGAAATTATGACTTTTACAGGTTAGCTCGTGGGTGAAATGGATTTCACTACGGATTTTGGCCTCTGCCCGTGAAAACTCGACCGAGTATACAAGCATACTCGACCGAGTAGAGCCTACACGGTCGAGTACACTCTTATACTCGACTGAGTACCAGGATATTGCGTGGTATTTATAACCCGTTGTCCTTCTGCGTATAATTCTTTGTCTTGGGTGTTCTCTGTTAACTTACTTGTATCTTCATATTTCCGTGTGGAGTACATTGCCCAGGTGTAGTAGTAACGTTAATGCGTCGTGTACTTGGGTTGAGATGACAGTAGAATCAGGATGTTTTATCCGTAGCTCTTTCGGTAGAATGAATGTGTGCATCTTTTCTTGCTTAGAAGTTGTAGTATAGTGTGGAGTTTAAGTATAGACGTGTCGTGGTCATATAATAAATGTATGATTTGTAATAGTGTCTATCTACGGGTAATCATTGTTTTTGGGTGCACTGAACTTCGGGGACGAAGTTCCTTTTTAGAGGGGTAGATATAACATATCGCGGCAATATAAAAGTGTTCATACAAATAAATGTTACAACAAATTCTTGAGTGCTTAGCCTTCTTTCCTTATAGGCTTGTCTTCTATGTTCATTTTTCTGGTTAAGTTGTCATGAACTAATGTGTGATAACTGACAAGAGAATAAGAATTTGGTGATATAGTTGAGTCGTTGGTCGCGAGTTTTGTAATGATCATTGTCTTATGCAATGAAGGTTTGGGGATAATACTTGTGGTGTTGTCTTGTGGTGGTCAAAGTTGGTACGTCTTTATGCTAGGTGGAACGTCTTGGTGGTGACTAACCTCGTTGTTGAGATGAGTGGGCTGAACTTCGGGGACGAAGTTCTTTTTTAAGGGGGGAAGACTGTAATACCCACGATGTGTAAGGATTCTTTTGACCGACCCTTTGACTAGGAAAGACCTTAGGAAGGGATAGGTAAGAGACTAGGTTACGATAGGCACCTCACAGGAGTGTTTACTCGACCTAGCAGGGACTACTCGGCCGAGTATTGTGTACACTCGACTGAGTAGAGCCTACTCGGCCGAGTATGTGAGTACTCGACCGAGTATGGCTGCTGTTGACGCGTTGATATAAAAACGCGAATTCGCAAGATTTATTTCATTTCCCATTTTCGACAGTTCCTCTTCCTCTAACCCTAGCCTACCTCTCTCTCACCAATCACCTCTACCTCTATACACTCTTATATGTATCCTACACCTCAACCATGGGAAGGACGGGGTTTGCATAGGAAGGATACGTGCGTGGTTGTCGTCCGTGTTACCGTCGGTCCGCGTTATTAGGTAAGTCGCTGTTTTATTGTCTCCTTCAGTAGATTGTTGGGAGTAGTTTTATAATAGGATATGGTCATCGTTGTAGGATGCGTCTCGGAGTCTTGTTGGGTTGTTTCTTGATGCATTTTCATGGTTGGCGATAAGGTAGGGTTTCCATACTCAGTTTACTGTTAATTGATTTAAGATTGTGATTGTACTGTGTATGATTGTTGTCTACTGATCATCGGAGTGTTGGTGTGGTGGTGGTGTGGTGTGTGTGATGATGTGGTGATGATTGTGGTGGAGTCACTTGCGGGAGTGGCTTCACGCCCTAGTTCGCCCTCCGTGGAACCCGCCACGATAAGGGATGTGCACATTAAGAGACAAGGTTATCGCTCGTTGATGAGCGGGATTTTGGTGGGGATTGGCTGTGATCCCCCACTGGCGGCGTGGGCTACCTGTTCTGATAGGTAGTCTGGCAGGGCTACACACTTCGGTTTGTAGTCGGTTACTATGTGAGATCGGGAGACCGGAGATGGTGGATGATCAGCTGGTTACTTATCATACTTGTCTTATTTTAATTGTTCAGTAACTGACCCCGTGTTATGTTTACAAAACTATGGTGATCCATTCGGGGATGGTGAGCAGTTGGCTTAGCAGGTACCGTTGGTTTGATGTTGTTGGGCATGGAGGGGATCGAGTCATCACGCTACCGTCTTAGATTTCCTGATGTACGAGTTCCATAGTAGTCATAGTAATCACCTGTAATCAGCTTTGTATTTGCTTGTAAAGAATTAAAGTAATTAATTTATAAATGTCCTTTATTGTCTATTTGATCTACTACCTCGGGTGAGCGAGATGGTAACATCCTCATACACTGGGATGGTCCTTGGTAAGGCGTCCTGGTGTGCGGCGGTGTTACAGGAAGTGAAAGCTCTGTGACGAAACAAAAGAGTATATCATTATTGGTACGCTTGACGCAATCAGGATTAGAAACGCGGGGATGAGAGAACTCACACCGACGAGACGAGTCAATTGGTCGATAAAGGTTAATTAGGTTGTGGGCCCGGACAAGGAACTCGGCCTATGACCGTAATATCAACTAATGCACTTTAACCACGACCTAGTTCGAGTTTTACCTCTAAGGATCACAAACACACAAGTGTCCTAGTTCTCCCCATCGGAGTCGCCAATCTGTGGACATGGGCCACTTGCACGTCGGCCTGCAGACGCGCAGCGGTCAGAAAAGCCACGTTTGGTGACGTGAAGGTTGCTTTCGACCGGATCGCTTTACATCGAATGGTTTTGCCTCGGTGAAGGTCTCGAGACGATGCAAATATGTTTGAAATCGCCACCAATAAATTGTGGAGTGCTTGAACACTGTCTAAAGATAAAGACTCGTCCCCTTTTAGCATTTTATGTCTAAAATGACTCTCGTTGCCATGGATAGGCCATTCACTATCCAAAGGTTCTGAGAAAGGGGTGAGGGTATTAATTGGGAAGCCTTTTAATCGGACACCCAATGTCGCCCGCGTTAGCAGCCTCTACTGATCGATCGTGGTTTCTACTGCAAAAGTTGATAAAAAGGGTTAAATGCATGAATGCGCATCCATTAGTTTAACCTAAAATGTGAAAGTTTGCTAAGTCGATTGTTTATCCAAGTATCAGTTAATTGATGTCGAGTTGTGTAATACCCCGTAGTTTAGTGAAGTTTATATAACTAATTTACGTAATTCGAATAATTGATTGTGACGGTTATAATTAGTAATTGTGAATAAGACGGAATGATATAATAAAATAATAGAATGATAGAGTAATGGGTCGGAATGGTAATTGGGTAATAATAATATACGATAATTTATATGGTAATAGTGAATGATTATTATGTTATAATAATAATAGTAATTGTATTTATAATAATAATAATATTTGTTATGAGACGGTAAGTAAATAAATAAAATAATAAAGAAAGACGGAATTGGAGTTGGGTCATGTGCTATAGGGCTTGGGTCGACTATATATGTTGCGTAAATGGGTTGATTAATTGTCGGGATCGGATAATTACTAATAATAATAATAATAATAAGTATATTTTATATTTCCTAATTGGTTCCTTATAACCTTAGCCTACCAATATAAATAGATGAAACCTCAAGCAATAGTCTTTATTATTCATCAAATCTGAAAATAATTCACAAGAGGGAGATTAAGAAAGTATTGGTGAAGGAATTAGCAGCGATAATTAATTAAGGTAAAATTCTAATCTCGTTTTATTTTCTTATTAAGCTGAATGTCAGACGATCTTAAGACGCTTAGAAACTGACCCAAACCTCGACGGAATCAGACGACACTTTGGGAGGTGGTACATGGGGTTGTAAGGGTTGGATTGGGTGTGTTGGTGGTGTCAGGTAAGGCCTAGGGTGGCGGTGGCAGGCGGGTTTTGAGGGCTGTGGCAGGTGGGTTGAAAACAGGGTAGTAGGGGACTTCGACCCTAATAGGACCCTTATTCGGGTTCGCCTTGACCTGGGTAAGGTGGGGTTGGGTCCTGATGTTTAGGTCGACCAGGTTGGAGGTGTTTTGGCGGTCGTTGGTGGTGGTTGGTGCTGGTGGTGGCCGGAATTACCAAAGAACAGGGGAGAGGCTATCGTGGGTTGTTGGTGTCGGTTCTGGGTGGTAATGGGTTGTTGCGTGGGGTCGTGACTGGTGGAGGGACCACCGTGGGTCAAGGGAGACCAAGGTGGTGGCCACTGGTGATCGTAGGGTGGTTTAAGAGGTGAGTGAGTGTGTGATGTTGGGTGTTTCGGGATTTGAAGAGGGTTGTTTAGGGCGGCTTTTTGTGGGGTTCTGGTGGCGGTATGGCGGGCGTTTAGGGTGTGAGTGTGTTCGTTGGGTTGCATACTAGTGGCGTCCAGGTTGGGTGGAGTTGTCGGAGGCGGATGGTGGTCGTAGGTAGTAGTTAAACGTGGAGTTATATGTGACGGGTTTACGGTAATTGGTGTGTTCGTGGAAAGGAGCTAAGGCGTGAGTTTGGGAGCCTCGTATGGAGGTGTTGGTAGTGGTGGTTAGGGCAGGTTGGACCCGTGGTCGTGGGTGGTCGAGTAGGTGGTGGGGAAGGGAGGTAATGGTGGTTGTGTAGACCGTAGGATAGGGGTATTTAGGGGTTGAGTGAAACATAGGTAAAACGTGTATGTGGGTGTGTAATTGAGTTGTTTTACGTGGGTTTGTGTGTTGGACTGGTTTAATCTTTAATAAACGGGTTTTTACGTAATAATAATTTAAGCGGGAAATAATTAATATAATTAAATTACAATTGAATAATTAATGTAATGAATTGAATAATTAATAATTAAAGTATTATAATATTTTGTATAGGTGACGGAATTGGTGGAACGGTTTTCAAGAATAATATTTCTAATTGATTGCTTTAATTGCTTGGATTGCATAATTGGAGTGCTTGCTTTCGAGGTAGGGATAAATCCTACTCAACTTTTACTCGATAATGTTTGTTGGATGAATTATATTAAAGTGAATTGATCATATGAGAATTGTGTTGGTTGATATCATTGAAATTGTTGGAGAGGAGAATTATATTGTAGATGTTGGTTGGATTAGTTATGATGGAGTTACTGTTATTGCATTGGTTATTCATTTAATCATTGCGACATCCCTTCGTGGTGATGTAGATTATTATTGCGGTTATATTGGCGGGCGTCATGGTAAGAGCCTTCGGGTGACGTATTTCGATTTATTCGCGCGACGATATTTTATCGTATTTACTCGAGGCGAGCCCCAGTTTGGTCTGGGCCATCTGTGGATATTACTCAACTATATGTTGAGGCAGACATTACCTTTGGTAATGTAGTTTGTGTTTACTCACCTTCGGGTTGAGGCTGCCCCGGCCAGGGATTGGCGGGATGATTAGTGTAATGAGTAAGTAAAAGGAGAGAGCACGTTGTCAGGGGGTTGTGCAATGAAAAAGGAAATTGGATTGTTTATCGTATGTTTTTGTTGTTAGTATTTATTCCTACTCGACCTCGCGGTTGACTGTGTATTCGTGAACACCTGCGGTGAACCGTTTTATGGGGAGCAGATTTGACAGGTACTAAAGATTAGCTGATTTGGGAGCATTGGGATGAGAGCTTGACTTGGACCGTAGTTGAAGTATAGATCACATAGAATAATTATAGCACTTTATTTATTTCCGCTGCGAGTTGTATTGTATTTCATATTAAGTTAGTTGGTTAAATTGTAATAAGCATGTATTTATTAAAGTTTTAATTTAAAGTACTTTGGTATTGTTGTACTTTGTTATTCACTACCTCGGGAAACCGAGATGGTAACAGTCCTATTTATTTGGGAATGTCTAGCTAAAGATTCCTGAATAAATGGGGGTGTTACAAAGTGGTATCAGAGCAAAACGATCATCAGGCCTAACCAATGAACATAATAATGAACATAGGTTGTGTCTAATAAAATGAACCCGGGTAGAAACTGTTAGGTGCCCCCTTAAGGTTTGGGATGAGTTAGGGCGCCCCTCATACCAAACTTCTGGCCCTTCCAGTTTTGAACCGGTTACCTTGAGAGATATTACAGTGTGAGGTAATTTAAAATGAATGTTGTTATTTTGTCTTAGGAATTTTTGGTTGCCTTGGTTGACTATTGGTTTCGTTGATGATTGCGGTTACGGGAACGTAACCTTACTTTTAAGGTGATATAATGTGATATGATTTTAAGCGTTGTTTTAAGCATGTTGATATGAGGAAGTATGTGGGCATGCATGTGGAAGGAGTGAATATGGTTAAGTATGTGAAATATTAATTGTTGTGTGGAATTGTGAAGAATGTGATTTTGGTTGATTTCACAAGATTTTTACCCTTGATTGTTTTGGCTGCCATTTACTGTCTGTTTAAAATTCTCTTTCGAGATTTTTATGTGTGATAGCCTTGTGAGTTAACTTTCTTATGCCACTGGTCTCATATTCAAATAATGTACGGTTTAGGAGAAATAAATATTTTAGTAGACAGTAGTCGAAATATTCCTGTACAGTGATGTTTTCGCGCCATGTTTTCGTAATAATTATCATTTAAAAACTACATAATAATTTATTATAATTCCAACTCTGCTGTTTAATAGACTCATGTATGTTTCTAAATTGGTAAGTCACGTTGTAGGAAAATATTTTGACAATTTATGATGATTTTTACAAGTTGACCTAAGTTTCTGACAAGTTGCTGTAAAATTTCTATTTCGACCAAGTAGTTTGTAAAATGCATTATAAATCGATGTTATAAGTTTTTGACTTGATTCTTTTTCTCATGATTTACTAATTCTCTGTATTTTCTAAAACGTGCAAGTGCTCAAGGAGTAATTATGTGATTATTTATTAATGATTTTTGGAAGTTGTAACATGTGTTTCCTTATTCTTGAAAATGCAAATTGTACTAAAATTTCTAAGAGAATTGTTTCTTATCTCTTGCACATTGATATTTTAATGTTGTAAATTATGTGAATTATAATGACATATCTAATGATATGCGGAATGTGTCTCCCTAAACCTAAATATTATATTAGTTGCACCCATGTTTAAGTCAGATGTCGTTGGTGAGAGTAAACATGCAAGTAATAAATCTAACTTAATTTAAAGGTTTTAGTTATTTAATTTCCGTTTAGTAACTTTTATTATATCATCAATCAATATTGTGTTAAAAATATAGTTGTCTTGTGTTACAATGTGTATTACATGTTTTGTGATGTTACAACAAATGGTTTGTTTATTCCTGTTGTTTGATATCCCGAACTTCGAGGACGAAGTTTATTTTTAGGGGGAAGGGATGTGATACTACAAATGTTCCGAGTTATTATTGTGACATATTGTGATAAGATTGATGTAGTTGATAATCGTAAATGATCGTAAACGGATAATTATGTTACTATAAGTTGGATGGTGCTCAGTTGTATAGATGTTTATACGTGTTGTTGTAGTAGTTATGGGCGAACTTCGGACGATTCATTTTAAGGAGGAAGACTGTAATACCCGTAGTTTAGTGAAGTTTATATAACTAATTTACGTAATTCGAATAATTGATTGTGACGGTTATAATTAATAATTGTGAATAAGACGGAATGATATAATAAAATAATAGAATGATAGAGTAATGGGTCGGAATGGTAATTGGGTAATAATAATATACGATAATTTATATGGTAATAGTGAATGATTATTATGTTATAATAATAATAGTAATTGTATTTATTATAATAATATTTGTTATGAGACGGTAAGTAAATAAATAAAATAATAAAGAAAGACGGAATTGGAGTTGGGTCATGTGCTATAGGGCTTGGGTCGACTATATATGTTGCGTAAATGGGTTGATTAATTGACGGGATCGGATAATTACTAATAATAATAATAATAAGTATATTTTATATTTCCTAATTGGTTCCTTATAACCTTCGCCTACCAATATAAATAGATGAAACCTCAAGCAATAGTCTTTATTATTCATCAAATCTGAAAATAATTCATAAGAGGGAGATTAAGAAAGTATTGGTGACGGAATTAGCAGCGGTAATTAATTAAGGTAAAATTCTAATCTCGTTTTATTTTCTTATTAAGCTGAATGTCAGACGATCTTAAGACGCTTAGAAACTGACCCAAACCTCGACGGAATCAGACGACACTTTGGGAGGTGGTACATGGGGTTGCAAGGGTTGGATTGGGTGTGTTGGTGGTGTCAGGTAAGGCCTAGGGTGGCGGTGGCAGGCGGGTTTTGAGGGCTGTGGCAGGTGGGTTGAAAACAGGGTAGTAGGGGACTTCGACCCTAATAGGACCCTTATTCGGGTTCGCCTTGACCTGGGTAAGGTGGGGTTGGGTCCTGATGTTTGGGTCGACCAGGTTGGAGGTGTTTTGGCGGTCGTTGGTTGTGGTTGGTGCTGGTGGTGGCCGGAATTACGCAAGAACAGGGGAGAGGCTATCGTGGGTTGTTGGTGTCGGTTCTGGGTGGTAATGGGTTGTTGCGTGGGGTCGTGACTGGTGGAGGGACCACCGTGGGTCAAGGGAGACCAAGGTGGTGGCCACTGGTGATCGTAGGGTGGTTTAAGAGGTGAGTGAGTGTGTGATGTTGGGTGTGTCGGGATTTGAAGAGGGTTGTTTAGGGCGGCTTTTTATGGGGTTCTGGTGGCGGTATGGCGGGCGTTTAGGGTGTGAGTGTGTTCGTTGGGTTGCATACTAGTGGCGTCCAGGTTGGGTGGAGTTGTCGGAGGCGGATGGTGGTCGTAGGTAGTAGTTAAACGTGGAGTTGTATGTGACGGGTTTACGGTAATTGGTGTGTTCGTGGAAAGGAGCTAAGGCGTGAGTTTGGGAGCCTCGTATGGAGGTGTTGGTAGTGGTGGTTAGGGCAGGTTGGACCCGTGGTCGTGGGTGGTCGAGTAGGTGGTGGGAAAGGGAGATAATGGTGGTTGTGTGGACCGTAGGATAGGGGTATTTAGGGGTTGAGTGAAACATAGGTAAAACGTGTATGTGGGTGTGTAATTGAGTTGTTTTACGTGGGTTTGTGTGTTGGACTGGTTTAATCTTTAATAAACGGGTTTTTACGTAATAATAATTTAAGCGGGAAATAATTAATATAATTAAATTACAATTGAATAATTAATGTAATGAATTGAATAATTAATAATTAAAGTATTATAATATTTTGTATTGGTGACGGAATTGGTGAAACGGATTTACTGAAGAATAATATTTCTAATTGATTGTTTTAATTGCTTGTATTGCATAATTGGAGTGCTTGCTTTCGAGGTAGGGATAAATCCTACTCAACTTTTACTCGATAATGTTTGTTGGATGAATTATATTAAAGTGAATTGATCATATGAGAATTGTGTTGGTTGATATCATTGAAATTGTTGGAGAGGAGAATTATATTGTAGATGTTGGTTGGATTAGTTATGATGGAGTGACTGTTATTGCATTGGTTATTCAGTTTAATACTGGCAGACATCCCTTCGTGGTGATGTAGATTATTATTGCGGTTATATTGGCAGACGTCATGGTAAGAGCCTTCGGGTGACGTATTTGATTTATTCGGCGAGACGATATTTTATCGTATTTACTCGAGGCAGGCCCAGTTGGTATGCGAGCCATTTGGTGGATATTACTCAACTATATGTTGCGGCAGACATTACCTTTGGTAATGTAGTTTGTGTTTACTCACCTTCGGGTTGAGGCTGCCCCGGCCAGGGATTGGCGGGATGATTAGTGTAATGAGTAAGTAAAAGGAGAGAGCACGTTGTCAGGGGGTTGTGCAATGAAAAAGGAAATTGGATTGTTTATCGTATGTTTTTGTTGTTAGTATTTATTCCTACTCGACCTCGCGGTTGACTGTGTATTCGTGAACACCTGCGGTGAACCGGTTTATGGGGAGCAGATTTGACAGGTACTAAAGATTAGCTGATTTGGGAGCATTGGGATGAGAGCTTGACTTGGACCGTAGTTGAAGTATAGATCACGTAGAATAATTATAGCACTTTATTTATTTCTGCTGCGAGTTGTATTGTATTTCATATTAAGTTAGTTGGTTAAATTGTAATAAGCATGCATTTATTAAAGTTTTAATTTAAAGTACTTTGGTATTGTTGTACTTTGTTATTCACTACCTCGGGAAACCGAGATGGTAACAGTCCTATTTATTTGGGAATGTCTAGCTAAAGACTCCTGAATAAATGGGGGTGTTACAAGTTGGATATTATGTTGATTTACATGCAAGAGCGGCAATTAAAGATCCATCTACCAAGTTAGGTTATGGTGCTTAAAACGATCCATTTGTCTGAAAGAGTATGTTCGAAGACGTCTAGAGTATGAAATATAACTCGTCAATCTTATCCGTATAGATTCGTGTTAACTGTAATTGAGATCGTCCTAGACAAGTGCTGGAATGGACGAACCAGAACAGTGCCAGGCAGCCTATTGGGGCGCGAGCCTATAGGCGATGTAATGAGCTCTACCCAGGTTTGAGTTGTGAAAGTCAGAAGGTGCCTTGGGGCACGAGCCATCAGGCGGCCTAAGGAGCCTCTCCTGGTTGTTTAAAAGGTTATTAAAATCGCTTTATAAAGTTATTAAAAACCGCTTTTATGGAAAAGGCCATTAAGACCCCTTTTGTGCTAATATTTTGAATGTGGTTTGCATGACTTAGAACATTTACCATTATGTTGATAATATTCCGCGTCGGGTTCGGATTTGGAATATTGAAATGAATAGTTTATAATTCAAAAGCGTTAAATGTATATGCTTAACCGTTTTGTCACCGTACCCGAATTAAATCGACATGGCATGTATGTTAGACAAGGATGACATGTGATATCGTCAAGATAAAGGCGAAAATAAAGTGAATGTGAAAGAAAAGTGTTTGATATGAACTAATTATGTTAAGTTCATTGCTTTGTCATTAGTCAAAATTATCATCGTACTCGGGTTAAACCGACATGGTATGAAGAACCAAGGATGATTATGAACATGACTAAAATGCTTGCAAGTATGAATGAATGAAGAAACGTTATAAATTAAAGAAAAGAGTGTTTAATTACCCTTTAATTTGTAATTAACCAATAATATCATCGGGTCACGCAAGAAACCGTCATGGTATAAAGAACCAAGGATGATTTTGGTAATGGTCAAAAATATTTGTTACAAAAATAGATTGACAATGGTAAAAACCGTGGAAAGAAAAGGAGGGAAATATATAAGATAAAACCATTGGGGCGCGAGGTCCTTCGCGACACAAGGAGCCTCTATCTCAGGCCAAAACTCGGTATAAATCCATGTTTTGAATTCTGTTATGCATGATTTATGCTTATAAAATCATGAAAATGGTAAAAACGTGAAGTTAAAAAGTTTGTTATACCCTCATACTTACAGGTTCGGTTGCTTAAAGAAATCGACAAAGTGTTAAACTTGTGAGTCGGAAAACGGTTTTGTAAGAAAAGAGTGTTGCTTTGCTGTATTGTTGATTGATTAGGTGTAGTTGGTCGAAGTGGTCGGTCAAGTGTTTTTAATGCACGATGATGGTACCAAACAAAGTGTGTATGGCCCATGTTTTGAATCGGTAGGTCCAAAACACGCGTCGGTTTGACTTAAGAAGTCGAGTCTAGAATTTTAAGGGAGAAAAGAGGGGGCGGACACTCGCGTAATTTTCAAATGGTGGCATATGGGGGGTATTTATAGAGGATTGTGTTGTGTTGGTTTCTTGAAGTGATTTTTGGCGACGTGGCATGTGGGAAGCCTAAAGAGGGGCGAGCTGTTAGGCGATACAAGGAGGCGTTCTGTCCTTTTCGCAAATTTGGATTTTGCTCTTTGTTATATCTTATGTTTTGGTTGCTTATATTTTTTGGTTTATACCATTGCACCGTGTACAATAGCATATGGGTGTTATGTGGAGTGGGTTTTTTTCTGTGCTTGACTCGGGTTTGACCCGTTTTGAGTCGGGATTTGAATTTTTAGTCGGTTTTTGGGCTCGGTATCGGTTTCGACTCTAATTAGTGTCATTTTGACGCCGTCGACATGCATAAAACATTTCAAGTATTTTCAAAAGGTGTTTTTCATTTTGAGTTTGGTTTTTTAAGTTTTCCGACGCACTGTCATACAAATGGTCGATTAAACACAGCGATTTCCGAAACATGTGATAGCCCAATAATCATCGGGTGTTTGTTAGGATTCCGCAGATACCAGTTATCTAAAACTACTGGTAAGTTGCCTTTCAAATACTTATGAGTCCCAATTTCCTCTCAGAAGATTATAAAAAATGAGGGAATGAAACTCATTAATAAGGTTTTGGCTAGGATTAGAGCATCGGGTTCTAGACATCTCTCTTATTCTAGGAGACTAACCTTGGTAAACTTTGTCCAAAAAACCCTTCATTCATACTGGGCAAGCATTTTCTTAATTCCTCAAGGTATTATGTCAAAAATTGAGGCTCTCTGTAGGAATTATCTATGGGGTGGAAGTGATAACTACATGAAGGCTCCTAATGTCAAATGGGATCGGTGTTGTCTTCCTAAAGAAGAAGGTGGGTTGGGCATCATATATGCCAAGGTTTGGAATAAAGCTCTATTGGGCAAATATGTTTGGTGGATAACTTCTAAAAAGGACCATCTTTGGGTGAGTTGGATCAGTAATATATATATGAAGAACTCTCACTGGACTAACTACAAACCACCCTCAAATTGTAGTTGGGCTTGGAAAAAAAATAGCACATATGATGAGATTCTTCAAAAATGCTTATACAGATGATCAGTAACTTGGAACAGACAAGTATTATACTATTCAGGCTGGTTAAAATTGGTTAAGGCAATCAAAGCCAAGGGTCCAATGTAGGTTTGTGTGCTGGAATCATTTGAATATCCCCAAACACTCTTTTATTTACTGGACAGCAGTGCAGTAGAGGCTTCTTACAAGAGAGAGAGAGAATGATTAGGATGGGCTTTGGGGGATGATACTTGTTTCCTCTGTGGAATTGATAAGGAGAGTCATCTACACATCTTCACTACTACAAAAACCGTCAAAGAGAACGGTTCAAAACCGTCCTTAAATCATAAAACAACCGTCCTTAATTCACCCGTCCTCGTTGCCTAAGAGGACAGTTAATAAAAAGTCAAACCGTCTTCTTTTGCATGTAATAAGAGGACGGTTGTATTCTTGAACCGTCTTCTTTGCATAAACTAAGAGGAAGGTTCCCTATTTCAACCGTCATGTTTTGGATACATGGCGCGCTTTATTTATGCGCCTTCTTCACCACGCTTTCTTAAGCAACCGTCTTCTTTACAATTTTTTGAAATCAATTTAGTGCTAATTTATGAATATATCCTGCACAATTTTGGCACAAATCCATGCTCTTTCACCACTAGCTAGATTTTTGAAAAAAAAAAAGTTGTTACATTCATACACTATAGGTAAAATATATCTTGCTACATTTGAGCAAATCGAGCAAATCATACATTTATAATCTAAACCCAACCAACCAAAATGGTATAGGTTTCAACCTCCAAAATACAAACTATAGACATATGATTATTTAACACAAGCACTAACACAAGCACTAACACGAGTCCTTCCATCCAAGCGTTGAGCCTAAGTACTTTAAACGTTATCATCAAATCCCATTCGCCTTAAACCGCAATTGCATATGTAGTCAGAATGTCCCGCACCTCATCAATTTGCTCAACCGACCGAGTATGTCTTTGGGGCTTTAAGCATGAGCTACACACAAAGTAACCAAAATACATAACTACAATTAAGACGTAAGATGAGAGATGATAAAGGTGAGGATAATAGCTGTACTGTCAGCACAAACGTTGGTTTTCGGTTGATGCTTAACAATAGTAACATATTGACAGAAATTGTATTTATATTAAACTAGGTAGTTTCAGGATCCACACCCATGAATGCGAACATGACTGATAGTGCATTTATTTATAAACCATCGCTGAGAAGACTTTGCTTGTGCAAGAAGATGACCAGCACCTCAAGACAAGCATTTTTGCAGTCCTTATACAAGACACCACTACATACATGACAAATTTCTTATAAAAGTTATAGCCATACCTCAATCTACTATATAGCAACTCTATAGCAGCCTCCGTTAGCTCAATTTGCCAGCAATTCTGCTCAGTTTCCAGGCGTCTGACTACTCTCTGATCAGTTCAGATAACTTCTTTTCAACCTATAAACGCAGGGAAAAAATGAGATTGTTATTGAGCAAGTAGTATTCCACCTTTCCCAAAATCAGAATACAAAAGATCACTCATACACAACTGAAAAAGATCACTCGTGAATGTCCCTTTGGAACAAAGTCCGCTTTCTAAAAAAATATTTAACTTAACTTAGCCAAAATATTTATATCAAATAACCATGAATGCAAAAGACTTACACAATTAAAAGATAACTTACAACTTTCTTCTCAATTTATCGATATCCTTCTCGACAACCATGGTATTTTGCTTTCTTCTTGGCCACATTCTTCTTGTTTTTCTCACTAATTGCATGTAAATAGCAAATTTCATCCCAAAACATCGTCTTACATTATATATCATCAACATGCAACCTCTAAACAGCAGCTTACATCACAATAAATTGTCTGATAAGATAGAACCATCGAATCTAGTCTCTAAACATCAAATTACATCACAAAAATGTGCTTGACATCAATTTGCTCTAAACATCATTTACATCATTTTACATCACAAAAAGGGTTTATAATGAACTGATTTATGGTGATAATTTTGGTCTGTTTGTTGTCATCTCCTCGAGTTATAACTACTTCTTACGTTTTTTTCCCAAACATATCAGCTAACTATAAGGCACGTAGCCACTTATGACAATATAATATTAAGTATACTCACTAATATATCAGATTAAATCACTTGATAAAGGTACTAAAGACATCATTAGTGAAGTACTAGCATGTAACATGTAGCATAGGAGAGCATAAAGATAAAAGAGGAGGATGATATTAAGTATACTCACTATAAGGCACGTCTGACTATTCTCTGATGAGTCCAAATAAATTCTTTCCAACCTATGAATGCACAGGAAAAATGAGACTGCTCTTGAGCAAGCCGTATTCCACCTCTCCCAGAATCAGAATACAAAAGATCACTCATGGACGGCCCTTTGCTAACAAGTCCACTTTCTAAAAAGCATTTAACTTAAGTTAGTTAAATATTTATATCAAATAACCGTGAATGCACAAGACTTGAACAATTAAAAGATAACTTAAAATCAGAATTGGGAAAAACATAAGTCAAGACGACAAGACTAGAGTTGCTAATTTGGCAAGAATCTGAGAGTGCAGTACTCTAAATAAGAACAAGCAACAAATGAGAATTAAATATCTGCTTACTTTCGGCTGTTCAGGTGCAAAAGCGACGCATAAAGGTAAACAGTGATTCCCTCTCCACCAACAGCTCTCTTGCTTTTAAATACAAGGACTGCAAACAATTAAACATATCAGCTGATGACCATAAGGCACTTACCACAACATAATACTAACTACTCACTAATATATCACAGTAAATCACTTGATAAAGGTATTGAAGACATCATCACAGAGGCAAATGAAGAGCAATGAGCGAAGAAGTAATATGAAGAGCGAAATACATACATCTTGGACAGAATATAGAGCGCAATGGTGAGAGCCATTTTCAGTTGAATTTGTAGGCACAATAATACTTTGTAGCAATTAATCATCAACACTTGGGGTTTTTACTCCATATTCCAATCAAAACAAGCAAGCAGCTCAAGTTAAAATAAAAACCCTAAAAAAGCAAATAATCAGGGAGTATGTTATTAGAGTATTGTTTTAGACAAACAATAAAGATAAAAAAGTATATGATGAAGAAAAATAAGGAATAGGGGCGGCTGAAATACGAAAAAAGTATATGAAAGAAGCAAGAAATTAAGAATTGGCACCTCGGAAAGGCATGCAGCGGTGGAGGAGAGGTTTGAGGTGGCAGCCTGACTCGAAGCGTACTGTGTATGTGACAGCTGTGATGTTAGGGCAAATGGGTAGATAAGCGGCGGTAGTGGTATCACTAATTACGATGATTATAGGCGGTTGTTTGCAATTAGGGAGATGAAGGAGGGCGGTAATAGTGAACTAGACTCGTGGTGCTAGCGAGGGGCGGTGCCTTTGATTAGGGCAATGATGGAGAACACGGTGGTTGTCAGCGACGATTTTTTGCGAATAAGAGAAAGGCAAATGAGGAGTTGAGATGTGAGAACATGAATTTTGATCGTCACTAATTAAGAAAAAGAAAGAAGACGGTTCCATTAGTTAACCGTTCTGGATAGTTTTAGAGGACGGTCAAATTGACCAACCGTCCTTGTTGCTTGTTCGACAAGGACGGTTCTCTATATTAACCGTGCTTTTTATGTGAACACTAATGGCGCGGAAATTAATTGTCTAATGTAAGACGGTTTCGTGACTAACCGTACTCTAATGGGCGTCCTCTTAGGCCAAAATTGTAGTAGTGAATATTCATTTCTCAGTTCAGCAATTAGTTCAGTGGCAAGGAAGAAGTAATGGCAGGAGCAGGCTGTTATAAATAAGACCCTAGTTAGACTCCTCTAATTAGATACCAAGTTACTTCTTAACTTAGTTTAAGATGGTCTTATAACATGCATGCAAAAGGTAAGCTAGAAATAAGAAGAGAAAAAGAGAAATTTCCTCACATTGTAGAAATGGCCAAAATATATGGGCACAACAAGGACACCTTCCTTTGTTGTTCTTGAGCTTAATGATAGATGGATGATCCTCCATACCCAAAGTTCCCAAAGTAGGAAACCTCCTTTAAGTGCAAACCCAAGATTGGCCCAAAATACTTAGCTTTGTTAACTAGATAAACACTAAGTATAACCCTCAAATAATATATGTAATAATACTAATCTTAGTATAATACATGATGTATATAATTTTAGGTGGGTTTTGATGTGAATACAACAACAACAACAACAACAACAACAACAACAACAACAACAACAACAACAACAACAACAACAACAACAACAACAACAACAACAACAACAACAACAACAACAACAACAACAACAACAATAACAACAACAACAACAACAACAATAACAACAACAACATCAGAGCCTTAATCCCAAAATGATTTGGGGTCGGCTGACATGAATCATCCTTTCGAACCGTCCATGGGTGAACGCACGCCTCAAAATGCGAATAAAAAGAGAAGATGAAAAACAAAAGGGAAGAACAAAAATGTAATGGAAAGTCAAGGTAAACTTAGGGGTTTTAAAATTGAATTCCGGATTTCTTTTATAAAAACTTAAAATTTAAATCGTGAGAAAAAAAGATTAGAACGATTTTTAAAAACAGAAATAGAATTAAGGATCCGGAATGAATATAAGATAAAAATTGAAGAACAATTTTCTCCCTTTTTCTATCCTCTTACACGACCCAAGTAGGCTTTTTATGACCAATTTTTGTCTCAATAATTGTTACATGCAAATGGTGTGTAGTGGGGTATTTATAGGAAACTCAAATGTAAACAATTGAGTGATTGTGACAGATCACATGCACATGCACATGCACATGCACATGCACATGCACATGATCAAGCAGCTTTTTTTCAACAATTTGACAAAACTTTAGAGTGTAAACCACTCCTCACTTACACAGCTCATGTGCGTCATTTGGGTCCATTTTGATTTTTGACATTTGTCCCACAAATGCTTATTAGTCTTATATTTAATTATCCTTTCTAAATAAATATTTATTTCATTATTTAACGCTTAAATAATACAAAATAACAACCAATACACACTTAACCTTTAAGTGTCACTTGACTACTTTATCAATATATAAAGTGTCTTATAAAACCCAATTAGTTAATATTACAACCCTTTGCAACTTTAATTAACTAATTACCTCCGCCTCACAACATATGCATAAATAATATATTATTTGGTAAATTAACTATTAATTACTAAATATTATTTAATTTTAATCATATTAAAATTTTATTAGTCAATTGTCATATAATTGAATAATAAACTCTCCTGGCCCGAGTTCCAAACTCGTCTTAAAAACAAACTCACATGACTAATTCTTTAGTCACATTATTCAAGGGACTAATTAAATATATCTTTATATAAATAATTAATTGTTTCATTTGGGATCATCCTATAGGTGTGACCGAAAGGGATCAATTGAACACCGCTGCACAGTAACGTCTAACTCTAGTCAGCTGAGTGTTACTGATATACGTTGATCAACTGACGAGTATACAATAAATATTATATCCCTAATATTCCTTTTATGAGATTTATTATGTAGACGCACTATTGAGGAGGACAACTAATCCAACAATCTTCCACTTGTCCGACACAAGTGTGCGCTACCGATTCTCTTGTCCGTTATATCTCCCACTCAATGCAAAGTGTCTTACAAGTCGTACTTTCACATGAACATATCTTGAGTGGTTTCCTCGATCGGGAGAGTATCTGTCTGACCGAAAAATCTACCATAGATCACTTCCGAGCGTGGCCGCGTATTTCCAGTCATTACTCCTCGAGTGGCTCTAAGATGTATAAACCCTGACAAGGGTGGACAACTTATGTTGACCTACTTTATTTGTTCAATCACGGATCACCATGAACTAGTAGATGCTCATCGGCCTCCTTTTACGGCACGACCTAGGACAAAAACCTAAGTCAATCGAAAACTGTACTGACGCAGAAAAATAGTTGCTAGTCTAAAGAATCGACTCTAAGGAATAAAAAGAGGTTCTTGCCACGACCAAGCAACATAGGGACTCTTATAAAAACTGGTCACTGCCCGGCAGAGTGTCTCCATAGTCTGTCTATGTAATCGACTAGTCATTTCAATGACTCAATGGCTGTCGAATCCGCCATCAATCGAATACAATCTAGTCACTCCGAGACGTCACCTCATTAAGTAACTAGGGACAAAAATACAATGTAAATCTAGCTCACTTTAAGTTGGATTCAACGTTTTCTCAACAACCTACTCGGATCAACAAGGTATTATAAAATAAAATCCAGTGCATATTGAATATATGAGTTTTTGGAAAAACTCAAACGATAAATGCGATTATCATATATGTAAAAATTGATACACTATCCAATAATCACATATCATATAATCTACAGCAACTCAGTTATCCGTCTCAATCCCATTTAAATGACATAAATATCATGTTTAGCCTATGACAAGGCCTTGGTTAAAGAATCAGTGACACCTTATCTGACCCAACCTTACAAATTGCTATTTCCCTTCGTTCCACATAACTTATATTATATGAAACTTTTTGAGTATGTATCTAGACTTTTCTCTAGACTTAGGCTCTCTAGCCTCAAAATCGCTCCCACTGTCATCACAGTATACTGGGGTAGGATATGCGGCTGCAGAAACTACTGTTAGTCCCTCCAATACTGCCGAATCCAAGCTACTTCCTTTTGTATCATCAAATGTTACAATGTACCTTTATAAGTAATGTACTCAGTTTCCGTTCTAAAATCCGCAATGATTGACTGCCTGAAACTCTTCCAGCAGATAAACTCCTCAAAAAGACATAGCTAGATCGGGATTCCAAACCATCCCTATGTGTTTCGAAAATGGTATTTGTGTAACTCCTTACACAAACCTCAACTGGCATTTGTGTAACCCCTTACACAAATCAGTGAATTACATCAAAACACTTAGCTTTATATCGTTAGTCCTTCTCAAGTATTAAAGGATGATCTATAGGACTACTTGGTGACTATCACCTAAATTCAATTGGAAACGATTCGTCATACTCAAAGCATACAAAGAGTGAGGACAATAATACATCATCGCGTATTTAATTGATCCAGCAGCGGAAGCAAATGGAATCAATTCAAGCATGTTCAACTTGTTTGAAGCAGTCAAGAATCTTATCAATATAAGACTTCTGATTTAACGCTAATATATTTTAGATTCATATCTATATATAAATCTGGATACTTGAGATGTATTACACTTATCCTAAGTCTTAAATCATTCCCAATGATTAAAATGTCATCCACATATAAGACTAATAAGACCACCTTACTCCCACTAAACTTCATGTATAAACATAATTCCTCGACACTTCGATAAAAGTTTTATAACATGATCAAAACATTGATTTCATCTCACTTATGCCTCCTTAAGACTTATTCTTAAGTTTGCATACTATTTTAGGATTGTTAGGATTTACAAAACTCGTAAGATGTGTCAAATACACTTCTTCTAGAATCCAATTTAAGAAAACGATTTTGATATCCAACAGTCAAATCATACAATTATAAAATGCGGCAATCGCTAAGATAATCCAAATACATCGAAGCATCGCAACTATTGCAAACCCTTTGCCACCAATCAAGCTTGGAAAACATTTTTATACTCTTCTTGATGGGGCATATTCTGCACCCGCTGACCGAGTCAACACATTGAGCAAGGTGAAAGATAAAAGACAGCAAGTCAACGTATTAACAGCCTAACCGACATAGCCTCGTCGGCCATCACTGGGTCTCGGTCTCGGAACTAGCCGGCCGAGAGGCATATCCGCGTACTCACATCCAAATCCCCTCGGATGGAGTCAACCAGCTCGCCCTGGCCTGTCATGGGTCCCTCGGCCGAGGGTAAGATAGTCTTTCCATCTGCTAGCCACTTGGCCACTACGTGACAAAAGGTTAAAGTCTATAAATACTCCACTTCTCTCATTGAGAAAAGGATCCCAAAACTAACCGAAAAACTGGTATAAACTCCCTTATCTCTCTACAATATACTTTGCCAAGTTAACACACAACTTATCTCTTTAAGTTTACTGACTTGAGCGTCGGAGTGAGTACGCTCGGTACCAAGCCGAGCCCTCAGTTTGTTCATTTTTACAGGAGAGAGCGAAAGGAAGAGACAAGCAAAAGACGTCATTCTACAAGCTTAAGTGGTCATAAATCCTGCTCCGGAACTACACCCGGAACAATTGGCGCCGTCTGTGGGAATAGATACTAAAAGCTAGTCACCTGCCTTAAAAGAAAAAAAAAAACAAAACAAAACAAAACCATTCAAAGAGCTAAGAAGATGTCAAAACAACAAGAAATAATTGTGAGTGACGAAACTGCATTCTACCAGGATGACGCGTTCCCTAATTTTGAGATCGGGCAGTCCCCCACCGGCCGAGTCATTGAGCCGGTGAAGTGCGGGATGCCAAGAGAGCCAGAAACACCGCTGCCGACCGGCCAAGTCACAGTCATGGGACATGTGGTCGATGCGGCCAAATTGAAGCTATTCCCCGGACCGATGGGTGGTACGCCGGTTACCCCCGTCACGACGACGAGCGCGCGCCTCCACAGTGACCAGGGCCCATAAATTGACTCCGAACAACTTGACCAAAGTAATACAAGGAGTCGGGCATGCTAGGACGCCGGCGGAGCCCGTGGTGCCGATGTGGCACAAAGTCCTTCCCCCACTCGCGGGAGGACAGCGTCGCCGCGGCAACAACGAGGCCCGCCCCGAAGAAATGAAAGAAGTCCGACTCTCCAAAGTCGGACAACGAGAAGCCCTTCCCGCCAGATGGAGAGAAGCCGGACTAAGGTTGCGAGGAGCCGATCGCTGCGTGTCATTCGACACGTGGTCAGACAGCCCCTCAGTGCCTATGTCCTCGAAGTCTCTGTACCGACCAAACTGAAGCTGCCGCCCCTATCATACAAAGGGGATAGCGACCCAACCGACCATGCCGAGGCTTTCGAGTCGTACATGTCGGTATGGGAGCAGCCTGATGAGGTATGGGGTCGAGTCTTCCCAACGACCCTGCATGGGATGGCCCAGAGTTGGTACAAGGGGCTGCCTAATGGCTCGGTATACTGTTATGCCGACCTGAGAGACAACTTCATAGCCCAGTACGCTTGCAACAAGAGAAGGGCCGTGGAAACCTCGGATCTCCTAACTATCCGACAGGGGGAGGACGAGTCCCTCCGAAGCTATGTGAAGAGGTTCGACGCTAAGGTTCAGCAGATCTGTGAGCTGAACACCGAACTGGCGGCCTTCGCACTGATGAAAGGCCTCCTGAAAGGCGAGTTTAAAAACGAGCCGATCAAGTGCGAGGACCTCAACCTAGACACCGCTTAAAGATGGTCGACCGAGCCGTAAAGGTGGAGGACTATCACAAGACCTCGGGTAGGCCACGTGAAGCCGGGCACCCGAGAGGAAAAGCCGCCGGGACAACGTTGATGAAGGTCGCCGTGACGTGAATAGGTCACGGCCGAGAGATTTAATAGGAAATGAGCTCGCGGGCGGCCGGGGAGTTCGGGACCATACACCCGTAAGCGGTGCAAAGTAGTCTCACCCCCGGTCAAATCACCACCGAGGTCTTTACCCTAAGCAAGACCGAAGGGCGAAATGGGCAAGGCCCCCAAGGTGAGGGGGACGGCGACCTTAGCCGCTTTTGCGATTACCACGCTAAGCCGGCCATAAGGCCGACAACCGTCGGATCCGAGGAACGCCATCGAGGAGCTAATCCGAAAGGGGGCCCTCAAAGAAGTATGTAGCTGGAGGCCCGTAAACAAGCTCCGACGGGGCGAATAGAAAATCAGTATTCCAGCGAATGGGAGTGATCCAGGTTGTCATCGGGGGGAACGAGAACGGTGGGTCAGCTAATGGGCACAAACGGCACCTGAATGAGCTATACCAAGCCATCAACTTTGTGCCCAAAACAGCGATCCCCGCTTCCACAATCCCCGATATAACCATCGAAAAGAAGGACTACGAAGGAGTCGTTGCCCCGCACAGCGACCCGCTCGTAGTCCACCTAGACATAGCCAACCACTTGGTCAAAAGGTGCCTGATTGACACAGGCGCCTACACAAACATCATGTTCAGGGAGTGCTTTCTCAATCTCGGTCTGAAAATTGAAGACCTGAGCCCCTGCACCAACCCGCTATACAGCTTCTCCGGGCCGGCCTGGTACCCCTGGGGTCAATCAAACTGCCGGTGATGTTTGGCCAAGCCGATGCGGCTAAAAATGTTTTATTTGAGTTCGTGGTTATTGATGGTTCGTCCGCCTACAATGTTCTCATAGGCCGGGTCACTTTGAGCGAGGCCGATGCAGTGATGTCCATCCGGGCCCTGACATTGATGTATGTCTCGGACCGGGGGGAAGCACAAAAGCTTGTCTCAAAGGAAGAAAGAGATGAAATTGTCAATGTCCAAGTATCTTCCAGAGGGTGCAACATGCAATCCCTCAAAGTGGCGAAAAAATCAGAGAAAGGGAAGAGCCCATCCTTACAGCAGGAAGGCGATCCGATGCACACCAACGTCGGCATGGTCGAAGGAGCCGAGACCGAGGAAGTGGAAATTGACCCAGGGCGCACCGTAACTGTCGGTGTCGGCCTGGAGCCAAAATTCGAGCCGATCTCCTAGACTCGAGAGGAAGAACAAAGATGTCTTCGCATACTCGGCCGCCGAGATGCCAGGCGTGAGCGGAGGTGATCGTTCATAAGTCGAACGCATCGTCCACCGCTCGCCCTGTCAAGCAGAAGATGAGGAACTCCTCGGCCGAGAAGGATGAGGCCATCAAAGCCGAAGTAGACAAATTATTAGAGGCGGGCTTTATCATGCCTTGTACTTACCCTGAGTGGCTAGCCAATGTTGTAATGGTGAGGAAATCGTCAGGGGCGTGGAGGATGTGTGTTGATTTTACCAATCTTAATAAAGCGTGCCCTAAAGATTGTTATCCCTTGCCTCGAATAGATAGTTTAATTGACGCAACGGCAGGCTACACCATGCTAAGCTTGCTAGATGCCTTCTCAGGGTATCAGCAGGTGTTTATGGCCGAAGAAGACATGCCTAAGTGCGCGTTCATCACCGGTAACGGCACATACATGTATAAAATGATGTCGTTCGGTTTAAAGAACGCTGGCGCAACTTACACTAGGCTGGTGGACAAAGTGTTTCAAGATAAAAAAGGGCGAAACATCGAGGCTTACGTCGACGATGTTATTGTAAAAAGCAAGTCCGACAATGAGCACTTGGCGATTTCAATGAGACATTTTGTTCACTAAGGAAATATAAGATGAAGCTTAACCCAATGAAATGCAACTTCGGTGTCCGGCCGGTTTCCTCGGCGTGCTTGTCGTCGCCGGGGGAATTGATGCCAATCCGAGAAAGTCCAAGCAATACTAGACCTGCCGGAGCCGAGAAATCGAAAAGAGGTTATGATGCTAACCGGAAGGATGGCGGCCCTCGCCCGCTTCATCTCTCGGTCGGCCGACAAGAGCACTCCTTTCTTTAAAGTGCTGAAAGGGAATAAAGACTTTAGCTGGGGGAGGAATGAGCACGGCTTTCAAGCAAACAAAGCCCACCTTCTAACACTTCTGACCCTGTCCAAGCCGACGCTGGGGGAGACGCTATATCTATACTTGGCAGTTACCTCGGCCACGGTCAGTGCCGTAATCGTCAGGGAAGAAAACAAGCAGCAACACCCAATTTACTTTATCAGCCATACACTGCTGGCCGCCGAAAGAAATTACCCGCTAATCGAAAAAGCAGCCCTCACCGTCGTCGTTGCCGCAAGGAAGCTGAAACCCTACTTCGACGCGCATCCCGTGACGGTCTTAACCGACCAGCCATTGGAGAAAGCGTTAGAAAAATTCGAAAAATCCGGCAGACTTATCAAATGGGTAGTGGAGCTCTCCGTCTTTGGCATTCAGTACAAGCCGAGGCCCTCGATAAAGGGGCAAGCACTTGCAGACTTCCTGGCTGAGTGCACATATCAAGAAGAATCACAAACCCGTGTGGAAGTGTATACCGACGGGTCCTCCACGGCGAATGCACTCAGAGCCGCATCCTTATCACCAGCCCTAACGGGGACGAGTTTGAGTACGCCTTGAAGTTTACCTTCTCGGCCTCAAACAACGAATCCGAATATGAGGCGGTGATAACTGGAGTCGAGTTAGCTAGAGCTGCCGGGGCGGAGCATATTGTGTTGAAGATAGACTCGCTCCTAGTGACTAATCAAATCAGAGGAGAGTATGAGGCTCGAGACGATGGGATGGTGAGGTACCTGGAAAGGGTAAAAGCTGACACCTCAAAATTGAATTCTTTCCAAATACAGTTCATCCCCAGGTCTGAGAACAACCGAGCCGACGCTCTCTCAAAACTTGCCAGTTCAAGCATCAAGAATGTCAGTCGAACCGTGCTGGGGGATATCAGGAATGCTAAAAGCATCACTAAGACCGTCGGCATGGTGGGCGACATCAAAGCCGAGACGACGTGGATGACTCCGATAATGAAATACAAACTGACAAAAGAGTTACCGGAGGACCGCAGTCTCTCTCAGAAGATAAGAAGGATTGCCGCAAGGTACTTGGTGTTCGAAGAAGAATTATACAGAAGGTCCCTGATAAGACCACTCTTGAAATGTGTCGGCCCAGCCGACGCGGAGCTTATACTGACAGAGATTCACGAAGGCATCTGTGGACACCACATGGGGGCGAGAACGCTAGCCCACAAAGCTCTCCGAGCCGGCTACTTCTGGCCTACCATGCTGAAAGATTCCAGGGCAAAAACCAAGAAGTGCAAGAATTGTCAGATGCATGCTCCGGTAATACATGCACCTTCCCGAGACTCGCAGCCAAGATTTAGTCCCCTACCATTTGCACAATGGGGGATGGATTTACTAGGACCATTTCCGACGGCCTCCGGAGGAAGGAAGTACCTGATCGTCGCCGTTGACTACTTCACCAAATTGGTCGAGGCTGTCGCGGTACCTGCCAAGACCACGGCGGCCGTAAGAAAGATGATTTGGGAGAACATCATAACTCGTTTTGGGTTACCCCAAGTCATGGTATTTGACCACGGCCGAGAGTTTTGGAGTGACATGGTGATGAACTCGGCCGGAAGAGCTCGGTATCAAATTCGCATACTCCTCCGTCTCCCACCCTCAGAGCAACGGGCGGAGACGGAGACAGGCTAATAAAACAATATTGAACGGGTTGAAAAAGAAGGTTGAAGATCTAAAGGGAAGATGGGTTGATGAACTACCCGGCCCCGTGGTCACTTCGAACCACGGAAAAAGAAGCAACAGTGTGGTCCCATTCCACCTAGTCTATGGGTCCGAGGCCGTCCCGCTAATTGAAGCAGCGGTGCCGACATTTAGAACGCAAACCTTTGACCCGGTCGAAAATGAGGAAGGCCTCGAGAGCCTCCCAAGACTCGGTCGAAGAAAGTCGAGATACGGCACGGCTCAACTTGGCAATATATCAAAACCGAATGAGAAGAGCATACAACCGTAGGGTCCACAAAAGGGACTTAAGAGTAGGAGATCTAGTCCTAAGAAAGTCGGCCGCAACAAACAAAGGAAACATACATGGTAAAATGACGGCCAACCGGGAAGGACCCTACAAAGTGGTTGAAGAAATGAGGCCGGGGACATACCGGGTGACAGACATGGAGGGAGTGCCTCTAATGAGCCACCGGAACACGAACAACCTTAGAAAATACTTCATATAGCGGCGGAGGTGTCCGAGACCGTTGTGGGCACCCCAACGCGTGATTATATCTAATGAAGAGTGATCCAAGTTTTCCATCAAAATGAAGAGTCCCCTCCGTAGTCGTACCAAGGTAGACGCCACGGCCAAAGCTGGCAACACCGCAATGGCGGTTGATACTCGCGAAAGCGACCAACATGCTTAGTAGACGCCACCGGCAATCACTACAAATGCGATTGATACTCGAAAAGCGACCAACATGCTTAAGAACGTATGAGTACAGATTGAGAACGCAACTGATCGCCCCGCCAATCCGGAGTGGCAGAGGAAGCGATCAATATGTCTATAGATACGAACGCTGTCGAGCCGTAACCTCGATTGCCTCGGCCAAAGCCGGGAGTGACGAGGGAAACGACCGATACGCTAACATGTTCACAACAGCAGTTGGAAAGCGCAAATCTGACCGCCTCGGCTAAGACTGGGAGTGGAGGAGGAAGCGACCGACATGCCAACATGTTTAAAAATGTTTAAGTACAACAGATACGCATCTAACGCTCGCTAGGCCGAAGGTAAAAACGAAAAAGCGCTCAATATGTTAAAAACGTAAGAAGACAACTCAATGGAGAATGAGATCAAAGCCTCGGCCAAGCCGAAGGCAAATAAACAAACTTTATTGAAAAATGTTTACAGGTGGGGGCAAAACAAAGTCGACGGCCGTCCCCATAGGGATAGCCTAAATACAACCTACCAAAGTTTAAACGAAAAAGAAGAACAACAAAAGATTACAAACATAAGACTTGAAGCGCCAAAAGGATGGCAGGGAGGAAAGGCTCAATAGTTAGCCCCCGAACAGCTGAAGCTGTCAGAAGGACCGGGTGAATCTGGTGACGACCGCCCATCTCCCTATGCTTGTTCTGCGCGCCACCCAGCAGCAGTAAAGATCACCAACGGTGGGCGGCCCGTAGGAGAGCTTGCGGCTTCACTTGCCTTTGCCCTCTCACCTCCTCTCTCGCCTCCTTCACCTTAGAATCCCGGCCACCTTCTCCGCAGCCTCCCGAGCGGCCTTCGCCGCCTTCGCCTCATCCGCGCCCTTGGCCTCCCGCAGCCAGCCGCCTTCTCATCCGTGCCGGTCAAAATCTTGCCACGGGAAGAAGCCTTCAGGAACGATCTCTTTAATTGCATCCCTGGTAGCATCTTCAGCTTGGTCCCGGTACCGGGCACACATGTCAGGGATGATGACGGTCTTCAGCGTCTCAATATCCTTCTCCCTCTGATCAAGGATAGCCTTTGTGCCCTTGTGCTCCTTCGCCTCGGCCAGATGCAGGGACTTCCATCTTTCCCTCTGCTCAACCATGGTATTATAACCGCCCTGAAGTTTGTCTCTCTCCTCCCGCAGCTTAGCGGCGTCAGCCAACGCAGCCTCAATCTTGGCCCTCTCGGGCAGGACCAGCTTCTCAACTTCCTCCTTAAGCTTTCGCTCAGCGAGGAAGTCCTTCATGGCGGCCTGGAAGTTCTCCTTCGACCTCTCGGCCTCCTTCTTAGCAGCGGCAAGCTCGAGCCTAAGCTGTTCAAGCGCAGGGGCAGCTCGAGCCATGACCTTTTCTTGCTCCATAATATGAGCGCCGGCTAAATCAGTCCACTTCACCATCCTCTTGGACAACCTTATGCCTTCCGCCACAAGCTGAGCGGGGGAAACCTTCTGGGATGAGGAGTCGACGGTGACATTCTGATCGCCCGTCTGCACATGCTGCTTCTCCAATTGCCGTTCAGTGAGAACGACAGCCGGCGGCGGCTGATCTACAAAAAACCCAGACAAAGCATCCATGTCAACATTCATTGACATGTCAGAGAGCCTGTCATCAGGAACGCCTAAAGAACCTGCTAAATCCGAGCCATGGGTTAGATCCGTACCAGTTCTGGCCTTCTTGGACAGAGGGCCGGCTGACCCCTTCTCTTCCCCTGCCTCGGTAACAGCAGCAGCAGGCGTTGCTTCCTTCTTCTTATTCGAAGGAGGAGGACCCTCCACAACGGTGACCTCCTCTTCAACATCGACGACCACCTGCTCCTTTTGGACTACGGGGATTGAAGATTGAGCTGGAGTTGGCGTCGTAGCCGCCGCAGACGTTGTTCTTGGTCTCCGGCGCGGCACGTTACCGCCGATCTCCGCTCGAGCCGCCGCCACATCCATTGCCTTCATCGCCTGCTCTATAAGTTCGTGAGGGGCCGGTCTGCGATCACGTCGCTCGGCCTTAGGATGCAGCTCAACAACTCTCCCGTCCTGGTTGAGTCCCAACTTCTTTAGAATAGAGACGGGGAGATCACGGCCAAATCGATCTGCAAGAAACAAAGCAAGAGTTAAGTAAAAGAAGTAAACCAAGGCTCAAAAACGGAAGCATAAAAAGCAAAGGTGGGCCTCATACCGACCCCACTCACCCTGGCCGAGGGCCGGTATGAGGCCGACGTGGCAAAGCGGCTCATCCTGAAGAACGATCTGCGTCGGGGGCATCCATCCCTTCGGCGTGCCATCCTTCTCAGCCTCAAACAGCCTCATTGCCCGCTCTTCGTCCTCCTTAAGATAGACCTTCTTGGCGTCCATCTTAAGCTTATTCCGGGAGACATATCTGTCATGCTCCCCCTGATTCTCACACCGCAAGTTGACGCGGCTCCGAAAGGACCGGGCAAAGGATAGTCCTCCGCACCTCAACATATAGCCACCCCCTTCCAGTCCTTGCAAGATGTCGGCTTGGAAACGGTGACGTAACCCGGCTCAAGCTCAGACAGCTTTGTACCACCCCGAGCCGCCTAGGGTAGTCTGCCGAAGATGGTGAAGCCGGCGGAAGAGGTTCACCGTTGGGGCCTCCCCTTTAAAAAGACATAACCATACAAAGCCAATAATAGTCCTAATGGCCAACGGATGCAGTTGTGCCACAAACATGTTCATAGATTTGATTATGGCAAATGACGTGTTCATTAAGAGGAAATCGGAGCCCATACTCCGATGTCCGATGTACACGCGATACGAGCCTTCTAAGGGCAACACCACCCGATCACTCTCGGGATAACAATTCTATACCCCCTACCGAAGGAGTAATGGTCTTCAAAAAGATCGGGCCCGGGCAATGTGCCTAGCGAACTTGTTCGTCCAAACACGATCGATTGATCGAGCAAGGCTCGCCGTGCCACGAATAACGCGCCTCTCCGAATCGGATTGGGTCTCTTCATCATCATCATCATCGAAACCCTCCAAAAATTTCTCCTCAATTTCGGAGAGAAGGCGACTTACGGCCCCGAACCCTATCGGGGTGACAACCGGGCTCCCGCTCATCGTGACGGATGCGATGGTTCGCCCCCAGCCAAGAGAGGTACTAGGCATAGCATCAGCAGAAGACATAGTGGCAACAATTACTTAACAAGAAAAAAGATTGAGGAAGAATTTGTTTGTTTACCTTGAAAGAAAGTGTTACGCCGAGTAACGCTTTGAAGACTAGAGAGAAATTTCTTCGAAAAAGCTAAGAGAGAGGAAATTTTTTGAGAAAATGAAGTTTGATGGCCAAAATGAGTGGCTAACTGCTCTATTTATAGAGCAAAGCCCATTCAGTGGACCAATCAGAGCAAAGCCCATGAAGCGTCCACCAATCAGCACCAAGCCACGTGTCAAGCATGCAGCCACGGAAGGTCAATCGACATACAGTGATGAATCTTCTTCGACACGCTCCTTGGTATCTACTTGCTAAACGGCCAGCTGATCAACCAAGCTTGGCAGCACCGGCCGGGGGCAATCAAAAGCACACGGCATCCTCGACCTTGGTCTCGGCCAGCGCCATTTTCTTTTCCACATTGGATGTCCATTACACAACCATGTGGAGTGGGGATATGGTACGGCCTGAATAGAACCAAGCCGAGGCAGAAGATCGACATGTGCAGAATACGCTCAACACTCATCGAAGGTCCATACCACGGCATAGACTACGCTGGGGGCAAATTGATGGGGCATATTCTGCACCCGCTGACCGAGTCAACACATTGAGCAAGGTCAAAGATAAAAGACATCAAGTCAACGTATTAACAGCCTAACCGACATAGCCCGCTTTGTCACTGGTCTCGGTCTCGGAACTAGCCGGCCGAGAGGCATATCCGCGTACTCACATCCAGTCCCCTCGATGGAGTCAACCAGCCCCCGGCCTCATCATGGGTCCCTCGGCCGAGGGTAAGATAGTCTTTCCACCTGCTAGCCACTTGGCCACTTGGCCACTACGTGACAAAAGGTTAAAGTCTATAAATACTCCACTTCTCTCATTGAGAAAAGGATCCCAAAACTAACCGAAAAACTGGTATAAACTCCCTTATCTCTCTACAATATACTTTGCCAAGTTAACACACAACTTATCTCTTTAAGTTTACTGACTTGAGCGTCGGAGTGAGTACGCTCGGTACCAAGCCGAGCCCTCAGTTTGTTCATTTTTACAGGAGAGAGCGAAAGGAAGAGACAAGCAAAAGACGTCATTCTACAAGCTTAAGTGGTCATAAATCCTGCTCCGGAATTACACCCGGAACACTTCTAATTCGATTACACTGAAGAGGTCCAACATCTTCAAATAAATATATTAGGTTTTTCATCCGGCAATTGCACTTGGAGTCCATTTTGGATCTCATGGTTTGTAACTAGAAACAGCTTGTTTGTAAGTTACAGGTTTGTTACTTTCTAAAAGTAACATGAATTCATCACCTTCGACAAGAGATGAATTCGACCTGACCTCCTAGGTTCCGAAGAAACAACTACTGAATCTAACCAAGAAGAAATATTTTCCTACAACATATAATCAGTTTGTGGCTCTTGAACATTTTCTCCCACTCTGTCTTCTAGAAATAAATTCTTATCCTAGAAATACAGCATCACGAGCCACAAACACTTTGTTCTCGTGACTATTGTAGGATTAATGAGCACTTGTTTCTTTCGGACAACCTACAAATAAGGTACCCTACCTCTCCATATCTCATATGAAGTGTATTCGACTATTTAAGTGTGCTTTGAATTAGTGAGAAAAAGAAATAGCACACAAAATAATAAAACCCCAAAATAAAATCAAGTAGCTCAATGTAACTTGATAAAGTCCAAACCATATCATATATGATTCGATTCTCCTTCCAATCACACTTTATCTCATAATGTGAACTAGGAGAAGCTAACTTGTGATACTATATCACACTTCTAAATCAAGGTCATTACTCAGATATTCCACACTACAATCGGATCGTGAGTCTTTGATCTTATAATCTTGTTGGTTATCTAATTCACCTTGAAACTCTTCGAACTCTTCAAAGATCTCTCTTTATACCTCATTAAGTAAACACATTAGTATCTACCTAAATCGTCGGTAAAAGAAAAGAAGTAATCATAACCTTCTCTGGTGGTGATTGTTATTCGTCCATAACTTATTTGCTCGATCTCCTTTTCAATAAAAGGTCACAAGGCATCTTCCTTTGAATACAAGATTCGAATATACCATAAGAGTCATTATCAAATGATTCTAAGAGTACTAGCTAACTCCAGTCTCGTAATACGTCTATCATTCCAGAATTAAGATCTGATCGGGGTCACCAGATTTGAGTCTTTTATAATCTATAATCTATATGATATATAATTCTAGTTTGGTCTAGAATAAACCAAATCATGGCATATAAGGGTACAACGCTTGTTTAAATCACAAGAGTGAAACCCTCTATGTTTTACACAAAACGTTATATTCTTATTTAGAGTTTGTATACATACTAATTTTTTTTAAGATATAAGTCTAAACCCAAAAACTAGATCGAGTACATAATAACATTTACATGTCACTTAATGAAACGACAACTACTCTAGTTCTATTTCCTATGTAAAGGTAGACATTTATTCATGGTTAGTCGTCACACGATTATCATGCCATGTATTAAATACAATTATGAGAACCACCACCGGTATCAAATATCGACGAAGTGGTACTAGCATAACTAATGTCAATCATATAGATATTTAGAGAAGAAATTACTTGTAGATGTCACACACCCAATTCCCTTAATCTCCATGTATTTGGGGTAGTTTCTCTTACAGTGTTCAACACCGTCATAATAGAAACATTATTGGTCGAGATTGGTACCTCGCTTAGGTTTGGCGTTTGCTATTCTCAATAGCTTTGCTTTTACCTTTGCCTTATACCAATACCATAACCATACCAATTTCCTTCTTAAACCTCGTCCTATTCTTAACAAATAAGAGTAAAAATCACTTTTAAAGCTCCCACTCACTTCCATGAATCTCTGCTTAGGCAAGTAAAAATTGAATCTGATGAAGATTATTCTTTACTTTATTCTCAATTTACTCTCAAAAGGGTAAAAAAGCTTTCATGAAGTGATTGCGGTATTTGGTCAATCACGATTTCTAACAAATTTAATTACCAAGCCGTTCAAGTGTTTCCAAGTAGTCAAACAATTTAAGCATGTGAGAACTAAATGATTGTATACAGGAGAATATTAACGTATCCCATGAGCAATATGATTGAAAAACCGTTGTTGTAAGTATGTATCTTTGCCAAGCATCAAAATCCTTTTTGACCAAGCATGACATACATTCATAAAGTACTTTATCCTTACTACGGTTAACACAAAGATTAGAAAGATAAATGCAATTTGTCTTTAGCTATGGTGATTGATAAACTAAGAATAGGAGATGGAGAAAGTTATGAATGTATTGAATGAATAACAAGGATACAGCCGTGTGTTTATATACATGAGTTCTCTACGATGACCTAGCTTACATAATAAGAAAGCGATAATATCTTAGCCCATAATATGGAGATTACGAGATAATATCGTAATTACGAAGATACACACAGATTACATCAAATATTAACACAATATATTCTCACACTCCCCCTCAAGTTGGAGCACTTGAGAATTCAATGCCCAACTTGCGCTGAAGGTAATTGAACGCTTCTCGACCAAGAGCTTTTGTAAACAAATCCGCAATCTGATCTTTGCTTCGTACATGATGTGCTGCAATATTTTTTACCACCAAATGTTGACGAATAAAATGGCAATCAATCTCAATATGCTTCGTACGATCATGAAACACCGAATTCTTTGCTATACTTAACGCCGCTTGATTATCGCAAAATACTCTCATAGGGGCGTTATGTAAAATACCCAAAGAAGCCAAAAATGATTTAACCCATACTAACTCACAGGTTAGTGCCGCCATCGCTCTATACTCAGCCTCGGCTGTGGAAAGTGCTACGGTGCGCTGTTTTCTTGCTTTCCACGAGATTGGTGTATTCCCTAATGCCACGAAATAACCACTCAAAGAGCGCCTCGTCAATGGACAACTTCCATAATCCGAATCACAGTAGCCACGCAACTGCAGCACTGATGTACGATCCATCACTATCCCCTTTCCGGGATCCTTTTTTAAATATCGCACCAATCTAACAGCGGCCTCCCAATGTTCCTTCCTGGGTTCATGAACAAATTGTGATAATATGTGAACTCCATACACTAGGTCAGGCCGGGTAATGGTCAGGTAAACAAGTCGTCCTACCAATCGTCTATACTTCATGGGATCACGAAGAAGCTCACCTTGAGCGAGGGCCAAGTTATGGTGCTGTTGAATTGGTGTGTCGACGGGCTTGGCTCCCAACATTCCTGTTTCTTCAATGATTTCCAACGCATATTTTCGTTGATTAAGAAAAAGACCCTTCGCCCCCGAGGCCACTTCAATCCCGAGAAAATATTTCAATCGTCCCAAGTCCTTTATCCCAAAACGGTCATTAAGAAATGACTTAAAAACCTCGCATGCCTTTTTATCGTTGCCAACCATTATCATATCGTCGACATATACCAAGACGGCTATAAAAGTACCATTTTTATTTAGTGTAAACAACGAATAATCTGCGAGAGATTGAACAAAACCATACCGCTTTAAAGACTCGGTTAATTTGGCAAACCAGTTTCGAGAAGCTTGCTTGAGACCGTATAAGGACTTCTGTAATTTGCAAACTTGATTGGTTCGATTGACCTGAAAACCTTGGGGCAGCTTCATGTATACCTCCTCATCCAAATCGCCATGTAGAAAGGCGTTATTCACATCTAATTGATCAATTATCCAAGCTTTAGTTATTGCTACTGCCAACAAGCATCTTACGCTTGTCATTTTAGCAACGGGTGCATATGTCTCGTGATAGTCTATCCCCTCGACTTGCGTGAAGCCTTGTGCAACCAGCCGCGCTTTATACCGTTCTATTGTTCCATCCGCTTTGTATTTAACCTTATACACCCACTTGCAGCCAATGGGACGTTTGCCTGCCGGTAGTGTTACGACTTTCCATGTACCGTTTAATTCCAAAGCTTGTATTTCTTTGGCCATTGCTTCACGCCAGTTCTGGTTTTTAACGGCCTCAAGATAGTGCTTTGGTTCCTTTACAGCATCGACAGCGGTTAGGAAATTTCTGTGAGACAAGGAAAAACAACTAGCAGTGATATAATTCGGTATTGGATATCGCGTACCTTTTTGCTATGACGATGATGGAGTAGGGTGAGCACTTGTGTTGGGGTTTATGATCTTCATTGATTTACATATGTAGTCTTTTCTCCAGTAAGGTTCGAATTTCTGACGGTGACCACGTCCTTGATTTTCTTCCTCGACGTGCAGCTGCTCACTTTCTCCTTCAATATTCTCCTGGCCAGTATGAATGATTTGTTCATTTTCAACGTTAACAAATTCATTCTCCTGGGCATTGTGCATTATTTGTTTACTCTCACTATTAGGACTATCATTTATCCTAATTTCGGATTCCTGGGCATCATTGGTGGAAATACCATTATCAATAATTGCATCTTCAATGTAGGTGGAATCCGTTGGGTAAGGGTCATTTGGTTTAGTGGTTGCATACGGATAAATATGCTCGTAAAAAATCACATCTCTGGACACAAAAGATTTATGTCCTTTTATATCATAAACTTTCCAACCCTTCTTCCCATTTGGATATCCAATAAAAAGACATCGCTTTCCTCGCTCACCAAATTTGTCTTTCGCCTTGTCTTTACTGTGAACATAGCATAGACTACCAAAGACTTTAACATTATCTAGGGATGGCTTCTCACCATGTAACAATTCGTAGGGTGTACGCCCGTCTAGGACTGGAGTGGGAGTTCTATTAATTAAGTACGCAGCGGTCATGACACAGTTCCCCCAAAACTCGATCGGTAAATTAGCTTGAAATCGTAGTGCTCGTGCCTTTTCAAGTAAATGTCTATGCTTCCTTTCGACTCTCCCATTTTGTTGTGGAGTGTCAACATTACTGGACTGATAAATCATACCATTTTCTGCATAATATTTTTTTAAAGAATCCGAAAAAAATTCCGTCCCATTGTCACTTTGCACTACCCTTACCATTTTACCAAATAGAGTTTTGGTCATATTAAAAAAAAATTTCATCAGTATACCAACCTCCCCTCGATCTTTCATTAAATATACCCAAACGGCCCTACTATAATCGTCAATGATGGTAAAAAAATAGTGAGCTCCTGACAAACTATGGGATCGATATGGTCCCCATATATCACAGTGAATGAGGTGAAATAAAATAGTACTTCGTTTATTATTAAGAGAAAAAACCGATCGCGTTTGTTTTGCGCGACAACACGAATCACAAACATGTTTAATGTTCCAAACCAAATTCTTGCCAACTAAATTAGAAAAGCGAGAAAGGACACTACTTGAAGGGTGCCCAAGTCTATTGTGCCATAGTTCAGAATCCTCTATTACTTTTGTCTTTGCCACCATATGTCGATAATCAGATGCAAAGACATAAACCCCTTGCTTTTGCTCACCCCGTCCAATCGTCGTCCTCGTACATTGGTCCTGTATAACACAACAATCCGAATAAAATATCACAACATAGTCATTATCCTTAATAAGTTGTTGGACGGAGATTAAGTCGCAAGTTAATGAAGGCACGTATAAAACGTCATTTAAAACAAAATTATCTCTTAATGTGACACGCCCATGTTCGCGTGCCTTAACATGTCGGCCATCAGGTAACCCTACCAGGGACTCATCTTCTGTCCAAATATTTGACAGAATATCTCGCCTTCCTGTCATGTGGTGCGAAGCACCACTGTCTATGAGCCAATCAATCATGTAATTATCTGTCATACCTTGCTTTAGTTTCTGATTTGACTCAGAATTGCTTAACAAACCGCGGATTTTCTCGACTTCGTCTGAGGTGAAATCATTGCTTCTTTGTCCTGCATCACCGGAAGTTCCAACAGCATTGGCATGAACCTTATTCCCTTGTCCACGGCCTCTGCCTCCGCGTGCTCCTCCACCACGTCCACCTCTGCGTCCTCCGCGTCCTCTACCACGTCCCCAATTGGGTGGGAAACCGTGTTTGACAAAACAATGGTCTTCATCATGATAAAACTTCTCGCAATAAGAGCACTGTAATGGTTTCGACTCCTCTTGCTCATTCGTGCCATTGATTTCGCGACCCATTCCACTTGGTTGAGCTTTGACGGTCATTGCTGCCTCAACCTTTTCTTCCTTGATTCGAGTGACTGCCTTGTGCCTTTCCTCTCGCAAAACCAGTGAATAGGCCCTGCTTAGGGTGGTAATGGTGTCCTCCATGAGCAGATTTGATCGAAGATTGCTGTAGAGGGCAGAGTTAAGTCCCATCAGAAATTGGTGGACTTTCTCTTCCTCGCGCTCCTTAAGCAAAGCTGCTGCCGCTCCGCACGTACACTTGGGAACACGGCTATAACTACTCAACTCATCCCAGATCGTTTTCAATTGAGTATAATATTCAACGACCGATAAATCTCCTTGCTTGCATTCGGTCAAGTCAGCCTTTAATTGGTGAACCCGTGGAGCGTTTCCAGCCGAGAAACGTTCCCTCAATTCTTCCCAAATTTCAAAAACGGTTCCTGAAAACGTGATGCTTGGATGTAATTTGGGATTAATTACATTCCGAAGCCACGCTTTAACCATGGCATTGCTTTGCCTCCAAGCGATGCCTTCAACATTCTCTTCATCTCCTTCAGTGATGACGGGCTGTTTTACTTTACCCTCGATGAACCCCAACTTGTTTTTGGCATCGAGGCCATTCCGTACAGCATCTGCCCAAAGGTCGTAATTATCCCCATCGAAAATTGTTTGGGTAAGCATTAGGCTAGGGCTATCGGATGGATGGAGGAACAAAGGAGACGACATTGGGATGGTGGTTGTCTTTCCACTCCCACTGCCTTTGTTCTCGGTGGTGATAATTGTGCCTGTCATTCTCTCGAAAAAATTGGTATTTTTTTTAGGATTTCTCTGGTACCATGATAAACTAAGAATAGGAGATGGAGAAAGTTATGAATGTATTGAATGAATAACAAGGATACAGCCGTGTGTTTATATACATGAGTTCTCTACGATGACCTAGCTTACATAATAAGAAAGCGATAATATCTTAGCCCATAATATGGAGATTACGAGATAATATCGTAATTACGAAGATACACACAGATTACATCAAATATTAACACGATATATTCTCACAGTGATTTTGTGTTAATGGAGATATGCCTCATAATCGAAAAATAAAATTGCTACTGTATCTTTTCAAAGAACAATTGGTCTCCCTTGTGACGGGTCACCATTTGTGGCGGATATTTTGTGAGTTAAAATGGTAACAAAATGGGTTAGTGGAGAAAGGGGATCACGTGAATAGTGTTGCAGAGAGAGAAAAAGTGGGTACTTTGTGAGGTAAAATGGTATCCGTCACTCCAGAGTGACGGATATGTGCCGTCACAAATGAGATTTTGTGTTCAAAGAAACCCTTTTCATGAAAGAACGGAATTTTGACTTTATAGAAGAAAGAGTGAATGAGATGTTTAGTCATTGCGCGATATACAACTATTAATGCAAAAAAAATGGAAATTTAATACTCATCGTTTAAAATACTTGAAAAATAATTTAAAATTTAACAAGTTAAGTTGCACTTATATAATGATCTCCCACTGAATTATATAAACTATTCCAAGATCCGTCTTTAATTAATTTCGGGCACGCTGAGCCGATACATCCCAATCTTAATTAAATTCGGTGAGTTAACTTTTAACTGATTCTACACCTAGAACTCTTGGTCGACAAATTTCTTAAATTCATCTCTAGCCCCGGAACTGAGACTCGTCTCTGCATTCCTTTGAGTCCAACCAACTTTGACGTGTAACAACAATTATTACCCTACTTTCCCAACATAAAAAAAAAGGGAACACCCCGTTGAGGCGAGCGTGGCCCTAATGAAGAAGGGATTCATAGGTGCAACTAATTGGTAAGGTTAATCTTAATTTTAATTAGAGTGAGAGATCTTGTCAATTAATCATCTATCACTTTTAGGTGAACTAAAACGGTGATTCTAGACGATTGTAAATTGAAAACATTCATATGAAATGATAAAAATGCATGTTGTGACGATTTGGCATGAATGCATGATAAACATGTAATAAAGCAATAAAGTCCTAGTATGGCCACCTAATAAATCTAGCAAACCTAATTAACTAGACTATTACATTTCGGAAACCAACTCCTTGGTCCCTTGGGTCTTCATTGGAACGCCTTCCAAGGAACCTCCGTCTTTTGGAATTCGGAACTCCTTTTCGAAATACCATCGTCTCGTGGAAACTCCGTCTTTTGGAAAAACGCTGGCATAAATAAATAACTACTATAAGCAAATTACATATCTACTCCTATTATACATTAATTAAAATAAATAAAATAAATCTATTAATTAATTAATTACAAACCGACGATACGAGATCGTATTTAAATTACAAACCAACCGATATTCCCTACATTGGGGGTAATACCGAATTATAACTATGGCCATACTAGGAAAAATTACATGATTAATAAATAAAATCCATTCATCAACATAAATAATAAATATGTATTAAAAATAAAAACATGCCAAATCATTCTAGCTTACCAACAACGATCACTTGAGCTCGGTTTTGCGGAATTGGACATTTTTAACCATTAAAAATTCCATAATCAACTCTTAAAATATTTTTAGGATTAACATATCCTTTAATCTGGTATAACCCCAAAAATTAGTCCCCACTAATTATTTGGTGATTTATTAAGTTAATTGATCTTTATAGCCAAAATTACCCGTAAAATCACAACTTTTATGAAATAAATCAATTTAATCATAACCTTTATGGAAAAATTGAATCTAATAATTTTTTACATTATGGAACCATACCAAAATGGTGTGCATGTCAAAAATTTAGCCCATAAAATCGATTTCTAGCAATTTCGCAATTTAATCGATAATTGTACATTTTATTTAATTCCAAATTAAACCATAAAAAATTATAAAACCTTCAAAACAAAATTTTGAACATTTTGGAACAAATTCCAATAGCTAAAAATGGGAAAAATTTCAACCAAAAATTCGATTAATAATTATTGACAAAATAACTCCTATTTATCAATTTTAATCAAATAAAAATCGATAATCATGTAAAAATTAACCATATTAATTTCTTAAATTCTACTTCTCATAATTAAAACATGCAAGTGATTATTTGTCAATAACCATGTCTAAAATTAACATGCAACATAATTTTGTTAATAATTAACTAAAATTAATGCATTTTAACTCGGTTTTAATCAAAAATACGTAATTATAAGCTATAAAATTCCACAAAATTAAACACTTTCGACCCTAAACACCTTAGGACCAGAATATAACAGGCAAAATAAAATTTTGAGTAAAAACTAATTTTAACATCAAAATTCCAATTTTATCAATTTATCTTATAAAGTGATAAAACCGTCTTAAAATCGACATGCATGTATTAACAATGCTCTTATACCACTTGTTAAGAATAAGACCTTAGTTAGACTCCTCTAATTAAATACCAAGTTACTTCTTAACTTAGTTTAAGATGGTATTATAACATGCATGTAAAAGGTAAGCTAGAAATAAGAAGAGAAAAACGAAATTTCCTCACATTGTAGAAATGGCCGAAATATATGGGCACAACAAGGACACATTCCTTTGTTGTTCTTGAGCTTAATGATAGATGGATGCTCCTCCATACCCAAAGTTCCCAAAGTAGGAAACCTCCTTTAAGTGCAAATCCAAGACTAGCTCAAAATACTTAGCTTTATTAACTAGATAAACACTAAGTACAACCCTCAAATAATATATATAATAATACTACTTTTAATATAATACATGATGTATATAATTTTAGGTGAGTTTTGATGTGGATATAATATGAAAATTGAAGAACAATTTTCTCCCTTTTTCTCTCCTCTTACACGGCCCAAGTAAGCTTTTTATGACCAATTTTTGTCTCAAAAATTGTTACATGCAAATGGTGTGTAGTGGGGTATTTTGTATTTATAGGAAACTTTAGAGTGATTGTGACAAAGCACATGCACATGGTCAAGCATCTTTTTGTCAACAAATTGACAAAATTTTAATTAGAGTGTAAAACACTCCTCACTTACACGGCTCATGTGTGTGATTTGGGTCCATTTTAATTTTTGACATTTATCCCATAAATAATGCTTATTAGTCTTATATTTAATTACAATGTGTCTTGCTTGTAACGGGCATTATCCGTCACAAGTTGAAGACGGATAATGCTCCTCTCACAATAAAGCAAGTGGGAGGACAAGTGGGGTGGAAATGGAGCATATATCCCATGGATAGTGTCACTTACATATTGTGAAAGGAGCACTATCCGTCTTCAGCTTGTGACGGATAGTGCCCGTCTTCAATGAGAATTTGTCATTTAATTATCATATATAATTAAATATTAATTTCATTATTTAACACTTAAATCATACAAATTAACAACCAATACACACTTAACTTTTAAGTGTCATTTGACTACTTTATCAGTATATAAAGTGTCTTATAAAACCAATTAGTTAATATTACAATCCTTAGCAACTATAATTAACTAATTACCTCCGCCTCACAACATATGCATAAATAATATATTATTTAGTAAATTAACTATTAATTACTAAATATTATTTAATTTTAATCATATTAAAATTTTATTAGTCAATTGTCATATAATTGAATAATAAACTCTCTTGGCCCGAGTTCCAAACTCGTCTTAAAAACAAACTCACATGATTCAAGGGACTAATTAAATACTCCCTCCAATTTCATTTATTGTTCGTCTTTCCCTTTCCATCCATTTTCCTTATTATTCTTTCTTTCCTTTTTTGGACAACTTTGTGTGGTCCAAAATCAATTTGATGTGTAGTCATGTGTATTGTGTGGTCCAAATTAATTCCCTCATTTCTTATGCCAAAAAGAAAAGGGGAACAATAAATGAAATTGGAGGGAGTATATCTTTATATAAATAATAAGTTTTTCATTTGGGCATCATCCTATATGTCTGACCGAAAGGGATCAGTTGAACACCGTCGTTAGTAACGTCTAACTCTAGTCAGCTGAGCATTACCGATATACGTTGATCAACTGACGAGTATAATATAAATATTACGGAGTATATCCCTAATATTCCTTTTATGAGATTTATTATGTAGACGCACTATTTAAGAGGACACCTACTCCAACACAGACTTCAACGAAGTATATAGTGAGTGCCTGTTGATAAGCATAATCCTGGCTAACTGTTTTATTCTCTAAATATCTTTGTATTATCTAGAATGATCCTTGAGTATAATATCTTGTAATTATAGTTAACTTGTAATCTTAGCTACCTGGGTTCTTTAGGGTTTGCATACTTCCATCTCCTTGTATATATACCTCGACATATTGTTAATATAACTTAAGCTTTCACAAACTCCTCTCTTTCTACTCCTTACATGGTATCAGCCAAACGATCCTTTCATGGCAGCCTCAACAATCCCTAACAAAGATGATCCGACCAATCCATTTCTCGTTATCAATGTCCACTCGGTTGAAAAACTCGATGGCTCCACCAACTATCTACAATGGAGGACACAAATTCAGTCTCTCCTTGTTGGCTATGACCTTTTTGGCTTTGTTGACGGTACCACCGTCCCTCCCTCCAAAACCCTAGCGAGTGAGAAGTCCTCATCCCCTATTCCTAACCCGGCCTACACCTATTGGTTCCGGCAAGACAAATTACTTCACGGTGCTTTAGCGGGCACACTCACAGGCCCTGTTGCTGCCCTAACCACCCGTACTACCACTTCCAAGGAACTTTGGGACACCCTTAGTTCCACCTATGCTCTACCCTCCCGCGGCCATATCAAACAACTCAAACAAAAACTCAGTGTCGAAGACATCACTGATCGCATTCTCGAAAATCTCGACGACTCACGCTATCAGTCCGTCATCGATGATGTTCACACGCGTGATACCTCTATATCATTTGTTGAATTACACGAAAAATTACTCCATAAAGAGCTTTCCATACAAGCCCTAGAACACACCACTGTTAGCTCCTTCCCCGCCACTGTCAATGCTACCCAAACCCGTCCCTACCACAACCGTACGTCCGTACCTCTCACTATCCACCACGCACTCCTTCTCCCTCTGTCAACCACGCCCCTCCTTCCTCCAACTCTGCTCCTCGTTCTCCGTACAAAGGTCGTTGTCATTTGTGCAACACCCAAGGACACTCCTTGTATTACTGCCCTGTGTTCAAGGAATTATACCCTGACATCAGGGTTCCTCGTCCTCCACCCCGCACCACTCCACAAGCCCACACCACAGCCTTGCAATCTCCCTCCTCCTCCGACCCCACTGGTCAATACATCCTCGACAACGGTGGTTCACACCACGGCACAGCCGACTTGTCCCCCCTTTCTCTTCATTGCCCTTATGATGGTACCGACGAAATAGTCATTGGCGATGAAACGGGTCTTCCATTTACACATTATGGTTCCTCTCTTCTTCCCTCTTCCTCTCGTGTGTTTGTTCTAAATAACGTTTTATGTGTCCCAACCATGCGCAAAAATATAATATTCGTGTCTCAATTTTGTCATGATAATAACGTCATTATTGAACTTTTCCCTGATTTCTTTTGTGTTAAGGATCCTCGCACGAAAGCCCTGCTCCTACGCGGCCTCGCTAAAGATGGAGTCTATCCCTGGCCGTCCTCCACCACTGCTCCCACCGCGTCTACCGCCTCACTTCAGCCTCTTGATCTCCATCATCGCTTGGGTCATCCCTCAATAAAAGTCATGCATCATCTCGCTCCTTTATTTAAATTCAATGTCTCAAATTTGCGTGATTTTCCATGAAATACTTGCTTCACTAATAAAAGTACGAAATTACCTTTTGCTACATCCTCGCTCATTTTCGCAGCTCCTCTCGAAGTAGTGTTTAGTTATCTATGGACATCCCCAGTTTACTCCGTTAATAACTTCAAGTATTACGCAATTTTTGTCGATCACTTCACTAAATTTATATGGCTATATCCTCTTAAAGCTAAATCCGATACTTACACTATTTTGTTGAGTTTAAAGCGCTTGTGGAAAAGCAATTCAGTACTTCCCTCCATAGTTTCTACTCCGACAATGGAGGGGGATTCCAAAAAATGTCGTCGTTTCTTCGCATACATGGAGTCTCTCATTTAACCTCCCCTCCACATACTCCGGAGCACAATGGATATGCCGAACATCGCCACCGTCATATTGTTGACACCGGCCTAGATCTCCTTTCCCACGCGTCCATGCCCGTCAAATACTGGTCACACGCCTTTCAAACTGTAACCTATCTCATCAATCGTCTACCCACCTAAACTCTTGACCACAACTCTCCCTACTCCTCGCTCTTTGGTCATTCACCCAAATACCACAACCTTCGCAACTTCGGTTGCCTTTGCTATCCTTGGCTCAGGCCATATGCTCGCCATAAGCTTGACCCTCGTTCCATCGCTTGTGTCTTCGTCTGTTATTCTCCAAGTCAACATGCCTACCTATGCCTTGACCCATCTACTGACCGCGTGTACTCCTCTTTTCACGTTCGCTTCGTTGATCACGTCTATCCCTTCAGTCGCCTAAACACCTCACCCTCCCCCCTTCCCTCCACTCACGACTGGTGTGACCTACCAATATCAGTCCTATCTCATCCCGACCCTCCCCAATCCCCTCCTACGTCCCCTCTCTCCCCACGCCAATCCACTCCCACTTCCTCACCCACCACACCCTCCTCTGACCTCTCCTCTGGTCCAACCTCCTCCCCCTCCACTACTGCCTCTATCTCCTCTCCTCCTTCCACTGCCTCACCCTCCTCTACTGCCTCCTCAAGTCCAGACTCGTCCCTGTCACCATCCCCTATACCTCCACCTCCACCTCGTCATCCCCATGCTACTCATGCCTCACACAATATTTATAAACCCATCAACAAAATGAACCTCCATACCACCGTATCCTCCACTGAGCCACGCACCATCACTCAAGCCCTCAAAGATCCCACTTGGCGGTAGGCAATGCAAACTCAATATGATGCTCTCCTCAAGTCCAGACTCGTCCCTTGCCAACCGCACATGGGATCTTGTCCCTGCCTCTCCCTCACAAAATGTCGTCGGTTGTAAATGGATTTTCCGCATTAAATACAATCCCGATGGCTCTCTTCAAAAACACAAGGCTCGGCTCGTTGCCAAGGGTTTTCACCAACGTCCCGGTCTTGACTACACCGAAACCTTTAGCCCCGTCATCAAACTCGCTACAGTCCGTGTCCTACTTAGTTTTGCCGTGACCAAAGGATGGTCCCTCCACCAACTCGATGTCAATGACGCTTTTCTTCAAGGCACTCTTACTGATAATGTGTTCATGGCGCAGCCCCCTGGCTTTGTCGACCCCTCTTATCCCACTCACGTGTGCCACCTTCGCAAAGCTATTTATGGCCTCCGACAAGCATCTAGGGCATGGTACACTGAATTCCGCTCTTACTTGCAAAGTGTCAGCTTTACCAACTCAGTTTCTGACACATCTCTCTTTGTTTGTCATGTTGCCTCACTCGTTTATGTTAGGAAACTAGATCTATATGCAAAACATATTCATATATGTTTTATGTTAATTTAGTCATAAAATTAAATGGTGATCTTATGCATGCAAACAATAATCAATTAAAAGGGAAATCTTCATCTTACATTGGTATTTCGGTTTATATGGGCACAAGAGAGTTCTCCTACTCTCTTGTTCTTGTGCTCTCCTTAATGGATGAACTAGGATTCAAGTGTAGAATCCCTCCCAAAGTAAAATACCCAAGGCAAACTCTTAATCAAATCAATATTATGATTACTAGAATAATATTAATTTAGTGTAATATAGACCCAAAATAATATTTTGGTCTCTCTATAATTCGGTCAAGAGAGAAGGAAGAGGAAGATGTTTATCTTTCTAAAACTTCTTATTTTTAGATGAATGAATAATGAGCTAATACACTAAAAATTATTCTAGTGTATAAGATAAATTTTAAGGCAAAAACCCTTGGCTTTGCCTCATGAAAAACCGGGTAAGGGGGAAGAGAAGGGAGCCAATGCATGCATGAGTTTGTCTTCACAATGACCACTAGGTTGCATGGCTAGTTTATTAGGGAAATGATTATGTTTACCACTAACATAATCAACACAATATCATCCTAATACTCCCCTTAATTTTGGAACATATGGATAAAATGGACTCCATTTTATCTTTGTCAAAATGTCAATTTGTCATATGTCACATGTCATATGTCACATAAATTTGTTATGTATTTTTAACATATTAAAAATCAACGTATTAATAAAAATACGTCATATACAAAAATCGACTTAGCAATTCATAATTGCTTGTACCAAAATATTTTACCAATTTATAAATCACAATAACTTGTATTTATAATAATTCATTCAATTTCAATTGTTTCCTAAAACAATATTTTCATCTAAGTAATGAAACAATTCGATTACTTAGACCGTATCTTATTTAATCAGATTATAATGAGATACGTAAATTTTACTTCCAAAATCGTCCGTCAATATTTTAAGAAATTTAATTAACCCGTATCTGCATACGATTAATTAAATAATCAATTAAGAGTGTTACCCTTTAGGTATGACCTAAGAGGATCAACTGGTCACCACCGTCTCACGACAGTAATGTCAAACTCTAGTCAGCCAATCATTACCGATATGTCTGGACCAGTTGACAGTAAAATATTACTTCCCAATTGTATTCTTTAAAATGAGACTTAAACATGTGATCATCATGATCAACAGTTGTGATCGCATTATTTTCGGAGGACGCATATTCCAACAATCTCCCACTTGTCCTCGACAAGTGTGCGTCACCAATTCTCTTGTCCTATTAATATCTCCCACTCAATGCAAGATGTCTTTCAGGTCGTACTTGCAAGTGATCATATCGAGAGTGGTTTCCTCGATCTGGAGAACAACTGATTGACCGGATTTATCCACCATGGATACATTCCGAGCGTGGCCACGCATTTCCAGTTCATTACTCCTCGAATGGCCCTGAGATATTGTTATAACCCTGACTAGGGGTGGACAATTCCTATCGCACTCATTCCCTTTGACTAGCCACAGCCATCATAACCCAAAATGTGCCCATTTGACCACATTTACGAAGGTCGTAGTAACACAAATCAAAGTTAATCTGAAACTGTACCATCTTAGGCGAATAGTCTTTAGTCAAAAGAATCGACTCATTTGAATACTATAGTAGCTCTCGCCACGACCAGGCTATATAAATTTGCCAGAACTCTATAAGCGGTCATAAGGCCCGACATAATGTTCCTAACAGTCTGCCTATGTGATCGACTAGTCATTCTCATATGACTCTATGGCACTTGGACTTGCCATCAATCGCATCACACTCTAGTCACTTCGAGACGTCACCTCATGTAAGTAACTATGGGCAAATAAAATGCTAATCCGTGTTCACTTTAACGGGGTTCAATTGTCTCTACAACCCGTTTGGATATAACAAAGTATAAGGTGAGTTAATAATAACTTAAACGACAAATGTCGAGATCACACTCGGGTGGTCAATACTATATTACAACCTTGTGATGCATATCGTAAGTATGTAAACACTTGTTAATTGCAATAGAAGTTTGACATATCAAGTGTCCATGTGTTCAAACTTCTTTTTATTGCATTTTCCTTTACGTTCATGTTATCTATCATAGCATGAACCTTACCAAGTACAAATCTAGGTTCACAACCTCGGTTTCGGCTCCTTTTCTTGAAAGAACTTCTTTGTCGATTATCACATAACAAACAAATTTGTGGTGAATGATATGACTTGCACTGATCAAGTACTCCACCCACACACAATGCACTAGGTATATGTTTTGTAGAGTCTTGCAACAATTTGTCAAGATGATTAGCCTAGCACTTCTCACAAGTCCTAGCATTTTAGGAAAGATTAGTTTTGAGTAACTTCTTATTCAACTAAGTATCTTTCCAAACTTCTTATTTCTCCTTTTAGCTTGAAAAGTTTAGGATTTTCATAAATCCTTACGCGTGTTTGGATTCCTTTAATATGTGCAACCTCTTGACACATAACAGAGTCTTTTGTCCAACACTAAAAACGCTCATCGGATTCTCCTCGAGAATTCATGACGTTTCTTCTATGGCTTACCAATGAATCATCATGTTCTCATCATATGATTCATTTTGAACATGTGCATGATTATTCTAATGGCGGAAACATTAGTAACTAATAATCATGAGATCAACTATTCTTAGGTTCAAGGAACGACCATGACTGCTAATGGCAATTCCGTTTTCATTTACATGAATAACCTACGTTTCTCGTTGATTCGATGTGCATGCCTCAATACTTATCCAACATCTCATGATGTGATTGGATTCATCATAGTCCATTTTCATCCAGAATTGAAAACTCAAATACTCCTTTGTGAAGGAAGGTATTAGCTCGTCATTCTTCAATGAGTGATGAGTTATAAACTTTTACAAGATGATTGTTCCCACTAAATCCCATGTCTTCACATGATAATTTCCAACTCCCACTCAATTCCACATGATCCGCAATTGACTACTCAATTGAGATATTTCAAGAATTAAAATTTATTGTTTTGCTAAGTTATTGAGATAAAACTATATATGTTCCCATCATATCCTTTCAAAATACTTATTTTAAAGTGGTCTCATCTTAACCTTATGGAAAGATATTTTAATCTCTAACTCATTCATATCATAATGATGCGTAGCAATGTCATTGTTTAAACATAAATAATATCTAATACACGTCCTTCAAAATACCCTTTTCGGAAGGAGGTTTAACCATTTCATTTTCATAATGAGGTTAAGTAATGACATTTGCGTGGTTAATACTTAACTTAGCTATTGAGGATATCGGTATAACAATTCTTGGAACCTCTAGTCATAAATCTCGTTTATTTTCTAGGATGTTACTTTGATTCATTTTAGGCTCTTAAGTAAATATCAAGGTTGAAACTATTGGTCAAAGTTTATCATAAACTAGTCAAAACTCTTGTTAAGATTTTACATTAGTCATTTTCTTCCAAAACTTTCTTTTGGTCTCCTCGTGTAGTAATCTTGAGAAAATATTCCTTTGATTACTTCACTTGGTCTCTTTTGTCATGTAGTTTTATTCGAGACCATAGATCTCATCTCTTGGGTATACTATATAAATAGATATATCTTTATTCAAATCATTCTTCCTTGCGTAGATCTCGTATACACAAGTACACAAATTTATCTTGGTGTTGTGTCCTCAATTTCTCCCACTCTATCTTTAGAATAAATACACTAGAGATTCAAAGATAGCTTATGGGACACAAATAATGATTTGAAGTATAAGGAGGACTATCTCATAGGTTTGACTAATTGTTTTAGATTTTGTAAGTGTACTTGGTGATTGACATTACTTTAAGAGAGTTCATAAACTCAATGACACTTTGTAAATGATCATACACAAGCCTTAAGCATGTGGACATATAATGAATCTCATCATTATAATTGTCTATTAGATCACTTTAAGTGAATAATCATATGTTTCTATGAGCAAGCATGTAAAGACGAATTTTAGAACAAGGATAAAACGATAAAACGGGTGACTTGGGTTGCAAACCAAGCCACCATTATCCAAAATACAACCAATTATCCAAAATACATTTCCATGTCGAACACGGAAATTAAAAGGTTCTAAAATCCGAAACATAATTAAAATAAGACAATAAAAAAGCAAAGCTTCATGGAAGCTATTCCTAGCTTCTCGATGGTTTCTCAAGCTTGCTTTTCTTTTCCATTGTCCTTGCTTGGTGGAGGCCCTATTTACAATAAAAAGGGGATACATTATCACAACTTTGTATCACAATACCATAGTTGAATAAGAAACATAAAATAAAGGATAGTCATTTACCTACTGGAGTAATCTTTCCAGCCTTAATATCACCAAGGTATTTGGAATAATTTGTTTTCCAATGTCCAACACCATTACAATAATGGCATTTATCAAGAGGACCCTTCTTGATTTTTGAAGTGCTAGCTTCATAAGTCTTAGCTTTGGTGAAAGTGGGAGCTTGTTTCTTACCCTTCCTCCCATTCTTCTTGAACTTCCCCTTGCTTTTGGTGCTAATGTTAAGCACATCCTTGGGTGGGTTCACATTTAACCCCATGTCCCTTTCGGCTTGCACAAGTAACTTGTGCAATTCTTCAAGAGACACATCCTTGTCTTGCATGTAAAAATTCACCCGGAATTGAACATACGCCTTGACTTTGGATAACGAGTGTAGAATCCTATCTACAATGAGTTCTTTGGGGATTTCAACCTTTTGAATCTTCAAGGTCTCGACTAGCTCCATTAATTTGAGCACGTGAGGGCTAACCTTTTGGCCCTCTTTGAAGTCGAGATCAAAGAATGCCGCGACCGCCTCATATTGGACGATCCGCGGAGTTTGTGAAAACATTGTCACAAGCTTGGAGTAAATCTCATTAGCGGTGCCCATCTTAAAGGCTCTCCTTTGGAGATCCGCCTCCATCGCAAAGATCAACACGTTTTTCATTGCGGCGGACTCCTTATGGTAAGCCTCATATGCTTCCCTAGTTGCGGCGGTCGACCTAGTGTTAGGTTCGGGTGGAGAGGCCTCGGTAAGGTAACGAAGCTTGTCGTCACCTTGGGCGGCTAGCTTGAGTTGGGCATCCCAATCGGAGAAATTTGATCCATTCTTTTCAAGTTTACATCGATCCATAAAGGATCGGAGCCATGAAGTATTAGTGAGAGGCATGGCGTTGGTGTTTGGATTTGCCATTTGTTATGAGAAATAAGAGCGGTCTACAAAACAAAATATAGAAGGAATAAAACATATGTCGTTTTAATAATAATACTCGTAAAAAATAATTTAAACATGTTTTATTGCATTTATCTAATGACCTCTACCCAACTTATATAAATGATTCCAAGACCCAAATTCATATCAACTTAGGCACGGGATAGCCGATGAAACCCTTAATAATATAACTCGGTGGATTAACGCTTAATCGATTCTACTTTTAGAATTCTTGGTCGATAAAATTACTCTAATGTTTATCTATAGCCCGGAACACATGCGACTACGGTCACGAATACTTCCGTTGAGGTCAATCCAAATTTCGAATAAATGTGTCCATGATCCAAATTCACATTAACTTGGGCACGGGATGGCCGATGAAACCCTCATCAACACGAATTCGGTGGATAGACATTTATCACCCACTTCCCCTACGTAACAAGGTTTGTACCCTGGGATGGCCGAGTGCACTCCCTCACGAAATAGGTTTTCATGGTTTCTACTTTTTGGTAAGGCTATGTCTCAATTGTTTATTTTAGTTAGAGGTCATGTCAATTTATTATCTATCACGTTTTAAGTGAACTAAAGCGGTGAACTACGATAATTGTAATTGACACGGTCGATAAACTCGATAAAAGATGATGCATGTTTTAGTTATGGCGATTTAGCGATGCATGCGACATATAATAAAATGCAAAACATAAAATAAATCCTAGTATGGCCTTCCTAAAATAGAAAAACTATTTAACTATTACATATTCGGAAACCAACTCCATTGGTCCCTTAAATTTCGGTTGAGGCACGCATCTCGAGGTAACACCGTCTTTATGAATCACCTTCTTGAATGACACCGTCTTCAAGGAACTCCGGAATAAATAAATTACATAACAAATTACATAATTTCCTATTATACATTTGTAATTAAAATAAAATAAATCTATTAAATTACAAAACGGTGATACGAGATCACAATAAATTACAACCGAATCGATATTTCCATACATTTCGGGTAATATCAATTAAAAACTAAGGTCATACTAAGTAAAATTACATAATTCAAAAATTACATAAAAGAAAATTATGACAATCATAAAGAAAATGCAGCATTATAATATGTATGAACATGCCCAATTTTATGCTAAATCGCCTTTAAGTAGCCAATATCGTATATTACACGGTTAATTACCCTAACCTCTTAGGATTCAAAATTAGTCTTCACTAACTATTTGACCATAATTAACTCATATTTCTAAAATTGTTCATTAATGGACCTAAAATTATAATAATAAGCTATAATCTTCAAATAAATCACAAAAATTCCAAATAAATTTGAAATTTAAAACTTGTGAAAATTCTGGAAAAATACCATGATACTCATAATGTTCAAAAACTTAGGTTAAAATTTCGTAAACTTATCGGAAAAACTATGTTGCGGTTTAACGGATTTATCAATAAAAATCATAAAAACATGAGAAAAATTATATTCATCAATTTTTCAATTTTAGATCTGAAAAAATATAATAAAATGCAACATGTGACGTTTTTCCTTAGTCATTGAGTATGTTTTAGGAATTATTCACTAATTAAGTCACTATTTATGCTATTTTTCTTCAAAAATCATAAATCATGCAAAAAGACTTAAATATAGCCTATTATTTTACACACATCTTGTAAGATTGCATGTGACAACATACTAAATTTCTATGACCAGATTCGAAATTTATCTCATATTAACCTATTTTTCATCTAAATCCGATTTTAAATATGAAAAATCCATTTTTCGAGCATAAGAACTCCACAAATTATGAAAATTTACAGGTCATATCAAAATAATACATGTGATAACATATCCAAAAATCACTGGAAAATTCGAAGTTTAGCTAAATTTAGTCCGAAAATGACATTTTAATCATAAAATCACATTTTAATGTCATTATTGTATAATATGAACAATAAAAATCCATAAAATAACCAAAATATCCTAAAAACATTTTAGGACCAGAAACTTTAACATGCATAAATTATTTTCGTGATATATCATAATAACACAAATTTACAAGTTTTATATGTTATTCGTATAACTCGGAAAAACTATAACCGATTTGCATGCAAACAACCAAGGCTCTGATACCACTTGTTAGGAAACTAGATCTATATGCAAAACATATTCATATGTGTTTTATGTTAATTTAGTCATAAAATTAAATGGTGATCTTATGCATGCAAACAATAATCAATTAAAAGGGAAATCTTCATCTTACATTGGTATTTCGGTTTATATGGGCACAAGAGAGTTCTTCTACTCTCTTGTTCTTGTGCTCTCCTTAATGGATGAACTAGAATTCAAGTGTAGAATCCCTCCCAAAGTAAAATACCCAAGGCAAACTCTTAATCAAATCAATATTATGATTACTAGAATAATATTAATTTAGTGTAATATAGACCCAAAATAATATTTTGGTCTCTCTATAATTCGGTCAAGAGAGAAGGAAGAGGAAGATGTTTATCTTTCTAAAACTTCTTATTTTTAGATGAATGAATAATGAGCTAATACACTAAAAATTATTCTAGTGTATAAGATAAATTTTAAGGCAAAAACCCTTGGCTTTGCCTCATGAAAAACCGGGTAAGGGGGAAGAGAAGGGAGCTAATGCATGAATGAGTTTGTCTTCACAATGACCACTAGGTTGCATGGCTAGTTTATTAGGGAAATGATTATGTTTACCACTAACATAATCAACACAATATCATCCTAATACTCCCCTTAATTTCGGTACATATGGATAAAATGGACTCCATTTTATCTTTGTCAAAATGTCAATTTGTCATATGTCACATGTCATATGTCACATAAATTTGTTATGTATTTTTAACATATTAAAAATCAACGTATTAATAAAAATACGTCATATACAAAAATCGACTTAGCAATTCATAATTGCTTGTACCAGAATATTTTACCAATTTATAAATCATAATAACTTGTATTTATAATAATTCATTCAATTTCAATTGTTTCCTTAAACAATAATTTCATCTAAGTAATGAAACAATTCGATTACTTAGACCGTATCTTATTTAATCAGATTATAATGAGATACGTAAATTTTACTTCCAAAATCGTCCGTCAATATTTTAAGAAATTTAATTAACCCGTATCTGCATACGATTAATTAAATGATCAATTAAGAGTGTTACCCTTTAGGTATGACCTAAGGGGATCAACTGGTCACCACCGTCTCACGACGCAATGTCAAACTCTAGTCGACCAATCATTACCGATATGTGTGGACCAGTTGACAGTAAAATATTACTTCCCAATTGTATTCTTTAAAATGAGACTTAAACATGTGATCACCATGATCAACAGTTGTGATCGCATTATTGTCGGAGGACACATATTCCAACAGTTTATGTACTAGTTTATGTCGACGACATCATCGTCACTGGACCGTGCTCTAAAACTATCAATGCCTTTATTGTGAACCTATCCTCTCGGTTCTCTCTCAAGGATCTTGGTTCATAGTCCTTCTTCCTTGGTGTCGAGGTGCACTACACTCCCTACGGTTTGCTGTTGAGTCAACGCCGCTATATTATTGATTTGCTAACTCGTGCAGGGATGTTAGACTCGAAACCAATGCACACACCTATGGACTCTAATGCTAATTTAACACTGTTGGATGGCACTCCCCTCACTGATCCTACGGAGTATCACACTCTTGTTGGGGGTTTGCAGTATCCATCGCTCACTCGTCCGGATGTTGCCTTCTCGGTAAATAGACCGTCTCAATTTATGCATAAACCCACTAACATTCACTTGCAGGCAGTCAAGCGAGTCCTTCGTTACATTCATGGGACCCTAAATGTTGGTCTCACTATTTATCGTGACTCCCCACTAGTTCTTCATGCCTTCTCTGACTCTAATTGGGGAGGCGACCAAGACGACCTCATCTCTATCGGTGCTTATATTGTCTATCTAGGTCGTAATGCTCTCTCTTGGAGCTCAAAAAAGCAGCATTCTGTTGCGCGTTCTTACACCGAAGCCGAATATCGTTCGGTTGCTCAAGCTGCTGCGGAGTTGTCTTGGCTCGAAAATTTGTTCCTTGAATTACGTATTAAGCTGCTAGGTATTCCTACAATATTTTGCGACAACATTGGTGCCACCCACCTCAGTGCCAATCCGGTTTTTCATTCCCGTATGAAACATCTTGCCATCGACTATCATTTTATTCGGGAAAAGGTTCAAGGTGGGACTCTTCGTGTTACTCCTGTCCACAATGATGATCAGCTCGCGGATGCTCTTACGAAACCACATCCTCGCCCGCACCTTCGCATGTTACTATCCAAGATCGGCCTTTCCGAAGTCTCGTCCGTCTTGCGGGGGGATGATAAGCATAATAATCCTGGCTAACTGTTTTATTCTCTAAATATCTTTGTATTATCTAAAATGATCCTTGAGTATAATATCTTGTAATTATAGTTAACTTGTAATCTTAGCTACCTAGATTCTTTAGGGTTTGCATACTTCCGTCTCCTTGTATATATACCTCGACATATTGTTAATATAACTTAAGCTTTCACAAACTCCTGTCTTTATACTCCTTACACCTGTCATGTGGCAGTTATGTATGAGATTTGACATGAGAGAAACAATGCTCAAGTTGATAATTGCATCATCAGACCTGATGTTCTGGTTCACACCTGTGTGCAGAGAGTAGTTCGAAGATTCTGGGGCAAAAATAGCAGTAAAATTTCTGGGCAGGAGCAATTATGGGTACAACAGCTTTACTAGTACTCCCTCCATTTTCCTATTTTCACCCCATTTGCTTTATTACGGTCTCCAAGACGCTACTTTAACCGTATTTTTCGATGCCTATATGTTATTTTTTTTCCTTGAAATTTTTTTTCGTGAAAGATCTTGATATTAATTGTAAATGTTTTAATTTTATAAATAAATAGTTTTTATTCTCCAACTTATTGACGGTCAAAGTTTTTGAAGCAAATGGGGTGAAAATAGGTAAATGGAGGGAGTAGTTTTCATATATTTTACTGCATACCTTACTTGTGTATAGACCTGAAAAATGGGTCAATCGGGCGGGTTACGGATTCGGTCATTTCGGGTTCGGGTAAAATACGGGTCGGGTCCATTTCGGGTTTATAAAATACGGGTTTATACGGATGTCGGGTTAGAACGGGTTTGATTAACGCCTTTTTACAAATGTTTAATTTCTTTAATTTAAATTATAAATATATAGTTACTCTTAATTTTTATAATTATCTAGCTTAATATATGATATTAGTAAGAGAATGCATTTTTTTGCTTATTATATTCAATATTGCAACACTATACGAAAGTGACGGCATGACACACACTTCGAAGTGATGACATGACACACACTTCGTGGTGAAGACGTGGTATATGGTTTGAGGTGATGAAGTGGCTGGCAGTCCTAACGTGGAATGTGGTTCGACGTGCTAGGGCAAAAGTGACGGTGTGGCACACATTTCGAGGTGATGACGTGGCATGTGGTCCGAGGTGTCATGTAGTGCTGACGTGGAATACGGTTCAACGTACTACGGTGAAAGTGACAATATGACACACACTTTGAGGTGATGACGTGACACGTGGTTTGGGATGATGACGTGCCACACATACCGTATATATACATATCTTTCTTTAAAAAAATATAAGTCAATACATATAAGACATTGTGTATTTTAAGGAAGATATATTGTCTTGACCCAACGGTCAACCCGCTGCGGGTCGGGTTTCGACCCGTTGTTTACGGGTCAAAACGAGTTGGGGTATCTTTCGGGTTCGGGTTGAAAAAACTGGGTTATTTACAAGTCGGGTTACGGTCAATTTTCGAGTCGGGTCAGATTTTGACAGGTCAACTTGTATATGATAGAGTTGGGATGAACCATGTGTACTTGTAACTAGTACTTTTTGAGCTTAATATACTTACCCTTTACCTAAAAAAAAAAAAAAGAATAGTACCCAAAAAGCAAATGTATCCAATTCAATGGAACCGAGAAGTATATATAAAGCAAAATATAAAATAGACATAGAAGCGCTCTTCCTCCTTTTCTCACTCTCTGGGATGAGATAACCGTCCGATTCATTCCAAATTTAATGAAAAGTCTTCGATTATTTCATCCTCATTCATTGATGCGAGCAATTCAGGGTTATTGGACTTGATTCTTAAAATTTGATTTGTTATTGGACATTTAGTAAAACAAACTTATAAACAAAATTATATATTTTCAGAATATTTTTAGCTAGAATGGTCAAATACTCAAATGGATATATATTAAGGAGGTGCATATCTCATTGCATATTTGTTTTAAAGTGAATGTGATCGTATACTTTAGATTGTTACGTAGTTATAATTTATGGATACATGAAGTGTGATGTTCGCAAAAGTACCACATAATGACTCGAAATAATAATCCAGGAACAAGAATATTAAGTAATTAACAATCACTTTAATGGAATAGAGCTACAACAATTACCTATTTGCGATATACACGAAACCACAGTACCACACTCAAGTCGACGCAAAAGAAGCAGCAAATATACTCTAACCACATACGAAAGCATCAAGAACCATTAGAAGTTCAGGACAAACACATCAAAATTGGTTCCAACAATTTAATAACTAAACGGATGTTAAGTTATTGCGCGAAAGTGTTGATTAAGCCCCATAACTCTTTGCAATTGTGAAATTAACCCTCATAACTTTCAATTAGAGTAATTTAGCCTCATAACTTTCACATAATGTGCAATTTGACACTAATTCAAATTGTATCCAAATTCTCGTCAATTTCTCACCATAAATATAAGAAAAAAAATTTACACACTTAATATATGTATCCCAAATACACATTTTCCATATACATATATGTTTCTTCTTATACAATACATATTCTTCCCGTATTGAGATTTTCAAAAAAAAAAAAATACATATTCTTTTAAAAAAAAAAAAACGAAGCAGCAATTTTGGCACTCCCATTCTACAAGTCTTAGCGAAGGTAATCCAATTAATTAAGTTTTTGTCTTAGTGGAATTGATTTTTGGGAGGATAAGAAGAATATTTTTGGGAATTAAGGAAGTCATCAATTGAAATGTAAAGATGAAAGTTATGGTTTTAGTACGAAGTCAGTGGAACAAAATGTATTGCGAGCTCCTATACTCCCTCCTATTCATTTTAACTCCCCCCCTTTTCTTTTTCATCTATTCATATAACTCTCCCCCTTTCTTTATTTAGTAAAGTTTTATACTTATTTTAATCACCTTACCCCACAATAATACCCCACAATACTCATACTTTATCTTATTTTAAGCACCTTACCCCACAACAATACTTACTAGTTTTCTTGCCCGTGCGTTGCACGGATATTAAAATAATGTGTGATAAAATCACAATAAAATGGAATATAGACATATAGTACATCGTTCATCTATGATTTTATGTACGCCGCATGACCAACAAATAATTCCCGTTAACATAATATTGACATAAGAATAAAAGAGCGTTTGATTAATAATATACTTTTTTTTTTGGAAAATAAAACCAATATCAAGTTTATATATATGTACTTGGACTGATAGTTTTTAGAATTTGTTCATTAATACCTGTTTGTTTTTCAATTGGTCAAGGAAAACAATAATATCTACTCTGCATAATCAACTCAATGATGCAACAAATCTCCTTCTTTCGATTAAATACCATAATTTAGTCATTGCTGGATAAAATTGTAATTATGTAAAATCATTTAGAGGTAGTTAGAGGTGAAACTATAGAAGTACGTTTGAATGTGAACCAAATTCTGACACAATACGACATGGCTAGGGCTACTTACCCTCCCCCCCCTCCCCCCCCCCCCCTTTCTTTTTCTCTCTATAACAATAGTCTTGGCCCCATCTTCTCATTTGAAACAAAATATTTCACGTAGATCTCTATTTTTATTCTCTATTTACACACATGATCTAAAACAATCTCATCCCTTGAAAGATCGATCCTTGTCTCCGAAACTTATCTCAAATTTATCCAACCAAGTGAAAAATTAAACCCGTAGTTCAAGAAAAATCCACTATCCAATGAAAACTAACCCTTGCACTCGACAATGTATTTTTTTTAGGAAAATAAAACCAATATGAAGTTTATATATATGATACTTGGGACTGAGAGTTTTTAAATTTTGTTCGTTAATACTTTTTTTTTTCAATTGGTCAAAGAAAACAATAATATCTACTTTCCATAATCAACTCAATGATGCAACAAATCTCCTTCTTTAGAATAACAACCATAATTTAATCATTGTTGAGTCAAATGGTAGTTACGTAAAAACATTTACAGGTAGTTAAATGTTATATCTCCCGATCAAACAATAGACGTACATTTGAATGTGAACCAAATTCCAACGCAATACTACATGGTCGGGGCTGCTTATGACACCCCACTATAATAATAGTCTTGCCCTCCATCTTCTCATTTGAAACAAAATCCTTCATGTAGACCCCTATTTTTCTTCCTTATTCACACACATGATCTAAAACAATCTCATCCCTTGAAAGATCGATCCTTGTTTTGGAAACTTCTCTCAAATTTATCCAACCAAGTGAAAAACTAAACCATTACTTCTAGAAAAATCCACAATCCAATTGAAACTAACCCTTACTCTCGATAAGGTCGTTAGAATTAAGATTTTACTTTAATTTGGATTGATGGGGTCAAGATTAAGTTTATCACTATGATCTTTTGAGGTTTCTTGTTATTATTCATGTTACCTATATGTTTTGATGTAAGCGATATTTTGCTGATAAATAACCTTATTTATTATCACTGTCCTCGTTAAACTCATCACCCTCCACAAATGCATCCTCCCTCCACCCCACTAATTTACCCGCAAAATAAAACATCGGCAACTGTGATTAGTTCTTACTACTTGAAACAACCTCCAATCCACTACCAGTATCACTACCTTTCTGCCACGTTTTACATCTAAGAAGTCATAAATCACATTCAGCTCCATGGAACACCAATCTTTACTCTAGATGATATGGATCCTCGTCTCCCTTATCGAAGACAATTTATTTCTCCTTCAACAAAGAAAAGTTTAAGAATCAATCTTTCCTCTTATCTCTCTCCCTTTTCCCTTCCTAGTCTTTTTCTCGTCCCCTCCCCTATCTCTATCCCAGATACTCAAAAAACGTGTTTGGGTACTATGTTTATGTAAATTGAATAAATTTAAATATTATATATATATACACGAATTTTGCTATTTATTTCATTTTGCATAAATAAATCTTACTACCTCGCTCCATCTCATTTTTTATTGTCCTTTTTTCTTCAAATTTTATTATCTCATAATTATTATCCCCTTTCTAGATCTAGTAAGGAAAAACTTTAGTCAACCAACTTGTCGCAATCAACCTCATTCCCACTCGAAACAACTTTTAGCCCACTACTTAATCCCTTCGGTTCACACATAAAACGGTCTAAAATACAAAGCTTTCATCACTCTCTTGAAAAGTCCATCTAACTAACAGAAAACTAACCGCTACTTTCTGAACTTCATCATTTTTACATCCCACAAAGATCAAGTTGAACATGACCACAAAAAATGCTGAAACTTAGGTTTTCTTTGATAACGATAGATTGAACATTTTTTTTAGCATTTTGAGAGTTTTTACACTATTTAAATAACAAATGTGCTATTTTGAGTGTTGATCATCGACATGTTGAAATAATAGATTGTGGTGTAATTTCCTGTTTTACAATATGACCTTTAATTAGTATATTATAAGAAAATAAAACTTTAGTTTTTTTTTTTATCTATGAGAAAATTAAAGATCAAACTTTATCTTTATCATATTTATAATTAATATTCTTCAATTAAAATAAATAAATTTAAGCAAGATCAAATAAGTTAGCTAAAAGTTATATATCACAAATTGTACGAAGTAGTATAATCTTTTTTTATTAATATGAAATAAATGTCATAAACTTCATGAGAATATTAATGCAGTATAGAATTATAGAAGAGTTGGCAAGTACGTGACCCCCTTTTAGGTTTAAATTTTTTCATTTATTTTTATATTTTTGCCTAAAGATAGTTAAAGCATCGTATTATTCATGACGAATATGTCTCACCCTTCCCCAATTTGTATCTCTCCCTAAATTATAGTGATGATGTGATCAATTTACACACAAAAAAAAAATTATAGCATCAACAATAATTAGTTTGCTTCATATAATTGAATTGAACCGTTTTTTATGCATGTAAATTTGTCAGAAGAAAAGCTTGAGAGAGACGGTATTCACTATGTTAGGGAAAGACTACTCTTACTGAGTCTTACCCTTTTATGTGTTTATCATGACTTTTTTTTTTTTAATGTTGATCGTTGCTTGAATTGAATCTTAACCTAATAGATATTTCTATAATAAGTGTATCAAATTTACCTTCAAGCCCCATTCAAATCTATTTTATTACTCGTGGTTCCATTTTTATTTTAAATTGTAAGACAATCGCACAATAAAGTTTTTAAAACATTTACTCATTTGTCATAATATGATATTTCGATTCGCATATTAGCAGCAACTTTTTTTTTTTATCTTTTAATACTCCTTGAAAAATAGATATCAAACTTTGTACTTATCAATAATTTGTGAATATCTTACTTATATTTTGATTAATATACTTTTACATAATGACAAATAAATGTAAATAATATAATAATAAATTATGAATAGAAGTTGAAGTGTATTGTGAGGGAAATAACTTTAAAATTAGTAGGAGAAATACATATGACTCTATCCTATTAGGGTCCTTCTCATATTACTCTATCCTTACGTTTAACTACGAATATAACGAACAATGACACACCCTCTCTTATAATAGAATTGGGTGACAGGCAACCTGTCTAACCGGTTGGCCTTTGTTTAAAACTCTTTTTGACTCCTTTATTCAGTAAAAAAATCTTCTCTTTCCTTTTAATCTTCCTTTACCTTTTCTCCTTCCTTCCATAGGACGCCATTGACGATCAACCTCATCATCGTTCATCGCCATTCATTAATGATCGAATCATCTGGTTTAAGGAGCCCTAATTTCGCCCCTAATTAAATCAACAATGAAAGAGGTAAATCATTTTTATTATTCTTATTTGTTAACCCTAATTTTTTGTTCGATTTATGTCTATGTTCAATTTTGAAAAGTTATGATGAATTTGATCTTTCTAACTCCTTTATTAAGTAAAAATAATTATTTTCACAGTTTTTCGATTTGATTCTTGAACGTCGTATTTTTCTGCATTTGTGAAGTTGTGATTAAGAAACTCAGGAATGTCTTGTTTATTTTAATTAATTTTTTAATTAATTACTGATCTGATCAATTATATTAATTAGGCAAATCCATGGCAAACTGTAACTTTGAAATTATGGCACGGTGGTAGCTTTAGAAAGGGTGATGAAGGTCTGATTTGGTTGGGTAGCACATTTAGGACTGTTAGTGTAGACCCAGATGAGTTGTGTTGGTTTACTCTACTTGAGGAAGCTGAAAAATGTTGCGGGTTTAAGAGGGATGTTGATGCTATATTTTTCATGAACCCAACTAATGGATTGCAAAGGGCATTAAATGACACACATGCTCAGATTATGTGTAAGAGGGCTCTTGCTGAGAGAGTTATTGAATGATTCATTGTACTTGGTGTTGATGTGGGTCAGTTAATGCAACTGATAGAGTGTTGTAATAGTCATAATTTAATGAAGTTGCATGCTAAATTAAACCCTAGGAGAAACATTGTTGCCAAAAATAACACAACTCCCTTGGAAAAGGAGGGACCACAATTGACCCCTTCCATAGTTGAAAATCCAGAACAAAGCATCTCAAAAAGCACAAAAAAAAGCACAAAAAAATCTGCACCACAGTTGTCCTCCACCATAGTTGCAAATGCATCTCAAAAAACCCCTAAAAAGGCGTCTCAAAAAACCCAACCCGTGATAAGAACCTCTCCCAGAATAAGATCTAAACAAATTAGCCTTGAACCATCTTCATCAAAAACCATTCCATCTTCTACAAAAAACATTCTTTATCCTCAACTATCTTCTTCAAAAATAACCCCTACTGATTTGGAAATTCCTGAACACTCAAATTCACAGATCAGTAGTCATATAACTCAATCATTGTATGACTACAATGACTTGACCATAGCAGGTGTGCTTAATGAGTATGACGAAACTGAGGATAATAATGATGACCCTGGTTATGATCCTGAGGGTGGGTCAGATGTGGGATCATATGATGAGTCAGAGGTGGAGTTAGTTGAGGAACATAATAATATTGATGATATATTGTCTGAGGGGGACTTGGATGATGATGATGAGTTAAAAGAGGCAAGGGTTAGAGCAAGACAGTGGAATGCACATGCCCTCAAAATTGTAGCACAACTACAACTTCAAGCAGCTTCTGGAAAATTGGTAGGACAAGATACCACAGTTAAGTGTGCAACAACAACACCCACTATTGACATACATGGTAGTGATTATGATGAAAGTGGGGATGAACATGATACCCCAGGAGAGAGTGATGAAGATCCTATACCTGGCAAGAGAAAAAGAGTAAGTCTTCCTGTAGTGAATGAGAGAACTGATTTCTCAAAATTGAAATGGTGTGTTGGAATTAGTTTCCCAAATAGAGAGACATTTAGAGAATGTATCACCAGATATGATATTGCCCAAGGTAGAGATCTGACCTTTGACATTAGTGACAACACCCATAGGAGAAAGCTTGGGGTAAGGTGTAAATCTGGTTGTCCATTTAAGTTATATGGTAGTTGGGATAACAACAAGGTAGCCTTTGTCATAAAATCAGTGGATCCACATCATACTTGTAGAAGGACAATGGAAAGCAACAGGCAGCTCAAGTCTACTTGGTTAGCAAAACAATTGGTACGTGTCGTTTGCGTATACAAATTAATAATTTATAAAACCTATCTTAACCTCAAAATAACAACATAGTAAAGGATAAGTAGGGTCGATCCCACGGAGAGATTGGAAAACTAATTAACTATGGAGTAATATTTACAAACTAACTTACATATTCACATGCTATTAACATATTTATGGAATTGGGGGGGTTCAATTTGTGATTTTAAGCAACCTAAAAGGAACTAATTCTATTCTAGTAAGTGAAACAAGCAACTCAATTAAGCTCATAATATTCCAGTTACATGTCGATCGTGTAGCAAATATTCAGTTTAACAATAGGTTAACTGTAGAGAATTTAGCCGCTAAAAACTCCCTATCTTTCCTTACTTTTAATCGGTAGCGAGCCGCTCGACTACCGATACTAACTAACCAATTACACGCAAGTTTCAAGGTTCCGCAAGCTGACTAGCCGCATTAAGAATTAGAAAGACCTCATTAACCATATTAATTATCTAAGTGTTATCAATACTCAAACAATTAACATATCTAATTATACTCCCAGTTTAGTCTAGTGACATCATTGCAGTCCTAAAATAAACTAGTCGCTACTCGGTTAATTAATCTAACGCCGCGCCAAATTAATCAACTAGCAATCAGTTTGTACCATCCACGATTAAAACGAGTATAATGAGAATACCATAAAACGAATATAGCTTAATACGAAATTAACGATTAATAACTGAAAGATTAGTTCAACAAGGTTCCAAAATTCACAAAGAACAAACCGAAATTAACTAGTAATTAAGATGAGAACTAATAAATTGAGTACAGAAAACCGTCCCTTGTTTTGGTTGCAACGCCTCCGCAAGTCAGGCCTCCTATCTTCCTCCGGGTCGGAGCCGCTCCACCCGTTGGACTGCTTCATCTTGAATTACATCATCGTCGATTCCCGTCGCCGGATTTGGGGTTATTTTGTATACTTGCTTGCCTTCGCTCTGACGGAAGACTTGCTATTTATAGCTTGATCAAAGTCGGTATTTGTGAGAGACTCGGGTTAGACTTTGTGGATTAAAATATGAAAGCAGATAAAATATTGAGAGCTTGTGATGGACTGGAGTTCCATCTTCGCTACCCTTCTTCTTTTCTTTGTTTCTAGTAGCTTCTAACCTTCTGTCCATTTCCTTATTTGTTTCATGTTTCTCTGGCTTTACTTTTCATTACTTAGCCCACGTTCAACTTCAACCTCATGGTTTTATTTACTTTAGATCCATTAAATGTGTACTTTGGCCCATCACCTGTTAATCCAAAATAATTATAAAATTAAGTCATTTACGACTAAAGTGATATTGGAGTGGTAAAATCCCGCAACTAGCAAATATTTAATAACAGCCTCATATAATACGATAGACGACAATAAAAATATATAAATAAGGGGGTATAAATATGGTTAAATATCGCGTTATCAAATTCCCCCACACTTAGCTAATTGTCGCCCTCGACAATGTCAAAACACGAGCTATAAACAAATTATCAACCTCAAAGATTTTAGACTTACTAAGACAAAGTTTATCGACGACAAACTAAAACATTTTTTAGAAAATCATTTTATTTAAGTTAGTGAGTCAACGGAAAACATTTTTGTAGTTAGATTAGAAAGTAACATATTCGAAATTTTCCCTCCACTTCAAACTATACAACCAACTAATTAGCCAACATAAATATTTTAAACCGCTTCTAAATTACTATGATAAATAAATGCGTTAGCAATACACTCGGTCCAACTATCTTCGTGCGCATGTGCAAGTGTATTGACTCGTAGAGGAGGGGTTCGGCAATTTAAGGTCCTAGGGAAAGGGGATTTACTTTCTGTACATAGTACGAGGATCGTTCTCCCGAGCATTCAAGTGTATCCGTCATACCTCAATTAACTTACCCACCAACATTCCAACATCACATTGTCCACGTTTTTTTTCCTTCATTTTTCTCTTTACATCTTTTTTTTTCATATTTTTCTTCTGTTTTGAACTTTTTTTCTGTTTTTTTTTTCTTCATTTTTTTTTTCTTTTTTTTCTTTTTTTTTGAATCTCCACCATCCACATTCCATACCCGTGGATATATCCAGTGTCCCTTGTAGCGAGCTTTCGACCAATGGATCCCGCCCATCCGGACAAGTCATTAGGCATTCTCCCAATACATTGATTGGGTTCCCCTAAGGGTCTAATTACTCGGGCACCGGATATAATTGAGGTCAAGAACTTAAAGCGAGAGTCACCTATGAAATTAAATTGGTTAATAAGACCGGCTTACGCTCCCACACTCTAGAGCCAATGAAAAGTGTAATAAAGATAGCCAAATTAAGTGCTTTATTATTCTAACTAGTTTAACCCCGTGCAAAAAATGCACGGGGTTAAAGATTCAACAATTTCACTAAATATATAGATATTTAAAATAAATTCCAGAAATTTATAATTTAAAACACTAATATTATATTACAATTTACGAACTATCAGCCAAAAACGTACTTGGATATTTATAAATTACGATAAACACTGAAAAAATAACTTTAAAGCACGTCGGATCCTAGAGATAACATGACTGTATCCAAATAAGATCGTTTAAAATATCATGGAAATTGTAAAATTACGATAAAGGTTATTATTAATTTCTATAATTAGAACATATTCAATAGGAAAATAAAATGTTAAATGTAGTTTTTGACATATTAAATGAATATAAGATTTATTTATATTATGAATTGACCGAAAAAAGGAAGAATATATAACATAACTATGTATAGTTAACTCCATAAAAAAAAAACTATGTGAACTTACTTTATATAGGCGGAAATGCAAATAACCCGGGATAGCATCCACCTAATTACAACTACGAAATTAACCCATCTAATTAAGATGAACCCAAAATCATGTTCACTCTTAAAAAAAATAAAAATAAAAAATCTATAAGTTTCAAAAGATATGGGCCAAATCAAGATATTAAAATTAAAATAAGCCTAATAGTTATTGCCCATTTCAATCCATTAAATATATTCAATAACCCTATTCTTTCTTTCAAATCTTCATATTTGCACTGCCTCTCTAATTGCTTATGTGATATATTTCTGCCCTTCTCTTTCACGCATACGGTGCTCCTCTATGTAATTTTCCTCGTCTACTTCCTATCAAACAACCTTATTATTGTTATGTATAGTCGAACATTTTATCTATGTGAATTATTATTATTCTTTGGTATAAATTTTTTTCTTTGATGTTTTATATAATCTTATCTATGCAGTTTTTTTTTAAAACTTGACATTCTTTTTTGTTTCTCCAATTATCAAAGTATAAGATGATTTTTAGCACACAAAAAATCGATTTACTTGGGTTTTGAATTTTAGAAAACATTTTGCTTCAGAAATAAAAATTTTATTTGAATTTTTTTTATATATTACGTTTATTTTGTATCATATATTTTCCTCAAAGGTAGTATTTTTTCAATATTTAAGATAATTCTTTCATTTACAATTTTGCAATTTTTTCATTTTCCTGAGCTTATTATATGTAGATTTTTTGCATGCATTTTATGTATTTTAATCTAATGAAATGAATTAACTCCATTGAAGTCAAGAGATTGATAATTGGTTCACATTATTTTCCTAATTTTTCAATTGTTTCATATTTTAAAGTGGAATTTCTGATGTTCGCAACTAATTTGCATAGTCATGTACTCATTTATAGATTTGTATAGTTTATTTCATATATATATTTGTACAGTTGATAGAGTTGTAGATATGTATAAATTGTAAAGCAATGAAATAGAAATGAAAGCTCCTAAAATCATGGAAGGCCACGATTGAAAAATTAAAAGCAAAGTTTTTTTTTCCCTAAATTTCAGGAGCCAATAAGAGCCTTCTAAAGGCTTCAGCTTTTATAGATAGAGGATTTAAAAAAGACTTAAAATATGTATGTCACTTAATTAATCAATCCAAGTTCAAAATGGAGGAAAAATTCATGTATACACAACTTCAAAACATTTTTATAGTATACTACTAATATTAGTGAAATTATTTTTAAAAGTTAGTATTTTTGAAAAGTTGTTAGAATAGAGCTTGTCGTCGACTCGCTAGTTTAGCTAGTCCAATAAAAACAAGGTCTTTTTACTTGTTAAATACCAATTTCTGTCCAAATTTTGACAGCACCTCCCCTAAAAATGGTCATATCCAAAATTTTAACCAACTGAAAGTGCAACAAAAATATATATATGGCAACCCGCCAGACTCCAATTTCAGCACACAAAAACCACAAACTCCAGCAATTTTTTTTTAAGTAAACCCAGTTTTTAGGCCTTGCCTCTCCCCCACACTCAAACTCGACATCGTCCTCGATGACATCAAGACGAATAACTCAGCATATATAATATAAATAAGAGGGAATGAGGTACTTAGCGGATTCATATGAAGCATTCACAGCATTTCACAGCAAGATGCTTCAGTTCTGTCAAGGCAGCCAAGTACGCTGTCAGTAGCAGCAGTACATCAGACTGATAAGGAAGGTGCGCATTAGTTTGTTTCAGCCTCCATTAGGGTTGTTCGACTTCTACCCATGGCGTCCAGTAATGCAGCAGTGCCTTCTCTAATCAAGTTGTAACCCAACAGCCATGTGTAACCCGATTCCTGCAAAAAGAAACACTCGACCAAGATCTGTGAAATATGGAGGAAGCGAAATAACCAAAATACTAGCAGCTATTTTTATTCTTAACCTAAACTAATTTTTTTGTGCAACCGACACTATTAACATCCCCCTACAAAGGTTGCGAAACTCAAGGAGGCACTTAAGCCGACTCGACTAACTAACTTATAAAGCCTATTAAATTAAACAAACATGAAAGCAATAAATAATTAAGCTTGGGTTGCCTCCCAAGAAGCGCCTAGGTTTAATGTCATGGCTCGACATACTTCGAATATCCTCAAAACTCAGTAAGCTCTACAGCCAACTAGCTCCTCTACAGCCAACTGCAAATGTTACTAGCAGCCGCCTTATAAATTAACTAGCTCCTCTCAAAAGTCAGCTTAAACATCCACGTCTTCCAACAACTCACACTTAAACCAGCTCAGCCATAATTAAATCTCACACTCAGCAGCAGCAACAACCGCTAAATTTCAGACAATACTCCTTATTTTATCATCAATCATACTCAGTAAGTACAGCTCAAAGCATGCAATTCCCCAGAATATTCAGCTCCTTACATTTCCTCAAAGTCAGCTTATCTATGTCTCAAATATATAAAGCCACTGTATCCATTAGCATGTCGATAGCTGACTATTAGTCCACAACTTCAAACAACTCTTCATTATAAACCATAACATCAGTTAAAGAACTAAACGGTGGAGGGGTGTTATCAGCTAAACTTTAATCTGGAAGTACCTAACTCCATAAAAAGAAAAACTTTTCTACCATTCTACTCAGTTGTGAACCTCCGATATATTTTGTATACTCAAACTCATTGCCATTATTCAAACTCTGCCACAACTTATTCATATCAGTAATTAATACCATTGACCCTCATGCCCAAATGTCTAACTAGCTCAATGCTCTTCCATTGTATGATATTAAGATCAAGCAAACGTAAAACTAGAAGACCAGTAGTTAGCTAGGCTACAAGCTTCGTAAAAAAAAACGTTACTCGACCCAATATTTGTTCTCTCCCTTTTTCCCCAAGTCCTTGTGCACTCTCATCATCAAATCAAGCCTAATATTATCAAGATGGTCGAGAGTACTCTCTGTAAGAAGCTGATCACTCTTAACTCTTTCATTGTTACCTCAAATGTGGTGGGAGCAGTTCGTAAATAAGTATTACCTCCATGCCATAAGTCAACATCAACTCCCTCAAAACAGCAGCATATGCATTGAAATCAAGTAAACCCAAAGCATGCTAGAATTTATATTTCAAATTATATATAAAGAAAATATACAACATATGTAAAAGGGTACTTATAACTTGTAATACTTTGAATAATACCGACAGACAAATGAGAGAGGAGACATACAAACCAGTTACTTGCAAAATACCACTTTCTATGTAAATTTCTATTATGACAGTAAATATAGCAAGACTCAAAAATAGGAAGAAACCAAATGAGCAAGCAACATGCAAAAATTGTTGCAAAACATGTCGTCTACTCAGAATTTTTCTACCTAAGAGAATCCAACCAAAAACTGTAAAATGCAAGTTAGTGTCAAAATAAACAGGATACATAGAAAATTAACTCTAACATCAATCTCCCCGGCAACGGCGCCAAAATTTGGTACGTGTCGTTTGCGTATACAAATTAATAATTTATAAAACCTATCTTAACCTCAAAATAACAACATAGTAAAGGATAAGTAGGGTCGATCCCACGGAGAGATTGGAAAACTAATTAACTATGGAGTAATATTTACAAACTAACTTACATATTCACATGCTATTAACATATTTATGGAATTGGGGGGGTTCAATTTGTGATTTTAAGCAACCTACAAGGAACTAATTCTATTCTAGTAAGTGAAACAAGCAACTCAATTAAGCTCATAATATTCCAGTTACATGTCGATCGTGTAGCAAATATTCAGTTTAACAATAGGTTAACTGTAGAGAATTTAGCCGCTAAAAACTCCCTATCTTTCCTTACTTTTAATCGGTAGCGAGCCGCTCGACTACCGATACTAACTAACCAATTACACGCAAGTTTCAAGGTTCCATGGTGACTAGCCGCATTAAGAATTAGAAAGACCTCATTAACCATATTAATTATCTAAGTGTTATCAATACTCAAACAATTAACATATCTAATTATACTCCCAGTTTAGTCTAGTGACATCATTGCAGTCCTAAAATAAACTAGTCGCTACTCGGTTAATTAATCTAACGCCGCGCCAAATTAATCAACTAGCAATCGGTTTGTACCATCCACGATTAAAACGAGTATAATGAGAATACCATAAAACGAATATAGCTTAATACGAAATTAACGATTAATAACTGAAAGATTAGTTCAACAAGGTTCCAAAATTCACAAAGAACAAAAATTAACTAGTAATTAAGATGAGAACTAATAAATTGAGTACAGAAAACCGTCCCTTGTTTTGGTTGCAACGCCTCCGCAAGTCAGGCCTCCTATCTTCCTCCGGGTCGGAGCCGCTCCACCCGTTGGACTGCTTCATCTTGAATTACATCATCGTCGATTCCCGTCGCCGAATTTGGGGTTATTTTGTATACTTGCTTGCCTTCGCTCTGACGGAAGACTTGCTATTTATAGCTTGATCAAAGTCGGTATTTGTGAGAGACTCGGGTTAGACTTTGTGGATTAAAATATGAAAGCAGATAAAATATTGAGAGCTTGTGATGGACTGGAGTTCCATCTTCGCTACCCTTCTTCTTTTCTTTGTTTCTAGTAGCTTCTAACCTTCTGTCCATTTCCTTATTTGTTTCATGTTTCTCTGGCTTTACTTTTCATTACTTAGCCCACGTTCAACTTCAACCTCATGGTTTTATTTACTTTAGATCCATTAAATGTGTACTTTGGCCCATCACCTGTTAATCCAAAATAATTATAAAATTAAGTCATTTACGACTAAAGTGATATTGGAGTGGTAAAATCCCGCAACTAGCAAATATTTAATAACAGCCTCATATAATACGATAGACGACAATAAAAATATATAAATAAGGGGGTATAAATATGGTTAAATATCGCGTTATCAACAATTCCTGGATGTGTTTAAAGCTAATCCACATTGGCCAGCTGCTGATATTATGGAGACAGTTAGGAAAGCTTATAAAGTGTTGATCAAGAAAGGATTTGCATATAAAGTTAAGTATTATGCTCATAAGTTGTTACATGGGTCAATGAAAGACCATTACAGCAGATTGGGTAGTTATATGGCTGCTCTTGAAGAGCAAATCCTAACAGTTTCTTCACTTTGTTTACCAATCCAAATGTCACTTCAAACCCTGTTGTATTTCAGAGATTTTATGTGTGCTTTGATGCTTTGAAGCAAGGATGGTTGCTTGGGTGCAGGAAGATACTGTCAGTTGATGCATGTTTCCTTAAGACATTCTTAGAGGAGCCGCTAATAGCAGCAGTTGGTCGGGATGGTAATGAGCAGATGTTCCCTTTGGCTTGGGCAGTAGTGGAAGGGGAGAATAATGAAAGCTATGAATGGTTCTTCAAACAACTAAAGGGCAGCTTAGGAGTAGAAGATGGGCAAGGAATGACTATTATCTCTGATGAGCATCAGGTTTGTGCCCATACTATTCTTTTCAATTAATATATGATGAGCATCAGGTTTAATTCAGTTTGCTTTTTTTATCTTTTAGAGTATATTAGCTATGGTAGCTAAGGAGTTCCCTAGAGTTAAGCATAGACATTGTGCCAGGCATATATTTGCTAACTGGCACAAGACTTACAAAGGAGAAGAAATAAAACTTTTGTTTTGGGCTTGTGCTAAGGCTTATAATGAGGCTGACTTCACTGATGCCTTACAATCCCTAAGAGAAGTTGACCCCAAAGCTGCTGATGCTTTTATAGCATGTAACCCAACCTTGTTTTGTAGAGCATACATTCAGACTCACACCCAAAATGATGTCATAATCAGTAACATGTCTGAGACATTTAATGCTTACATAATTAGTGCAAGATCCAAACATTTGATTTACATGCTAGAAGAAATCAGAACTTCTATTATGCAAAGACTAGTTGAAAAAAAAACTAGAGATGGAGGGGAGTACACATGTGGTGTGTCCAAAGGTTCAGCAAAGGTTAGAAATGGAGAAAGAGCAATCTGCAGCATGTAAAGCCTTTCCATCTAGTACAACTAGGTTTCAGATAAGCCATGGGATTGATGTCCTAACTGTTGACCTAGAAGCTAAGACATGTACATGTAAGAAATGGAACTTGACAGGCATCCCATGTACCCATGCTTTAACTGCTATTTTTAGCATACATGGCCATCCTGAAGATTATGTATCTGACTTCTACAAAAGAGAAGCTTACCTGAGGTCCTATAATTTTGGGATAAACCATGTTCCATGTCAGAGACATTGGCCAAAGAGGGAAATGTCTCTGAACCCCCCCACCCATAAAGGTAGGGCCAGGTAGGCCAAGGAAGAAAAGGAGGAGGGATCCACATGAGGATCCAAAGAGGAAAGGAAAAATGACTAAGCATGGCCTTCAAATAACATGCTCTCTTTGCAAATCAACCACACACAACAAAAGAAAGTGTCATGAGAAGGACAAAGCACAGCCAGCACAACCACCAAAAAGAGGAATGGGCAGGCCTAGAAAATATCCTAGGACTGAGGTTAGTTCAGAGCACGCTGCACATCATCACCATTCAGCCATAGCACAGCCAGCCAGACTTGGCAGAGGTGGGAGGGTTAACAGGAGTGGTAGAGGTCGTGGAAGTGTGGGATTTATCTGTATGCATCCTTTTAAATATAAGGACTATAACGAATTAATCATGATGAAAGCATGTCATAAAATAAATTGCATAAACAAAAAGGGTAAAGAGATGACGAAATAGCCTTTTTGTTTACGCAATTTATTTTATGACATGCTTTCATCATGATTAATTCGTTATAGTCCTTATATTTAAAGGGATGCATACAGATAAATCCCACAAGTGGTATCAGAGCAAAAGCCACGAATTTTAATTTTGATGATTTTCATAAAAATTGTATGTAAACTTTTAGGGTTTCCGAAAAAAATTTAGGGCACGGCTGTTTTTTTTTGTTAATGCCGATTGAAAAAAAAAATGTTTGCAGCCGGTGTTTGTTCTTTTTGATGCGAGATTTCCATTTTTATTTTTCATAATGTTGTTTTAATCAGTTAAAATTATCATATGAAGAATTGGTAGATGTTTGATTTGATGCAGATTAAGTTAAAACATAAATGGAATCGTCATGTTTGATTTAATGCAGATTACGTTGAAATTAAAAAGGCATTAGGGTCCTAATTTAAAAACCGTGAAATTTTTCTTTTTGCTGTTTCTGTACTGTTCACGGATGAACAGTATTAAAAAAAAAAAAATTGCTGTTTTTTTTTTTGCTCTCGGTTTTTTCGCGGTTGTTTTGTTTATACCGTTTTGGAAAAGCATCCGAAAAAAAAAATTTTGTTGTTGTTACTGTTCACGTGCTACTGTTCACAGGGGACAGAATTTTTAAAAAAAAAAAAAAAATTTGTCTCGGTTTTTACAGATAAAACCGTGTATAAAATAAGAAACATGCTTGTTTTGTTTTTCTTTGTTTATGCCGAGACCAAATAAAAAAAGGATTTTGTTTTTGTTTTGTTTTTGGCCAATTAGTTATTGTGAAACGGTTCACAATTAAAAGATACCGAATTATTTTAAAGCAGTTTAAAATTTTGACGGATTGAATTCATATTACAAGTTTAATATGGATTAAGATTGAAATTAATGTGATTAATTGAGGAATTGTCACTTAATTTGATTTAAATAGGTGGTTTGGATAAATTAATCAATATAATTAAGGAATTGTGTCATGTATGTTTAATTTATTTTAGTTGATGCATTATATTTTATTTTTGTTGAATGAATCGATTGAATGAATTTAATTTATGTATTTTTGCAATCAGTTGTATTACTTAGTGTGGCCTTAGTCAAATTATGTTTTCGTATTGAAGGAAACATAATTTTTAATGTAATTATGAGATCTCGAATCTCCTTTATTTTTCTTTAGTTTTGGGTTTTTGAAATTAGAATGTAATAAATAGGTTTATTATGTAAATTTATTTATTGTAATTTTCGAAGAAGACTAAAGATGGAGATTGGAGCTCACTCCCGCTACATGGATCAATATGGAACATCGAGACAAGCTTCTCGGGTCCAAGGATGGATTCCTAACTTGTATTTAATGTTCATTTTGATAGAATAGGCCACACTAGGACTTTATTATTGTTTTTACGTTTTACTATTCTTATTGTTTTCATTCACATGCTAGTTAATGCATCATATTCCGCCTAAACCAAACCACCTACTACTAAAATGCATGAAAATTGACTCATATAGATTGTATGTTAGTTTTCATGGACATACAGATGTCACATACTTATTAAGCCATCACCTTAGTTTATTCATTCACGCATGCTAGATATTAGTTCACTTAAAATGATTTAAAATAAAGTTGATGGGATCTTCCTCTAAAACGAAAATTGAGATTAGTCTTTATAAGGGCAAACAACTATGAATCCCTTCTTCGTCGGTAGGCATAATATGACCCCTTCTACGTTGGGTAAGTAGTTTGTGTTGACTTAGTTTATCTCAACATTATAGTCCGAAGAGTTTCTCGTGATTATAATGGACTAAAGATAGAATTTACAGAAATTTATCGACCAAGAATTCTAAAGGTAGAATTAGCCAAGAGGTGGGCTTATCAATTTACAGAAATTGAGTCTTGGGATCATTTATATAATTCTTGAGGAAGGTCAATTGTATAAATGCATGAGTCTTCGCGTTATAATAGTATTGCATTAGACTTAAAAATCAAATCGATGCATAGGCTTATTATTCAATTTTCTTTTCGCAGTGTAGATCACGTTAATTTTACTGTTACAACAAATGGCTGGAAATAACGAAATCCCAATGCCAAGTGCCACACTTGATCGCGCGTCCTGGCTGAAAGTTTTTATGGACAACATGAATCAGTTCACACGTCTGAAAAATGACGGGTCCAACTTTGCGGACTGGGAGGCGGCACTACGGAATGCTGCCATTGCTGACGGTAAGCTCAGGTACTTAATTAAGCCAATACCGGTAAACCCAGGCCCCAATGCAGGAGTCAAGGAGTCACTCGCTTATAGTGATTTCGTTATGGAAGCGGGTGCGATAAAGAACGTACTCATCTTTGCAATGGAAACCAATTTGCAGAGACGCTTCATTGCCCAAGGTGCAAACAAGATTTTCACCACGCTCACTAACGAATTCTCAAAGGCACCGAGAATCGTTACTTATGAGCATACCTGTCGCTTCTTTGATGCGAAACTCCAAAAGGGCCAACCGGTTAGCCCACACATTCTTAACATGATTGAGAATGTCGAGAAATTGGAGGCACTTAATTGCAAAATCAGTGAGAGCACTGTCATTGACTGAATGCTTCATTCTCTTCATGATGGTTTTGCCCTTTTCAGGGCGAACTACTACATGAATGACTTGAAAAAGAGTCCTCATGAGCTACACTCCCTTCTTGTACAGACCGAAAAGGATATGAAATTGAGTGGGAGCATGAAGCAGGATGTTCTCATGATTTCCAATAAAAGTAAAGGTAAGGGCAAGGCTCATGGCTACCTCTGTAGGTAAGCTAAAGTTCAAGAAGCCAGGAAACGATAAGAGTGGGCCTGGTGAGACTAGTGGCTCACAGAGCAAGACAAAGAGCAAGGGCGGTGACATTGAGTGCCACCATTGTCACAAGACTGGATATTGGAGGAGGAACTGTCCCGTGTACAGTGAGGACATAAAAGCAGGCTGCGTCGGTATGTCATCTTATATTCATATGATTGAGATAAACCATGTAAGTTTCGGAACTTGGGTACTTGATACTGGTTGTGGTTCTCATCTGTGTAATTATTTGCAGGACCTAAAGAACATCATGTCTCTCAAAAAGGGTGATGTGGACCTGCGAGTCGGGAATGGAGCACGAGTTGCTGTAGTCTCGAAGGGAACATACGTAATCCAACTCCCTAGTGGTTTTGAGTTATTTTTATAACTGTTACTATGTACCCAGTTTATCTAAGAACATTATTTCAGTTTCCGTACTTGCTAAAGACAGTTTTGCATTTTCAATAAAGGATAATAGCTGTATTTTCTTTTTATGAAATGATTTATGGCAAAGCAGTTTCCATGAATGGAATTTACATCTTAGATCAAACCACGGAAGAATTACACATGAATAATAAGAAATTAAAGGTTGGTGACAAAGATCAAACCTATCTATGGCATTGTCAAATGAGACACATAAATGAGAAACGCGTAAAGAAACTCGTCGATAATGGGACTATTCCCGCATTCGAATTTTCTACATATGGCACGTGTGAATCATGTCTCATTGGCAATATGACTCGAATTTCCTTCAAAGGTGTTGGAATGCGCGCTAGTGACCTATTAGGACTCATACATACTGATGTTTGTGGACCTATGTCAATTACCGCTAGAGATGGCTATAGATATTTTATCACTTTCATGGACGATTTGAGTAGATACGGATATGTCTACTTAATGAAGCATAAAAGTGAGTCCTTTGAGAAATTCAAGGAATACCGAACAGGGTTCAACCAACTGGGTAGAAAGGTTAAAGCACTCCGTTCGGATCGGGGTGGCGAATATCTTTCAAATGAGTTTGATCAACACCTTAAAGACTCGTGGAATCGTACTACGATTAACTCCACCGAACACCTCAATTAAATGGTGTGTCCGAACGGAGAAATCGAACCTTACTTGATATGGTTCGATCCATGATGAGTCACACGGTAGTGCCTGATTCATTATGGGGTTTTGCTCTTTTTTCAGCTGCTCTTATACTTAACCGAAGTTTGTCTAAAGCTGTCGACAAGACTCCATATGAAATGTGAAAGGGAACGGTCCCTAACTTGTCCTTTATTCGGTTTTGGGGCTGCGAGGCTTATGTCAAGTGGAGACACGAGGATAAGCTTGGCCCGCGATCGGTCAAGACATACTTTATAGGTTATCCAAAAGGAACATTTGGTCATTACTTCTATTCGCCTACCGAACATCGAGTTTTTGTTGCGGCTAGTGCGATGTTCTTAGAGAATGAATTTCTCGAGAACAAGACAAGTAATAGAACCTTCGAGCTGTCGGAGGTTCCAGAACCAACAACCGAGGAACAGATAGAGGAAGTTGTTCCTCCAACTGATGATACGGTTAATATTCCTGAGGAACCTAGGAGGTCGGGTAGAGTCTCTAATCCTCCGGACAGATACATTGGTATGGTCGAGGAGAATGACGTTTTACTCCTGGAGAGTAATAAACCCGCTACCTATAAAGGTGCCATGACCTGTTCCGACTCAAAGCGATGGCTCAAAGCCATGCAATCGGAGATGGACTCCATGTATGAGAATAACGTATGGAATCTAGTTGATTTACCTAATAAGGTAAAACCTCTACAGTGCAAATGGCTTTACAAAATAAAGCGTTCTGTAGACGCGCAACCAGATACCTATAAGGCACGACTAGTGGCAAAAGGTTTCACTCAAGTGCACGGATTGCATTATGATGAGATTTTTGCACCTGTAGTCATGCTACGTTCCATTCGGACAATCTTAGCGATTGCCGCCTTTCATGACTATGAAATTTGGCAAATGGATGTAAAAACCGCCTTCTTAAACGGTTATTTGGAGGAAGAGTTGTACATGGTGCAACCCGAAGGTTTCATAGATCCTGAACATCCTAAGAAAGTATGCAAGCTTAAGCGTTCCATTTATGGACTTAAGCAAGCTTCTCGGAGTTGGAATCATCGTTTCGACCAGGTGATAAAAGAGTATGGTTTTACTCGATCGGTCGAGGAACCATGCTTATATACCAAGTCGAGTGGGAGTAAGATTATATTCTTGATATTGTATGTCGATGACATACTCTTGATTGGGAATGACATTCCTCTCCTATCTTCGGTTAAAGGATGGTTGAAGAACCATTTCCAGATGAAAGATCTGGGTGAGGCACAACGCATTTTGGGAATCCGTATCTACCGAGATAGATCACGACGGACGTTATCACTTAGTCGAGTCTTATTTGGATAAGATTCTTGAGAGGTTCAAAGATGACCAACTCCAAGAAAGGGAACCTTCCAATGACGACTGGGATGCGGTTGAGCAAGTCTCAATCACCCACGACGCCTGAAGGGATTGAGCGCATGAGTCGTGTTCCTTATGCATCCGCACAGGATCGATCATGTATGCCATGATATGCACACGTCGCCGGCGTGGCATATGCATTGAGTATGACGAGTCGGTACCAAAAGACTCCGGGTGAAACACACTGGATAGTCATTAAAAACATCCTCAAGTACCTACGGAGGACTAAGGATTGGGTATTGACTTATGGAGGCGATTCTAAGCTATGCGCAATCGGTTATGCAGATGCTAGCTTCCAAACGGATCGAGATGATTCAAAATCTCGGTCCGGGTTCGTCTTCACTCTTAATGGTGTCTTTGCAGGTCACCGGAAGTGTTCCAAACGAATGTTGTAGCAGATTCTACTACTCAATCCGAGTACTATGCCGCTTCGGAGGCAGCAAAGGAAGCGATATGGATGCGTCAATTCTTACAAGGACTTACGGTAGTTCCTAGTTCGAATGACCCGATCACCATCTATTGTGACAATAGAGGTGCCATCTTCCAGGCTAAGGAGCCAAAGTCTAGCAACAAATCTAGACATGTACATCGGAAAGCTCACCTGATCCATGATTATGTGGAGCAAGAAGAAATAGTGATAGACAAGATTGCGACGGATGATAACATCGCGGATCTTCTCACTAAACCGTTGAATTATGATAAGCATGTAGGGCACGTTAATTCCATGGGAATTAAACGCGTTCCTGAGTTGTAGTACTTGATTATGGATTTGATACATTATCTTTTTCATATATACTATTTATAACTTTATCGTTTTATATATAATATTTTGTTTTTCATGTGGATTGTACTGACAACATTGAACGCCACAAAGTGAACTGAATTACATTATATTTGTTTTGGTCCGTAATCGCCAATGTGAGCTTATAACTTCGGCTATTATATTGTGCAGTCGATTGATGGTGGGTTCAACGAGCCATAAGTCAAACGGTTGACTGATCGATCACAGATGCGAGATTATAACGATACCTCGTAGGACAAATTTTTTTGTGACAACGTAATGGAGTCCTAAATGTTTAATAACATTCAGTGCCAGGTCGTGGATAGGACATCCATTGTTTTCCTAGAGTCGATTCTTTTGACTATCGACTGTCTCTTGAGATTAAGGCAGTTTTTGGGTGACTTTGGTTTCTTTCTCACGGTCTGCCGAATCGAGGCTAAGTAGATTTTTTCTGGTCATTTCATACGTGCTTATATCTCAGAGGATTCGAGTTGAGGAAAATATCCAACCCTTATCAGGTATAGTTATTTCTCAGGGCCACTCGAGAAGTTATAACTGAAATGCATGGCCATGCTCGAATGTTGATTCGTTTATCAGTTAAGTTACTCTTTAGTCGAGGAAACCACTCTTGATGATGATCGCTTGTAAAATACGACCTTTGTGAATACGGATTTGCAAATTGTTTTACATTGAGTGGGAGAAATTTTAGGATATGAGAATCGGTTATCGCACATACACTTGTGAGGACAAGTGGGAGTTTGTTGGAGTTTGTATCCTCCACAAATTAGTTTGATAACATTTGTAAATCTCTTACAGGTTCACAAGGGTATACTTCGTATATTTAATCAGTTGATTAACGTTTACCTAATAACGGTTGGCTTGCTAGAAAGTTTGACGTTATTATCATACAGATGGCGGTGATCAACTGGTCTCTAAAGGTCACACCTATAGGATGTGTTTGAGAGATGTGGTTATAGAAATATGATCACATTGATGCTTAATATGACTAAACAGTTAGTCAATGTGTTGATGAGATAATTATTTAATGAAGATTAAATAATATTAGTTGAGCGAATTAACTGTTAATTCGTAAATTAAATATAATAAGTTATATTTAATTAAATGTATGTAATGTTAGCTTGGACGAATTAATCTGTTAATTCGTAATTAAATGTAATCGGTTATATTTAATATCAACAAGTTGAATGTGTCATAGTGGTAATAGTGAGGGTACACAAACCAAGAGGTCATGGGTTCGATCCTCACTAGATGACAATTTAACACATTTTATACATTTTTGGAATAACCAAAAATAAGGAAAGAATACTCCTTATTTCGGTTATGGGCCGAGAAAAATAGAAAAGAAAAGCCTACCCTAATTCATTCCTATACACGGTTTATAGGTGAGTGAGGGAGAGGATTTTTTGACCTAATTCATTTTTCATTTTTGCCTCCTCTCTCATCGGAAAAACACAAAGAAAACCTAAAAATTATTTTAATTTTTGGTTCGATTCTAGCAAAATCAAGGGCATTTCCCGGAGCATCTTAGGTGCAACTGATAGGCGAATATCTATTTTGATATTGTTCTTAGGCCGTATTTGCTAGGACCGAAGGTTAATTCTGAATCTTTTACTTTTGTTTATGTATTTTAATTTATGACTAGTGATCGTCATCATTAAATTCATTATAATCCTTCATTTTAAGGGAAGTATACAGATTATTTCCCACAGGAAGAGGTGGTGGAAGAAGTGGTGGAAGAGCTAGGGCACCTTAAGGTTTTGGAGTGCTCATTGATGAACAAGGATATGCATTTACAAATGTTAGTATTCATCTCATATATAACTACTTTATGTTGTGGGAGATTAATATACAAGCATATGAATTTATGAATGTTACTTTATTATGGCAGGTTGTAGACAGTACCAGTGGTCCAAGAAGCATCATGGCTAGTACCAGTGGACCAACAAACACTATAGCTGTTGAACAAGGACCATCCACTCAAGTTTCATGCAATCAGGATGTTTGAGCTGTAGTGCATCAGTACTTTGTTATGGATGTAACTTTTGTTATGGATGTAACTTTTTGACCACTATTTTGTGTAGTTAACTCAGTGTACTAAACTTAGGGTACCTTTGAACTTGTGTAATGCTTTGGACTTATGTAATGCTCTGAACTTGTGCTGAGCATAGACAGTGTTGCAATGGAAGCAGTTAAAACTTGTTGTTGCAATGAGTCTTATGAAAACCAAAGTTTATTAGACTTGCAAATTCAATTACATTAAACTAATCATTTTACATCTTAAACATCCAACTAAAAGCAAAAATAATCCAAGAACAAATTAGTCCAAACATAATCCTTTTTTCCCCTTTTGAGTGCCTACGTAACTCTTCCTTCAACTGTATCACCTCCATCTTCAACTTCTCATTCTTCAATTTCAATTTCTTCGTTTTCTCATCAACCTTCTTTTCATACTCATCAATTTGAGAATTATTTTCTTTAGAAGCCCTTGCAAACAACAAATCTTTCTCAAGCATGAAAAACCTGCATCCATTCTATGCATTTAAAAAGAAGCCAATCAAAATTAAATAAAATGAAAAAATAAATTTTAGGAATTAGTAATACAGTAATATACGGTTGTGTTGTGCCTTCGTCTATCTAATCATCCGAGCCACATAAGGAATTAAGCAAACAAAAGTGGTACGGTACTTACAGGCCAAACGGGGCATCCATAAAATTTCATCCCAACATGCCGTCCTTTACTCGCCGTCTTTAAAATCGCTTTATAATTATGTTTGCAAAATACCTCATTTGAAATCTGTGCACCGGATGCATATGAAGAACAACAAGGTGAAAACTTCATTAATGGAAGAAATCTGAAGCAGACGGAGTTGTGTATACTGAAGATGAAATTTATATGGAAAAAAAATAGGAAATCAGAAATTGGGATTTTATATAAGATAAGAGAGTGAGAGAGGGAGAGATAGAGGAAAGAAGAATGAAGAAACAAGAGGTAAATAACAAAAACATTGGGCCCCACCGCAGGATTACCTATTGTCTTAGGTAAAAAAGAACCCAATTCTATTATAAGAGAGGGTGTGTCATTGTTCGTTATATTCGTAGTTAAACGTAAGGATAGAGTAATATGAGAAGGACCCTAATAGGATAGAGTATTCCTATTAAATAACCCAATTAAATATGACATTAGCAATAAAAAAAGAAGTAATGGCATATTTCAGCATTCAATTTACTCTTTACATGAGTAAATTACATGTAGTACGTATTATGCATGCACATTTGTCACAACCAAATTCGGCCTAGGGTCTTTTAGCCTCACAATACCTCATTTTTCTAATCGAAAGTTGTCATAAAATTGGATATTATAAATATATCAAAGGTTTTCCTTCTAATTTAATAAAAAGTCAACAAATACTAATGAATAATTTTTTAGTATTAATAAATTGTAGATAATTAATTTATTTCCTATTTCTAATAATAAAATTGTAAAATAATTATTAATTCTCATTTCTAATAAGAAAATCATATTCCTAATTATAATAGAAAAATTTTAAATAATTATTATCTCCTAATTCTAATAGTATAATTAGGGGAAAAAAACTTAATAAATTGTTAATTTATTTCTTTTTTCTAATAGAAAAATTGTAAAATAATTAATAATTCTCATTTCTAATAGGAAAATTATATTCCTAATTATAATAGAAAAATTATAAATAATTAATTATCTCCTAATTCTAATGTTAATAGTATAATTAGAAGAAAAAAGCCTCCTTTAGTTATATATATATTGATTTTAATCATCTTACCCCACAATAATACATTCCCTCTCTCCAATTACCTTACACCACCACAATACTTAAACTCTCCCCTTAATTTGCGTGCCCTTTTGAAAGGGGAGAGTTAAAATGAATAGGAGGGAGTATGTAGTACTCTATTAGATTGTACGTATTTTGTATGACTTTAGTATATATCGTATACTTATACTTGTTGGTATATAATGAGATTTTGGTGAGATTTTGGTGAGATTTTGTATGGGGTTTATATTCACATTATGTGAAAGTTATGGAGCTAAATTACAATCTTATTGAAAGTTTTGGGGGTTAATTTCACAATTACAAAGAGTTATGGGCTCAATCAACACTTTAATGTCTAATCTGATGTTAAGTTAGAGTTAGGCTCCGTTTGGCACGACACTTCAGATAGCTTATTTGACCAAAGTAGCTTATTTGACCAAAATTTCAGCTACCTGATTTTTTTGCAAGTGTTTGGCAAATAACTTATTTGGTCAAATAAGGTACCTGAAATGAAATGTTACATCGGGTAGCATTTGAGAAATCAGGTACCTGAAATGACTTATTTTCCATTTTTTACCTCTTTATTCTATAATATTAAATAATTTTCATATACTTTTACGTCATTTTACCAAAATCAGCTATCTTTTCAGCTAGTTTGCCAAACACATTTTTATATAATCAGTTACCTTATCACTCATAATTTTCAAATACCTTATCGATTACCTTTTTCGTTTTAAATACCTTTTCGTGTTTCAAATACCTTTTCAGGTAGTTTTGCCAAACAGAGCCTTACAAAATTGAATGTCAAGCTGATAGACTGATTCCAATTAGTACGGTTTCTAAATTGTCATTATTAGATAATGTGCACTTTAAACCGAGATTAGTACAAAACTTAGGTTTATTTATATTTCATAATTCATAAGATTAAATCTAAAGCCTAATTAACCGGTTTTTAAAAATGACCTTTAATTGAGCTACCTAACTTATCAATCTTATCTTTATAAATACAGAAACATTTAAAGCAACCATATTCATCCACGTCATCAAATGTAGTTAGTTTTTTTTTCGTTTTTTTATAAAACAATAAATGTGGGACCCGCAACAAAGAATCTGGAATTAATTTCCCGAAAACCACCATATTTTGTACGTACATGTATACGTTTATGCTTTGTACGTAAATATAAATTATTACGGAGTAATAAATAATGCATAATCTCTTAATCTTATGATCTTATATTATTACATTCCTAAAATATTACCAATATAATCTGAACAAAGTATAAGAACAAAAAAGAAAAAAAAATTATTATCAACAATCGTTTTAGTTTTTGCTTTTTAAAATCGGTATAAAACATAAAAATAAAATAAAATAGCATTCCTTGCCAAAATATTCGTAAAAATAAATAAAAAATAAGACCATGAATTTAAAAATTGTAGAAAAAAAACAAAATAAGACCATATAACTTATACTGTCTTTAACTTGAATGGTAGATTTGCAAACAATAAATTAAATGGTAGATATGCAAACTCTTGGAGAAAAAAATAATTGTAATGATATTAAAATATTAATAATTGAAATATATGCAAAAAAAATTAAATAAAAAGTGAAAAATTATTAAAATCGAAAAAGGTCAAAAAAGGCTCATTTCTTGGGAAAAAAAGTCTCATAAAATATATTTCAAGACGCAAAAAAAAAGTGAAAATGTATTTCAAAAACAACAATCATTAAATGTAAAAATAAAATTTTTAATAATACTGAAAGACATCATAATTATTGAATATTAGTGTAAAAATAACTAAAAAATTATATAATGAAACCAAAATATCATATAATTTACTACATGCAAAAAAAGAAAAATAAATAAGGATTTAAAAATCAATAATCGGAAATACTAAAGCTCGGTCTTCGTTCAGATATTATACAATACTAAAATCTCGATCACAATTTCATATTGTTCTTCAATATTTATTTACCATGTAATTGCACGGCTATCCAAAACGGGTGATAACAATCAAATTTGTGATTAAAATTTGATAAAAAAATTTTTTGAAAAATTGATCAAAACATTGAGAGGGAGTATATATAGTTGTAGCTATTAAATTGAATGATACGATTAGAACTTTGTAGATTTCTAAATAAAATGGGTGATGTAATCAACGAGATGAGGGAAGAATAGAATTGATGAGGGCGCATGTAAATGAAAATATGAGATAAAATTGATTATTGAGAGGGGGAGCGGCGGAAAGATTAAGAGAGTGAAAGTGTTACATTTAGGGCAATTAGTGAATGAGGGAGTATATATATATATGTGCAAAAAAGTTGGGGTTTATAATATAGAACTATACTAGTTTTATGCTCGTGCAAATTGCACGGGGTTGTTGTTTAGGGTTGAGAAGTATGGATGTTAATAAGGGATGCTCTTTCATGGTAGTATTAATTTCGGAATTCTAGAAATACAGAAAAAAATAGTCTCAAAATTATAAGACTTAACAAAAGTAGACAACAACAGTTATTCCACCGGGAAGTAAGGTAATTGCAATGCCACTGGATGCTACAGGAAGCACAATTTGCCCTCTACTTCTCAATGCCGCACATAAGGTTCGCCAAATAAAAGTTTTACCCGTCCCTCCATATCCATATACAAAGAAAACACCTCCGCGATTATTATGGACTGCGTCCATTATCTCATTGTAGACGGCCCTTTGCTCGTTAGTCATGGAAGATAAAAGGTGCACATGTTCTTCCCCTAAAGAAACTGTAATACTACGGTTTTATGAGTCTCTGGGTACTCTATCGAGTAGGCCTTACTCTGTCGAGTAAGGGTATTTTGCATTTTAAAATAGTTTCTGACCTGTAGGGTACTCTATCGAGTAGCCTTCGGTACTCGATAGAGTAGCCAGAACTCGATCGAGTAGGTCAGTTACTCGATCGAGTAGCCGGTTTACGAGGTGATGATTTGTCGGGTTTTGTTAATAATGCGATTAAATATATAATTACTTCCGCCACTTTTCTTTAAACACTTTTATAACCTAATTGCTTTCAAAAGAGAAAACAAACTACGTTCTTCGCATTAATCGCATTGTTGGCAAATCTCGGAGCTTGGAAGGTCGGATTTTACCTCTCTTTATACCTTTGTGATCCTTGCGTCGAGGGTAAGATCTACGTACCGTTTTTATAATATTTCGTTAAAGTTGGTTAAACCCTAATATTGGGATTTGGGGGTTTTTTTGTATTTCGTGATTGGTAGTGATTATATGTTTGTATGTTAGGAGGAGGATTCGTAGAAGAAGCCTTTTTTATATCAGCTGTGAGACCGTCTGATTGTGTTGCTTTCCAGGTAGGGTTTCCCTACTCAGTATTAGTCCCATAATGCATTGTTGGTGTTTCGTGATTGTTGAATATTATCGTATTGGTATTGTAACGGTTGTTGATCGATTCTTTGTTTGATGGTTGTGATTGTTTGTCTCTCGGTTCTCGAGATGCGTTCTCGGAGCGAGTCACTTGCGGGAGTGGCTTCACGCCCTAGTTTCGCCCTCCGTGGAACCCGCCACGGGAGGGGATGTGCACATTAATGGGACAGGGTTATCGCTCGGTATGATGAGCGGGGATTTGGTGGGTACGGCTGCGGTCCCCCACCGGGAGTGGTCAGTCCAAAGGGACGATCGGTGACGGAGATTGATTGGAGTGGGTGTGATTGTGTGTGTGACCGTGTGAGCTGCTTGTTTCTTGTGTTGTTGGTTTATATAAATTGTGTGATTAGTACTGACCCCGTTTAATGTTTTAAAAACTGTGGTGATCCATTCGGGGATGGTGAGCAGTTATTGAGCAGGTATTAGTCGAGTTACATGGGATAGCTGGGATGTGCCACCGTCTGATGATAGAAGTCTTCCGCTGTAGCATTAGTAGTTTAATAAACATTTCATTTAGTTGATTAGACAGTTGGTTTTGAGAACTTGTATTCGTATTTTGGTATTTGGTTTTGGATTGTAACCTTTCACTAAAGTTATACTATTTAAATGTTGTTTCGTTATTTTCTGATGGTTATCATTGCCTTGGGTAACCGAGATGGTAACATCCTTATACCTGAGTGGTCCTGGTAAGGCACTTGGAGTATGGGGGTGTTACAAAATGGTATCAGAGCGACGATCCTAAAACCTGTAACCAATGAATCTAATGAACATAGGGAGTCAATTAAAATGAACCCGGGGTAGAAGTTGTAGGAGCTAATGCAAAGACTTGGGAGACGTCCTAAAGTCGCGAACTTGCCCTATAATTTTGAACCGGTCACCATGGGATATGAGTCGGGATCGCTATGTGTTTATCTTGTGAATTGTGTATCTATATAGTGATGTGTGACATGAATCAGTGGATGTATGTATGTGGATAATGGGGAATGTGTAGAAAAGATGGTGATGATGTGATTTCATTTGTTGTTGGTTGAAAGCATGTCGCATGATAGTTGGTTTACAATGTTGGTTGGAATTGTTAGAAAAGTGTATGAGAATGATGAGTAATGTGGTGGAGAAAGGAAGTAGTTCATATGTGATATGATTATACATAATTTTTTTTGTGTAATTTTATATAATGATTTCTCATACATGTCTACTATTGTTCATATGTATATGTTGTATGAAGAATGTGGTGGAAATGGATGAATTGATTGGAAAAGATGGAGTGGCAATTGCATGAGAATATGAATTTTGTGATTATGAATATGTTTAGGTGATGAAGTGTATTTGTATTATTGTTGTATTAGTAACATGGAAATAGGATTTGTAATGTATGAGTATGTTTTGTTTACGAAAAGTGATAGAATAAAAGCATGTGGGTAAGTCATGATTGGCAAGTTAAATAAATTATTTGCATAATGAATGTTGTTGCTTTGCTTTCGAAAATAGTAACATGTGATTGGGACTACTGGTTTTATGAGTATTGGGTTGTTTTTGTTTACCTTGTTGTCGTTTAAGTTGTTTGGAAGTAAAATCAAGTAGTTGTGTTTTTCGTTTATAAAGAGGTTGTCTTTAAACTTTTATAACTTCGGATGTATAAATGATTTAAATATGATTCCAATTGGAGGTGATAGCTTGTTCTTTTACGATTCTAACGATAGGTCACACGCCCAAAACGACCAAGAAACGAGTGAGTTATGACCGTTTTACGAAAACTGGACAGTGCTGAGAAATGCAGGTACTCGATCGAGTGGCTCACACTCGATCGAGTGCACCTTGGTAATCGATCGAGTACCCTTTACTCGATCGAGTAGCCCAGGGTAATTTGTTATATGTGTCTCTGACTTTCACCTACTCAATCGATTAAGTCATTTACTCGATCGAGTGGCCTGTACTCGATCTAGTGACCCCTATTTTGGGTCATATGCTTATCTTTTGACTTCGTTGCATATTATGTTTAATTCAAAGGCATTATTTTGCTTCTTTATGCATTGTTTTACATGTATGTTGGTCTTGACGCGTAAGTTACCCAATCTTGTGGTGTAGTGAGTGGCACCTGTGGTGAGTATGAATTCGGTGGGAGGACATGAGTTATATGTGGTTGCGATAGATAGTGGAAAAAGAAAAGGAAGATCGTTATGGCTTAATTGAGACATAGAGCATGTTTTCTGAGATGAGATGAGATGAGTGATATGATTGTGTGTTGAGTAACGTAAAAGTAAGTGAATATGGGCAAGGGATGATGTGAGTCTAAGGAACGTGAGAATAAAAGGATTGAGAGTAAGGATGTGGATAGTGGCAACTTGAGATGTGTAAAGAATTATGGAGGGAGATGGTTAGGAGTCGTGTGGGTTAAGAATATACATAGTGAAAGTTCGTTTTAAAGGGGTTGAGAAGAGTGATTTATAGTGAACTTTGTGGAGACATGTCGCGAGGTGGATTTGTAGACAGTGAGTGAGTTTGGGAGATTTGGTCTATTAAGAGGTGAAACTATTGTGGGATTTCCTTGGGCAATTAGCGGTATGAAAGGAATTTTGATTTCTAGAGATGTAAAAAAAAAAAAAAAAAAAAAAAAAAAAAGGAGATGCAATTGTTTGGCATTAAACGTTGATTCTATGGACAGATTAGTGGCAAGGGTGAGTGATAGCAAGATAAGAAAAGATCGATGGTAAGAAAGAGGGAGATGATATCGATATAAAATAATGAGATGTGAGTTTTGGAGAAATGAGAAGGTAACCGGGCACTAGGGAGTTAGATAGAAATAATGAAGAGTAGAATTACTAAGGGATTTTGTCGAGAGTAAACGAAAAGAATGAGGGGAGTAAAACTAGGAACATTTTCACCGAGGTTATGTGATATAAAAGTAGGGAATTGTCGAGATGTATGATACTATCACGAGGATTTGAGTTTACAGTATATAGAAGTTCCAGGACAACATGATAATCATGAGTTACGAGGAATTAAAGAAAGTAAAAGTTGGGTAAAGAATTTGCACGATACGAGATTTTGGTGGTGAGTCGGGTGACTATACAATTAAGGATAATATTGGGAAGAATGTTGAGGTAATGTTGTTGATGGATTTGATGTTCGTTATTTGGGATGTTAGCCACAGATAGGACAGCAATCGTGATGTTTAGAGATGAGTGTAAGAGGTTCGATGCCCGGACAGTGGTAGTGTTATGGTTTGTGACTAGTGGTTAAGGGTGATGGTATATTAGAAAGGTAGCAATTCTAATGAGGTTGATTTTGTAGAGGCCGGATTGATATGTATGGTTGTAAGGAAGTATAAGATGTGGTCAGATGAGGCGGGTGCTAATAGTTGAATAGTAATGGTATGGTTATACTTGGCATGAGGTGATGGTTATGCGAATGGGGGAATATGTTATGAGGGGCATATGAGTTAAGCTCGGGCGACAGGTAACCTTTATCGAGTGGTAACTTACGTGATCAGGACTGACTAGTTGGATGTGATTACGAGTCTATGATGTGTATAAATGTTTGTGCGAGGTTCTGACCTCACGGGAAGTGGTATGGTGTGGTAGTTATAAAGCTGTTATTTGAATGTTCTGTAATATATGTTGGACACGATAATTTAATTGAATGATATTCAAAAAGGTAATAATTTGATTGATCTGGCATGACTGGTTATACTTGTATGTATTCATGATATATGTTATTCCGTGATATGGTAAGGGGATGATATTCATGAGGTTATTATCTGTTTAATTTATATAATATGTTGCATTGTGATTTAGTAAAGTGGATTTGAGTAAGTTTTATGGTCCGAGAAGTTATGTTGGGTCAGTGTTTATGGGATTGTGTCTGTTGTGATGTCTATCGGTGTGGTTGTGGTGCCTCGGGGGTGGTGATCCGGGCATGGTACTTAGTGTTGTGATGCGGGTATTTTCGCACTGCGGTGTGGCTGTTGGTGGCGGTGTTGCGATGCCGTCACCGGTTGTGGTGGAGTAGGCGAGATGATTATGATGCGAGTTTTCGAAAGTACATACCAGTTAAACAATAGATTGTTGTTTTGTTTGCTGCTATTCCTTGTGAGTTTTGGTTGAACGTGTAGACTGTTGTTTTATTTGTTGATGTTTCTTACCAGTTTCAGCTTGGGTGTAAGGGTAGAGTATGATATGAAAGAGAGTTGTATATGTTTTCGTTGTTGTCATGACATAGTGATATTCTGTTGATGGGACATAGTTGTGAGAAGTTGTTACAGTAATTTTAATCTTGTTTTAAGATGAGGCATCGGTAGTCATAGTCATGGCAAGTGATTTGTGGAACATGTGTTGTAATGATCTGAAAGCGGCAGGTGGTTCATAATCTTTTGTTGAGATAGTGAGTGCAGGGTATTGGGAATTGGTGTCATGTTAAGTTATGTATGAGTTTTGCGGTAACGAAAGAAAAGAACTTGAGGATCTAGTTTGAGTGTACGTAACAAGTGTGGATCGTGAGTTATGCTTTTGACGATGGGAGTTTTATATAGTTATATAGAGAGGTATGTCCTGTTGCGGTAATGTGAAAGAGTTGAAGTTTTGGGTTAAGCTAAAGATTTTGAGGTATAGGTTAGGTGGTGTGACGAGTGAATTGAAGTATGAGAATTGTTTAAATAAGAGAGCCCTGGATATATGCATGGCGAGTGTTTAGAGTATAGTGAGTTACGAGGACGTAACATTTGTCTTAAGAGGAGTAGGATGCGATAAAAGAGATTTTGATGGTTGTTCATATGGTAATATATTTGGAAGTTTGAGTCTTGATGTAGAATAAAAGATTGATTCGTGTTGTGGGTGATTTATTAAAGGTCATGACCGTGCTTGTAGTAGCGTGATGTTTAGGAGTGTGAGAATATTTCACTAGTGTTGACAGTTGGATGATGAGGTTATGAGTGTGAGTAAACTTCGAGGACGAAGTTCTTTTTAAGGGTGGTAGAATGTAACATTTCGTTTGATGTCTATGAGTGTCTTGATATGGGATTTGGTAGTGGATGATATATTATGGAGCTAGCAGCGTTAGAGGATGGTAGTTGGTAGTGTGTGGAGTTAGTGTTGAGAGAGTTTATGATGTAGTTGATACGACATCGTGAGCGATGTGTGGAGATAGGACTAGTTGGTTGAGTTGGTGTTAAGAGTTCATGGTTTCATGTTTTATAAGTTGGGGTTTTGTTTTGAGTTCTTAGTAGCTTTGTTGCGTCTTGACCGAGTTAGTATGTTTGTTTTTTTTTTATGTATGGGTTGAACTTCGGGGACGAAGTTCTTTTTAAGGAGGGAAGACTGTAATACTACGGTTTTATGAGTCTCTGGGTACTCTATCGAGTAGGCCTTACTCTGTCGCGTAAGGGTGTTTTGCATTTTAAAATAGTTTCTGACCTGTAGGGTACTCTATCGAGTAGCCTTCGGTACTCGATAGAGTAGCCGGCACTCGATCGAGTAGGTCAGTTACTCGATCGAGTAGCCGGTTTACGGGGTGATGATTTGTCGGGTTTTGTTAATAATGCGATTAAGTATATAATTACTTCCGCCACTTTTCTTTAAACAGCCTTTTATAACCTAATTGCTTTCAAAAGAGAAAACAAACTACGTTCTTCGCATCAATCGCATTGTTGGCAAATCCCGGAGCTTGGAAGGTCGGATTTTACCTTTCTTTATACCTTTGTGATCCTTGCGTCGAGGGTAAGATCTACGTACCGTTTTTATAGTATTTCGTTAAAGTTGGTTAAACCCTAATATTGGGATTTGGGGGTTTTGTTGTATTTCGTGATTGGTAGTGATTATATGTTTGTATGTTAGGAGGAGGATTCGTAGAAGAAGCCTTTTGATATCAGCTGTGAGACCGTCTGATTGTGTTGTTTTCCAGGTAGGGTTTCCCTACTCAGTATTAGCCCATAATGCATTGTTGGTGTTTCGTGATTGTTGAATATTATCGTATTGGTATTGTAACGGTTGTTGATTGATTGTTGTTTGATGGTTGTGATTGTCTGTCTCTGGTTCTCGAGATGCGTTCTCGGCTGAGTGGAGTCACTTGCGGGAGTGGCTTCACGCCCTAGTTTCGCCCTCCGTGGAACCCGCCACGGGAGGAGATGTGCACATTAATTGGACAGGGTTATCGCTCGGTATGATGAGCGGGGATTTGGTGGGTACGGCTGCGGTCCCCCACTGGCAGGGCTGGTCCAGTGGACAGTCGGTGACGGAGATTGATTGGAGTGGGTGTGATTGTGTGTGTGACCGTGTGAGCTGCTTGTTTACTGTGTTGTTGGTTTATATAAATTGTGTGATTAGTACTGACCCCGTTTAATGTTTTAAAAACTGTGGTGATCCATTCGGGGATGGTGAGCAGTTATTGAGCAGGTATTAGTCGAGTTACATGGGATAGCTGGGATGTGTCACCGTCTGATGATAGAAGTCTTCCGCTGTAGCATTAGTAGTTTAATAAACATTTCATTTAGTTGATTAGACAGTTGGTTTTGAGAATTTGTATTCGTATTTTGGTATTTGGTTTTGGATTGTAACCTTTCACTAAAGTTATACTATTTAAATGTTCTTTCATTATTGTCTAATGGTTATCATTGCCTCGGGTAACCGAGATGGTAGCATACTTATACCTGAGTGGTCCTGGTAAGGCACTTGGAGTATAGGGGTGTTACAGAAACTCTGTCATAAGATAGCTCGTCGGATACTAACGTGTTCACGGGATGAGGTGTAGATTGATTCGGGAAAAGGCATGTCTTCAAACCTACGTAAGCTACTGCCGTTGCGTTGAACACATGCTTCAATATCTAGCAACGCATAATTTTTAAGTTCATCCTCCGTTAATCACAACGCTGTGAAGTTAATAGGCGCATCGCGCACACCATTTTAAAAGTACATTAAGCAATTATTACAGGCAGTGCTTAAATAAAATGGGAGTTACTATAATATTATATGAATTTACAGTAATCACAAAATGCTCATTTAACAACTAACCTTGGTTTTGAAGCGCATTACGTTGTTGATATAGGATGTTATCTGAAAGATGCTTCCAAGTTTTCTCGCACACTTTACTTGGCATCGGTATAGTAGTAGACAATAATAAATGATAAAGAGGTTTCTTAAATAAGACCCGGAACCCCAACGGCTTGCTTCCTCTCTATAGCGTTAATGTACTCCTTATCATCTCCAAGCAGCCTACGCGCATAACATGCATCTCTGAATGTAGGATGCAAAACATCATCAAGTGGCCTCACCTTATTGACGAAGAAATGACAACCTCTGAGATTCAACCATCATATAACCATCGACAATAAATTGTTGAAGTAATTTAGTAGCTAACAAAAGAATTAGCGATTGAAGGAACGAAGATCTATCCCGGAGATGAAATGCAAGCCACTCTCTCATTGTTACTTGATTTCGTGGTTTTTTTTCTTACTTATGTTGAGAGAAGCTTCGCTATGTAGGATGTCCGGCCTCCAACCGTCTTCGCCATGCGAAAACAACAAAGGATACTGGAGCGATAAATATAAAGGGTGCAACTCGGATATACGCTGCAGTTCACCACTTTCCTTCTCAATAATAATATCGCTCTTTTCCACGGCGTTTCCAATGTCTCCTTCAATAAGAACGACAACCTCAGAAGCTGTAGGCCGGTTATATGTTCTACCATCTAAACAACAAACCCGTGCAAATTACCATTTTTTTTGGAAAATTAGTAAATCATATTCATCAAAATATAAAAAAATACAAATGAAAATTAAAGCATATTATCTGAAATTGTGTCAGTAAATGACAAAAGTAATATAAGATTTAGGTAGACGAAAATTACCATTGGTGATATTGGACAATAGAACACGATTATTGTCTCTTGAATCTTGCGTTGTTGAATTAGATACAGGTTCGGACCGATTGTTATTAGCTACATGTTCGGAGCCAAATGAATCGAAACATAATAGACCAAAATAACATTTCAAACTTTGTTGTGAACATAAAAAAAACAGCAACTCTCCTATAGAACCGTCTTATAACATAGGACTGACCCAATAAGAGAATAGCCCACACTTAATAGTTAATTATATTTGCATTTTAATTTTATTTTGATAACTCAATATCTTATGATGAACTCGGACATATTTAAATGTGCAAGTTATCAAAATATAATATTAGGTTATTAAAATAAAATATTTTTATACAAATATTTTAATTATTTTAGTTGGTCCTTTTGTAAATGGGCTAGTTTTATTCATAAAATGGTCCTATAGAATAATTTGTGTTAAAAAAATATACGGCCCAAATAATGCAAATAGTTGGAAATTTAAGTGAGTGAACTCATTTTAACAAATATACGGCCCAAATAAAAACAAATATTGGAGCCAAATTAACGGACTCTTTAACAACTATCAAACGGCCCATTAAACCCTTACTAATTACATCCTATAAATATACCTCACTACAACAAACCCTAATCTGATTACACAACTTACTCAGTCACTCTCATTATACTATTGTCCTCACCGCCGCTCTCTATACTCCAGTCTTATAAAAAAACAAATTCCGTCATCCTCTTTAATTCCGATCAACAATTTATGTAACACCCGCGAATTTCCCATTTCGACATTTAAAATTTATTAAACCGTTTGAATTACTTTATTAAATATTTTTGAATTATTCAACTTAATTAATTTTATCTCAAACGTGATTTTTATAGACGTATTATATAAAAGCTCATTTTTATAAAAATACGTATTATTAAATTATATCTTCGGAAAATTCACGTGGTACCCTTGAACTTTGCCATTTTGTACATGGTACCCAACTTTTTAAGTTTGTGTACATTATACCCTCCATGTTTGATTTTCATGCACAACATATCATTTTTGTCGCTGTAAAAAAACTCAATTGCGCATACCTCCTTGATCAGAATTCAGAATCGGCCAATTTTTTTTCGTTAAATGATTATCTCGTCATAATCTACGATTTGAGGAAAAAAAATTGCTGACTGACATTTTATAGGTTTTTTTTTTAACGAAAACCTCAAATCAAACATATCTTCGATCATAAATTTCCGAATGACCAATTTCATTTTATCAATTTATAAATCTCGAAGAGTTAATCAATTTGGGAAAAAAAATTAGTCAATTCCGATTTCTGGTCTATAATTTATGCTCAATTGAAAATTTTAAAAACGATAAAAAGGACATGTTGTGCTTGAAAATCAAATTTCAAGGATATCCGTTATATCTTTGAGTCATAATTTATACAGGAATAAATGTATACATATTTTGGTCGGATAATAATAGTGACAATAATGATGACCGTATTAATTATAATTTCCGTCTAGCTATAGACCGTCGCATTTCACTTTGTACATGCTTTAATCCGGACCAATCAGTTTTCGACAACACGTCACACCCACCTAACATCCTACACTCTACTTTTGAAAATATCTCTTTATTATTATTATTAATATTATTATTATTATATATATATATGTATATATTATTGTTATACTACCCGTGTGACCCCCCACCCTCCATACCCCTTTCTTCTTCCCTTTTCTTTTGAAGGAACAACAACGACCACAAACACAGCAGCCACATACAACCCGTACCACCTCCATTCCCATCGACCTTCAACCTCCGTTTTCTCCTCCATTTCTCAACCAAACTTCACCATTTTTATACCCATAGCTTCCTCTTCTCGTCCTCCTTCTTTGTAGGTATTTGCTCTGTTTCAGTTCGACCGTCTTACAAGGGATGCGGTTTCGGAGCTAATTTCTTCCATTCGGGGTTTAGGGTCATCCTTGGACGGTTCCTTGGACGTTTAAGAGCTCATAAACAGGTAACGGTGATAGGTTACTTGACAATGAGTCGATATTCCATCCCTTCAACTCGGTTTTTACACTCCTTTATCGTAAAGTTTTATTCTTTGATTGTTGTTGATGTGTAGTTGTGGTTATTTATGAATTAGTTGTGCTTAATTTCCATCTTAACCTCGCCTAAAAAGTCGTCTTAAAATGAGTTGAAATAGACTGTGTGAGTTGCGTTTTTGGAGCCGTGCAAGACGGTTTTCGAGTGGGAATTGGACTGTTTTTATACTCGGTGTTGGGATGGTCTATGGTGGTTGTGGGCAGTCTTGAGTCGGGTCGGGCACGAACTTCTAGGACCGGACTTTAGGCTGCGTAAATTGGCATGTCTCCCCTGTTTTGGGACGGGTGTGAAGGGCGGTCATGTTAGACATGATGCGACCTGTTTGGGCTCTGTTTTGAAGCCGTGTTACAGGCTGTTCATGGGGGTGCGGGTTTTGATTTAGCGGGTGTTAGGTAACCTGGTTTGTGGGTTACTTTAGGGTCGGCTTCGGTGGTGTGTTTGGTGGATGTAGGGATTGTGCAGGCGGGTGTAGCTGCTGGTTTTGGGTGATTTGTTGGGTGGTTGTTTGGGTTGCTTTAAGGGCGAGTATGTGGACTGTTTTATAAGCTGAGTGTTAGCCGTGGGGGAGTGATTGTGAGGGCGGTAGTTGGTGGTCTGAGTGGTGGCCGCTTTGGGTAATAACCGGGTTTGTATGGGGTCGGGATCTTGATTGTTCAAATGACATCTTTAGGTTGTATTTTGAGTTGTTTTGGGCGCAATTTGGTAGGTTTGAATTAATTAAATTTCCGTCTTGTGTTTTATAAAATGCAACCCGTTAAAGCATTGTTCATTTATATATCCCCATTTCATGTTTTATAATTCTAGAATCTCATTACTTAATTATTTAAATAACCGTCTCGTATTCTATATAACGTAATTCGTTAATATCACTCTTTACACATTTATTCGATTGGGTTTGACTTATTAAGTTAATTGGACTTATCTCATTAATGTGGTTGAACTTGCCTTGTTAATTTAGTTGCACCCGTCTATCTTAAATTGTCGGGCTTATTATGATTTAATTGTTGGACTCTTTTAGTCTTGTTTGTTGGGCTTCACATGGTCTAATAGTTGGATTTTGAATGATTATGTATTTGGGCCTCTCATAGCTTATTTGTTGGATTTACAAAGGAGTCATTTGAGTTGGCCACATTTTATTCCGTATATTTACTATAATTCTCACATGGCGTAAATTATTCATTATCACTTATTATATTTTATTTAACCGGCATGTTAAATTATAAAATGGAACATTCATTAATATAATACAAGTATTAGATATTTATTATAAGCACTTGTAAGAGTCACATTCTTGATAATGCCTTGTATTGTTCTGTTGTGAAAATCTTGGTCCTATCGGATACTAGGGGTGAGCTATAAGCCCTCTAGTTGCGATATGATCGTCGGGATTGATGTTCCCATCCGCACTCATGGTGAGATGCAAGCCATGAGTATGAATGTGACATTAATGGTCCCGTGTCATATGATATTTGCATGATCATTCTTACTCTTATTGTGACTCAAGTGTGACGTTTTACATTGTGTGACTACTTGACATTCCTTATTTACCCCTTTCGGACCTTTGGTTACGAGTGTGTGCCATGTTTCCGGATTGGGTTATCTTTCCTCTTTCGGACCTTTGGTTACGGGTGTGTGCCATGTTTCCGAATTAGGATATCCTTCCGCCTTTCTTCGGACCTTTGGTTACGGGTGTGTGTCATGTTTCCGATTAGAGGTTACTCGACCTTTGGTTACGAGTGTGTGCCATGTTTCGAGTCTTGGATACGATTGGTATATCGTTTGTCGAATCGGGTGACGTCCATCCCGAGAGTCTGGATCCAGGTTTAGACTAGGACCGTATTATGACCGTCGTCCTACCAAGAGGTTGGAGTCTAGATGGTTTTTCTTGAGTTCATACTAAGTATATGTCTTACACTTGTTGAGTCGTGTCAATATGAGTTGGTTAACTTGGTTGTTCTACACCCTTGATTGCATTTTCATTCTAACCTACCATGCCTATTCCATTAAGAAAGTACTATGCCTATCTCATCTTGATTATTCATTATATCTCCTTGTTCTTTATTGTTCATATATGATGCATGATTAATATGTTTAATTAAGTGTTTGTTACTTGCATTTCGACATATTGTGGCTGGGAGAACCTTGAGTTACTCCCCACTGACTGTGGCGTTCATGTTTACATGAATGACAGGTGGTGAAGATGCTTACGTGGGGAAGACGTGTGGGCTAGCGAGAACTAACCCTTGGACCTTAGTTTCGAGTTTAGAAACCCTTTATATGTTTATTTGTGGGATATCTTTTCCCCGTTTTCTAGAGTTTGGTTGTAATAACCTAAGTCTGCCTATTATTGTATTTGTTTCATTTCATTAGTGGCACCCGCGTGCTAATCTTTAACTAGTATTATTAAAAGTTTTTAAAATCTTATATTTTCCGCTTTATCGCGGGGTGTCACAATTTCCGTCATACTCTTTAATTCCGATCAACATTTCTTTGTCAAACGTCATCCTCTTTAATTCCAATCAACAGTTTCCTGTCATCCTTTTTAATTCTGCTCTCTATACTCCAGTCTTATGAGGCGATTTTTTTTCAAATTTTCCGTTTTTAATTGCACAAAGTTTCTGAACTAATGGGTTTCTTTATTTTTTCGGTATGTATTAAAGCATTTCAATATTTTTTTGAGGAAGTAAATTTTTTATAGATTGTTAGTTTGGGTTCATGTTCATTTGATCTTAAACTGATAGATCTAATGAATATTAAATCCGTGGCATTTTTTTTTTCAATATTAATTAAGTGCTAAAATTTTCTGATTTGTCAATATGGGTTTTAATCCATTTGATTACAATGAAGAAGTACTCCTTTTTTGGAGTATTGCATGTGTATTCATCTCTAAACAAATGGGTTTCACCATTTTTTCGCTTTTTATTCAAGCATTTCAACATTTTTTTGAGAAAGTAAAATTTGTATAGATTGTTAGTTTGGTTTTCATGTTCATTTGATCTTAAATTATTAGATCTAGTGAATATCAAATCCGAGAGCGAGTTTTTTCAATATTGCGTTTCTATTTGCTCAAATTTTCTGATTTGTCAATAAGGGTGCTAATCCATTTGATTACATATAAAATGTACTACTTTTTTGGGGGTATTGCATGTGTATTCATCTATAAACAAATGTGTTTCCTTATTTTTTCGGAATTTATTCGTGTTTCATTTTTTTTTTGAGAAAGTATTATGGTATTTATTAATTTATAATTTTCTAAATCTATATTATGGTATTTACATTAATTGTTTTCAAATTTACAATTATGGATCATACGGTTGAGATGTGTCTTGGATGATAGATGCTGAAATTAGAATACGAAATTATGTATTTAGTGTTAATGGTTACAAATTTGTAATTTGTGATAATATTTAATCATGCTGCTGTAATTTTTATTATTTGAATTGAATATTGAACATTACAAAAAAACAAAGTTATCTAATTTGTATTTAGACGTGGTATTTGTATTTTTTTTTTTGTAGTTAATCGACCATTGTACATTATATAGATTAAATCATGGCTGTGTAATTAAATCAGGAAGAGGTAGTGGGTTCCTGAAAATAAGGAAGAAAAATGTTGCTTTGAAAAGTCAATAATACAACCACGTGCTGACAACTCAACACTGTGGTTGTTCTTTTAATGAATAGGATGAGATGAATGAGTCGACTCAAATATTATTATATAATATATGGACCGTAAATGTATGAGTTGACCCAAATATATGTGGGCTCTTTTAATGAGTGAAAGAACTACACAAATTCCTCAGTTAAAACTTTTAATATTCGTTTTAATCTTAAGACGAGTCAAGTAAAGTTAGAATAAGATAAAAGTAGAGTGCATAGGGAATAACATTAGATTTGTCTTATATACACAAGTTGTAACACCCCCATACTCCAAGTACCTTACCAGGACCACTCAGGTATGAAGGTATTACCATCTCGGTTACCCGAGGCAATGATAATCAAATAAACAATAAAGAAACAACGTTTAAATAGAAATACTTAGTTAAAGGTTACAATCTCGAAACCAAAACCAAAAGTATAATACATGAGCTCAAACCGATCACATCGTTCTAACAAATGTAAAGAAACTACTATGCTACAAAAAGACTTCTATCATCATATCGTGGCAATCCCAAACTATCCCAAAGATTTCATCTCATACCTGCTCAATATCTGCTCACCATCCCCGAATGGATCACCGCAGGTTTACAAAACAACAACCAGGGTCAGTACTAATCACACAACTCAATATATATCAACAATAAGATAAACAGACAGCTTAACTGTCACACACATACACAATCACGCCAATTCCAATCATCTCAATCACTGACTGTCCACTGGACCAGCCCTGCCAGTGGGGGACCGCAGCCGTACCCACCAAATCCCCGCTCTTCATAATGAGCGATAACCCTGTCCATTAATGTGCACATCCCTTCTGTGGTGGGTTCCACAGAATGAGAAACTAGGGCGTGAAGCCACTCCCGCAAGTGACCCCACTCAGCCGAGGACACGCCTCGAGAACCAGAAACCACAATCACAATCACAATCACAATCACAACCTTCACGAAACAATTACTATATCAAACAATCAATCTCAACACATCAACAATCATCCCATTATGGGATTAATACTGAGTAGGAAATCCTACCTGGAAAGCACACTATCAGACGGTCTCTACTGTTGTATTCAAAAAGCTTCCTCTACGAAACCTCCTCCTATCATACAACATGCAAATGCTACCAAATCACATACTACTCAAAAACCCCCAAATCCCTATATTAGGGTTTAACCAAAACAAAGGAAAGACAACAAAAAAGGTACATAGATCTTACCCTCGACGCAAGGATCTCAACGGTATAATCAACGATGAGAACTGACCTTCCAAACTCCGGGATTTGCTAACGATGCGATTAGGATTAAGAACGTACTTGTTTTCTCTCTTTATCAGTAAATTAGGTTTTGCAAAAGTGTTTAGAATAGTGACGACGAAGGTTATATATCTTAATCGCATAATTAACAAAACCCGAGAAAAACTCCCCGAGAACCGGCTACTCGATCGAGTACCCAAGGTACTCGATCGAGTACCCCCTTACTCGATCAAGTATCCTAGTTACTCGATCGAGTACCCAACAGGTCAGAAACTTTTCTAAAACGCAACTTACCCTTACTCGACAGAGTAAGGCCTACTCGATAGAGTACCCAAAAACTCATAAATACGGAGTATTACAGTCTTCCCTCCTTAAAAAGAACTTCGTCCCCCAAGTTCAAACCACTACTAAACAAAGGTACTCCCCCAACGCTTCCGACTCACTACCAAAACAAAACTCAACATAAAACATGGTACTAACCCAACTCATCCCGACAAACATACCGACACAACATACAAAAAGGGTATAAAACTCTTAAAAACTCTTTGCGATCATCTCCTACCTCCCTAAAAGAAACAAGGTTACGTCCCCGTAACCATACATACCTGATCAAACAGAAAAGGGTATCGCTCTTTCATAGCTTCCTCTGGTTCCCATGTAGCTTCCTCAGTCTCGTGGTTAGACCAAAGGATCTTAAGCAAAACTGTCTCACCACTCCTAGTCTTCCTAACCTTTCGGTCAAGAATCTGCTTAGGCACCTCAAGATATGATAAAGACTCATCTAGCTCTAAGTTCTCTGCCTCTAACACATGTGACGGATCACTCACATACTTCCGCAGCTGCGATACATGAAACACATTATGCACTCTTTCTAACGCAGCTGGTAAAGCCAGACGATATGCAACTTCCCCAACTCGCTCTAAGATCTCATAAGGCCCGATAAAATTCTGACTTAGCTTTCCTTTCTTCCCAAATCTCATAACCCCACGCATAGGAGACACTTTCAAAAGAACCTTGTCCCCCACTTGAAACTCTATGTCCCTGCGATGTAGATCTGTATAACTCTTTTGCCTATCTTGAGCTGCCCTCATCCGTTCCCTGATCATCTTAATCTGTTCCACCATCTCATGCACCATCTCTGGTCCTAAAACCACTGCCTCAGCACTATCGTCCCAACAAATTGGACTTCTACATCTCCTCCCATACAAAGCCTCAAACGGTGCCATACCGATACTAGTGTGGTAGCTGTTATTGTAAGAAAATTCTATCAAGTCCAACCTCTGTTCCCAGCTACCACCAAAATCCATCACACAAGCTCGCAACATATCCTCAAGAGTCTTGATTGTTCTCTCAGTCTGTCCGTCTGTCGCAGGATGAAATGCTGTACTCATCTTCAATGTTGTTCCCAACGATTCCTGCAACTCTTTCCAAACCTTGATATAAACCTCGCATCTCTGTCAGACACTATGTCCTTAGGGACACCATGTAACTTAAGCACGTTATTTCGATAAGCCATAGCCAATTGTGCTTTAGTCCATGTATCTTTCATTGGAACAAAGTGAGCTGACTTGGTCAATCGATCCACTATTACCCAAATCATGTTGTTACCTTGTTGACTCTTTGGCAAACCCACGATAAAATCCATGGAAATGGATTCCCACTTCCACTCAGGTACCTCTAAAGACTGAATTTTACCTTGTGGTCGTTGCTGTTCCCCTTTAACTCTTTGGCATGTCAAACAACGGGACACAAACTCAGTTGTCTCTTTCTTCATCCCAGGCCACCAAAACGTTTTCTTCAAATCCTTGTATAGCTTGTCACCACCTGGATGTACTGAATATGGTGTACAATGTGCCTCTGTCATGATTGTCTTTTTCAACTCCTCATCATTAGGAACACACCACCTACCGTCAAATCTCAAACTACCATCTGCGTGAATAGAAAATCGGGACACTGTCCCTTTCTCTTCTCCAACTCTCCACTCAACTATCTTAGGATCCAACGCCTGTTTACCTCGAATGTCATCATAAAACTCAAGCTGCACTGTCATATCACCCATGGCATCTCCTTTCTGCATCATATGTATCCCAAACCTCGCTACCTCATCTCTCAGCCTCATCAAAGATAGAGCTGTACACTGAGAATGTACACTCTTCCTACTCAAAGCATCAGCAACTACATTGGCCTTCTCTTCATGGTAGATAATTTCCATGTCATAATCGCCAATCAGCTCCATCCACCTCCTCTGTCTCATGTTCAACTCCTTTTGAGTGAAAATATACTTGAGACTCTTGTGATCAGAAAATACCTTAAAGATTGCTCCATAAAGGTAATGTCTCCAAATCTTGAGATCAAACACCACCGCACCCAACTCCAGATCATGAGTAGGGTAGTTCTCCTCATAAGGCTTCAATTGCCTAGAAGCATAGGCAATCACTTTACCGTTATGCATCAACACACATCCCAACCCATTCTTTGAGGCATCTGTATAAACATCAAAGTTCTCTATCCCTTCAGGCAATGCTAAGACAGGAGCTATGGTCAAACGCTCCTTTAATGTTTGGAACGCCGTCTCACAACTCTCATCCCAACGAAACCTGTTCTCTTTCCTCATCAATGCGGTCATAGGTCTAGCTATCTTGGAGAAATCTTTCACGAACCGTCTGTAGTACCCAGCTAAACCCAGAAAACTCCTGATCTCAGCAACATTCTTTGGTGCTTCCCACTTTGTCACCGCTTCTATCTTTGCTTGGATCCACAGCTACCCCATCTTTAGAGATCACATGCCCCAGAAAAGCAACTTTCTCTAACCAGAACTCACACTTGGATAGCTTAGCATACAACTCATGCTCCCTCAAAGTTTGCAACACGATTCTCATATGCTCCTCATGCTCCTCCTTAGTCTTGGAGTAGACTAAGATATCGTCGATAAACACCACTACAAACTTATCCAAAAACTCTCTAAAGATCCTATTCATCAAATCCATAAACACTGCCGGTGCATTAGACAACCCAAACGGCATCACCACATACTCATAATGACCATACCTCGACGTGAAGGCTGTCTTTGGTATGTCCATCTCTCTAATCTTCACCTGATGGTACCCCGACCTCAAATAAATATTAGAAAAGACAGATGCACCACTCAACTGATCAAACAGGTCATCTATCCTTGGCAAAGGATACTTGTTCTTTACCGTCACTCGGTTCAGCTCTCTGTAGTCTATGCACAACCTCAGACTCCCATCTTTCTTATTCACAAAAAGAACTGGTGCTCCCCACGGCAATACACTAGGTCTAATGTATCCCTTCTCTATCAGATCATCCAACTGCTTTCTAAGCTCCTCCATCTCCTTAGGACCCATGCGGTACGGTGCCTTAGAGATTGGCCCCGTCCCTGGTTTCAACTCTACTGTGAAATCTATCTCTCTTCCCGGCGGCAACCCCGGAATCTCCTCTGGAAACACATCCTCAAACTCTCCCACCACTGGTATCTAATCAACTGTCGGACCCTCTATCCGGTCATCTCTCACATGGCACTGTGACACCCTCATTTATTGCGGAAAAGTAAACACGTAATTCTAGAATAAAACTGCATGGATATGTTTGTAATAGGTTCATTTGGGTAAAAACCTGTAATTTTTAAAACCTGAACCTGTTATAAAGATATCCAAATTGAAAGATGTCAAAACATACAAGGTCTAAATAGAAGTTTCATAACATAACCATCGCTAAAGTCGCGAATAGTAAAGTTATACAACCAAATGTAAAGAGGGAGACATATGTCCCTAAAATGTATGTGACATAAAAACTCGTATAAGAGTCTCTTCAAATAAAACCAAATCTAAGTAAGTCCCAAGGTTACTTTGCTCGCTAGCTCGTCCATGAACCCCATATAAGCATCACCATACCTGTCGACCACATTTTATACAAATACGAAAGCCACAGTCAGTGGAGAGTAACTCCGAGTTCTCCCAGCCACGAAATGTCCTAATTAATATAACATGTAAACATAAGAATATGAATATGAGTAACACATAGCCTTAGCATATAGATGCTAGACAATCGTGCTTATCATGTGAACAACAATATAACAACACATAGTCCTAGCATGTGAATACTAGACCGACTCATATTACACTATCATGTGAATCACATATCAACCGGGAATCCAAACTCTATCAACCATAGCCGGCTTGCATCTCACCTTCTATGATTCATAGAATCATCAAACAAGAAAGGACAATATATCTAGAGACAGGCATAAGTTCCTAGTACGATCAATAGTCACTCAGAACTCGAGTCTATACCACGAGGTAAGGTAAACACCCTAGTCCTAAACCTGCGCAGACCTAGCGACATGCGGAAACGCATCCAAGACTCATGATCACACACATGAGTACCCATAAGGAGTCCACCAAAGGGTTGGCTAGTACTTAAGCTGACCACATACTTCTACGAGTACGTCAGGAGGTCATGCCCTAACTTGGATATAAGCCCACCAAGCTAAGACACAAAGGCTATTAAGCTGTGAACATACACTCGTCAAAGACTATAAGGGCCTATCTATGACATCGACCGAAGTCACTCACCTAGGACCTAGTCCCAATTGAATGCTTTAGCCTACAACATTTAAGACAAGTAGGACACCCACTTAACCATAAGAGGGGCAAAGAGTCCAACTTTCAAACATAAATGCTAACATTCTATCATGTAAAAGGCTATATAAATGTCTATTCAGCAGAAAATCCAACCATATCCTCAATGTCATCAATAACCAAAATATAGCTAACCTTCAATATCATAATCTATGAGAATAAGCTAAAATGGCAACAAGGCAAGAAGACTCAAGTATAAGGCAACCAATTCATCCAACAACCAACATGTGAAATGATAATTACAAATATCAAGGCATAACATAAAACCTCCAATAACAACCAATCTCACCTCAAAGACAAACCCTCGACCCTAGTCCCGCGATGGGTCATTGGTCAAATCGAGACTGACCGGTTTAAACCTAGTTTGACCAAACTCGTTTGGTCAATCTGGCCCAGCTCAGAGTCTTGGCCTACTTTTGGCCCAAATCATAATAATTATCACAATGTCATTCTCATGCTAAATTTCAATTCTTAACATGTGAATGCTATTAAACTAAAGACTTTATTTTAATTTACAAAAATGGCTAATCCAACATAATTTTAGCATAATAAAACTAATCACATGCTAAAAGTACCACCATGCTTAAATACATACTCCAAAGAACTCAAACATTCAACATTAAAGCTCAAAACCCGACCCCAAAGTCACGGATCAACCCCGGGCCTGCCGCGGCCCGTCACGGGCCTGTTTCACTGCTGTGAACAGTACCACGGGTCTGTGAACAGTACCTGTTTTCACGGTTTTCACACAAGGGTAAACTTTTCTATAAATTTTTTTGATAAAACGACGCCATTTACTCATACGGACTCCGAATTGAGTGATTCAAGTGGCTAAACCACCTAATTTTTCGATGCCGTTCAATCTGTCATATTTTTGGAAACATTGGAAAACGTCTCGGTCCGGTACTGACGCGTTCCAGCCAACACGCGGATTTGTCACAACACATAATTACTCATCCAAATTTGTTCTAAACAATAATATACAAATGGTTAACATAAATTAAACATAAGCATACTCATCTTACTCCATTCATTCATTTATCAACAAGATCGTCTCAAACAACAACAAACAACAACAACAACAAACAACGAATGCAACTACTAATGTGACATTAATTCGTCGAGTAACTCGGAATAGTTACCTTAAGCTAGCAAAGAGACAAATAATAACTTGAGAAAGCTTCTAAAACCCAAAATTACTCTTCATCTTCAACAACATATGAGTCACCTAACTCATCTTCAAATTCTTCACCTATAAGAACAACAAAAACACAATTATTAAGCTTAAATTCGAAATTCCTAAAAAAAATGTCTTAAACGAAAATTGGGGGAAATGAAAATAAAGCTTACTAGTAGATGAGGATTGAAAAGAGGATTCCAAATATATAATTTTTATGAGATTTGATGGAGAAATGAAGGAGTTATGGTGGATTTAAGGATTGTAAGGAGGATTTTTAGTGAGTTTTTGATGTTTGAGAGAAGGAGGAGTTAGATTGAGTTATGGAGGAAATGAAAATTGGAAGAGGAGAAAAATGGAGGGTGAATAGTGCCCGGATGAACAGTACCAGGCAGTCAAAGGGTGAGTCGGGTCAACTTGTTTACGTTTTGGTTCGTTTCGACGGAAATTAGAAATATTCGTCGAACGCGATTTCCGAGAAAATTAAAGTTCTTAACACGATTTTACTAAAAGATTAAGTACTCATATGCCCAATATCCAAACTCGTTTACCCAACGACCGTAAGAAATGGGAAAATCCCGATTTTACGACTTTTATCCGAAATCTATTTTATCAAAGGAAAAAGGTTTAAATATAGTTTAAATCACTTTTAAACATTTCTAAACTATCAAAAATAATTACATTTCTTCAAAATAAAATAAGATTATATTTTATCAAATAGATTTTATTTCAAATAAATTAATATTAAATTAAAATAGATTAAAATATTACTTTTAAAATATAATAAAGGTCTTCAAATTTACGGGGTGTTACAATCATCCCTCCTTTTAAGAAGTTTCGTCCCCGAAACTTAGAAAAAGGAACATTGTATATATGTAGGTCTATCTCCTTAAAATCAAGTAAACAAAATCTTCAAAATATGAACGTATGAAATATAAGTGTCTTTTCAATGGAACGGAATATCCTCGTCGGCCGTCCAAGAACATCAACATTCCAAATCAAAGACATAAAAATATATATTTTTACACCAACAAATGATAAAACCAATTATCGGACGTCTCCAATAACGAGCTTTACCAGTCATTGACGTTAAAACCAGTGGAAAACAGTAAAACATTTTCAAAAATCTTTAGTTCGAAACTCTATAAAAAGGATAATAACTCCACTAGCTATGACCAAACTCTAACTACGACCTTTAAACAACTAAGCAAGGACTACTAACGCGTAGAGTATTCAAGAGAAGGAGAGGAACACTCGAAAGGATAGCTAAAGCTCACAAGAATTAGATAAAGGAAAGAGGATTACCTCACGAAAAAAGTTCGGGATATTTAGCTAACATAGAGGATTCAGGCTCCCAAGTTTCTTCTTCGACATTTCCACAACGCCAAAGGATACGAACTAGGGGCACAACTTTGTTTCTAAGTTGCTTGTTTGCCCTTTCGAGGATTCGGATCGGCCTTTCTTCCAAAACCAAGTTAGGTTCCAAATCTGGGATTTCTTCTTGAATAACATGGCTCGGATCACTAATGTACTTCCTCAACTGAGATACATGGAAGACATTATGAACCTTGCTCAAATTCGGGGGCAACTCCAAACGGTAAGCAACGAGGCCAATCTTCTCAAGCACACGGAAAGGTCCAATGTATTTGAGACTCAGCTTTCCTTTCACGCCAAACCGTTTCGCCCCTTTCATAGGTGACACCTTAAGGAATACTCGATCATCAATCTCAAAGGCAAGTGGTCGACGACGGACATCGGCATAAGATTTCTGTCGGTCTTGAGCGGTTTTCATACGCTCTCGAATGATCTCGAACCTCGATTGATGGTCTCGATCCCAAATCGGGTCCCAACACATGAGCATCTTGGACTTGATCCTAACAAACAGGACTACGGCACTTCCTACCGTACAAAGCTTCATTAGGTGACATCTTGATAGAGGAATGATAGCTATTGTTGTAGGAGAATTCGACAAGAGGTAAACATTTTTCCCAAGAAGTGTGGAAGTCTAAAGCATAAGCACGGTGGAGATCCTCTACAATTATAACTTAACAATTTCCCAATCAAAATGTTTCCACCAATATCCTCCACCGAACAAAATCAAAATCCAAAGTCGAAACTAGTAACAATATTATACCCTTACCAAGATTCAATATTCCCAAACGCATTCATGCTTGAAACTAACCCACAAGCAACAAGTTGCACTATCCAATCCATAATTAGCACTAACTATAAGATAAATGGGTTCATCAGACAAATCATCTGATCAGTTTACTCAAGATTCACTATCCTACTTTCCAACAATATTCCAATTCCAATAGAAAGATTTCTCAAAGGATTAAATATAAGGTCCAAACTTACAATAATATTCCACAAACTTAGCTATCAAAACCCAATACCGTAAAGTAAGGCTCAAATGACAAACGAACAATCACCGAACGAACAATGCCCAAAACAAATCCAAAATAACCATAGAAATACTCCACCAAGGTAAACAAATCCCATTAGTCTCATCATCAAATCGAAACCAAAGTGAGTCTTATACCACCAAATCACGCGAACCTCAAATCGCAAGGAGACTACAACATTGCCATCATAAGAATTCCATCAAAAATCTAACTCTCATACCACATGGTCAAATACAGACACAAACTCCTACACCAATTCCCGACAAAAATCAAAATACAAAAATCCTCAAATCACATCCCACTAACTCTGTAAACATGGTCAACAAGGTACCAACTATACTAAGGAGATAAGGAGTGATAACGGGATAGAGAAACGGTAAAATATTTTTGAAGGGTGCATGAGCCTGACAAGTTAGGAAACTAAGGAGTCGGACCGTAAAGATAACGGTTGACAAAAATAAGAGGTACTCGAGTTAAGAAGATATCTCGGGCAAGAAAAGATACGTAAACTTCGGCATAAAAACAGGGTTCAACGAACGCTAAAGAGAAGGAGAGGAGAACAGAAGCGGCATAATGAAAGGGTTACCGCTTACCAAACACTCCTCAAAGCTTATGATCGCTATGATAAGGTTACATCACTAAGGTGCTCAACAAAGCCTCAAAAGTCTACCAAATCATAGGACTAACAAGGACTCCACAATGGTAGGTATTCCTCAACTCAATTGGTTCCAAGAGCCAAAATTAATTCACCACACAAATTCATTTGTTACCATCCAAGTCCCAAAGTATCTCCTTTACAATTCTCGTCATCGAACTTCACTTGCTATGTCATCCCCAAGTACCATGGCTTGTTTACTCTATCATCTCACCACTTCATACTTCTAGTCTCCGATACCATAAATTAGAATCACATCTTTGAACTCACGAACTACATCGAACAACTTTCCACCAAAATTCCCAAATTCAGATATGATTAATAAGGTCAACCACGTGTTCTCAAATTTCGAAAGGTCAACAAGGGCTACTCTATACTAGATTTGGTCAACAAAAAAATTTAACAAACTAACTAATTCCAAAGTACGATACCAATCCATTAAGCAACGTCAATGTCCTATTGTATTCCTTTCAAGGCCTACAAGGATTAGGGCTAACTATCATTCCTTTAATTCTCCACAAGAAACATCGAGACTCTCAAATGAAGTAGCTTAGGTTCATTCCAACTTATGTGCTAAGGTAGTACCCATGCTCAATCACCTATAACAAACAAGCTCTCAATAGACATAAATCCCAAGGTGTTTCTCAACTCACTAGGCTCTCATATCAAGCACAACTAACAAGACTAACCAAAGGATCCCATGTTATATTCTCCTATACAACTCAAACCTTAAACAATCAATTTCTCAACTCGTTCACGCCCTCTAATGATACATTCACTCACCCCAAGGTACGAGGCTCAGTTAAAGACATTCTCTCAAAACCGGGTTCTCTTGAACAAGGGGACTATCCCGCGGAATAAAAGGAAGGGGTCCACAAGGACTCTTATTATAAGAAGAAAACGAACCAAGGATGAATCGGGAGAAAGAATAGAAGAGTAGTTACCAAGGCGAGAGAAGAGGAATTAGAAAGACGAATAAACAACGAGATTGGAAGATTAAGGTAAGATACACTGAATACGAAAAGAAATATCGAGAAAGTGGAAGCATTCTTTATTTGACATAACCAATCTTCAACATTCGGCAACGGCCACTCAATCTTGGTCACCAACGAGTAAGATCACGGTCATAGCTTCAACGGCACGAAAATTAATAACTAACAATTAACAAACCTAGCTTGTAAGATTGCATTATCTACGTTTCTTGGAGGGGCCATCTTGCAAAAGAGAACATTGGTTAGAACCTAACAAATAGCAATCACAAAGAGACTACAACATAAGGTCCTAAGTCTACCCATCATACCCATCTCTCAAGTTTATTATTTGAAAGTCAAGTTATTTATATTGGGGTGCACAAACGTGCGTCGGGAGCAAATATGCTCTGATACCAACTGTGACACCCTCATTTATTGCGGAAAAGTAAACACGTAATTCTAGAATAAAACTGCATGGATATGTTTGTAATAGGTTCATTTGGGTAAAAACCTGTAATTTTTAAAACCTGAACCTGTTATAAAGATATCCAAATTGAAAGGTGTCAAAACATACAAGGTCTAAATAGAAGTTTCATAACATAACCATCGCTAAAGTCGCGAATAGCAAAGTTATACAACCAAATGTAAAGAGGGAGACATATGTCCCTAAAATGTATGTGACATAAAAACTCGTATAAGAGTCTCTTCAAATAAAACCAAATCTAAGTAAGTCCCAAGGTTACTTTGCTCGCTAGCTCGTCCATGAACCCCATATAAGCATCACCATACCTGTCGATCACATTTTATACAAATACGAAAACCACAGTCAGTGGGGAGTAACTCCGAGTTCTCCCAGCCACGAAATGTCATAATTAATATAACATGTAAACATAAGAATATGAATATGAGTAACACATAGCCTTAGAATATAGATGCTAGACAATCGTGCTTATCATGTGAACAACAATATAACAACACATAGTCCTAGCATGTGAATACTAGACCGACTCATATTACACTATCATGTGAATCACATATCAACCGGGAATCCAAACTCTATCAACCATAGCCGGCTTGCATCTCACCTTCTATGATTCATAGAATCATCAAACAAGAAAGGACAATATATCTAGAGACAGGCATAAGTTCCTAGTACAGTCAATAGTCACTCTGTAACTCGAGTCTATACCACGAGGTAAGGTAAACACCCTAGTCCTAAACCTGCGCAGACCTAGCGACATGCGGAAATGCATCCAAGACTCATGATCACACACATGAGTACCCCTAAGGAGTCCACCAAAGGGTTGGCTAGTACTTAAGCTGACCACATACTTCTACGAGTACGTCAGGAGGTCATGCCCTAACTTGGATATAAGCCCACCAAGCTAAGACACAAAGGCTATTAAGCTGTGAACATACACTCGTCAAAGACTATAAAAGCCTATCTATGACATCGACCGAAGTCACTCACCTAGGACCTAGTCCCAATTGAATGCTTTAGCCTACAACATTTAAGACAAGTAGGACACCCACTTAACCATAAGAGGGGCAAAGAGTCCAACTTTCAAACATAAATGCTAACATTCTATCATGTAAAAGGCTATATAAATGTCTATTCAGCAGAAAATCCAACCATATCCTCAATGTCATCAATAACCAAAATATAGCTAACCTTCAATATCATAATCCATGAGAATAAGCTAAAATGGCAACAAGGCAAGAAGACTCAAGTATAAGGCAACCAATTCATCCAACAACCAACATGTGAAATGATAATTACAAATATCGAGGCATAACATAAAACCTCCAATAACAACCAATCTCACCTCAAAGACAAACCCTCGACCCTAGTCCCGCGACGGGTCATTGGTCAAATCGAGGCTGACCGGTTTAAACCTAGTTTGACCAAACTCGTTTGGTCAATCTGGTCCAGCTCAGAGTCTTGGCCTACTTTTGGCCCAAATCATAATAATTATCACAATGTCATTCTCATGCTAAATTTCAATTCTTAACATGTGAATGCTATCAAACTAAAGACTTTATTTTAATTTACAAAAATGGCTAATTCAACATAATTTTAGCATAATAAAACTAATCACATGCTAAAAGTACCACCATGCTTAAATACATACTCCAAAGAACTCAAACATTCAACATTAAAGCCCAAAACCCGACCCCAAAGTCACGGACCAACCTCGGGTCAAGCACGGGCCTGCCGCGGCCCGTCACGGGCCTGTTTCACAGCTGTGAACAGTACCACGGGTCTGTGAACAGTACCTGTTTTCACGGTTTTCACACAAGGGTAAACTTTTCTATAAATTTTTTTGATAAAACGACGCCATTTACTCATACGGACTCCGAATTGAGTGATTCAAGTGGCTAAACCACCTAATTTTTCGATACCGTTCAATCTGTCATATTTTTGGAAACATTGGAAAACGTCTCGGTCCGGTACTGACGCGTTCCAGCCAACACGCGGATTTGTCACAACACATAATTACTCATCCAAATTTGTTCTAAACAATAATATACAAATGGTTAACATAAATTAAACATAAGCATACTCATCTTACTCCATTCATTCATTTATCAACAAGATCGTCTCAAACAACAACAAACAACAACAACAACAACAATGAAGAAAAGGAAGATGACAGAGTAAAAGATTGTAATTGTGTTGATGTCAATTACGTTGAAAGGCTTTACATATATACAAAAGATATCCCACTATATTAGGAACTACCTCCTAGCATATCTCCTAAAAGATGTAAACAAAATAACTGAAAGATAAAGATACTCCTACATACTATGTATAAGACGATACACATGATACACCTAAAGATATGATAATATATGCTCAATACTCCCCCTCAAGTTGGAATAGTCGGTATGACGATTCCCAACTTGGCTTGAAGATAACGAAAAGCATCTCCGGCTAAGGCCTTTGTAAAGAGATCAACAATCTGCTCTTTACTTCGTATATGTGACGTTATGATCGTACCTTCAACAAGATGATGCCTGATAAAATGACAATCTATCTCGATGTGTTTGGTCCGGTCATGAAAAACCGGATTTTTTGCTATATGTAAAGCCGCTTGATTGTCACAAAAAAGTGTCATAGGTTTGGCATGATCAATTCCCAAGGACTTAAGGAACGATTTTACCCAAAGTACTTCACTCGTGAGGGCTGCCAATGCCCTATACTCGGCCTCCGCCGACGACTTTGCCACTGTTGTTTGTTTTCTAGCTTTCCATGAAATAGGCGAGGAACCCAAAGCTACATAATAACCAGTAATTGATCGACGTGTCAAAGGGCATTTTGCATAATCTGAATCAGAAAATCCTTGAACACGCAGCTCACATTCTCGCTTTAAGACAATTCCTTTGTTAGGAGCTCCCTTGATATATCGCACAGCCCTTAGCACCGCGTCTAAATGCTCTTGTCGTGGAGCATGAACAAATTGCGAAAGAATGTGGACAACGTAAATCAAGTCGGGTCTTGTGATTGTCAAGTAAATGAGTTTCCCAACCAATCGCCTATACTTCATGGGGTCATTTAGAAGACGTCCTTTAGCGAGTGATAAGTTATGGTTCGGCTGAATTGGTGTATCAACCGGCTTTGCACCTTCCAAACCCGCTTCTTTCACAATATCAATAGCATATTTACGCTGACTAAGAAATAACCCCTTCGATCCCGTAGCTACTTCAATTCCCAAGAAATATTTAAGTCTACCGAGATCTTTTATGCCAAAAGTACGATCTAGAAATTGTTTAAGCCGAGTACTAGCTTCATCATTATTACTCACAACTATCATGTCATCTACGTAAACAAGTATTCCAACAAAAACTCCATTTTTGTTGTAAGTAAAAAGAGAATAGTCGGCCATAGATTGTTCAAAACCGTACCTCTTTAGAGACATTGTCAACTTCTCAAACCAATTTCTCGATGCTTGTTTGAGTCCGTATAATGATTTGTTGAGCTTGCAAACTTTATTTGTGCCTCCTTTATCGAACCCCGGTGGCATCTTCATGTACACTTCTTCACTTAAATCCCCGTGAAGGAAAGCGTTGTTTACATCCAACTGACCAATTGACCATCCTTTTACAACGGCCACAGCTAACAAACACCGTACGCTCGTCATTTTAGCAACTGGCGCAAAAGTTTCATGGTAATCTACACCTTCAATTTGAGTGTAACCTTGTGCAACGAGTCGGGCTTTATATCTTTCAATTGTCCCGTCTGCTTTATATTTTACTTTATAAACCCATCGACAACCGATTGGTCGCTTTCCTCTGGGCAACTCCACAATGGACCATGTTCCATTTCTTTCTAAGGCTTGGTATTCCTGCAACATCGCTTCTCTCCATTCGCGAATTGGTGCTGCCTCTAGATAGTTTTGCGGCTCAATTATTTCATCAATCTTACTCAAGAAACACCTGTGATTGTTAGAAAAACAATTTGTAGCTACATAATTTACCAAAGGATAACGGGTACCTTTCTTTGTGGAGTCGGATTGATCCGGATGAGCTTGGGTCGTTGCGGGGTCTAAAATTCGAGTCGATTTGCAAAGGTAATCCTTCTTCCAATATGGTTCGATCTTTTCTCGAGCACCACGTCCCATTGGCACGACATCCTCGTGGGTTTCTAAATTTTCAGTTTCATTACCCGGAACTACGTCTTCGACAGTCTCTTCACTAATCCCACTGTCCTTCTCGTTATTCTCGTTTGTATCCTCCTGGTGATTAGTATCTTCTGCCAAAATTTCTTCTACAATGATATTTTGTGGGTCTCCCATTGGTTGGGTGGATTGTACAATGTTGTCGTTAGTATTATTAAGGTCAACAAAAGGGAAAACATGTTCATAAAATGTTACATCCCGACTCTCAAAAATACGTCGTCGTTTAAGATCATAAACTTTCCACCCTTTTTTACTTGACGGATATCCCACAAAAGCACATCGTATCCCTCGTTCCTTAAACTTATCTTTTGGTCTCTCCTTATTGTGTACATAACATAGGCTCCCGAAAACTCGCACGTTATCAAGGTTTGGCTTATGGCCGTGTAACACTTCATAGGGCGTCTTGCCCTTCAAAACATGGGTAGGTGTTCGATTTATTAAGTACGCAGCGGTAACAACACACTCCCCCCAAAATTCAATAGGCATATTCCCTTGAAAACGTAAGGCTCGGGCTTTTTCTAGTATATGTCTATGCTTTCGCTCAACTCGACCATTCTGCTGGGGTGTATCGACATTGCTAGTTTGAAAAACAATTCCATGTTCATTATAATATTCCTTTAAATTTCCGGAGAGAAATTCCGTCCCATTGTCACTTTGAACAATTTTAACTTGCCTTTCAAATTGTGTTTTTACCATATTGCAAAAATTAATCATTAATTGGTTTACTTCACCCCGATCTTTCATGAGGTAAACCCAAACAAACTCTACTTTTATCATCAACAATGGTAAGAAAACACTTAGCTCCACTTAGGCTTTTAACATGATAATTACCCCATATGTCACAATGAATAAGACCAAATAAAGAATCATTTCGCTTATTATTCAACTTAAAACTGCTTCGTGTTTGTTTGGCTCGACAACACGAGTCACAAATATCCTTTGAATTCCAATGCAAATTAAAACCGATTAAACTAGAGAAAAGAGGTAAAATACTATTTGAAGGATGACCGAGTCTCTTGTGCCAAAATCGTGCATCCCCACTTGTGTCGACCCGTGCCACTGTCTTATCGTGACTCCCTTTGAAATAATAGACCCCGTCTTCAAGCTCACCCCGTCCAATCTTCATCCTCGTAGATAGGTCCTGTATCACACAATGATTGGTATAAAAAGTTACTACACAATTGTTTTCTTTAATAAGTTGTTGAACGGATATCAAATCACAAGTTAAAGACGGAACATAGAGAACATCTTTAAGAACAAAGTTGTCATTAAGGACGACTTTGCCATGCTCATGAGCCACGATTTGAGAACCATTAGGGAGTCCCACTGTCGACGGTTGACGACTATGAATATTTTCAAGCAAATATCGTCGGCCCGTCATGTGATGCGAAGCACCACTATCGAGAAGCCAACTGTCACAACTGTTATTAATTTTACCTGCATTCTTATTGCTACCTTCGTTTTTTGCCAAAAAGGTTCGGATTCGTGTTAACTCTTCCAAACTCAACTGTTGTGCATTATTGCTGTTATCATCATTGGAAACACCTGCCGCATTTGCTCGTTGGTGGTTTCCACGGCCGCCACGACCTCTGCCACGGCGTCCTCTGCCTCTCCCTCTGTTTTGGTTCCCTGGTTTGTCCCAACAATACTCCTCAGTGTGCCACGGTTTTCCACAGTGTCCGCAATAAAACACATCTTGTTCTTCTTTCTTAGATGCGTTGTTTCCTCGGCCATGACCAACTTCCTCTGTGATCTTAGTCGCCATAGCCGAGGTTGCTTCAAGTACCTCTTCTTTCCCTTTAGTCACGGTTTTATGCCTCTCTTCTCGTAATACCAAGGCATAAGCTCTACTTAGGGAAGTAATTTCATCTTCCATTAACAAGTTTGATCGGATGTGACCATAGAGACTTGTATCAAGCCCCATAAGGAATTGATGCACTTTCTCCTCTTCACGTTCTTTGAGGATTGCATTGACGGCGCCGCAAGTACATTGAGGGACCTTGCTATAGCTTGCCAATTCGTCCCATATCATCTTCAGATGAGTGTAATACTGGACCACGGACTGGTCCTTTTTTTGCTTGCACTCGCTTAATTCCGCCTTTAATTGATGTACCCTTGGCGCGTTTCCAGCAGCATAACGCTCCTTTAATTCCTTCCAAACATCAATGACAGATCCAGAGAAACTAATACTGGCATGTAAATCTTCGTGGATTGAACACCGTATCCATGCCTTAAGCATAGCATTGCACTGTCGCCATGCTACTGCTTGAAGAGACTCCTCTTCACCCTCGGCCGTGACAGGTTTTTTAATTGTTCCTTCGATGAAGGCCAATTTGTTTTTCGCATCAAGCGCGGTCTTTACCGCATCTGCCCATAAATCATAATTTTCTCCATTGAATTTTGTGGGGGTTAATAGTAAACTTGTGCTTTCATTTGGATGGAGATAAAGGGGGGAAGATGGTGAAATAAAATCGACCTTTGCTTGATTGGCATTCGGTCCTGTCATGGCTATCGATTGAGTATTTTTGTTGTTGTTTTGTTTTTGAGTCAGGATTAAAGAACCTGCTCTGATACCATGAAGAAAAGGAAGATGACAGAGTAAAAGATTGTAATTGTGTTGATGTCAATTACGTTGAAAGGCTTTACATATATACAAAAGATATCCCACTATATTAGGAACTACCTCCTAGCATATCTCCTAAAAGATGTAAACAAAATAACTGAAAGATAAAGATACTCCTACATACTATGTATAAGACGATACACATGATACACCTAAAGATATGATAATATATGCTCAATAAACAACAACAACAAACAACGAATACAACTACTAATGTGACATTAATTCGTCGAGTAACTCGGAATAGTTACCTTAAGCTAGCAAAGAGACAAATAATAACTTGAGAAAGCTTCTAAAACCCAAAATTACTCTTCATCTTCAACAACATATGAGTCACCTAACTCATCTTCAAATTCTTCACCTATAAGAACAACAAAAACACAATTATTAAGCTTAAATTCGAAACCCCTAAAAAAAGTGTCTTAAACAAAAATTGGGGGAAATGAAAATAAAGCTTACTAGTAGATGAGGATTGAAGAGAGGATTCCAAATATATAATTTTTATGAGATTTGATGGAGAAATGAAGGAGTTATGGTGGATTTAAGGATTGTAAGGAGGATTTTTAGTGAGTTTTTGATGTTTGAGAGAAGGAGGAGTTAGATTGAGTTATGGAGGAAATGAAAATTGGAAGAGGAGAAAAATGGAGGGTGAATAGTGCCCGGATGAACAGTACCATGCAGTCAAAGGGTGAGTCGGGTCAACTTGTTTACGTTTTGGTTCGTTTCGACGGAAATTAGAAATATTCGTCGAACGCGATTTCCGAGAAAATTAAAGTTCTTAAACACGATTTTACTAAAAGATTAAGTACTCATATGCCCAATATCCAAACTCGTTTACCCAACGACCGTAAGAAATGGGAAAATCCCGATTTTACGACTTTTATCCGAAATCTATTTTATCAAAGGAAAAGGTTTAAATATAGTTTAAATCACTTTTAAACATTTCTAAACTATCAAAAATAATTACATTTCTTCAAAATAAAATAAGATTATATTTTATCAAATAGATTTTATTTCAAATAAATTAATATTAAATTAAAATAGATTAAAATATTACTTTTAAAATATAATAAAGGTCTTCAAATTTACGGGGTGTTACAGCACAATATCAAAGGACATCCCTTCCTCAGATATGACTTCAAAGTAACAGCTGCAATCAACTTAACTTTGGGTTTGACTAGAAACCTACGATAAGACACACTAACGCCCTTAGGACCTCTTAAAGACACTTTCTTTTGATGACAGTCTATCTTAGCTTTATACTTTCCCAGCCAATCCATCCCAACTATCATCTCAAAACCGTCAAAAGGAAACTCTAGCAAGTCTACAGGGAAATCAACTTGCCCAACTATCATAGGTACATCCCTATATAACCTCCCACAAGATACAGACTCACCCGAAGGTATAAAAACTTTCTCACTGACAGACTCATACACCCTTAAACCCAACCGTTTAACATGACTCGAAGATACAAACGACTGAGAAGCCTCCGAATCAAACAAAACAAAGGTATGAATACCATTAACAAGAAAAGTACTGGTGATAACGTGAGCATCCTCCTCACCGCATTCTTCTCCATCATGAATAACTTTCCATCGGTCTTCCGTCCACCTCCCCGGACAAGATCTTTGGTGATGTGGTCGGCTTAGCACCCGACCCTTGATTGTTGTTGTTGTTCGTTGGTGGTTTCGATAAGAATTACCTCCGTTGCGATTGCCTCCACTCTGTAACTCGACTTCCCCGGTTTGGCCATGACCCACCGGTCTATTGCTTGCGTAGCTCTGCGCGAGTCTCTCGGAAAGTTCTCGGCGCACTTGTGCACTCATGTCTCTTGTGGCTTACACCACCACAGCTATAGCAGGTCACTCCCCAACTACCACTAACACTTCCACGGCCACGCCCAAAGGAAGCCCCAAAGATCAACCCCGACCCGGAAGAAAACCCCTTAGACTGATTGTGGTTGCCTTTCTTGTGATTAGATTGGCCACCACCTTCGCTCTCGACTTCCTCTTCTCACCACCCGACCTCTCCCGAGCCATCTCCACCAACCTCTCGGCTCTCCCGGCCTCTCATAAGCTTCCTTTACATCGCAAGGACTCCCACGGGTAACTTATCCATAATCTTAGGGGTTAAACCCCTCTCAAACCTCAACGCCAAATTCTCCTCACTCAAACCCATATCCTCAAAGATACCTAGACTTGTCATTGAACCGCTGTAGTACTCGGCCCACGTACATCTCAAATGGTCATCTTAAAACTGTCAAAACTCTTCTCTCAACTTACTCCTCACATGCTCCGGTACGAACTCCTTTCTCACAGCCCTACGAAATTCCTCCCAAGGTATAGCAGGTAAACCTTGGTTTGTATATATCTCCTTAGCACACACTTTCACTGTATCCCACCACTTGCCAGCTGCCTCCCTCAGATAGAACGCCGCTTGTTCCACTCTCATCTCATCAGGACAGTGAACAAAATCTAATATGTTCTCCATCTCTCTAAGCCAGCTATCAAGAAGGTTCGGCTCCCCAACCCCCTTGTACTCTTTCGGGTTAAACCTCGCTATATAGAGGCTGATTTTAGAATTATCAACCTCCTTCTCCTTATCCTTATCCTTATCTTTCCCCACAGTCTTTAAAGCCTCTGTAAGAGCATCCTGATGCTCCAACATCTTAACGATGTCATCTATGTTCATAAGCTCAGCTCTCGCATACAAAGCAGTCTTCTTGGGCGGCATCGTGAAACTATATCAGAAAAGGGGTGGATATAAATATACGCACTAAACCTCAAAACACGAAAACAAGCTGCCCAGACCCTACTCGATCGAGTAACAGGCTACTCGATCGAGTGCCCAACATACTCGATCGAGTGCCCCAACATCAGACCTCAAACAGACCTTCTGATCTCTAACATACTCGATCGAGTGACCCCCTACTCGATCGAGTGCCCAAAAACACGATTCTGGACTCAAAATCGTCAAAAACCCACCCGATCGAGTCAGTCCCACTCGATCGAGTCATGCTAACTCAGAAACGCTACCCGCATGCTATGTCATATGCTAACATGCTAAAACTTTATAAAATCAACGTTATAACATAACTAAACATACAATGCTACGCATCCTTTCATACTATTCACGAAATCATCATATCATGCTATTAAACGCCACATTGTAAACATCCAACATGTTTTCATTCCAACAACAAGTCTACATATATCATCAACCTTTCTTTCATATTCTCAGCTTTCTACTTCTCCAACAGTTACACACACTTCATCACGTTTACCCACACAAGTTAACCAAACAACACATACAACTTGACTTACACCCCCCATGTGACCGGTTCAAAATTGTAGGGCAAGGTCGCGACTTTAGGACGTCTCCCAAGCCTTTGCATTAGCTCCTACAACTTTTACCCCGGGTTCATTTTAATTGACTCCCTATGTTCATTAGGTTCATTGGTTACAAGTTTCAGGATCGTCGCTCTGATACCATTTGTAACACCCCTATACTCCAAGTGCCTTACCAGGACCACTCAGGTATGAAGGTATTACCATCTCGGTTACCTGAGGCAATGATAATCAAATAAACAATAAAGAAACAACGTTTAAATAGAAATACTTAGTTAAAGGTTACAATCGCGAAACCAAAACCAAAAGTATAATACATGAGCTCAAACCGATCATTTCGTTCTAACCGAAATGTAAAGAAACTACTATGCTACAAATGAAGACTTCTATCATCATATCGTGGCAATCCCACTATCCCAAAGACTCATCTCATACCTGCTCAATATATGCTCACCATCCCCGAATGGATCACCGCAGGTTTACAAAACAACAATCGGGGTCAGTACTAATCACACAACTCAATATATATCAACAATAAGATAAACAGACAGCTTAACTGTCACACACACACACAATCACGCCAATTCCAATCATCTCAATCACCGATCGTCCACCGGACCCGACCCTGCCGATGGGGGACCGCACCGTACCCACCAAATCCCCGCTCTTCATAATGAGCGATAACCCTGTCCATTAATGTGCACATCCCTTCTGTGGCGGGTTCCACAGAAGGAGAAACTAGGGCGTGAAGCCACTCCCGCAAGTGACCCCACTCAGCCGAGGACACGCCTCGAGAACCAGAAACCACAATCACAATCACAATCACAACCGTCACGAAACAATTACTATATCAAACAATCAATCTCAACACATCAACAATCATCCCATTATGGGATTAATACTGAGTAGAAATCCTACCGGAAAGCACACTATCGACGGTCTCTCTACTGCTGTATTCAAAAAGCTTCCTCTGCGAAACCTCCTCCTATCATACAACATGCAAATGCTACCAAATCACATACTACTCAAAAACCCCCAAATCCCTATATTAGGGTTTAACCAAAACAAAGGAAAGACAACAAAAAGGGTACATAGATCTTACCCTCGACGCAAGGATCTCAACGGTATAATCAACGATGAGAACTGACCTTCCAAACTCCGGGATTTGCTAACGATGCGATTAGGATTAAGAACGTACTTGCTTTCTCTCTTTATCAGTAAATTAGGTTTTGCAAAAGTGTTTAGAATAGTGACGACAAAGGTTATATATCTTAATCGCATAATTAACAAAACTCGAGAAAAATCGCCGAGAACCGCTACTCTCGATCGAGTACCCAAGGTACTCGATCGAGTACCCCCTTACTCGATCGAGTATCCTAGTTACTCGATCGAGTACCCAACAGGTCAGAAACTTTTCTAAAACGCAACTTACCCTTACTCGACAGAGTAAGGCCTACTAGATAGAGTACCCAAAGACTCATAAATACGGAGTATTACACAAGTGATATGGTATTTGACCCATTTTAATAATTAAAAAGATGTTTCCATTTTAAGGGAGACTTACTCAAAGGATTATTTCTTTTTATTTGGTTCGGATAAATTTTATACTCATTAACTCGATTTGTGATGATTTTGTTTTATTTTGTTGGTATTTAGCGGATACGGTACTGACATTTGGGCTGATTTATTTACGAGGCTTGACCATTAACTCGGTTTACAAATTGAGACTTCATTTTCGTTAATTTAATCTTTTATCCCTCACAAAGAATAAAAAAGACAAACAAACGATTATGACAAATGGAGTAATATATTACGCATATTATGATTCAAATTTATTATCGAAATAAGCAACAATGAAATCGTATTTACAAATAAATATTTGAGTATTTGTAATATATTTAGACGGCTGATATTCACTATAACAAACTCTTAAATACCTATTTATTTAATTGAACAATTGAACAATTAATCATGTGCAATTATATTTGCACAACTTTAAAACTTTAACACGATATATCGGCTAACTATAAAAGAATTGACTACCATATATTCAATAACATATTTAAAAAGACAACCCGTGCATTTCGTGCACGGGATTAAAACTAGTTATGCTATAAACCATAAAATCGACAAACACTATCCATCTAATTTAGCCTAACCGTAAGCATAAAAAACCAAACTGACCCAAATCCAAACTAACCCCACCTTTTTATAATGGTTTGGCTTTGGCATATCTACTCTCACTCAATCCCTGTAAAAATGGTTTATCAAGGATCTGATGCTAATTTTATTTATTTTTTTTTTTTTTTACTTCAATTACTCATTATCTAACATCCAATGGATTCAAAGCAAAATTAGTAAACAATCTCCACCAACAAAAAAAATTAGCCATAAGATTGTCATGGTTATGAAACATTCAATGCTAATTTTGTAATTGACAGGCAGATGTACAATGGAGAAGCACTTCACTTCAGGACATCCCTCCATTTATTTGACAAAATAATGTCCCTTTAACCAGAAGAACACCATTTCAGATTATCAAAAAAACACCCCTAAAATAAAAATATAAATAAAAAATGATAAAAATTGCATTTCATTTTCCCAAATTGAAAAATTAATAATGTTGTTGGGTCATTGAATTTGTCTCCTGGACTTGTCCTTTAACTTACATTGTGATCAGGGTTCCTCTTATATTTCCCATTTATCTAATTTTTTCAAGAATTTTGAGTCAATTTGTGTGATATTTCTTTTTTCGAGGGATTTTAGCTTGATGGGTATTTTGTTAAATGCAGTTTTGTGTTAATAAAAAGAGGATTTTGATTAAATTTTGATGTAAAGGAGCAAACTTTGTAATTTAAGAAGTTTTTCAAGATGATGTGGTTAGACCCTGGACAACCTGCAGATTCATATTATGAAGTTAGACCTGAGATCACTGATGCTCCCAAGTCCAAGTTCAGGATCAAGGTTTGCGACTTTTTTTTTTAAAATTTACGTATTTGCTAAATCCCGTGCGGGTTTTACTAAATCCCGCACACTTTATCCCTGTTATTTCAATCTTCAATTGGTCTCCCTTGTGACGGGTTACCATTTGTGGCGGATATTTTGTGAGATAAAATGGTAACAAAATGGGTTAGTGGAGAAAGGGGACCACATGAATAGTGTTGTAGAGAGAGAAAAAGTAGGTACTTTGTGAGGTAAAATGGTATCCGTCACTCAAGAGTGACGGATATGTGCCGTCACAAACAAGAATTTGTGTTCAATCTTACCTTTTATCTTAAAATCAAATTGTACTAAAAATGGGGGAAAGTAAGGGAGGTTGGAGATAGAAATAGAGGAAGATAGTGTAATAATCTAATTCATTAAGGGGTAATAATTACCCACCTTGTCCCTCAAGTAATGCATTACTTCTATATGCTATATGGAGGTAATAATTCCTCCCTCACAACCTTTTTCCACCCTTCACAACCACCACAAACCACCAATCTCCTTCAATTTCTTCTTATTTTAGCCTCTATTACTCCCTTAATAAATTGTTTCATACCAAGCGAGCCCTAAAAAGTTATATCCCTTCTCAATTTCCCCCTTTTGAAAACCAAACCAATTCATTAATAAATTCGTAGATTATGAATCTTAATTCACTCATGTCGAAAGTAATTTCACCCATCAACAATTTTATTAATACATGTCGCTTAATTGATTTAATGAATGTTTTTTTTTTTAAAAAAAAAAGAGAGAATAAATTTTTCAATTGGGGTTTGATTGTTTCTGGTAGTACGCAATTCAGTCTATAAGGAAAAGGATGGGTGATACTGCAGGCAAGTATAATCATTGATAAAACCCAGCAACCCTATCTCCTGGCATTAATGGAATCAGTAAAAACTAATCAAATTCACGCAATCCCATTCCCCCTTATCATCGACCCAATCATGTTTTGCCGTCGACCACCATCGCCGTCGACCTTCCGATGCCGACGTCCCCTTCCCTCTGTCGTCGGTCGGTTTCAGGTGAGGCGTCCAGTTCCCCAATCGGGATATTTTTTAGGATTTTTTATTTGTGTCTCTTTGGTGGGTGTGTGAAATGAAAGGGGTAGACTCGGGATAAGGCGTAGAAATGCGCGGGATTTAGTAAAAATGTGGGATTTAGCATATCCCTAAATTTAATCCCAACTTTATTTGATTTGGTCCATTATGTTTTTAAATTTTGGAAATGCCCATTATTTCATCACAAATTCTCATTATAGACGGACACTATCCGTTTATACGTATAGACGGATACCATTTTCCCTCATAAAATACCCATTTGCCATAAAGTGGGAAGCACATGGGGGTGCCCCACCTTGTCCCCCCTACCCATTTTATTAGAGGTCTTTACCCGTTTATTCGCCCGAACCGTCTATACCAAGACCTATTGTTATTTCATTTGAGTATCATAATGTGCTAATACTCCCTCCGTCCCGGTCAATTGTTGTCCTTTCGTTTTGGTACAAAGACTAAGGAAAGAGGAATAGGCTAATAACTAAATGACATGTGGAACAAATTGAATGAGAATGATCAAATTACTCATCAAGTTCATTCTCAAAATAGAAAGGACAACAAATGACTGAGACACCTCAAAATAGAAAATGACAACAAATGACCGGGACATAGGGAGTATGTTACTAGAATATAATGTACTTTCTCCATTCAACTCCATTCTACCATATTGTAAAATGCACACATATTAAGGAGAAAATTAAACAAGTAATAGAAGTACAAATGGGTGTGTGAAAGACGCTTTATTAAATAATAGAAGTACAAATGTGTGTTGATTTTAGTGGGCCAAGTAGTGGCAAAGTATGTAAATAAGAGATTGTAATAAGGATAAAAAGGTAATTTTTCATGCTTTTTTTGGAAAGTGGTAAAGTGGAGTTGAATGGATGAAAATGGTAATATGGTAGAGTGGAGTTGAATGGAGGAAGTATAATATAATGATCCATTGATTCAGGTAATAGTGTGTACCCATCAGTGGCGGACCTAGGATTTAAATTCTCGGGTTGTAGTTTAAACCTACAAACATCAACACCCCGGTCTTAATTTTCATTTTCCACAAACAACGGGTGCACACCGCCGCTGGTACCCATATCCTGTGAATGCACATTAGAATAAGTCATGATTTTGTAGTGGCATGATCATGATACTTGTTATCACAATGGTTGCTGAGATTTTAATTGTGGGAATGGTGTAGAATGTTTGGGTATAAAAAGCTTCTGTTTTCATTAGGTTGAATGTTTAGCTCACAAATTGTTTTTTGGCTCCAAATTTTGTTGGGAAAATGCACGTGGTGCCCTTGAGGTTTAAGATTTTGCCCGATATACCCAAACTTTTTATCCGGAAAATTTTAAGAGGCAATAACTCGTGTTTATGAGTTCAGAAAGTGATAATTTTTTTTTTCAAATCGAACATCTTTCTGAGAACTACGATTTGAAAAAAAAAATTGTCGTATTTGGATCCTCTGGCTATGAGTTTTTGTATGTCAAAGTTTTTTTTACCGAACAAACTTTGAGTGACCATATCTCTTGGTCACGAATTCCAAACTCGACAAATTTTTTTTTCAAGTCGTAGATCTCAAAAAGATGATCAATTTGAAAAAAAAATCCGTCACTTTCTGAGCTTGTAAACACGAGTTATTGTCTCTTAAAGTTTTCCGGATCAAAAAATTGGGTATTTTGGGCAAAATCTCAAACCTCAAGGGCACCGCGTGCATTATCCGAATTTTGTTTTGTCAAAAATATGGCGATGCCTAGATGGTCAAGATTTTTCTTATCGATGTAATAGGAACCACAAGGCTGTATGTTGACGAGTATATGATTACTGCCACACAATAACTTTACCAGCTAGCTGACATTAGCGGGATGGCCATTGAGTGGCTATTGTAACCAATATTCTTGTTTTATGTGCATTTTATGTTATTACCCTCTAGAATTAGGCAGTCCTTAATTAGAAAGTATTATTAGAACAGCTGATTATGCTGCGAAGATGTAGGATGCTCTTCTTCAAATTTCTTTTTTCCCTTTATGAAGGGGTGTATTTTTTTTCAGCTGCTCTTTATTTGTTAGTTGGACATTGTAATATTGTATTGCAGGAATGGTTTTGATGGCAGATATTTGTTGATTATCTTATATTGTATCCATCCTTTTTCACAGCTTTGTGGTCTCCCATTATAATCGATGTGAATAACTCTTTTTTGGATATTTGAACTGGGAAGAACTATGTCTGCACTCTGCAGCATTGGCGATTGATTAATTAAAGAAGCACATGACGTAACATTACAAAATGTTTTTTTATTGCTGTTTCATGATACTCTATATTAATTATTTCTTTTTATCATCATTTGCAGGCAGGTAAAACCTTAAGTGTAAGAAAATGGCAAGCTTCATTTTCTCCAGAAGGCCAAGTCGATTTTACCAAAACACTGAGCAGGATTCATCGAGGGGTAAGTTTCACGGGAAACTTTTTTCAGCTTTATTTTTCCGAGGAAGTGTTTGATGTTGTACAAGTTGAACGCTAAATTCTATTAACATTAAAAATCAATCAGCGTTTTTCATATGTGAAAATATAAGGTAGTTTGCATCCAATAGTAGATGCAAGCTATCTACTATGTCTCTGTGTCAGATTCATCATTGTCTAAATGTCTTCTTTCTTCGCCTTTGAAAGTGTTTCCATTGTTAATGTATATTCGTAATCAGGGGATACATCCATCAATTAGGGGAGAGGTGTGGGAATTTTTGTTAGGATGTTTTGATCCAAACAGCACGTATGAAGAGCGATCACAAATACGGGAGCAAAGAAGGTAGTCTCTAGATCATATCCTTATATTTACTTAACTTCAGATTTGAGTAATGCCTGATTGTTTAACAAAGAAGCTAATCGTTGTAGCTCTATTGCATGATCTAGACACTGGAGACTGAGATGTTCATGTGAAGATTGTGAACTTCCTCCTGTTATTCATTAAATAAAAAAAAATCCATGCTTTTTTTCTCTTTCATCTGTTCGTATATTCTAAACCGTTAATTATCATGCAAACTTATTTGATGTTACCTGCCACTGTTGTCGAATCAGTCATCTGAAATCTTAACTTTAGGATTCCAAGGTCACAGGGATTTGAATCTATTTAGTCTTCAAGAAAACTGCTGGGCCTGAATAAAGTTGGCTAATTTGGTTCACAAGTGAGTTGTCAACACTCACAAACCTGTCACGCTTCTATATTTTCGTGTGGGTCATTTCATTACACCATGTGGAATTATCAACATAACCTTGTGTTGATAAGGATTACTGGTATTTTTCCATGTGGTTGGGGCATTGGAGTTTGGAGAAATTGTGAGGCATGGTGTTAATCCTCTACTGTTATGTTGCTCATACCTTGTGTTTGGGGTTGATTTTTTTTCGTGGAAACTGCTGTGTTCTATGGTTGAATTGTTCAGCTTTAAATTTGGAGGCTTTGGTAGTACGAAGATGAGATGCAATTACGGTTATATGGCCTGATTTGTTTTTTTGTGCATGTGATCAGTGTAGAATTCCTTTTTCTATAGTCAGGGATCAGACATTCTTTAGATTATTAAAAGGTTATATGTTTTCTTAGTCTTTATGGGAATCCCGGTTACTTTATACAATGGATTTGGGATCTATCATCTACGAAAATGTGTCAACTTCTACTATCATTTCAAACATCTTAAAATGTTTTAACTTTCTTCATTGATTTTTGAGTATATATATATATATATATATATATATATATATATATATATATATATATATATATATATATATATATATATATATATATATATAAGTTTTCCTTCTGTTTTTTTTTTTTTTCATCTAATATAGACTTTTAATAATGCTCCTATGCTCTATAACTATGTACTTTAGCTTTCGTCGTTATATATTCTTATGCTCTTACTGTAACTATTTTACTTCATTTTCGAATCTGGCCCCTCATTTTTTTAGATTTGGTTTTCAACTAATAAATTTTTTTGCCACGACCTTAGTGTCACGGAAGAACTTAAATCCTACTTTTGTTGCATTTAATGATTCTTCTAGGTGCGGCGACTGGGTCAAGGTTTATGACAGTGTCTTCGATAAAATTGTGTATTACTACCTCCATCGCAAGTATGTCGTCCTCGTGTGGTTGTCAACCGGTCAACCAATGTCAACTTTGAGTGTTAATTTCTCTAAATATAAGTGGAGATTCATTGTAAAATTTGTCATGTTTGATTTGTCATACTCCATACAACTATTTTCCTGTAATCATTTTGGACATGAATTTGTATTGTGCAAGAATCTTGGTCAAAGTTGACATCCTTTTACCACCATAGTCATATGGACTATGGAGCGAATATAAATGGGACAAGTGGAGTATCATGCTTGAGGGTTGGTTTGTCCCAAGCTCCAATACTTTGATTTATTTCCTAGGGACTCTTTTGTTTCCTGTAAAACGTCCTGCCAGTACAGTAGATGACTAGCGAACATATATCATCACACTCTCTGTGAGCTAAAAGTGTTCCCTGTTTCTGCTTCCAACTTGATTCTTGGTATTGTAAATCTACTTTCTTACCCCATTTTTCAAGTAATTGCATACTTATAGCTATATATGACTGGACTTGGTTGCACGGTGTCAAGTGAAGTAACATTAAGTGTTGGAAGGTCCGAGAGGGTACACGCAATAGACAGTCAAAGTAAATGTCTAAGTACATGTTATTATGACTCATCACTCATGTTATGCGTAAATATTACTAGCAGTATTTCAGTCTTTCGCTCTTTCTACCCATAGTACAAATTTGTCTATACAGTTGCTAATATCAGTCATATGTTCGGAATTGCAGGGTACAGTATGCTAATTGGAAGGACACTTGCCGTTTGATGTTTCCCTTGATTGGCAGTGGTAGGTTTATTACAGCTCCTATAATCAATGAGAAAGGAGAACCAATTCTAGATCCATTGGTACTACTCGAAGCAAATATGGGAAATGAACCTGGTACGGATGGAGCTTTAGATGCTTCGACATTAGAGAATCTGCAGAAGGATACTGGTCCTATGTCCCAGAAAGAAATTCAGTGGAAGCTTCATTTACATCAAATAGGTTGGTATCAAGACAAATTTGTTCTAATCTATAATTGAAGTGTATGGTTGATACTTCCTTACCAATCTTATTTTCATGATGCCTGACAATATTTATAACAGGTCTCGATGTGAAACGTACTGACAGGGCACTCGTGTTCTTCGAGAAGCAAGAAAATCTTGCTAAACTTTGGGATATTTTATCTGTTTATGCCTGGATAGATGAAGATGTCGGTTATTGCCAAGGTCAGTCATTGGTTTTTCTCGCTTTTGCTTGCCAATTGACAGCTTCATATTAATATAATGTGATAAAGGAAAGCACTAACCGTTTACTCAGTAACCCACTAAAAGTTAAAATCATGGAATAACTACCCTATTATATGGGTCAGCCGTCATGATAATCTTATCATAAGTCCGTCTCATATGATGATTTGTGTTTGCTTGTATCCTAGTTGAACTAAACTTACTCTAGCATCTTATTATGTGGTTGTCACCTACTTCCTCCGTTCTCATATGATCTACCCATTTGTTGAATATTTGAGTGTAGTATTTTAATAAAATGGTTAGATCATATGAGAATGGAGGAAGTATAATTTAAGAGACGTTAGGTCTAAAATGTTGTTTTCAACAAGTGCAGGAATGAGTGATCTATGCTCCCCCATGATAATTCTCCTGGAAAATGAAGCAGATGCCTTTTGGTGCTTTGAACGTCTTATGCGCCGATTGGTACATTATTTTTATTTATTTTTTAAAATATTTTCACACTGCTTGGTATGGTCCACATGTATCTGAATAGCCTCGCCCTTGTGGGTGCGGCCTTATTTAAGCACTTCTGGTTTATCTTCCCCTTGCCGCTAGGTAGAAGGGGATGAAGCTCAGTTGGGGAGCTTTGTCTTTCATCTCAAGTATATTGATGCTTTGTTACAATGTTTTACTAAATACTTTTCATTTGAATTTTTAAAGCGAGGAAATTTCAGATCTACTGGCAGATCTGTTGGAGTAGAGGCACAACTTAGTAATCTCGCAGCGATTACTCAAATAGTTGATCCCAAACTTCATCAGCATCTAGGTATGATCAACATTGGTTCTTTTCTCTGAGTGAGGATGGTTCCTTTCTTTAGATACAACAACAACAACATCAGAGCCTTAATCCCAAAATGATTTGGGGTCGGCTGACATGAATCATCCTTTCGAACCGTCCATGGGTGAACGCACGCCTCAAAATGCGAATAAAAAAGGGAAGATAAAAAACAAAAGGGAAAACGAAAATGTAATGGAAAGTCAAGGTGAACTTAGGGGTTTTAAAATCGAATTCCGTCTTTCTTTTATAAAAACTTAAAATTTAAATCGAGAGAAAAGATTAAAACGATTTTTAAAAACCGAAATAGAGTTAAGGATTCGGAATGAACCAGGTAAAATCTATAAGAAAGTGGTTGTTGAAAAAGTGTGTAATAAAGGAGAGAAAAATAAATAAATTAATTTCTTTAAATTAAATAAATAAATAAAAACACTAAATCTGTCAAAAAACATCAAATACTAAAAATCCACATGTATCCTTTCCCTCCATTGTGCCCTCTCCGTCACCATACTCTCCTCAAGCCCCCGAACTCTCATATCGTGCTCTATCACTCTCAACCATGTCTGTCTCGGTCTTCCTCTCGCCTCTAGGGACCTTTTTCTCGTTCTCCAAGTTTCCACCTCCTAATCGGTGCGTCCATAGGTCTCCTTCTCACATGGCCAAACCATCTTAGTCGGTTTTCCATCATCTTGTCCTCTATTGGCGCCACTTTAACCTTTTCCCTAATCACCTCATTCCTTAACCGATCTTTCCTTGTATGTCCGCACATCCACCTCAACATGCGCATCTCCGCCACACTCATCTTTTGAATGTGACAATGTTTCACGACCCAACACTCGGAGAGTCGTAAAGTAGGGCAAGCCTAATTGCCGTGCGATAAAATTTTCCCTTTAATCTTTGGGGCATATCTTTATCGCATAGAAACCCCGAAGCACTCTTCCATTTCAACCATCCCGCTTTAATTCCGTGAGCCACATCTCCGTCTAACTCCCCATCTTTTTGAATAATAGATCCTAGATATCCAAGAAATCCGAACCTCAACAACATTCCCATCGAAAATAATACTCCCCGCCTCTCGTCGATCTCAACCCCGCCACCTTAGTGAACTCGACACCTCAAATACTCGCCTTACTCTGCTCACTGAACCCCCACGAGTCTCTAAAGTCTGCCTCCACAATTCCAACTTTCTCTCCACCCCTCTTTTGTCTCATCAATCAACACAATATCATCAAAAACATCATACACCAAGGGATATCGTCCCCGAATATCCCTTGTCAACTCATCCATAACTATAGCAAAGAGAAAAGGACTAAGTGCGGAACCTTGATGCACCCCGATGGTAATAGGAAATTCTTCCGTTCTCCCAACATTAGTGCGAACACTTGCACTAGCCCCATCATACATGTCCTTTATGAGGTCAATATATTTTCGCGACACACCCTTTCTCGCCAAAGCCCACCAAAGTACTTCTCTTGGTACCCTATCATATGCCTTTTCCAAGTCAATAAAAACCATATGCAAATCCTTCTTCTTGTCCCGATGGTATTCCATCAACTGTCTCATGATAAAAATCGCATCCATAGTCGATCTCCCGGGCATAAATCCAAATTGGTTTTCCGAGATGTCTACATATCTCCTAAGCCTTTGCTCGATTACCCGCTCCCATAACTTCATTGTATGACTCATAAGTTTAATTCCCCGATAATTGGAACACTCTTGGACATCACCTTTGTTCTTGTACAAAGGGACAAGAGTGCTTTTCCTCCAAGCCGATGGCATCTTGTTGCTCCTCCAAATCTTGTTGAAGAGCATGGTTACCCATTCAATCCCTTTCTCCCCGAAGCACCTCCAAACTTCTATGGGTATACCATCCGGTCCCTCTGCTTTCTTTGACCCCATCTTCCTTAACGCCTTTCTAACTTCACTCTTTTGTATTCTACGCACAAATTCCCGGTTAACCATGCTTGATGTTACCTCTACATCCCCAAAACCTTGTTCCTGATGTCCATTGAATAAATTATCAAAGTAAGAACTCCATCTAGCCTTTATCTCGTTATCCCGAACTGAACCTTGTCGTCCATATCTTTCACACACCTAACTCTCCCAATATCTCTCGTCTTTCGGTCTCTTATGCGAGCCAGTTTATAGATATCCTTCTCTCCTTCTCTCGTGTCCAACCTGGCATACACTTCTTGGTTAACTTTTGCCCTCGCATCCCGTACGGCCTTTTTAGCGGCTCGTCTAGCTTCCTTGTACTTTTCAAAGTTCTCATCACTCATGCATTTCCCCAAAACCTTATAGCATTCACGTTTAGTCTTTATCGCTTGTCTCACCACATCGTTCCACCAAGATGTGTCCTTACTTGATGGTCTATTCCCTTTAGATTCCCCTAATACCTCCCTCGCCAACTCCTTTACAACATGCTCCAATTTATCCCACGTTGCATCAATATCTTTCTCCTCACAATCCGACCAAATATCGCTACTTCCAACCTTATCCAAAAACGCTTGTTGGTTTCCCCCTTGTAGCTTCCACCACTTGATCCGTGCCTCACCGATTATCTTTCTCTTCCTCAAGTCTCTCTTACCCCGAAAATCAAGAACCACTAGTCTATGTTGTGTTGCGGCACTTTCCCCGGGTATGACCTTGCAATCAGTGTACTCTTTCCTCCACACATTCCTTACCAAAAGGAAGTCAATTTGACTAGCATTACCTCCACTTCTATAGGTTCCTTTCTTTAGATGTGCGGAGTAATTTTCACTGAATATGATATACTTTTGAGTTGCATTCAGCTTGTTCAAATTTACGCCTTTCTTCCGCTTGTATTTTACTTTATCCTCTGTTGAGTTGTGTATCTTGCATTTAATATGTTTCTGCTTGTTAAATAAATTAACTGATAAACAACTCCATAGTCCAGAAAGTATTTGGCCTTGCTAACATCATTCACCCATTGAACCATTAATATGATCTAAAACTAAGAAAAAAGATGATGAAAAGCGAAGCGAGAACACATGGAAAAATTAAGGTAATCACAAATACACAGTGTGAACGGAAGAAAAGGAAAGACGAAACAAATAAATTGGTATCTTTACATAAATAGTGTGAATGGGTGATTCATGTCAGCCAGTCCCACATCATTCTAGGATCAAATCTCTGTTGTTGTTGTTGCTGTTGTTGTTGTTGTTGTTGTTGAATTTGCCTTCTTATATTGGATAACAGAGACACTTGGAGGAGGTGATTATCTATTTGCCATTCGAATGCTCATGGTACTGTTTCGCCGAGAATTCTCGTTTGGCGATTCCCTGTACCTGTGGGAGGTATGAAATTGTTGCTTTTGATCTAGAAATTAGATGTTGCATTCTTGTTTGTTTGATCTTATCGTATGGTGGCTAATTAGTCTTGCCATTTCGAAAAGGGATAATGCTTGTTCTCACATTTTGCAACGCACCTATAGTCTTTGATATTCCTCAGTGTGTGAGAAAAATTATGGAGATATTCTTACGAAGAAAATAATAAAAACAAATATAAGGGGTCTTCTCTGTTCACAAAAGTTATGTATGCAAAGGGATGAACTGTTTATTCATGAAAAGAACCCATGACATAAGCCAGATTAACTAGATATCCGCCTGACGCAAACATGTACTAGTATGAAGAAAGATCATCTACGGATGAAACGGTACAGCAAAACACACTTTTAGTCTGTTACACTTGCTCTCCTCTTGAATACAAGTCTACTGAAGAAATTTATGATGGCACACAAGCATTTCTGTGAATTAAATAGAAAACGAGTTTTAACATGTACGCCATAATTGTTTTTTCACTTTTCATTTGGTTTGCATTGTTTTGAATGAAGCCGTATACAACTGATCATTCTCTGTTCCGGATTGCAGATGATGTGGGCTTTAGAATATGATCCAGACCTTTACTTTGTGTATGAAGATTCTGATTCTGCTAGTGATAATCCTGATGGATCTAAAGGACGAACGAAATCAATACGCCATTATGGGAAGTTTGAAAGGGAAAATATGAAAAGTGGAGTAAAGGAAGATGCTCCTCTCCCTATTTCCGTTTTTCTTGTTGTCAGTGTTTTGAAAGAAAAGAGCCCCAAACTCCTGAAAGAAGCTCGTGGTCTGGACGATGTTGTCAAGGTTCGTCTTCTCCTTTTGGACAGTTACTTTTTTTATCCCATATATGATGGTTTACCTGTGTGATGCATTTACTGCACGAAGTAGAGATGGCCAATGGGCTGGGTCAACTCGGCTCACTTTAACCCTGCATTTGTTGGTTAACCGTAGTGGCATAGTACAACTCTAACGATGACATGGCACTGCCTGAGTGGCAAGAATGATATATTATGCAGTCTTGCTGGCTTTATGCTAACCCTACACCGGCGTGTTAGATATGTCATCTAGTTTAGCTCTTGGTATCATATCAATTAAGCCCTCAATATTGAAAGTTTGAAACACTATTTGCATAGTTTTTGAAGATTCCTCGGCTGTATTTTAAGACTTTATTCGCCACATTTACAAAATAAGGCCCCAACCGCAACTGAAATTTGATACTATGGTTTGGTGGTACTCAAGACGGGTTATTAGAAACATGAAACAATTGTTGTAGCTCCCTTTTACACACACGACACACACACACACAAAAAAAAAACATCTGTTGTCTACATCACTACATGAGATTTAGTCTACACTTCAATTTGCAATATATTCTTCTAATTTATCTTTAATTCAAAATATATTCTTCAGATTTTGAATGATATAGCTGGAGATTTAGATGCCAAGAAAGCTTGTGTTAATGCAATGAAACTACATAAAAAGTATTTAAAACAACAGGTAACTTTTTCTACATTATTTCTTTCTTCCCTCTTTAGTTTTTTGGATTTCTTTTCGAGATTGGATTAAAATTCTTAAGACTGTAAGAGAAATTAACTCTTTAATTCATTAATTTAAACAACGAAATTTACAACTATAGATTGCTGTAGGTAAGAGGTTTTTTTTTTTTCACATTGTGTTCATAGAAGTTTTTGTTTAAATTTCAGGCAAAGAAAACATAGCAGGAAAAATGTACAATATCCATCTGATCAAGTCGAAAATTACTTAAACCACACGGCATAATCACATATATATATTTTTCCCTTTTGTGAGAGTTTTTTTTAATAACTGTATTATAGAGAAGTAATGATAAAATTATTGATTCACATACAGTCCAGAATGGATTGTACTTTTGTTGTAGATCCTATACATTCTTTGTACTAATTGTATAGATTTTATTAAAATATGACCACTTCTTGTGGTTTGTAAACCTGTTTGTAAAAACACTCAAACAGGAATTCTTTGGAATTTTAATTGAATGTAATTTCTGTGTGACAGTTTTATGATTTTATTTAGCATTTGCTACATTAAGCTACTAGAGATGTTTTAGTATGTGTTTGGTGTTGGGTTTTTAGGAAGGAAATAACAATGTCGTAAATCATAGGAGACAACTAACGGAAAAGGAAATTATAAACTTGGTTACATTGTAGAATCATGCCCATATACACTTTTCTTCAAGAATTATTGACTCTAATCTACATGCCATAAGTTTCACGAATACTGTTATGGAATAAGACTGCAATAACTCTCTCCGTTTGGCACTAAAGGAAGAGAACACGAATGGAGTGTTCTACCATGTGTAGAACAAATGGCCGATACAGGGCCGGCCCTGAGCACAAACATTCTGATGTGGTAATCCAGAATTCCAGTTGCGACCAAAAAATATGAAAAACGCATATGGGGTACAATTTAGCAATTCATACGCAGAATCCTAAATTGGGGATTAACAAAATGTAATTTCCGATGCAAACGTAACAGGCATTGGATCAGGTGAATCAGAAGTGTCAGGACCCTTGAACAATAAACAGGAAAAGTAGGGCTATATGGAAATTCTTTCTTATAGCCTAATCTTCAGGAGGTATACAAATATTGAATTCACAGTGTCTTGAAGTCCTGCGAACCATAAATAGCTGCGTTAATCCATCCATTTCAGATTCTGAGTCATACTGAGCTGTATAAATCCTCATGACCTTCAACACTGCAGCGTATTTCAATATATACTAGTCGTTGCGCCGCGCCCTGCCGGGCGCGGAGTCCCAATTTGATTAACCGCTGACATGTTATTGACGGGATTCCTGTTTAGTTAATGTGCGTCTGGCATTAGAATAGCATGCTAATTACTTTCCGAAGTTGGCCCCTACCATTTAGCAGACACATCGACAACTAGGGCTGAGAATCGGTCCAAGACCAGACCGAACCGGACCAAACCGGACCGGACCAAAGACCGAAAATAAAAATTTAGTGGACCGAAGACCGGACCTAAAACTTTCGGTCTTGGACCGGACCAAACCCGAAATATTCGGTCCGGTCCGGTCTTAGACCGAAATGGACCTAGAACTAATTCTTTCACTATTTCGTGTATGATAATTACATTTAAGTTTCACTAAATTAAATGCCGATGAATAATTAGACGATTGTTTTTGAGAAAAAAATACTCAATATTAATTTATAATGTCTTGTGAAGATAAAATGGTAATTTAGTTTATAATATTCTAATGATAGTCTTTAGAAACATAAAATTCGGTCCATTTGGTCCGGACCTAAAATATCCGGGTTTGGTCCGGACTGGACCGAAGACCGAAAAACTCAAAAAATGAGGACCGAGGACCGGACCTAAAAAATTCGGTCCGGGTTTGGTCCAGACCAAATGGTCCGGTCCGGTCCATTTTTTCGGTCCGGACCTAAACTTGCTCACCCCTATCGACAACCTTACGCTGCTATCTTGGGCAGGCAAAATCCTATAGTATAGCCTTGGGGCCAGAACGTACAAGTTAACAGCTGAGTCAGTAATCGGGGAGTCTCCGACCTCATTATGGGACATCGAAATAGAATCGAAAACCGCCTCTCACCTGGCTAGAAACGTCTATAAACCATAGTAGTTAATGTACTATAAGACGGACGCGTAAAAACAGACATTAGTATAGTAATTCCTATGGTCGATAGACGTTTCTACGCCACGATTCGTCATGCTTAGTCTCATACACACAAACGACCACAAAATTAAAAAGTAAGGCTATATACCTATCAGATACGGCGTAGTATTTATTAGAACATATATTAACGGCTATCCCACACAAAAGAAGGGCTATTTCTAAAACTATCACAAGTAATTTGAACTTGATCGACAAAAGTAGTTGAATGCGCACAAACTTCTATCATCATCGCTATCATCATCATCATCATCATCACCAACATAAGAGATATCCATCATCATTAGCACCTGCAACAACATAATCGTGTGAGATGTAATGGGTGTTCCGGGTGTAATTCCAGAGCAGTTATTTGTTGCCACCCGTGCTTGTAGAATGACGTCTTTGATTGAATCCTCCTCGCGGTCTCCTGAAACGATGAACAAACTGAGGGCTCGGCTTTGGACCGAGCGAACTCACTCCGACGCTCAAGTCAGTAAACTTAAAGAGAGAAGTTGTTACTTGGCGAAGTATATATTGTAGAGAGATAAGGAAGATATTACCAGATGAATAGTGATTCTTAGGTTAAATTGTGGATCCTCTCCTCAATGAGGGTTGAGGAGTATTTATAGACTTTCACCTTTTGTCACGTAGTGGCCAAGTGGCCAAGTGGCTAGCAGGTGGAAAGACTGATGTACCCTCGGCCGAGGGACCCATGGCAGGCCGGCGGGCCCTGATGACTCGCCGCCGAGAGGTCTTGGATATGAGTTCGCGGATATGTGCCCCGGCTGGCTAGTTGTCCTAGCCGATGCACAAGAGACAGGCCGACAGGCTGCGTCGGTTAGGCTGTCTAAGTCGTTGACTTGTTGTGGATATCTTTGACCTTGCTCAATGTGTTGACTCGGTCAGCGGGTGCAGAATATGCCCCATCAATAGGCAATCGATGTATCTGTTGTTTTCACATAAGTTTCTTGTACAGTACAAATAAACCAAACTTGAAACCTGTAAATTAAACAGCATGTGATTATTGACCGGGCAATTGATCGAAAAATAAGTCACCCAAATTAACAGGATAAGAAAGAAAAGACAGACTCAAACAAAAAATGGTCATGACTATTGCTCGGATGCGAAAATGGTAGAGGAAAGTTGCAACAAATCACAAATAAACAGAATATCGTGGGAGGGTATACGAAGCTCAGATCTCTATTTCTTCTCTTTTTTGTTTCAGACGATCATTGGTGGGTATATAAGTCTAGGGTTCTTTTTTCTCTTATTTTTTTCGAAATAATCATCCATGTGTAAAATGCACCAAATATTGATCATATACTTCACCTTTAACAAATATTGATCATACTTAATTTGGCAAGCTATAATAATAACTTCACTATTCCCAAATTAAAATGTACCAAATAAAGCGGAGGGTTAAATCTCCGTCTCTAATTACCCTACAATGCATGATCAAACCTACTCTGACTTTAAATCCGCTGTCAATCAAATGAAAGGCAAAAAACAAAGAAATTATGAATATGAAGATGTTAAGAGATGAAGATGGAGCTGAAATGTTTTACATGGCATTGCCATTACTGATTATAAAAGCTCCGACCCACCATCAACCTTTAACAAGCCAAACAAGCCTGGTGTTGAACTCAACACCTCTCAAATCAAGCACTTCCGGAAAGCGGAATCGAGCTTCCAACATTTAATGTTGGACAATAAGACTTGATATAAAATGCTCTTAATTTACAAGGTTCTTTCACAAGAATATCCAAGGAAAGATATTTACGTTTATTTCACCCACCATCAAAATAAAAACGAAAATTGTCTTTCACCTCGGTAGAAACCGAGTAGAACATGGTAATTATTATACTACATGTAAGAGAAGCGCATAAAAGAAAGATATTTACGTAAGATATTTTAAACACGACATTAGAATAAACATAAATCGAAAACCCATGCCCAATAAGGGAGACCCGTTTTCTCTGAAAACTAAAGTACACGGTGCGAACAGGAATTGAAGACAAGATAGCAATGCAAAAGCCAGACTACAACATGAGATGTTTTAAAAGTTACTCTTTAAGTGTCTTTACAACAGTTTGAGTACATGGCGCATAAGGAGAGACGGACAACAGTGTATGCGCATACAACCATGTGCATTAGTAAGCATTTGGCCTTCATGTCTGACTTTATGGGGAACCCGCGCGTAGTTTGTAGCCCAGTTGAAGTACTCGGAAACAAGTCGAGTTAATATTTGTTGACACACTTACCGGTAGAATAAATACCGATAAGAGCATAGACAGATCAAAACTAAAAGCAAACTATTAATACCAATCGATTGATAGAGCATTCTAATTATGGCATCAAATAAACCAAGTCCGGACTCCGGAGTACTCACCAAGCATATCATTTGTTGCCTCGTTCAGCTTAAATAACCAGATTACTGATGTCCCAATATTGTGCATTACGAATTGGGTCTTCCAGTCCCACTTATTTCCGTCATTCACCTTCGACAAAACCTCCTAAATTTGAATCTATTTCGCCTCGAGACTCCAGTTTCTTTGATATTTTTTTAGGATTATTTAAATAATAGTGGGGGTTTCAAAACAATCATCGCAGATAAAATAGGAAGATAAGGGCCATTAATTGTATCTAACTCTGAGATCATACTAATCATTGAAGGTCCAATAACAACTTGACTTACTAAAGAAAATAACACAACAAAACCATTGCTCATGCAAAATATAGAAATGTGGTGTGTATACTAACTACTAAGCACTCACTTGTGTAAAGCCTGTCAGGCAAGTACTTTAACAGTCTTGAAAACCTCAAATGGAACAATGAGGTTCGATACTCTTTCGTGGGCTGAACCGTGAACATAGGATGCAGAGACCAACAATAACTTTTCTTAACATTACACATGTTCCATAAACAACTTATCGACATTATGTAAGATTACAAGGCATGAACACATTTCTCATAGTAATGACTATATGCACTTGAAGTGCATATTTTCAAATAAGGCGTACCTGATTAGCATTGCCACAAGCACCTCCTGCACAATCCATGAAAATTAAGTATTAATTGTTGCGCTAAGTTATATCGTAAAACACTGCTAAGTGCTAACTGAAAAGCTAAAGGTGGGTAAGAAGGGAGGGAGAGATAGCGCAATTTAGTTTTTGGTTATTTAAGATCTCAAAAAAAATTAAGACGCTCAAGAGTAACTTTAGTTTGTGCACTTTTAAGGTTGAACAAACAGTTCTTCAAACCCACACAAAAATGGGGTATTTAAAATTAATTTCTTTAAGAGCTTGATACTCTTTGAACACATAGGTGTTTGAGCACATAATCTACAGTGAAGGCAACAGAAAACTCACCAGATGACCTACTTCCAATTTGAACATCTTTATTCCTAATGCACCATGAAGAATAAGAAGTTAACTAAAATAATGCTAGAAGAGAATCCATAAGACAAACTTAAGAGTGAAGCAAAATAGAATATATAACTCTTACTAAAGACTCAATGGCAGGGTGCTTCTTCCATTGTAAATATCAAGCGAGACCCATATAATTTCCAACTTAATTTATCTTCAAATCACAAATGTGTTTCACCCTCCACAATTTCGTCAAAAAAAAGGTGCAATCCAATTTATACAAGAAATCTTCCACAATGCAACAAGGATACCCATACAAGAACATTATGTAAATTAAAGAGGATATTGTAAGTGAAAATTAGAAAGTGAGGCGACCTCAGCTCGAGGCCACAACCGACTTTTGTTCATGGGTCGCTGGATATAACAAGTTGAGCCGAGAAACGGCTCCGGACCACAAACGAGGGACCCAAATCAAGTATGTCGTATCCTACAACGCTAAAATTTTAAGCACGTCCTAATATGTTTATCCTCATAAATTGTGGGTGTGCTACAAGCCTACAACTGTTAACCAGTGCAAAGTAATGGACCAACTCAAAATGAGCGTTTAAAAAAGCTAGAGCATCTCTTTCCTGTACTTCATGGCAATCAACAAGCACGATCGGGAAAAAGAGTAGTAATTACTTAAAAAAAAGGGACGACAACAAATTGGGTATTATTCCAACCACAATCTTAATAATTCAATCTGATCTGAAAGATGAAAAAGAACGTCAGGCGGTCGAGAACAAATTTTAATGGTTAACAAGAAACTATCTTTCGCACGCTAAAACATGTTTCAAGGAAAGAATGATGGGACCCCTATATACTTCAAGTATCCATCAATATTGTCATCACAATCAAAACCTATTATTCCCTCACTCTATTCCATTTAGTAACGTCTTCTCGCCGATGAACATAACCATTTCCTCGAGAGTAACAAGCTGATTTAGAAGCTGTTGCATTACCTGACTGGCGGTTTATTGGTCTAATTGTTATGGGCCCTTGAGATTCAACCCAAATATTTTTAAACAAACATCAATAATACAAGGACCTAGAAACTTGTATGTGACAATCTTATATGTAAGACCAATCAATTAACCCAACAACTATCATATTTCAGGGGTAGATTAGGCCACAAGGGCGATTGGAGCTTTCAAGTGAGGTCCAGAACATCACTAAATAACTTAGTTAACATTCCATTAAGCTTTCATTTCATTTAATACACACCATTATTCCAATTTTCATCTTTTAAGTGTCAAAATATTCAGCAGCATAAAATATGTAGTGCTCAGCACCATAAATTGCAAACCAAAAGGAGATTCGACATGTCAGAGGTCGGCCAAAAGAAACCCTAGTAATATGCAAGGTAAGCAAAGAAAGTGTCAAAAATAATGCCCCTCATTAACGACACTCTGCGCCACGTGACCCCATATATATAGTATAATGTCAGGGAAAGAGAAGCAAGATGGTTTTAAAAAATTCAGACACAATCAGTACCCAACAAATAAACCAGTGGATAGCTCACCATTGAAGTAAAATCCTAACTAAGTAGAAGAACTTACCATCAACTGCCGAACAAACACCATCTTCCGAACAAAACTCATTAAAGGTGTATCTTCACAACCTGCCTGCACCCAACTCCTGCAATTTAGGGCATAATTAGAATTAAGAAAGAGTTGTACCATAGCAAAGAAACTTAAGGGTAGTTAAAATAAGCAGGCAGCGCAACAAAGACTAACGAAACTCATTAAATTAAAACACTAACTAAGTAGGAGAACTCACCGTCAACTGCCGAACAAACACCATCTTCCGAACAAACTCATTAAAGTTGTATCATTATAACCTGCCTGTACCCCACTCCTGCAATTTACGGTACAATCGGAAGTTAGAGAGCTGTATTACAGCAAAGAAACTTAAAGGTAGCTAAAAAGGCAAACGAAAGTTGTCGAACAGCCGAAGAATGCATCACATAAATTCCAACTCCAGGGCCCTCAGCCCCTCACCCACAGCACCCCTATCGCCCGTGAACATGTTCTGTGGCGCTATTCTGTGGATACATGTCCTGGCTCACCTCAAGATTATAGCACTGCCCGCACTCCTATATCCTGCAAAACAGATAATGCCAATGCAGCAATGAGAAATTAACACAGCATGAATCGTCAATGAGAAATTAAATTGAATAATGGATAGAGATTTGATGGAGTGGAGGAGTCATTTGAGAGGAGGGTATACATAATAACTCATCAACAATGCATGAATCGTCAACTAAAAACGCAAACAAATTAACAAAGAGCCTAAAAAACGAATTATAAATAGGAGAGAATAGGTTTGAGGAAATAAAATTTGGTAAGGTCAATTGTGAAATGGGTGTGGCGAGTGAAAGAGAGAAAAAGGATGAAACCAATTAAGATAGGCAGGGGAAATTTTTGAATCACTTGAAATATCCAACAAAACAATGTGGCAAAACATTGAATAAATCAAAAGTATGAAATAAGCACCTGGAGAAACACGCAAACAAATCCAGAATCATCTCTTCGCAGCCAGCCTGCCCCCTCTCCTGCAATTCAGGGTACAATTAGAGTTAAGACAATCTAATATCATAAACAAACTTGAAACAAGCCAATTAAGGGACGCAGACAGTAATCTGAAAACAAACTCAAAGCTTAAGGGACAAGCCCAACTAAGATGGTCAACCAACAGCCTGAAGACAGCATCAGGTAAGCCAACGTTTAGCCTCAAGATTCTAGAAGTAAGCTCCTACTCATAAACAAATGAAGACAAACGCTGAGTAGGAGGGAAAACCTTAAAGCGCTGTCTAGATCAAATTAACGGCCCTCCATGGCTGCACCGATTCTCCACTATCTAGCACCTCCAAATTTAGGCTGATTAGTCGAAAACATCTACCTGTAAATAAAAAAGAGTTTAGGATATTGGCACATAATTCACACACCTAGACCCCTCGCCAACAGCAACCCCGTAATCTACAACCACAAATACTTATAATACCGCCCCAGGAAAGGAAAACGACAATTGAAATGTCACAACCTGTCATCTCCCACAAAACTATCCAGTGTCAATTAGGCCAGCAAGCGAGACCAATACCGGTGCTTTGGCGTCGCGCCGCCAATCCGGCTGACAAACATAAAGCACCGCAGGTAACAGCTTAACAATCCTTTCTGCCACGCCAAAAATGCAATGCTTAGCATGTTAAAGATCGAACAGAGAAACTAAGTCCAAAACAGAATATAAAAGGGACGTCGAGGAGTGCAACACAAATTAACCAGAAACCAGCACCTAAATATGCTTTATCAAAACCTTAAATAAGCAAGCTAAAACAGATGAACACCCTAAATAAGCTTGACAAATTAAGAACCAATAAAAGCACATGCTTAAAGACTAAACCCAACACCATCACCAACTTTTAACAGTGTGAACTAACACTAAAATCACGAAAGTTGATCATCGGCTAGACACCGAACGGTACCCCCGGAGATTCTAGATGCTAAAAAAATGCAAGAGCTAAATTCCAGCCCCAAGAACTTCACCAATGGCACATGAATATCTACAAGTAACCTAAGACCACCAATAGAAAGCAGTGATATAGGCAAATTAGAACAAACAAATTATGCTAAACTAATACATATATTCAAACATTCATCGCATTATGTCCGGTGTTCTGATACAGATATACAAACATACAACTTTGCTTTTTCTGGATTGTGGTAGGCCACCATTATGTTCGGTGTTCTTATGTCTGGAATACTTGACAATAAAAGTTATAAATAAGGTTAAGACCCACTTTAATTAAACACAAAATCCCATTTAATTCAAGAAAAAGAAAACCTCAAACTATCAGTCAACAAAAGACTGCAAATCACCAGACTTAAGCTGCTACCCTAAAAATATCCAAGGATAACGTCAATCACAATAATCGTAATACACAATAAGCATCGTAAAAATATCAACTGAGTCGTTGCTGGAACTGCTAATAACCTTTAAAAGGAGGTCAAGTTAACTGGAGCCTTGGTCTATGATCAAAAGCCCAATCTCAGGTAGTAGCAGCCTAAGAACTCAAAGCGCATAGAAAGAAATAATTAGAAAATGATTTCCGACCACGTAAACAAATTACAAAATGTACAAATCAACATGGGCAGTGAATTGAAATGAACAAAGAAAGTCATGACTCAGCAGGCAAAGCAGTTTAGAATATAATTAGAAGTTATACCTTCAAGGATAAGACTGCTCGTGAGCCTCCAATAAAAAACAATCAAACGTAAGACACCTCCAAGGAGAGGCGGCATGAGAATCACCAAACCAAAGCCGCGAGTCTGAAAGTATCCAGCAATTACAACAATCACATAATTCAGAATTCACAATAAGCATCGTAAAAACATCAACAAAGCCATAGTTGTCACCGCTAATAAGCTTTCGGAGAAAGCCAACCCAACTGGGGCCGTAGGCTATGATCCAAATCGCAATCCCAGAAAGCAGCAGCCTCGGAACTCTAAGTACATACCAAAATATAATTAGAAAATGATATCCGATCACGTAAACAGATAACCAAATGAACAAATCAACACGGGCAATGAATTGAAATGAACAAATAAAGATGTAACTCAGTAGGCAAAGCAGTTCACAACATATTAGAAGACACAGCTTCAAAGACAAGGCTGCTCGTAAGCCTTAAGCGAAAACAATCAAACAGAAGTGTAACAGCAAATTTTGTATTGTGATAACTGGAATACAAAACAAGGAAACAATTAAATTTTCTTAATAAATATCAAAAGTACGTGTACAATCTCTAATGTATCCTCTGATTCTAATATGCTGTAAGGGGTACGTGTACGGGGTACACGTGAGGGGTGCGCGTGTAGACAAATTTAATTGCTCTACGCGCGATGTAAATTTGATTTCTTGAGAGGGTCGCGATGACTTGAATCTCTCCTGAAGGTTTGAACTTGTGATTGAATCTTCAACGCAGGCGGCACGATTTGATGTGCTTGTTGACTGCTTGCAATGATTTTGACAGAGAGGATTTGTAGGAATTTATACCTTGTTCTCTCCAGCTCCTTTGCAATTATGAATTTCCCATTCTTTGAATGAATGAGGAGAGCTCTATTTATAGAGTTTCAAATCCCCTTGTTGGACTTTGGTGGTCACAGGCCCACTTGTGGGTTTATTAGCAAACTTGGCCCAAGTTTGATTCTTTCTGGGTTTATTGATCCGAACAACGCCTTTTGTAATCCGAATCGGCCCATATTTCATTTAATCGGGACAAAATAATTAAATTAAGTTAAAATTTAGTATTAACTCAAAATAATTAATCTATTTTATTTATTCGGCACATTAATAAATTTTCCGTGCCTACAAATTGCCCCCTCGGGACCTTGTCACGTGCGCCTTTTTTGGTGTCTTGACGTGGCGGGGTCTCGATTTTGCTTTGACTTGGAAGTCGATGATGAGCGCCCTAACTTGTCACGCAGGGCTCCTCCACTTGGCTTGACTTGGAAGTCGATATTGAGCACCTTAACTTGTCGTAAGGATAACCTTCTATCTTGTAATGTCACCCTGTCATTATCTAACTTGGCGGGTGAATTTGTGTTTGAATGACTTGGAAGTCAACGGGAACCCAAAACTTGTTGTATAGTTGACCCGTCATTTTAATGTATCCAGCCTAAAATAGCAATTATAGGCCCAAAATTAATCTTCTAGTCAACCAAATATACTTTGAAGTCCACGCGAACTGCACTGTATTTAGGAAACATGAACCAAGTGCGGGTTTCCTTATTTCCTTCTTTTTGCCTTGTCAATAAAATTCCATATTTTGCAGTAGGGTTAAGATTCAAATACGATCCCGAAAGCTATATAAGGAAGTTACACCATCTTAATTCCTTTTCTATTCAAAGACCTTATCAAACAACCATTCTTCAGCCTAAGAGAGACGCTACCCCATCATGTTTTTCGATTTGAGATTAATCATCGTAACGGAAGACATGTATCCTTCGTGATGTTATTTTGTCTTTTGGCAGAGTGGAACTCGAATCTGGGCTGTCGAGACTTGTGACAATCCGGACAGGAACAATACGGGTATGTATGTTCATCTCCTTCTTTCGTTAATTTGACTTTGTTTTTGTTGTCTCGAACTCTTTCTGATTGCTTGTGCGTTGGTGGCCCTTTTGTACTTACGCACATACATCTCCCTATAACTGGCCATAAGAAAAAAAAGAACTTGCTTTATATACTGAGTTAAGAGTATGAGTTGACTTGGATACTCGTACTCTGGCTAAGAATTCCTTTGCTCTATTTCAATTGAACTTTTAGAATGGCGCTCGTATGCTTTCATTTGTCCTTTTTTCTTCCGGCCCCTGTTTTCTTTCTCTATTTCTCTTTTTGCTTTGGAACTCAGAGATCCAAAGGTACTAACTTCCTCTATCTTCATTGTCATGTAAAAAGAAATTAACAACTTCATCCACAACCTAAGATAAGAAGTAGTCTTTGACCTTTATTTAATTTTGTTGTTGTACTCTTTGCTCATTGCGTCTGTGTGGTGATCAAATTCATGAATTCCATTATATATGATTGACAAATACCTGTGGTAATTTTTAAAGGAACATGACTGATTTGAATAACAACTATAATGACGATGTCCCCTTCTTTTTTTGTTTACACAGCCAAGTATATATTCTCGAGCTTGAAACTCAAATAATTAGTCCCCACTCCCAATTCGATTTGTGCCCTATTTCATCAATCATCATTCGCTTCTCGCTATCAACTGAGACCAATAGTTTTAGCATAGAACCAGTAATCGATTTCTAGCCAAATTACCCAACCTTTGTCGGAAAATTTCGAAACTGATTTGTTGTTTTTGGTATAACAAACTCCAAGTAAGCCATCTTTCTTGTTTACCCAAAACTCTAAACTTGTTCAGTAGTTTAGCAGTAGAATTCAACTTCAGGCTTGAATTTCTGTTCGGATTTCTGAACAGAATTTAGTTACGATTTTTTTTTTCGAAGCGAATTTTTTCACCCGGAAACTTTGAACTTCACTGCAGATTCAAAGTTGGTCCGATTTTTTCGTCCGGAGCTGCTGCAGGAACAATCAGAACCACCCACATCATGTTACAATAACGAGATCAACATTGTAGCCTTTGTATTCTTTCACGGCAATGACGATCTTATTAGCGTTGGAGAGCGGAGATTATGAGCCTTATTGTTGGCTGTCATGGTTCCGTGGAAAGCTCAATTTTTATCTTCTATCTTGATGAAGACAGGAAGCTTTAGTGAAAAAAATTCATAAGGTTGTTTCCTTTTTTGGCAGGGGAAGACAAATTTGATACATAAATGGTTATGGGAATGCCATTCATTCTCATTGAATTTTCATTTTGTCTTTTATAGTCCTAGTTATTGAATGCCATTTACCACGTTTTATTTCATGTTTTGTTAGCTTTGCAGCATTAATTTAGCACTTTGCCATTAGCTTGTGAGTGGTCATCTCGAAGTAACTACGGGTAAAATAACATTCACATCTCCTTTTTTGCTTGTATATACAAACATTATTTGAATAACGGTCTATATTACGCCTTCTTTACTTGTATGTCCGTGCGTCCATGATTTCATGCAGCAGGGATTACATATTCCGTCTTGTCAGCCAATTTCAACTTGTCGATATTTTCATGCGAGGCAGTCTTATTTGTCTATCGTTGAAGGCTTATTACTTGTCAGGGTGAACCCATTTTGGGTCATCGCGACAGGGCGAAGACTTATTACCTGTCAGGGTGAACCCATTTTTGGGTCATCGCGACAGGTTGTGTCAGGGTGAACCCATTCGGGTCATCGCGACACAGTTTTGAAGACTCATGCAATGAACCTCTTTATGAATATTATTTCATTACGCTCTCCCCTTGAGGCATGCCGGATGAATACGCTTCTTGATTTGATGTCTCTTCGACTTGTAAAAGATTTCCACATATTCTTTATATTTACTTGTATTTGTCCTTTTTTTTTTTGTTTTTTTTTCAGGGATGCAACTCGCAATGGACCTGACTCGTCGACTCCAAGAGAGTACGAGTCACTCCTGGATGGGTCATCTTGGGTTCCCTTTGGAGTTACCATGAAATGAACTCGCTCGTCGATTGTAAGGAAGTTCTAAGCCTTTATGTGCCAGATTGCTACATCATTTCATCACCAGTATGCGATGTGACCCTCTTTTTTTTAAAGATCTATCCAAGGCTAACCGTGAAGCAAATACTGTAAAGACCCAGCTCAAGCGGAACTCATCATCGATTAACATGGCTTTGCTTTTACAACCTTGGTTGATGATTGACTGTAATTTTAGCCGTACACAGTTTAAACTCTTGCGGGCCAGGAGTAATTATTTTGCTGTAATTTTTTTTGGTTTTTTTTTTTGGTGTGGCTGCACTTGAACAAAGTGTTTGCTCAAACTGCCTACGTACTCGCAAAGCTACCAAGATGACAACTTGCAAGATCAAGCCAACGTAGTTCAAGAGAGGGATTTTTTTTTTTGTTTGGAGGTGTGGCTGCACTTGAACTACATGTTCACCCAAGCTGCCTACGTACCTGTGAAGCACAAAGTGTATTTCACAAGATCAAGCCGACGTAGTTCATAAAGGAAGAAAGGAGTATTTTTTTTTTTTTGGAGATTTTTTTTTTGTTTGTATACAGTTTAACCTCTTGCTTAGGAGCTTGGACTTGCAGTTTACGCTCTTGCTTAGGAGCCTTCAATGTTGGGATTTAAGAATAGTAACGCTTCAAAAACTTCCCATTGATTGGGCCTACCCGAATGCCGTCTTCATCCACGATTTTGTAAGCACCATTTGTATAGACCTCCTGTACCACGTATGGACCATCCCACTTAGAGGTGAACTTGCCAACTGGCTTGTGAGAGGTGATGATTGGTCTTCGTACTGCAAGGACGAGGTCTCCTACTTGGAAAGAACGAGGGCGCACCTTTTTGTTGAATGCGCGTGACAACCTTGCTTGATAGCACTGGAGCTTTTGTTGAGCCTCTAATCTCTTTTCATCGAGAGCTTCCAACTCTGCTAATCGCAATTTGTCATTCTCATCATCTGTGAGTCCCTCCTGAATAGCAATGCGTAAGGAAGGGATCTGCAACTCCAAAGGCAACACGGCCTCCACTCCATACACCAACGCGTGCACGGGGTTGCACGAGTAGGTGTTTTGTATGTGGTACGATATGCCCACAACGCCTCACCAATTCTTTCATGCCAATCTCGCTTTGACTTTGCTACTACTTTTCTCAACAAGTTGCAAAGAGTTTTATTAAAGGCCTCAGCCAAACCATTTGCAGAGGCATTGTACATGGATGACTTGTATTGTTTGAACTTGAATTTTTCTCCCAGACTTGTCATCAGATGGTTGAAAAATTGTTTTCCATTGTCAGTTGTGATACGTTGAGGTACACCATATCTGTAGATGATTTGGGTTCTAATGAAGTCCACAACATTTTCTTTCTTCACTTCCCGTAGTGTGATGGCTTTTGCCGATTTTGAGAAGTAGTCAGTGGCAGCGAGGATATACTCGTGTCCATTTGAGGCCTTTGGAGTAAGAGGTCCCACAAAATCAAGTCCCCAAGCTTCAAAGGGCCATGAAGAAACAGTAGGATGCAACGGCTCCGGCGGTTGGTGTATGAAGTTTGCGTAGAACTGACAGGGTTCACATTTTTTTGCAAAGTCCATACAATCTTGCACCATGGTTGGCCAGTAATACCCCATTCTCTTTACACGATCATGAAGTTTAGGCCCAGATTGATGAGCACCACAAATGCCGGAATGAGCTTCATGCATTGCTTCAATAGCTTCGTCCTTGCTTAGACACCTCAACCATTGGCCTGAGAAAGAACGTCTGTAGAGTGTCCCTTTATAGTGAATGAACTTTGGAGCACGTCGACGTATTTCTACCTTGTGTCTGGGATTATCGGGTAGTTTTTGGTGGTCCAAAAAATCAATGATAGGTTGACGTCAGTCATCTTCATCAACTGTGTAGACGCATATCATGTTGGTTGTGTCTACATTTTCTTCTCCTTCAAGCGATGATACTACCCAACGATTGCAGACTGGGACTTTCATAGACTCTTCTGTCCCCAGTGCCAAAGTGGCTGCAAGATTAGCAAGCGCGTCAGCCAACTTATTGGCACTCCTTGGCACATGACCAACATGGATGTCGTCAAGTTGATTCAGCAGTTGTAATGCCTGTTGATGGTAGGGAATTAAGTCTTCCTTTTTCACTTCATATTCACCAAGGACTTGGTTGACCACCAGCTTTGAGTCTCCATATATGTCCATATCCCTGACACCTATTTCGATCGCCATTTGAAGACCGAGTATGAGAGCTTGGTATTCTGCCATATTATATGTACACAACTGAGTGAGTGTAAAGGCATATGGCATAAGATGATTTTGTGGAGTTACGAATACAACTCCAGCTCCAGCTCCATCTTGCCTTGCAAAGACCGTCAAAGTACATTTGCCATGGAGGTAGGACGTCCACATAGAAAATTTCTCCTCCTGGGAGGTCATCTCGAAATTTCCCACTCTGCCGGCAATCGGATGATCGGCAAAGAAGTCGGCGATAGCTTGACCTTTCACAACCTTTTGAGGCACGAACACCAAGTCATACTGCTTAAGCAACATTGCCCATTTCGCAAGTCTTCCAGACAAGACTGGTCTTGAGAGTATGTACTTGATTGGATCAGCTTTTGAGACCACATGTATGGTATGCGCCTGCATGTAGTGCCTCAACTTCTGGATGGCGAACACCAAAGCAAGACATATCTTCTCTATGGGCGCGTAATTCAACTCAGCTCCAACCAAGGTACGACTCAAGTAGTAGAGTGCTCTCTCCTTGCGGTCTTCAATTTCTTGAGCACACATTTCCCCCAGTGAGCGTTCTTGTGCTGCAATGTAGAGGACAAGTGGCCTTCCCGAATCGGTGCCCCAAAGATCGGCGCGTTGGCCAAGTACTTCTTGATGCTATCAAAAGCATTTTTGCATTTTTCATCCCATTGAAATGGAGAATCCTTTTTCATGAGATGGCTAAATGGTCGCAACGCCCGCTAAGTTAGAGATGAACCTTCGGATGTATGCCAAACGTCCTTGCAATCCGCGCAACTCTTTCAATGTCTTTGGTTCCGGCATTTCGTTGATAGCTTTGATTTTTGTTTGGTCAATTTCAATGCCTCTATGCATAACCACAAAACCTAAGAACTTCCCAGATGTGACTCCAAATGCGCACTTGAGTGGATTCATCTTGAGTTGACATTTTCTAAGTCTTTCAAAGACGGTTCTAAGGTCTTTGATATGATCTTCTCTTTTCTTTGATTTGACAACCACGTCATCAACATAACACTCTATTGTTTTATGCAGCATGTCATCAAAGATCTTTTGCATTGTGCGTTGATACGTAGCGCCAGCATTCTTCAATCCAAACGGCATGACCGTGTAGCAGAAGATCCCTTTTGGGGTTCGAAAACCCGTTGCTTCTTGATCTTCAGGTGCCATATGTATTTGATTGTAACCAAGAAGATAATCCATGAATGAGAGGGCTTCATGACCAGTGGTTGCGTCAATCATCAACTCTGTGACTGGCAAAGGGAAGTCATCCTTCGGGCATGCATCATTAAGGTATCTGAAGTCGATACATATGCGCAATTGTCCATTCTTTTTTCTGACTGGGACAATGTTTGCTATCCAGGTAGAATATTTGACTTCTCGAATGAAACCTGCTTCAATGAGTTTGTTGACTTCCTTTTCAATTTCAGGTACAAGCTCCGGCCTGAAACGACGTTGAGGTTGCTTTTTGGGATTGGTGCCTTTCTTGATTGCTAGACGATGAACTGCAATTTTTGGGCTGAGTCCAGGCATCTCTTTATAGCTCCAAGCGAAGACATCCTTGTACTTGACCAACAACTTGTAGTACTCCTCTTCTTCTTCCTTAGTCAACAGAGCACTAACATAAATGGGGTGAGGGTCTTCAGTAGTTCCCAAATTGAGTTCCTTGAGTTCATCCACAGTCGATTGCCCCCCGTCTTCAAGTGTTTCAGAGGCCTCATCGGCCTCAACTTCTTCATTCTCGTCAGGTATCTCTTCTACTGTGATGTGATATGACGACGTTGTAATTTCTAAGTCACTTGACTTCTTTGTATCACAGGGACGTGAAGATGAAGGCACAATCTCTTCGGCATTCTTTTGCTGACCAGTAAGAACTAGTACGCGCCTCCTTGCTTTGAGTGGCTCATGTTGGATGATATTCACTACTTGCGTACGCTTCATGCAAGATGGTATTGCGCTTCTCAAGTCATCGCTTACTCTTACTTCTTCTTCATTTTGTATTGCAAAAGTTGAGAGAGGACGACCCTTGCCACTATTCTTCTTGGGAGCCCCTAGTCGACTGAAGACCGTTTTTGATGGACCGCCCAAGCGTTCATGTATTGCGCCCTTCTTGTTTATGCGCAATGAAGGTGTTGACACTTTGACTTTACTTTCTCCTTGATTGCTAAGCCTAGCAAATACAGAAATGTGTTTGGTTGAAGCACTTGGTCTCCCTAACCTTGTGAATATAGAAGGGCGACACTTCTCTGGAGGTGGATTTATTCGATCGAAGACTGAAGATGGATGCATCTTTTCCTCTCCTTCATTTTCTTCGACCTCTTCTACTGTGATGTGCTGAGAAGACGCAGTAGCCCCTTTTCTACGAGCACCAATCTTCACAGGCGCAGGAGACTCATATCCGAGCCCGGCCCTGGTCACCATGAAACTCCCATCTTGCTTGAACACTTTATGTTGCGCTTTGTTCAGACCGTACGGCTCAACTTCTATAACTTTGCCGAGAGGAGTCGGATTTGTAAATTCATATCCAGCCTTTGCCAGTAGCTTGTAAGCATTGGAATCAAATATCCCCTTGTTTCCCTCACTTGATGATTGGCTGGATGAACAGACAAAACCATATCGGAGGAGGTCTCACAATCTTCGTTTGAGATGAACTTGGTAGAGGTGTAACGACTTTGGCCACCCATTCCTGCTTGAACACCAGACTTGACTTTTTATCCTTAGGCCCTGTCTTTGGTGTTAGACACTCTGCAAAAGGACTCTCCCCATCTTTGCGGCGAGACTTCGGGATATAGCGTAGTACTGGTGGTGTAGTTTTCTGCGGCGTCTCTTGTTTCTTGGGTGACGCAACAGGAGTAGCTGTTTTGTTGACCTTGTCTACATCTTTCTTAACATCATTTTCTTTAGCAGGACTTGCAGCTTCATCTTCTTTGATGATGTTCTTTTCCCGCTTACCTCCTTTTCCTGTTGAAGAGATGGTGGTTGGCATGAACTCACTGGAAGTACCATTCTCTTCAAAGAATTTTGCATCAGCGAAGAAAGAGTCGACCTTAGAGAAAGGTTTGGCGTCTCCGTCTATTTTCCTTTCGCCACCACGATAATATTTCAAGCATTGATGGAGGGTTGAGGCGACAACTCCATTCTCGTGCTTCCAAGGTCGTCCCAGCAATAGTTTGAACGATGTCTTGCCATCCATAACATGGAACAATGTGTCGGAAGAAAGATCACCCATGGTAAGGTTCACACGGATCATGCCAACCGCACGCTCCCTATTCAAGTTGAAACCATGAATCATTGTTCGACTACTGGAGAGTTCATCCATCGTGATCCCTAATTCGTTCATGGTAGCTTTTGGCATGAGATTGACTCCTGAGCCTCCATCTATTAAAATGCGCTTGACCTTTTGCCCCGGATGTACCTGCACATAAAGTGGCCTGTTGTGAGGCTTGGATCCAAGAAGTAAATCCTCGTCTGAAAAACTCAAGGCTGCATTGCATGAGACACATCCAGTTGATTGCTCAAGAGGCTCAATTTTTTCTTTCATTTTGCCCGCATACAACTCGGGCTTCTCAAGTCCTTGAATTATCAACTGACGCTTCTCTTTAGGTAGATGAAAGATTTGCTTCCATCCCATGTTTGTAGGAAGGGCGTCAAGAGCAGCCACTATTTCGTTCTCCTTTTCAGAATGCAACTGTTGTGCCAATACCACATCATCTGGGCCTCCTTCCTCTATCTTCTTTTTATCATCACCACCTTCCGTAGCTGAGACGGTGCACACGGTAACCTTGTTTAAGAAGTCTTGTGGGAAGAATTCTTTTAAGGTGACGGGACTCGGTGGTTCTTGCTCAAGTACATCGATAGGCAAGACATGTTGTTTGATCACTGTTTTGGGCTTTTTCTTTCCCTTCATCTTGCGAGGTTTAGTATTCTTTGATTGTTTTCTTCGACGGTCACTACAAGAAACTAGCTTGTTTCCTACGGACGGTTTCCGTCGGAAAACATATTAAAACCATAGGAATACGAAATTTCCTACGGAAATTCCGTGGGAACGTGTTCGTCGGAAATTCTCGTAGGAAAAAAGGGCTATTCCGACGACTTTTTGTCGGTAAGTTTACGTCCTACGGACCTTCCTACGGATTTTAAAATCTCACGGACTATTGGACTAACGAAACCTTCCTACGGAATTCTGTCGGCGGGGTTAAGCATCCTACGAAAAGTCCGTCGGAGCGTAGTATTATCTGTTGGTCATTATTTTACTATTGCACCTACGAAATTTTGTAGAAATTTCGAAAATTCCGTCGGAGGAGTTAAACATCCTACGAAAATCCGTAGGAATGCACTACTATCTGTCGGTAACCATTATACTATTTTACCTACGAATTTTTTTAGGAAAGTTCGAAAATTTCGTAGGAACATATAAAAAATTAGGCATATTCGACTCGTTTTATGGCATGCTCAATTGCCCAAATCCCTGCACAAAATAATAAACAATCATTCACCATCACTCAACCGCAAAACGGGAGGCCACAATTCCATGCAAAAACTGCATTATAGAACTAAATTTCAAGTTTTGCATAATAAAAAATAATGTCGAGTACTATGTTCCAAACATAAAACTTCATCAAGTACAAAAGATGAAATATCCATAACATATCCTTTAAAGCAATCATAAAGTCATCTAAACCATCCCAAATGATATTTCCGCTCCACTGTCTCCATCTTCATTGGGATCTCGGCGAACAAAATGAGTGAATTGGGAGCATGTGGCGAAAATAGTGTGCAATGTTTCTTGCATTTTCATGATTGTTTCATCCGTCTTGTTGAATCGCGCTTGAGTCTCCTCCTTCAACTTTTGATTTTCTTCTTTAAGCTTAGCATTTTCCGCTTGCACCCTACTAAGTATCCCGGTACCAATGTAAGAAGTAGCGCTAGATCCGGGTGTTGAATAAGTTGACGGCCTCTTGATATAAATATCAGCAGCACTACCAATGCCATACAAACGCCCCTTATGAAAGCCACCCACAACTTCAACGAAAAGTTCATCTTCATCAAAATCTTCTCCTTTTTCCAACAATTCTGCCTTTCGAGATTCAAATTTTTTTTACAAAAAAAAAAACAAACAAAATAAGAACTATAATATATAAACTAATTTTAAAACAAAAATAAATGAAATGTTGATGCTAGTATGATTTCCTAAACTGGCCAAATGGTGCGAAACCGTCAGTGCAAAGACCTAAACGAACATTACGGGGATCACTTGCAAAATGTTTCCAAGCATCACTGTCACTTGGATGAGCCATTGTCCCACTAACACGGGGGTTCTCCTTATGCCATCTCATTTCACGTGCAACTTGTTTTGTTGCGTAAAGTCTTTGTAACCGAGGTGTAAGCGGGAAGTAAGTTTAAGACATTATGTCCCACTCGCTTCCCCTTTGAAGTCTTTTCGTACCTATCTAAGGCGCACTTGCTACACTTCTCAAGCAGTGCATCTTCCTTCCAGAAAAGCATATGTCCTTCAGGGTAAGCGTCAATCTTTTGATGAGGAAGTTCTAAACCTTTAAGAATCTTTTTAGTGTTGTAAAATGTTCTTGTCATAGAGTTATTTTCTGGGATAACATCCTCAATCAACGATGCAATCCCATCCACGCATCTATGAGCTAAAATTTTCTCACATTTTAAAGTTATTATCCTTGCAGTCGCTTCCAACAAGGAGACTTTGCTCCCCTCGTACAAAGGTTTTGCAGCGGCATCTAACATGTCAAAAAATAACTTGGACTGAGGATTTGGAGACTCTTCGTCTTCAATAGGAGGTTCCTCTAACATATCTAACACATTAGAACCTAAAGCATCGACCACCATTTCCCTATACGTGTTATCAAATGCACTAGATTCTCCCTCATTTTGGATGAACTCTTCACCGTGACTAGTCCAATCATAATAATTTGGACAAAACCCTTGCCAATAAGATGCGCTTTTACTTCATATTCATTTAAATATTTCAAATTCTTACACTTCAAACATGTTCACCTTAGTTTTTTTTCCAATTGAAAATCTTGTTGACTCTTAGCGTGTTGTATGAATTGACGAACTCCATTTATAAACTCAATCCTAGGTCTTTTACTGTCATCCAACCTTTCATACATCCATTCTCGATTTAATCTCCTCATTATAAATCTCCATAATAATCACACCTAGTAAATCAACTGTATCAAATCTAAGCAAATTTCATCAAGTCAAAATTATGATATTTACACATATACGACTCACCCAACCACTTACTACATTCTTGTCTTAAATGTAGGATTGTACAAGATAACTAACTAAGTGAACCTTATAGGATATATGTACGTCGTCACCCAAATTAAAATTAGAAAAAACTAGAACAACAGGTTAAAAGATAAAGAAAAATTCTCCGCATTCAATTATTAAAATGGTTATTAAAATGGTGTATGAGCCAGGGAGGTTAGAAGAGATCATTATCACAATGGTTAGTTGAATTGATCTTACCATCCTCACACAGTAGTACAATGGTCATAGGACTTCACGCAATTCAACCCAAAATCACAAAGATTAGACATGTGTTCAACTAATTAGTCTTAAGAAAACACTCGCTTAATTAATTTATTTTTCCAGAAAAACTTCTACTGACAAATATGGAAACACATTACCTCCTAAAGATATACTTTCGATCTGAAGCTAAGTGATGGCATAAAATGATTAAACACCATTACTTGTTTAAGACGATCATAATTTAAAACGGCTCTCACGCTAATAAAGATGTAAATAAAAGTAGTTTGTGAGAGGTCTTAAGTTAAGATTGTCTTAAGCATAACCAACTGTTTTTCTAAAAAAAAGGTTTAGAAGCAATTCAAAATAACTAACGAAATTGTTGACGACAATGTTAGTAAGGTCCATATATTTCCTCTTTCATACTCCCTTTATTCTAGTGAATAGTTTACACTTGCTTTATTTTGTGAGGGGAAATAAAGCAAGTGTAAACTATTGACTGATCAGACGGAGGGACTATATAGTTTAGGTCCTTATAGCTTCATTTGTAAACACTTTAAATTCTTTTTGTATAGCTAACTCAGTCAAAACCCGATACATTTTGATCCATAAATAAGAACTAAATTGCGTACTTATCGTCTTTTTTTTTTCAAATGTATGCAATGTATATCTTGTGTCAAAATTTTACAATAAATTAAGAATGGTGATGGTTGAAAGTCGTTTTACATTAAAATACTACACAAACACTACATACATTACATTAAAATAATTGCATAAATGGAAGCATGTAGTTCAGGCTATTGAAACAAGAATAAATCCCATCATTACAATGATAGTAGAGTACTCCAGGTTTCTTGTATACACACGCTTGGATGAATATTGCCAAATCATGGTCGAGGACAGAACAACATCATGTAAAATTGTAAACAAAGAATCCATTGAATATAACACATGATATTATAATAATTTCATGTTACACAATTAATGGAACGATTAATTAAGTTCAATGTTAAAATAATGGAGCATTAAACAACCTATGTACAACAGAACTTAAAACGGAATGAAGAGGATGGTATATGATAAATCAGAAGTGTAGAGGCAAAGCGGACAAAACATATACACCAAGTCTTACAGTCTTAATTATTCAACAATAATAAACCAGACAACAAACTCATCACATAATCATATAAACAAATAAATTTCAAATGAAAATTATCAATAAATTAAAAAAAAAATTGTTCAGGTTTGAATTTCTTACCAAACTTAAACAAATAAGTGCGGAGGACGAAGTACGGAAAGGGGGATGGAGCCAGCACCAGACCAGCCAAAGCAGCGACAACGTGGTGGTGTTAAGCAGCGTGCGTTAGGATGAGCGACGGTGAGCGAGGTTAAACAGATAGCGAGTGTTAGGATGAGCGACGGTGAGCGAGGTTAAGCAGTTGGTAGTCGAGAGGTTTTTGCAAAATAGGTTTATTAGGTTTGACTAAATTATAAGGGCTTTTTTATTAAATTTATACGGGCCTACGGAAATAGTTAGCTCCTACGGAAATTCCGTCGGAACAGTGAATTAACAAAGTCCATTTCCCCGTAGGAAAAGGCACGCCTCCGTAGGAACGTTTTCCTTCCGACGAGTCATCCGTCGGCCCTCGTCAGATGAATTTCGCGCCAACTTTTTCAGGTTTTCCCTCCATTAAAGTTGACAAAAACCGTCGGTAAAATTATAATTCCGTCGGAGAGGTTGACGGATTTACTGGGTGGTCGGAAGAAGCCGTAGGAATGTCGAATTTCCGACAACTTGTTTAATCCGTAGGAAAAGCTCCGTAGGAATGAAAGCTATTTCTTGTAGTGGGTGAACAGGTTGCGCTATCTGTCTTGTTTGTTTCTTTGACTTCTTGCGCGTAACCAAAGTCCAACCTTCATCGTCATCTTCATGCTTCTTTTCCTCATTCTTATTCTGAGGAGGTAGTTTTTCTTCCAATGACATTGGAGGTAGCGACGGCAATGACCCTTGGATCTGTAATGCCACAGGCTCAAAACTTCCGAACTGCAACATATACACACATTGTCCTTGCCGTATAATTGGCTCGTCAGTTTGCTCCAGGACTACAGTAGTTTGATTTGTGGTTACTGTGTCATCCAAGTCAAGAATGATCTTCCCTTCCTTGGAGAGCTGCATGATCTTCTCCTTGAGTGTTATACACTTTTCAATAGGGTGACTCACCAGCCTGTGATAACGACGATGAATTGGGATCGTTTGTCTTGTTTGCTTGCTCAGGGCGCTTCGACTCTGGCAATTGTATAACCTTCTTCTCTAAGAGGTCATCGAGCATTCCAGACAAGTCAGAATCTGGGAATGGGTATTTCTTAGCCTGCAACTCTTTCAATGTAGGCTTGTCTCGTTGGTAGTTGTAAGAGAATGACTCTTTCTTCTTTTCATACTTAGGCTTTGACGATATTTTCACAGGTGCATTGCTGGTTTCGATGACCATTGTTTCCTTTGTCGACGATTTGGAGTTCTTATCAGTTTTCTTGAACTCCTTCTTTTCACTTGGCACCTTAGAAGAACTTGGTCGAGCACTACCATGTTCTTTGATTGTGATCTCCATGTCATGGGCGCGGGTAGCCAGGTCTTGGAAGCTCTTTGGCATGATCCCTTTCAGGATGTAAAGAATGTCCCATTTAATCCCGTTGACGCACATTTCAACTGCTGACGCTTCGCTTAAGCGATCCTTGCATTCCAGACTCAGGGCACGCCACCTGTTGATGTAATCGACGACAGGCTCATCTTGCCATTGAGTTGTCTTTGTCAATTCGCTCATGCGACGACACGTCGTGTCTTTGTAGAATCTGTTGAGGAATTCATCTTCCATGTGGCCCTAGCCACAATTGACTCGAGTCCGGATCGTGTACCGCCAAACGCGATCCCTTTGAGCGAACGAACGAATCGCTTCACCAAACGATCACCTTCTTTCCAAAGATTGTTGCATGTCTCGACGAAGTGGGCGATGTGTTGCTTTGGGTTCCCCTTCCCGTCGAATCGTTGAAATTTTGGAGGCCGATAGCCGGATGGCATGTGCGGTCGTCAATCCTCTTAGTGTAAGGCTTGATGTAGCGTCCACTACTTGTCGAGCTATCATCCAACCGACACTTGATCGTCCCGGCTATTAACTCCTGCAGCTTCTCTTTCGATGAAGTTCTTTGATCTCATTCTTTGGCTTTTCCCTATCCTCGCCAACTTCTCTATCGCTATCATCATCCCTATCGGTGTCACCATGCTCGCTCTCGACCTTCCCCGTCACGGAGTGCCACCACCTCTTTTTGGAGCTCATCAATTTTTTTGTTCTTTTCTTCATTTTCCTTCATCATCTTCTCAAGGAGTTCATTCATTTTCTGCATTCGATCCTCAAGAGTATCACCACTTATCACCATGACTGAAGCGATGCTAGGAGTTGATGTTTCTTTCTTCTTTGCGACGCCTTGATTTGCAGGGAGAAGCCTTTTTGCCAGCCTTAACACTTCTACCCTCCTCGCGTGAAGGAGATGAGGCGACCAAGAGTCTTTGTAGCGGCAGCAGCTATAGAGGCGACAGAGAACTTGCGCGGCCTAGTTGGGACGTGTGTAGAGCGTGACGGCGAGCGCATTGACGATTGACAAAGTAGCCTTCTTCGCCATTCCTCTTGTGGAGATGCCAACCGATGCGTAGCGAGGAGGTAACGACAATGGGGGTACCTGCAGGATATCTGCGTAGGTCTTCTTGGATGGACTGGAGGAGGTGCTTTGCTTGGTAGACATCTTCTTGTTTTGGTAGACTTGAATAAAACAAAGAGAGAGATGAGAGGTAGAGATTTTCACGTCGGGTTCACCAAAATTTGTAACAGCAAATTTTGTATTGCGATAACTGGAATACAAAACAAGGAAACAATTAAATTTTCTTAATAAATATCAAAAGTACGTGTACAATCTCTAATGTATCCTCTAATTCTAATATGTTGTAAGGGGTACGTGTACGGGGTACACGTGAGGGGTGCGCGTGTAGACAAATTTAATTGCTCTACGCGCGATGTAAATTTGATTTCTTGAGAGGGTCGCGCTGTGACACCCTTGATATTTAGCGTTATCTAATTACTTAAATGCGTAATTTCTACAGAAAAACTGGTAGGATATGTTTGTAAATGGTTCAACTAATCCAAAAACCTGCAATTTCAAAAATTTTCTAACTAAACCATTCACAGCCAATTCCAACTCAAGAAGAGTGTCAGAAACCCTGCAACAACTGATAAACTAATTTACATACATAGCTTAAGACGCGGAAATATAAAGATACAACCCAAAAATAGAAAGGGAGACATATGTCCCTTCAAATTATATACAAACCAAAAGTGTAAAAGGTTTACTAATAAAATAGCCAAAACTAGGTCCAAGGTTCCTTGCTCACTAGCCGTCTGTGACCCCAAACAAAGCATCAACAACCTGTCAATCGCATTTTATACAAACACGAAAGCCACAATTCAGTGGGGAGTAACTTCGAGTCCTCCCAGCCACGAATCGTCAAAATTAATGTAACATGTAGTGTAACATGTAAACAATTTGATAAACCATTTACTTATCATGTATTCTAACAAATGACCCCTAAACTGACCCAACTAACTATCATGTGAATCATATAACAAATTGTAATCCAAACTCTATCAACCATAGCCGGCTTGCATCTCACCTTCTATGATTCATAGAATCATCAAACAAGAAAGGGCAATATATCAAAGACAGGCATAAGTTCTTAGTACCGTCAATAGTCACTTTGTAACTCAAGTCTATACCACGAGGTAGGGAAGGTAATCGAACCGGTATCTTGGCTCAGCGGTTACTATTAAGAAAACATGGCCAAGAGACAACACAACCCTAGCCTAAAATCACAGCAGACCTAGACATGCGGATACACACCACCGCACCCAAGACTCACAACTTTTTTAAAACAAAGTGAAGTGAGTACCCTAAGGACACCACCGAAGGGTCGGCTAGTACTTAAGCCGACCCCATACTATCAAAATCGCACTCGAGGTCATGCCCCAACTTGGATAAACATCCACTAGTCAGGAACACAAAGGCTATCAAGCAGTGAACATATACTCGTCAGAGACTATAAAGACCTATCTATGATGAAGGTCGAAATACTCACCTAGGACCTAGTCACAGCTAGTCCCAGCTTGAATATTTTAGCCCACCTGCTCCTATGAGGTCTAAGTTACTTTTCACTTCGGGGAATTTCTAAATATTTCAAGCTACCAGTTTCGATTCATTCTTGAAAGTTTATGTCACTTCTGCAAACCTAACCTATTTTTAAGGATTTGAAAATGAAATTTTGATTTATTTCCGTAAGGTATTCCTTTTTCTTACTTTTGTTCCGAGTTTCTAAGCCTTGTATAATCATATTTAGTAAAGATAGTATTCTTACTATAGAATTTTAAACTAAAAGGTTGAAAAGGCTTTTATGATTTTCAATGGTTTTAACATTAGTGAATGTTAAATCTCGTTGTTGGAGACGTCCCAATAATGGATTTTCTCATTTATTGGTGTAGAAATATTTTTATATCTTGATATGAATATGGATGTTCTTGTCTGATCAACAAGAGTATCACCGTTTCATTGAAAAGATACCTATATTTTCTTATAACTATAATTTCTCCTTCTAAGTTTCGAGGACGAAACTTTTTAAAAGGAGGGGTGATTGTAACGCCCCGTAAATTTCGGACCGTTAATATGTTTCGAAAATAATTAATTAATCAAGTAAAATTTGACAATAATGTATTTAAAGTAAAAATAATTCAAAGAAATATAATTTTATTATATTTTGAAGAAAAGTATTTATTTTGATAGTTTGGAAATGTTTAAAAATAGTTTAAACCGTGTAAAATCTTTTATTTCGAAAAAAGGGCGTATCGGGGGGAAAATGACAATTCGTTTGAACGTTGGGTAAACGAATTTGGAAATGGGTCGAATGAATACTCAATTTTATTGTAATCTCGTGTTTAAAGACTTTGGACTTGACGGAATTTGCATTTGACTTACTTGTTTAATTATTTTTGAAACGAGTCAAAACCGACTCGTTAAAAATCCCGACTAAAAATCCCGCACGTACTTTTTCTCCTTTCTTTTCCTCTTACACGGCACACCCCTTTTCTTTTCTTTCTTTTTTTCTGATTTTGTTCCATCATCATCATCAACATCTCACAAATTCAACCCAAAACACCATTTATATAAAATCAAGCCTAAAATCGCCATAAAATCTTCGTTTCTTGTCCGTTTTTCGCGAAATTTACCTTTTCGGAATCCCCTCGCCACGATCTACAACTTAGTATGTTCTAATTTCAATTTTCATTAGTTCTTTTAAGACCAAATTTCGGTGATTTCGGTTTTGTGCTTAATTTTTGTGTTTTTTATTGTTAAATTAGGTGAAGGATTGGAAGACGAGTTCGGGGACTCGTATATTGTAGAGGATAGCGGTTAGTTGTGGTTAGGGTTTCGGTTTTGAGGACTAATTGCTCATTTTCTAGCTTAAGGTAACATATTTCGAGCTACTCGACGAATTATCGTCACATGTTTTTGATTTTTGTATGTTTGGTGAATTTTTGTTTGGGTAGTAATTTTTCACATGTTAAACTTAGTTGCATGCAAGCTTAATTTGTGCCTTTTGGTAGTTTAAATTATCAAAATTGAATTGGGGACGATTAATTAATTTTCAGACGGTCTTATAATGTATAAAAATGAAAAAAAAAAAGAGAAGAAATGGTGCGCGGGTTCCCAAGAGCAGCGGCAGCCCACGGCACCCGGCCGGTCTTGGGGTTGGCCCGGGTCGGTCCGTTGCTTGTTTTGCGGTTTTCCATGCTTTGTCCGTCATTTTAAGTTCATCATGGATATAGTTAGAATGAGTATACATGGTTAAATTTGTTAAGAGAATCATAAAAGTTATGCTAATGGTAGAAAAATTATGTTATATTGACAATTATCACATGTTAGGATAATTTACAAAATGAAATGGTAATTAATAGGCTCAAAATGAATTTTATAGCTATAATTGAAATGTTTTGTTGAGTGTCCAAAACCGAGCCTTAGTCCCTTTGACCGATGCGATGTCGATTAATTGAGTGATTGGTCACCGGCACGCAATTTGACCCGCACTGTCGCAGGTCAGTTTGGTTGGGTAAAAAATTCGGTTGAATGAATTAGATAACGCTAAATATCAAGGGTGTCACAGTCGCGATGACTTGAATCTCTCCTGAAGGTTTGAACTTGTGATTGAATCTTCAACGCAGGCGGCACGATTTGATGTGCTTGTTGACTGCTTGCAATGATTTTGACAGAGAGGATTTGTAGGAATTTATACCTTGTTCTCTCCAGCTCCTTTGCAATTATGAATTTCCCACTCTTTGAATGAATGAGGAGAGCTCTATTTATAGAGTTTCAAATCCCCTTGTTGGACTTTGGTGGTCACAGGCCCACTTGTGGGTTTATTAGCAAACTTGGCCCAAGTTTGATTCTTTCTGGGTTTATTGATCCGAACAACCCCTTTTGTAATCCGAATCGGCCCATATTTCATTTAATCGGGACAAAATAATTAAATTAAGTTAAAATTTAGTATTAACTCAAAATAATTAATCTATTTTATTTATTCGGCACATTAATAAATTTTCCGTGCCTACAAGAAGGTACCTCTAAGGAGAAGCAGCATGAGAACCACCAAACCCAGGACGTGAGCCTGAAAATATCCAACAATTACAACAGGGTCACAATTCAGAATTCACAGTAAGAGCATGGTAAACATATCAACAAAGCCATTGTTGTCACTGCTAAGAACCTTTCGGAGAAAGACAAAACAACTGGAGCCGTGGGCTATGATCCAAATTCCAATCCAAGGTAGCAGCAACCGGCGGTACTCTAAGCACATAAAAAAAATAGTTACAAAATGATATCCGACCACGTATCAAGTAACCAAATGAACAACTCAACACGGGCAGTGGGATGAAATGGACAAATAAACACGCACCTCATGGTTCAAAGCAAACCAGAACGTAATCAGTAGACAAACCTTCAGAGTCGAGGCTTTTCGTAAACCCTAAACGAAAACAATGAAATCGCCGAATTAGATTACGCCCAAACCTACAAAACCAAATTGCACACAGTACTAAAATAAACCATTTTCCAACAATAGCACTATTAACCTGCCAGGAGTATCAAAAGCAACTCCAGTCCAGGTCTACGGATACAACTCCAACCCCAGGAAGTAGGAAATCACAATGCTAGTACCCTTCGCCAGTCTTTTAGGGGAATTTGTATCTAGCTCTAACCGCGGGACCACGGCCATAATCCCTGTTTTTGGAAATAACAGCCACAGGAATGAGAGACCTGGATAATAATAAACATTAATTGGTCAGAAAGCAGTTACACAAAAACAATGACGGCAATCGCAAAGCACCTTCAAGGAGAGGCAGCTTGAAAATCGGCCCACTAAAGTCGGGACCCTGAAAATTTCCAACGATTACCACAATTACATAAATCCGAAATCACAGTAAGCATCATAAAAATATCAACAAAGCCGTTGCTGTAACCGCTAATAACCTTTCGGAGGAAGCCAAATCAACTGAAGCCGTGGTCTATGATCCAAATACGAAACCAAATCGCATACAGGACCAAAATAAACTATTTGCCAACAATCAAAAACATTATGATACCCTAACAATGACGACATCAAATCGAAACAACAACAAAAAAGCAGCGCACATCTCATAATAAGAATAAGATTAGAAGAAGCAAATACCTCTGGGGAGATCATCGATGGGGAGATCTCCTTGCTAGAGTTGTTACCATCAAGGGTTAGAGGCATCGATGAGTTATTGAGGAGTGAGGAGCAGTGAGCTGGGAATGAATGGATGAGAGTGGTATGTCGTAAAGGAGTGGTTAAGAAGTAAAAGAGGAATGGAGGGCTGTGATCAAAAGGGGCAAATCAACGGCTGAGGAGGGTGCTTAGTTGTCACTATTCATCGTTACAGTGCCGGCAACTTCTCTCTTTTTAAAGGTTAGGGATTTAACCAATTTTAAGGGAATATTTAAAAGGAATAGCCACTTACCAATTACCATAACAAATCCACTAGCAATACAAGACGACCAAGACTAGTACACTAGCATGTTCATAAGCACCAGCCAAGACGAGCCTTTCCACGAGAAACATGCCCAACGTACACGGTACACCGTACTAAGGTTTACCAGCCCAAACCCGAACCCCAACCATGAACCATTCACGCGACAAAGGTTCATTGACCATGACTAACAAACAACACTAGTAGGAATTAGTAGCAGCAGGACTGCAGGACCACCGAATAGTAGCGGCAGCCATATGTCAAAGACAATGTAAATATTACACCTGAAGATGCACTCGTTTCCGATATTTCTAACAGAGTAAGAGTAACGCAATTTACTTGATTACTATCATACGGAGTATAAGACGAGAATTCAAGAATAATTGCAGGTATTAGGATATACAAATGAGTTAGCACCACGAAGCAAAACCTGCTGCTCATAATAGCTAGTGACAATGTAACACATACGTTGTCACACATGTCAATACATTCATAGCAGATAGGCCATGAGCATAAATCCCGGGCTGAACCTGACATGCTAAAACGCAACATTCAATTACAAACAGCTTTAGCTAACAAACACCAAGTCCGAGCCTACAAAGTTTTTGATGTACGTACACATGCCAAAATGGAGACACGTCTGGGGCGACATGACATACATGTACACAAGCACACTATGCAGTTTGCACTATCCGTATTCAGCAATTATACAAAACATTGACTATTAGCCTATTATTACCTGCACATACGATTACTGTTAGAGACTTGTCTAGTGGTCTACTGTAGTATGGGAGAGTGGAACATCATATGACAAAGAAGAATTTCAACTTGAGCAAATGATGTAGCAGTGAATCAGGCTTTTGCTTTCTTCTCTTGGGAGCCAGGAGCAGCATCTTCTTTCGCCTTCCTCCTTTCTGCGAGTGTGTACATAACATGGATCTTGAAGCCCTTAGCAACCGCATCTTCTTCTCTCTCTTCTGATTGAGACATGCTCAGCTGGTTGGTGAGTACGAGGGTTCCTGTAAAACCTGCATTCTTGGCTTCCACGGCAAGCCTGTAGTCCTCTTCATCGTCGACTGCAATATTGGTCAGTTGTGCAGCACGCTTAAGGAGAATTGGGGAGCTTATTTTGATCATGTACTTGAACCCGATTGCAATGATGTATAGCCTTCGGCAAATTTTAGCTGCAGAGAGTTTCCACTTCCTGGTTGCAACAATCCTGTAGGCTTTAGTGCTGTTGAAGATATAAGGAATTAGACGTTGAACCAGAGGTTTCTTGGGGACACGGAATCCATGATCAGATTTCTTCTTCAATCTCTGTTTCAGACTGCCAGCTTCAGTTATCAGGCCCTCCAAGTTCACATCCACAATACGATCACTCTTCATATCATCAAGATCTCAGAGGAGGTGTAGTGAGACACAGTCACTTCATAACCTTCAATGCTACTATTCATCTCCTTCAGAAGCAACTCTCGAGGCAACATGATTGTGTTGTTCAGTAGTGTTGCGTAATATTTCTCCTCAGCCTTCCTGTCATTACTGATTGAACAGAAACATCAACTTGGTCCATTAGCTCTGATATGGAAATAAATCTTACAGAACCAAACTAGTCCATTAAAATGTCTCCTAGATATCAAATGTGCATAATGCATAGCATCAATTAAATTAGGAGAGAAATTTTTTAACAGAGAAACTACTGGATCGTTCCATGGTTAGTTACGCTTTTTAACTCCCAAGAGAATATCATAGCTGAAAGAAGCCATAGAGAAAGATTGTAGATCCTGTGACGAACATATGCAAAGCACAAATGAAATTACAATAATATCAAGGTGGTATGTCCCTAATGTGAATCAGGAATCCAGGGGTATCCAGAGGCCCAGCGCAGGCAAGCACAGGGTATCCTTGGGGATTCAAAAGGTTTTTCTGTCGCTACTCGCTAGAGCGGAGCTAATGGCATTAAGGCTTGGCTTGGTCATAGTAAAATCAAGTTATTTCAGTATATTGGCCATTCAGTTGGACTCTAGTGTGCTAGTGCAAATTATCAGATAAGAGGAAAGGTCCAATTATGTGAAGTTGCTTATTTGTATTCTGCTGAAAGCTTATTTCTGAACAAACACGAAAATGGATATTTGTGAAGTTGCTTAATATACAAAACTAGTTGATTAACTAAACTAGTCAGCTGATGCATGATGCATCACATAGTTCTAATGTATCAGCAGAAATAAATACATTTCTGATCAACTAGTTTACTTGAGCAACATCTTAGAGCTTAATTGAATACGGAGAAAGATTGACACGTCGATTTCAAACATTCAAACGTCTACGAAAGAGCAAGATTAGTCAATCAACTTCTTTCACATAATGTCAATTAGCACGCAAATGCATGATAAATTGATAATCACCACCAAACAAACTCCAAACAACGTGTACTTCATCAACTAAACTAGCAATTAGTTAATTACCTTCATAAACTAGATTTAAACTAGTCAATTAGCTAAACTAAACTGATGAACACATCATCAATTATACAAATCTTCAACTAAAACTAGTTAAATAACTAGTATAATACGGAGTACTCCGTATTCTTCAGCAGCGTACTAGTAACATGGAGAAAGAGGGCGAAATCCATCTCAATTTCGATAATTCAACCAAAAGTCAATTAGGTCTTAAAAATCAGCATTAACTCTCTCTTAATCATCAGATATGCATATATTATCATCAACTAACATAAATCATCATTTTCAAGCAACAGTAGCTGAAATGTAACTTCATAAATCATCAGTGACAGTACGACAGTACATCAGCATTACTTTTTCAGTTATGTATCCTAATTAGGACTTTCAAGTAACAGTAGGAGAAACGTAACTTCAAATACATTAAAAAGTGTTGTTTTTAATCATTTTTGAACAATAATTGCATCAAATTTAGAGCAACGATTCCGTCAAATTAAGCGTTAATGTTGATTTTCATTAATTTAGATCAACGATTATGTCAAATTAAGCGTTAAAAGATGTAAATATAGAGCACGAATTCAACCTCTCGAGAATCGAGTAGCGTTGAATCTGTTGATCGTCTTCTCCCGCTATGTTAGAGCAACTTGTGCTTTCTCTCTCTAGCTTCCACTCTTTTTCTCTTTCTAGCATTGGATTTTCTGATATTTTGAGTGCGCCAAACCTCTCTAAAACTCTCTCCCTTCTCTCTTCCTTTCCTCCACTCTTAAGTAAACTTTGATCTACTACCACCGCCATCCTCCTTGACCTTCCCTACTCCCCTCCGGCGCCGCCGGAGATGGGGCCGTCCTTCGGCTGATCTTCAGCGGCCTCAAATGCTCGACCATGGTTTGATTCCGTTCTAGTTCCATTTTTTTTAGCCACCTTTCCCCTTCAACCTCTTTTTTTCATTTGTGCTCGTAGCCGAGTCTTCTTAGCACTGCTACGGTGTTCGGTCCGTAATCGGACCTCTTTACCTCTGATCTTCGGCTGCCTTGTTATGAACAAGTCGGTTCGTTTCCCCCTTTCTTTATGTCGGTTTGTCCGATCCCTTTCTCTGGTTTTATTTTGAAAGGTTTGAGTAACAAGTTCAATTCATCTGTGTTCTTTAATTTTATCTTCTAACCCATTCAAGGGTTAAGCTTTGATCTTTAGGGGGTGTTTGTTTCGTGCACGGGTATGAGTTTGGAATCAGGAATCATACCCGGGTGGTATGGGTTTGGAACTTGATTCCTCATACCTTGTTTTTGTTTCATTTTTAAGTGGTATGGGTTTGAACATCAATTAAGGTTAAAATGCGTAAATTAAAATATCGTAAATAATAATTTTCAATATTATAAAATCATGAAAATGATTATTTAATCAAATAAGTATATAAAAAATTGAATTTATAATATGCTATAATTTGTTTTTTCATATTTTTGTTCATTTTAGTTTGATACCCATGGGTATCAATCTAATACGAGTCATACCCTCCCCCCTCCTTGGCTATGAGAAACCTATACCTCATGGGTTTGAGGTATGGGTATGAAACCCCCAAATTTACCAAACAAACACTTGGTATGGGTTTGGCTCATTCCAAACCCATACCTCATACCTTTCTTGTGTGAACCAAACACCCCCTTAATGGGTTTTGGTTTACTTATTTGTAAGGTCCTCTCTAATTTGGGTTAAATTTCTTTACCTTCAAAATTCGTTTTCTTGCCTGGTTTGTGCATCTCTTTCAGTGCTCCAAGTTCCCATTATTAATGGATTTGGTTAGAAATTTGTGGCTTGTTGAATGTTGTAAAGAATAATATTAAGGATATTCCTTAATATTATTAGCATATGTATATATTGTGTGATATGTAATCTTTCTGTTATGGATAGAAAAGATTAGTTGCTAATGAATAGGAGTAGAATTAGGAATGAAGATAAGTAGGAGATCCTTATGTGTTGTATATATGCATTGGCTTGTATTACGTTTATTATCAATGAGAAACATCACCTTTCTTCATCTTATAAATTTTCACATGGTATCTCGAGCCTAAAAGATCCAAATTATTTTTTTCACAAAAATCAAACAAAATCATGAGTGGTGATAAATTGAAAGGAGGAGGGAGCGGTCCAAAGACAATTCCCATGTCGTCTCCATTGTATCTTCATCCATCCGATAGCCCTAGTTTGAACGTCACACAAATAATTTTTGACGGCACAAACTATGATATGTGGGCAGATGCAGTAAAAAATGGATTGGATGCAAAGAATAAACTAGGTTTTATTGAGAGGACGGTAAAGAAACCAACGAGCAGTGGAGATAGCGATGATCTTGAGTTGGTAGCATGGCGTCAATGCAACGCGATGTTACGAGCATGGCTTCGGAACGTAATAGACCCGAAATTACATCCGAGTATCATGTTTACTCAGTCAATAGAAGAAATCTGGGAGGAGTTACAAGGACGATATTCGGATGGGAACGCTCCGAGAGTCCATCAACTTAAGAGCGAGTTGAATGAATGCAAGCAAGGGAAGGAGACTATAGTCGAGTACTATACCAGGCTTAAAACTATTTGGGATGAATTAGCAAAATACAGTAAGATAAAAGATCGTATTTAAGGCGTGTTTCCATAGCAAAGGAGAAAGAAGAAGAAAAAGTGCACCAATTTCTAATGGGGCTAGATGCGAAATTATATGGCCAAATCAGAACCAATTTGCTCATGGAAGATCCGATTGCTCCATTAAATTGGGTTTATGCATTGGTACTCAGGGAAGAGCGCCATAACTCCCTCACCCAAGTGAAGGAAGAGCGCAATAATGCTGCGATGGCCATTAAAATTAATGGAAAAGATCGAGGAAAATATCCAAGAGACGATGAGGAAGAGTCCGATCGACCACCACCACCACGATGTACTCACTGTTTGAAATATTACCATACAGAAGAAAATTATTATGACAAACATGGGTATGAAGAGGTGAAAGCACGAGAGCGCGGCCGTGGTCGAAGAGGTCGAGGAGGCGGAAACTGTGGCCGAGGAAGGGGCCGTGGACACCATCGGGCGAACGCAATAACAGGGACTGGCAAAACAGAGGATCAAGGGAAGATGAATATCCCATTCACTGCAGAAGAAATAGACAGATTGAAGACACTGTTGAATACTAGTCCTGATGGAAACGATAAAATTCAAGGTATGCAATTAACTGTAAATCTTGAGTGGTTAATTGACAGTGGAGCATCACATCACGTGACGGAAAAGCGAGAATGCTTGGAAAACGTATGGGAGGAGGAATTTTCAACTGTCAGTCTACCTGACGGTAGACGTGTTGAAGCCACGACCCATTGAGAAGTTCGTCTAAGCAAAAATTTTGTCTTGAAAGACGTGTTATTTGTACCCTCCCTTACATGTAACCTTATTTCTGTCCAACAACTAATTCATGAGAACAATTGTTTAATAACCTTTTATCTGGATCATTGTGAAATGCAGGACCAGACTACGAAGATGATGATTGGACGAGGTGAGCATAGAAGAGGGGTATATTACTTTCAGCCGGAAAAAGATGAAATCGTAAGGCAAATGACGGTTGATAAGGAGAGCAGGCTGTGGCACAAAAGGGTAGGACATCCTTCAAAGAATGTTTTTTCTCGTTTTTCAAATTTGGTTGGACGAAATTTAGTTTGGAATTTGGATAATTTGTGTGATTCTTGTTGTCAGGCAAAACAATCCCGGACTCCTTTTAAATCCAATGATAGTAAGTGTGATGTTTTATTTGGCCTTATACACTGTGATCTTTTGGGACCGTACAAAGTACCTAGCTTGACCCGTGCACATTATTTTCTCACTATAGTCGATGACCATAATCGGGGAGTATGGGTGTATTTGATGAAAGATAAAAGTGAGGCAGGAGACTACATGAAAGTTTTTTGTCAAATGGTTAAGAATCAATTCGAAAAAAGTGTCAAAATAATACAAAGTGACAATGGGTCGGAGTTGTTGTCCGGACCGATGCAAGCTTATTACGAAGAAAATGGAATATTGTTTCGGACAAGTAATGTAGGGACATCCCAACAGAATGGTAGGGTTGAGCGAAAACATCGACACATAATTGAGAAAGCAAGGGCACTACGTTTATAAGGAAATTTGCCTTTACATTTTTGGGGAGAATGCATAATGGCTGCTGCTTATTTAATAAACCGAACACCCACACCTTTGCTTAATGGAAAAACCCATACGAGTTGTTATACCACAAGCAACCCAAACTCGATAATTTAAGAGTTTTAGGATGTTTGTGCTATGCTCATAATAAAGATCGAACCCGAGATAAATTTAGTGAAAGAGGTACACAATGTATTTTTATTAGGTATCCTCATAGCAAAAAAGGGTGGAAAGTTTATGATTTGCGAGAAAGACGGGTATTTGTTTCACGAGATGTCATATTTTATGAAAATATATATCCCTATTCTGTTTCCACGACTGAACCTTCATCACAACTTGAACTCAACACAAATACAAAAACCAATCAATTAAATACCAATTACAACAGCGAACTCGACCTAGATCACGTTGTAAGGGGGAGTGATGAATCGGAAATTAACGAGACAGGTGAGGAAGAGGGACAGGAAACAGAAACAGGTGCAGGAAATGATGACATTAACAGAGAAGAGAATGAGGGAGTACAGGGAGCTGCTATGTCAGGTGCGACAGGCACGCAAGCAGAGGAGAAGGTGATAGGTCGAGGAGCGCGAGAAAAATTTGAACCCGCATGGAAGAAGGACTATCAGTGTACATCCACAAGAGTAATTGTCCCGAATTCGAAAGCTCATCTCGGCCAACCAAAGTCTTCACGGTCAGGTACTCGTTATCCTCTAGATAATTATGTTATAACCAACTGTTTCTCAAACACTCACAAAGCTTTCCTAGCCACAATTGACAAAGGGCGAGAGCCAACTTATTATCATGAAGCAGCCAAGCATGGTAAGTGGAGAGAAGCCATGAGTAAAGAAATTAAAGCATTGGAGAAAAACAAGACTTGGAAGGTCGTGACATTACCAAAGGGAAAGAAACCCATAGGATGCAAATGAGTGTACAAAATCAAATACAAGGTGGACTGTACGGTGTAACGTTACAAAGCTCGATTAGTAGCGCAAGGATTCACACAAGTTGATTTCCATGAAACATATGCACCGGTGGCAAAAATGACGAGCGTGAGATGCATGTTGGCGGTTGCTGTGTCGAAGGGATTGAATATTGAACAACTTGATGTGAACAATGCGTTTCTACATGGAGATATCGAAGAAGAAGTATACATGAAAATCCACAAGGATTCGAAAAAGGTGAAGAGAATAAGGTATGCAAATTACTTAAATCCATTTACGGTTTAAAACAAGCCTCACGTAATTGTTTTGCAAAATTACCTCTTTCACTTAAGAATTACGGGTTTATTCAATCAATGGCGGATTATTCCTTGTTCACTTTGAATCGAGATGGGGTTTTCAATGGAGTGCTTATTTATGTGGATGATATGATTGTTGTGAGTAACAATAAAGAGGCATGTGATAAATTCAAAGGTTTCTTAGATAAAAGTTTTGGAATCAAAGATTTGGGAAGGTTGAAATATTTTCTGGGAATAGAGGTGGCTCATGGCAAAGATGGTTTGTTTTTGAACCAAAGGAAGTATGCATTAAATATTATAGAAGAGATGGGAATGACAGGAGCAAAGACCGTGTACACGCCAATTAGACAGAGGCATAATTTGTCCTTAGCCAAAGGATATGTTTTGAAGGACATTATGAAGTACCGACGACTAGTTGGTAGATTAGTATACTTGACCATCACACGACCAAACCTAGTCTACACAGTCCATATACTATCGCAATTCGTCAATGAGCCGAGGAAAGAACATTGGGAAGCTGCTTTAAGGGTTGTCAGGTATATAAAGCGAAATCCGAGCAAGGGTATAAAGATGAAGAAAGAGTCAAATTTACGAGTTAGAGGGTATTGTAACTCGGATTACGCAAATTTTCCATTGACAAGAAGGTCAATAAGTGGTTATTTTGTTTCGCTAGGACAATTACCCATATCACGGAGGGCAAAGAAGCAAGTCACAGTAGCTAAATCAATGGCAGAAGCGGCATATAGAGCCATGGCAGGTGCAACGAGCGAATTAATATGGGTGAGGTCATTTCTAGCTTCCTTAGGCGTGTTTCATACTAAGGAGATGGACTTATATTGTGACAATCAAGCTGCTATTTACATAGCAAGGAATCCGGTGTTCCATGATAGAACGAAACATATTGAGATCGATTGCCATTTCGTTAGACAATACATTGTTTCAAAGGTGATTAAAACGATGCATGTACGGAGCAAGGAACAGATAGAGGATCTCTTTACGAAGGCGCTAGTGTAATACTCCGTATTTATGAGTCTTCGGGTACTCTATCGAGTAGGCCTTACTCTGTCGAGTAAGGGTGAGTTGTGTTTTATAAAAGTTTCTGACCTGTTGGGTACTCGATCGAGTAACTAGGATACTCGATCGAGTAAGGGGGTACTCGATCGAGTACCTTGGGTACTCGATCGAGTAGCCGGTTTACGGGGAGTTTTTCTCGGGTTTTGTTAATTATGCGATTAAGATATATAACCTTCGTCGTCACTTTACTAAACACTTTTAAAAAACCTAATTTACTGTTAAAGAGAGAAAGCAAGTACGTTCTTAATCCTAATCGCATCGTTAGCAAATCCCGGAGTTTGGAAGGTCGGTTCTCATCGTTGGTTATACCGTTGAGATCCTTGCGTCGAGGGTAAGATCTATGTACCTTTTTTGTTGTCTTTCCTTTGATTTGGTTAAACCCTAATATAGGGATTTGGGGGTTTTTGAGTAGTATGTGATTTGGTAGCATTTGTATGTTGTATGATAGGAGGAGGTTTCGTACAGAAGCTTTTTGATACAAAGATAGAGACCGTCGATAGTGTGCTTTCCGGTAGGATTTCTACTCGGTATTAGTCCCATAATGGGATGTTTGTTGATGTGTTGAGATTGATTGTTTGATATAGTAATTGTATTGTGACGATTGTGATTGTGATTGTGATTGTGGTCTATGGTCCTCGAGGCGTGTCCTCGGCTGAGTGGGGTCACTTGCGGGAGTGGCTTCACGCCCTAGTTTTGCCTTCTGTGGAACCCGCCACAGAAGGGATGTGCACATTAATGGACAGGGTTATCGCTCATTATGAGGAGCGGGGATTTGGTGGGTGCAGCTGCGGTCCCCACTTGCGGGCTAGTCCAGGTGGACGGTCGATGATTGAGACGATTGGAATTGGTGTGGTTGCGTGTGTGACGATCAGTCATTATGTCATTTATCTTATTGTTGTTATATATATTGAATTGTGTGATTAGTACGGCCCGGTTGTTGTTTTGTAAACTGCGGTGATCCATTCGGGGATGGTGAGCGGATATTGAGCGGTATGAGATGATTCTTGGGATAGTGGGATTGCCACGATATGATGATAGAAGTCTTCCGTAGCTTAGTAGTTTCTTTACATTTCGATTAGAAACGATGTGATCAGTTTGAGGACATGTATTATACTTTTGGTTTGGTTTTGAGAATTGTAACCCTTCACTAAGTATTTCTATTTAAATGTTGTTTCTTTATTGTTTATTTGATTATCATTGCCTCGGGTAACCGAGATGGTAATACCTTCATACCTGAGTGGTCCTGGTAAGGCACTTGGAGTATGGGGGTGTTACAAATGGTATCAGAGCGACGATCCTGAAACCTGTAACCAATGAACCTAATGAACATAGGGAGTCAATTAAAATGAACCCGGGGTAAAAGTTGTAGGAGCTAATGCAAAGGCTTGGGAGACGTCCTAAAGCCGCAAACTTGCCCTACAATTTTGAACCGGTCACATGGGGGGTGTAAGTCAAGGTCGTATGTGTTGTTTGGTTAACTTGTGTGTGAATGTGATGAAGTGTGTGTAACTGTTGGGGAGTTAAAAAGCTGAGAATATGAAAAAAGGTTGATGATATATGTAGACTTGTTGTTGGAATGAAAATATGTTGGATGTTTACAATGTGGCGTTTAATAGCATGATATAATGATTTCGTGAATCGTATGAAAGGATGCGTAGCATTGTATGTTTAGTTATGTTATAACGTTGATTTTATAAAGTTTTAGCATGTTAGCATATGACATAGCATGCGGGTAGCGTTTCTGAGTTAGCATGACTCGATCGAGTGGGACTGACTTGATCGGGTGGGTTTTTGACGATTTTGAGTCCAGAATCGTGTTTTTGGGCACTCGATCGAGTAGGGGGTCACTCGATCGAGTAGCCTAGCTAGCTACTCGATCGAGTATGTTAGAGATCATAAGGTCTGTTTGGGGTCTGATGTTGGGGCACTCGATCGAGTATGTTGGGCTACTCGATCGAGTATGTTTGGGAACTCGATCGAGTAGGGTCTGGGCAGCTTTTTTTCGTGTTTTGAGGTTTAGTGCGTATGTTTATATCCACTCCTTTTCTGTTATAGTTTCAAGATGCCGCCCAAGAAGACTGATTTGTATGCGAGAGCTGAGCTTATGAATATAGATGACATCGTTAAGATGTTGGAGCATCAAGATGCTCTCACTGAGGCTTTAAAGACTGTGGGGAAGGATAAGGATAAGGATAAGGATAAGGAGAAAGAGGTTGATCATTCTAAAATCAGCCTCTATATAGCGAGGTTTAACCTGAAAGAGTATAAGGGAGTTGGGGAGCCTAACCTTCTTGATAGTTGGCTTAGAGAGATGGACAACATATTAGATTTGGTTCACTGTCCTGATGAGATGTGGGTGGAACAGGCTGCGTTCTATCTGAGGGAGGCAGCTGGCAAGTGGTGGGATACAGTGAAAGTGAGTGCTAAGGAGATATATACAAACCAAGGTTTACCTGCTATACCTTGGGAGGAGTTTCGTAGGGCTGTGAGAAAGGAGTTTGTACCGGAGCATGTGAGGAGTAAGTTGAGAGAAGAGTTTGACAGGTTTTAAGATAACCGGCGAGATGTCGTGGCCGAGTACTACGAGCGGTTCAATGACAAGTCTAGGTATCTTTGAGGATATGGGTTTGAGTGAGGAGAATCTGGCGTTGAGGTTTGAGAGGGGTTGACCCCTAAGATTATGGATAAGTTACCCGTGGGAGTCCTTACTGATGTTAAGGAAGCTTATGAGAGGGTTGGGAGAGCTGAGAGGTTGGTGGAGATGGCTCAGGAGAGGTCAGGTGGTGAGAAAAGGAAGTCTGAGAGCGAGGGTGGTGGCCAATCTAATCACAAGAAAGGCAACCACAATCGATCTAAGGGGTTTTCTTAGGTCGGGGTTCTCTTTGGGGCTTCCTTTGGGCGTGGCCGTGGAAGTGTTAGTGGTAGTTGGGGAGTGAACTGCTATAGCTGTGGTGGTGTAGGCCACAAGAGACATGAGTGCACAAGTACAGGGAACTTTCCGGAGACTGCGCGAGCTACGCGAGCAATAGACCCGGCTGGATCGTGGGCAAACCGGGAAGTCGAGTTACAGTGGAGGCAACCGCAACGGCGGTAATTCTTATCCGAAACCACCAACGAACAACAACAACAATCAAGGGTCGGGTGCTAAGCGACCACTTCAACCAAGATCTTGTCCGGGAGGTGGACGGAAGACCGATGGAAAGCTATTCATGATGGAGAAGAAAGCGGTGAGGAGGATGCACACGTTATCACCGATACATTCCTTGTTAATGGTATTCATACCTTTGTTTTGTTTGATTCGGGGGCTTCTCAGTCGTTTGTATCTTCAAGTCATGTTAAACGATTGGGTTTGAGGGTATATGAGTCTGTTAGTGAGCAAGTTTTTATACCTTCGGGTGAGTCTGTATCATGTGGGAGGTTGTTTAGAGATGTATCTATGATAGTTGGGCAAGTTGATCTACCTGTAGACTTGCTAGAGTTTCCTTTTGACGGTTTTGAGATGATAGTCGGGATGGATTGGTTAGGAAAGTATAAAGCTAAGATAGACTGTCATCAAAAGAAAGTGTCTTTAAGAGGTCCTAAGGGCGTTAGTGTGTCTTATCGTGGGTTTCTAGTCAAACCCAAAGTTAAGTTGATTGCAGCTGTCACCTTGAAGTCTTATCTGAGGAAGGGATGTCCTTTGATCTTGTGCCATGTGAGAGATGACCGGATAGAGAGTCCGACAGTTGATCAGATACCAGTGGTGGGAGAGTTTACAGATGTTTTTCCAGAGGAGATTCCGGGGTTGCCACCGAAGAGGGAGATAGATTTCACCGTTGAGTTGAAACCGGGGACGGAGCCAATCTCTAAGGCACCGTACCGGATGGGTCCTAAGGAGATGGAGGAGCTCAGGAAACAGTTAGATGATCTGATAGAGAAGGGATACATTAGACCTAGTGTATCACCGTGGGGAGAACCAGTTCTTTTTGTGAAGAAGAAAGATGGGAGTCTGAGGTTGTGCATAGATTATAGAGAGCTGAACCGAGTGACGGTGAAGAACAAGTATCCGTTACCAAGGATAGATGACCTGTTTGATCAGTTGAGTGGTGCATCAGTCTTTTCTAAGATTGATTTGAGGTCGGGGTACCATCAGGTGAAGATTAGAGAGGTGGACATACCAAAGACAACTTTCACGTCGAGGTATGGCCATTATGAGTATGTGGTGATGCCGTTTGGGTTGTCTAATGCACCGGCAGTGTTTATGGATTTGATGAATAGGATCTTTAGATAGTTTTTGGATAAGTTTGTAGTGGTGTTTATCGACGATATCTTAGTCTACTCCAAGACTAAGGAGGAGCATGAGGAGCATCTGAGAATCGTGTTGCAAACTTTGAGGGAGCATGAGTTGTATGCTAAGCTATCCAAGTGTGAGTTCTGGTTAGAGAAAGTTGCTTTTAAGGGCATGTGATCTCTAAAGATGGGGTAGCTGTGGATCCGGCAAAGATAGAAGCAGTGACAAAGTGGGAAGCACCAAAGAATGTTGCGGAGATCAGGAGTTTTCTGGGTTTAGCTGGGTACTACAGACGGTTCGTGAAAGATTTCTCCAAGATAACTAGACCTATGACCGCGTTGATGAGGAAAGAGAACAGGTTTCGTTGGGATGAGAGTTGTGAGAAGGCGTTCCAAACATTAAAGGAGCGTTTGACCACAACTCCTGTCTTGGCATTGCCTGAAGGGAGCGAGAACTTTGAGGTTTATACAGATGCCTCAAAGAATGGGTTGGGATGTGTGTTGATGTAGAATGGTAAAGTGATTGCCTATGCTTCTAGGCAATTGAAGCCTTATGAGGAGAACTACCCTACTCATGATCTGGAGTTGGGTGCGGTGGTGTTTGCTCTCAAGATTTGGAGACATTACCTTTATGGGGCGACCTTTAAGGTATTTTTCGATCACAAGAGTCTCAAGTACATCTTCACTCAAAAGGAGTTGAACATGAGACAGAGGAGGTGGATGGAGTTGATTGGCGATTATGACATGGAAATTATCTACCATGAAGGGAAGGCCAATGTAGTTGCTGATGCTTTGAGTAGGAAGAGTGTACATTCTCTGTGTACAGCTCTATCTTTGATGAGGCTGAGAGATGAGTTAGCGAGGTTTGGGATACATATGATGCAGAAAGGAGATGCCATGGGTGATATGACAGTACAACTTGAGTTTTATGATGACATTCGAGGTAAACAGGCGTTGGATCCTAAGATAGTGGAGTGGAGAGCTGGAGTGGAGAAAGGGACAGTGTCCCGATTTTCTATTCATACAGATGGAAGTTTGAGGTTTGATGGTAGGTGGTGTGTCCCTATTGATGAGGAATTGAAAAAGACAATCATGACAGAGGCACATAGTACACCATATTCAGTTCATCCAGGTGGAGACAAATTGTACAAGGATTTAAAGAACACGTTTTGGTGGCCTGGGATGAAGAAAGAGACAGCTGAGTTTGTGTCCCGTTGTTTGATATGCCAAAGAGTTAAAGGGGAACAGCGACGACCACAAGGTAAGATTCAGTCTTTAGAGGTACCTGAGTGGAAGTGGGAATCCATTTCCATGGATTTTATTGTGGGTTTGCCAAAGAGTCAACAAGGTAACAACATGATTTGGGTAATAGTGGATCGACTGACCAAGTCAGCTCACTTTGTTCCAATGAAAGATACGTGGACTAAAGCACAATTGGCTATGGCCTATCGAAAGAACGTGCTTAAGTTACATGAAGTCCCTAAGGACATAGTGTCTGACAGAGATGTGAGATTTATATCGAGGTTTTGGAAAGAGTTCCAGGAATCGTTGGGAACAACTTTGAAGATGAGTACAGCATTTCATCCTGCGACAGACGGACATACTGAGAGAACAATCAAGACTCTTGAGGATATGTTACGAGCTTGTGTGATGGATTTTGGTGGTAGCTGGGAACAGAGGTTGGACTTGATAGAATTTTCTTACAATAACAGCTATCACACTAGTATTGGGATGGCACTGTTTGAGGCTTTGTATGGGAGGAGATGTAGGAGCCCGATTTGTTGGGACGATAGTGCTGAGGCAGTGATTTTAGGACCATAGATGGTGCATGAAATGGTGGAACAGATTAAGATGATCAGGGAACGGATGAGGGCAGCTCAGGATAGGCAAAAGAGTTATGCAGATCTACATCGCCGGGACATAGAGTTTCAAGTTGGGGACAAGGTTCTTTTGAAAGTGTCTCCTATGCGTGGGGTTATGAGATTTGGGAAGAAAGGCAAGCTAAGTCAGAAGTTTATAGGGCCTTATGAGATCTTAGAGCGAGTTGGGGAAGTTGCATATCGTCTGGCTTTACCAGCTGCGTTAGAGAGAGTGCATAATGTGTTTCATGTATCGCAACTGCGGAAGTATGTGAGTGATCCGTCACATGTGTTAGAGGCAGAGAACTTAGAGCTAGATGAGTCCTTATCATATCTTGAGGTGCCTAAGCAGATTCTTGACCGAAAGGTTAGGAAGACTAGGAGTGGTGAGACAGTTTTGCTTAAGATCCTTTGGTCTAACCATGAGACTGAGGAAGCTACATGGGATCCAGAGGAAGCTATCAAAGAGCGATACCCTTTTATGTTTGATCAGGTATGTGTGGTTACGAGGACGTAACCTTGTTTCTTTTAGGGGGTAGGAGATGATCGCATAGAGTTTTTAAGAGTTTTATACCCTTTTTGTATGTTGTGTCGGTATGTGTGTCGGGGTGAGTTGGGTTAGTAACATGTTTTATGTTGGGTTTTGTTTTGGTTGTTGAGTCGGAAGTGTTGTGGGAGTACCTTTGTTTAGTAGTGGTTTGAACTTCGGGGACGAAGTTCTTTTTAAGGAGGGAAGACTGTAATACTCCGTATTTATGAGTTTTCGGGTACTCTATCGAGTAGGCCTTACTCTGTCGAGTAAGGGTGAGTTGTGTTTTATAAAAGTTTCTGACCTGTTGGGTACTCGATCGAGTAAGGGGGTACTCGATCGAGTAGCCGGTTTACGGGGAGTTTTTCTTGGGTTTTGTTAATTATGCGATTAAGATATATAACCTTCGTCGTCACTTTACTAAACACTTTTGCAAAACCTAATTTACTGTTAAAGAGAGAAAGCAAGTACGTTCTTAATCCTAATCGCATCGTTAGCAAATCCCGGAGTTTGGAAGGTCGGTTCTCATCGTTGGTTATACCGTTGAGATCCTTGCGTCGAGGGTAAGATCTATGTACCCTTTTTGTTGTCTTTCCTTTGATTTGGTTAAACCCTAATATAGGGATTTGGGGGTTTTTGAGTAGTATGTGATTTGGTAGCATTTGTATGTTGTATGATAGGAGGAGGTTTCGTGCGGGAAGCTTTTTGATCTGTGATAGAGAGACCGTCGATAGTGTGCTTTCCAGGTAGGATTTCCTACTCAGTATTAGTCCCATAATGGGATGTTTGTTGATGTGTTGAGATTGATTGTTTGATATAGTAATTGTATTGTGACGATTGTGATTGTGATTGTGATTGTGATTGTGGTCTATGGTCCTCGAGGCGTGTCCTCGGCTGAGTGGGGTCACTTGCGGGAGTGGCTTCACGCCCTAGTTTCGCCTTCTGTGGAACCCGCCACAGAAGGGATGTGCACATTAATGGACAGGGTTATCGCTCATTATGAGGAGCGGGGATTTGGTGGGTACGGCTGCGGTCCCCCATGGCGGCGTATCCAGGGACGATCGATGATTGAGACGATTGGAATTGGTGTGGTTGTGTGTGTGATCAATCAAGCTGTATGTTTATCTTATTGTTGTTATATATATTGAATTGTGTGATTAGTACTGACCCCGGTTGTTGTTTTGTAAACTGCGGTGATCCATTCGGGGATGGTGAGCGGATATTGAGCGGTATGAGATGAGTACTGTGATAGCTGGGATTGCCACGATATGATGATAGAAGTCTTCCGCTGTAGCTTAGTAGTTTCTTTACATTTCAGTTAGAACAGTAAACAGTTAGTTTGAGGACATGTATTATACTTTTGGTTTTGGTTTCGAGAATTGTAACCCTTCACTAAGTATTTCTATTTAAATGTTGTTTCTTTATTGTTTATTTGATTATCATTGCCTCGGGTAACCGAGATGGTAATACCTTCATACCTGAGTGGTCCTGGTAAGGCACTTGAAGTATGGGGGTGTTACAGCTAGGAGGAGAGCTATTCGACCATTTGCAATTCAAGTTGGGTCACGGAGTGCCTAGAGCTCCAACTTGAGGAGGAGTATAAAGAATAATATTAAGGATATTCCTTAATATTATTAGCATGTGTATATATTGTGTGATATGTAATCTTTCTGTTATGGATAGAAAAGATTAGTTGCTAACGAATAAGAGTAGAATTAGGAATGAAGATAAGTAGGAGATCCTTATGTGTTGTATATATGCATTGGCTTGTATTACGTTTATTATCAATGAGAAACATCACCTTTCTTCATCTTATATATTTTCACAAATGTCATCTATATATGTCTGTTTTCGCTTTATCCAGTTTGTCTGTTTGGTAATTGAGACCTTATTCAAGTGATTGTTAGTCATGAAGGGGACCTGTGTTATCAGTGTGTGCTGTGATTAGTTGCTATTCATTTGGGTAAGTTATGACTCTGACTTTCTGTTGGCTTGACTTAAGGATGTCAATTTCATCCGCACCCGATTGAAATCCGATCCACCCGATTCTAAAAGATGGATGAAAATACGATTTAAATAGATGATGGATGGATGACGGATGAAACGGATGACGGATGACGGATGGGTTGGATGAAGAAATTTCACCCGCCATCCATCCATCACCCGATTTTATTACTTTTTATTTAATGTTTTTTTTACATATATCACATTATTAAGATATAAATATTCAAATTTTCATATTTTTATACTCTTATTATAGATATTTTGTGAACCTCCCACTATAAAGTTAAATTAAAATAATAATCTAACTTTATTTTTGTAGCGAATAAAAAATTATCATTTTTTTAACTTGAAACATATAAATACACAACACCCGTTTATCACCCGATCCACTCGTTTCATCCATGGATGATGGATGATATGTTTCACGGATGACGAACGGGTTGGATGAGATTTTAAAAGGACGGATGGATGACGGATGAGGATTTACCCGACCCGAACCCGATCCATTGACATCCCTAGCTTGACTGCAGACAATCTTCTTTTTGTAAGCAGTGAATCTTCCTTGTTTTTCTTCGTACCATTTTTATAAAAAGAATAAAAAGAGCAGCCCAGTGTACGATGACGTCCCCGCTAGGCGAGGGTCCGGGAAAGGGTCCCACCACAAGGGTGTAATTGGGGCAAGCCTTCCCTTGCCATTTTGGCAAGAGGCCGCTCCAAGGACTTGAACCCGTGACCTCACGGTCACAAAGCAACACCTTAACTGGTGCGTCAAGGCTCCCCTTCATTTTCATAAAAAAATAATAGGAAAAATATATGTTAACTATTTTGAGTAACTTTTATATGGCTAGTTTATTTCTCAATTCTAGAAATAATGTAGTACATAGATAAATTTCTTTTCCATTCTTCAACAACAATTAAGTAGTACAGTGGTTAGTTGTAAGATAAATAAGCATTCCAACCCAGGTTCGATTCCTGACAACCTTATTTTGCTGAAAATTGAATAACACCATTGTGTAAAAATTTAACAAAATTAAACTTGGAGCAAGAATCGAACCCAAGACCATTTGACAATATATACCATTAATCTTACAACTGAGTCAAGCGGATTATTACACTTAAAATACGCGCTAAATTAATTATTAACTATTACAGATATTTCTTGAAATTGGGGCCCCTTCAAGTCGGGGGCCATGTGCGGCCGCACCGCTTGCACGACCCTGTGTGAGGCACCTTACTTTTCATTAGGCTTCTCTATGGTCGAGTATTTGACGGAGGTGGTTTGGGTTGGTGTTGTGTGAATGGATGGTTGTAGTAGTTTTTCTCTTTCTTGTTGCCCGATTCTCTTTCTCCGATAAGTTTTTCTTCCCTTTTCGCTCGCCTTCTTTCCTTGTTTGCATTTCGTTTACAATGGACTATCAATCTTTTATTTGTAACCTTAGTGAGTTGTTTATTTTCGAGGATGACGTTGTGGATGATGAGGATTTGATTACCTGGATTATGAGTTTAGGCTCAGCTTATAAGCAACTACATCTACTCAAAGAGGCTCAAGATGACTTTGAACATGTTTTGCATCTGGATCCGAATAATTCAGAAGCTAGTCGGGAGCTTCATGTCGTGGTTGACAAACTCGCGATCAACCCTAATGGTAAGCGTGTTGCTTCTTCGTTTGACTCGTTGGGATTTGTCAGTAAAGGTAAGAAGCCACTTCTTAATAATGATGTGGCTGACACTTCGGTCGCAGCTTATTTTAGTTCTTCTTCTAGTATGGAATCAATGAACATTGAAGCAAGTTCTGATTAAATTTCTATGGTTTTTGACACCACCTGTGAGGCTAACCCTCCTCAGGTAGCCGATATTAATGACTCTACCTCTCATTCCTTTAGTGAAAAACCGGCAAAATACTTTTTCACCAGTAAAAAGCAAGCTAAAAATAGTTTAAAAATCTCACCCCGATATGAGAAATTGTTAGTTGGGAAGAATCTATCCTTTTTCCATGCAGGTTCATTATCTTTCATGAGGGTTCGACCCCTCATCCTAAAAATTCTATCCAGCCAGGAACTCCACATGAAGACATTTCTCGGGTAGCAGAAGTTCCCCTTTCTTCTTCTTCTTTACCTGAGGAGCAAGTTGAGCAACCAACATTAAATATCGAGAGTGATAAGGTGGTTCAGGAGGAAGTTGTTTTCCAAATTGCTAAAAAGAAGCGGGTATCATCCAACTCCGCTCAGGTAAATAAGATGTCTGTGGTCCAGTTTCAGTTTACTTCGGTTAAGGGAAGCAAGATCAAGCATTGTAGAGGTAAGGAGAGACACAAAGAAAATTTTATCGAAAGACAAGTGACCCAAGTTAGTGTTCATCGGAAGAGAAGATCTTTCACTTCTGTCGCAGGTACACAACGAAAGTTCCAGTGGCTACGAGGTCTAAAAGAAAGGAGGCAGACTAATTCTACTTTGACAACTTATACCATCCTCCCTACAAGAAATGTCGTCTTAGTGTTTATGCTTCATTCTCATGTACTTTTAGTTCGATTAGTTGGCTTTCTAATAGTCTAAAGGACTTGGTACTCCGGAGTTTGTACTGTAACTGACTCTATTTAATCTCAGTTCATTGTTGTCAAAAAAAAAAAAAAAAAAAAAAAACTATGTTATATTCAATTTACGTAAAATCCGACTAGCTTCGAAAAGGAAAGAGGGGAAAAATGATTGATTAGGAGTAGCATTATTGACTATCTATTTCTTAAGATGGATATATCTGTCTTATATCCATCTTAAGAATAAAACGGGTCAAATAACACCTCACTTGTATAGATGAGTCTATGAGAGTCGTGGGACAAACCTTTTGGCAATTTCAATGCATCCTGTTTTCGTCTTTTGTATAATACTTGATTCGTCTTCATTCTTAAGTTTAAAACGTCGGATATCTCCGTCTTCAATGAAAATTTGTGGTATTAATAAGGCTATTGTTGTCAACTAGTTTTAAACCCATACAAAAGTTTCATAAGATTGAATATTCAACAATTTTATTAAATGCATAAATATTGAAAATAAAATTTCGCATAATTACAATTTGAATATGACACGGCTGTCGCAACCCTATCAAAAATAAACCAACCGGTTCTAACTAATGTAGCAGAGGTAAGTCGGGTATCGTACTCCACCGGGAGGCGGACACTATCTACTTGTTATTCAGTCTGTCTACGGTCACAAAGTGGGGGGTTTTGATTTGTTTGTTTTGACTAAACTAAAGAACTGAATTAAAGGCAATAAAAGAAACAACAAATAAAAAATAGGCAAGGATGAAATAAAGATGTGATCAAATAAAGAGAGAAATGCCTGGATGTCGGTTCACCACGATATTACGCAAGTCAACTAAAGGTAAGATCAGTCGGTCTGATGTGAGAAGGTTAGTGGAAAGGTCCTTCCGGTCCGCTATCCGCCCTAGATTCTTCCTAAATAGCTTCCGCTCTGATTAGGGTAGTCTATTGTTCATAACAGGTCTGTTCATTCCAATCTTCCGATCTAGATCTGAATTTAACCAAGTTAATTAATAAAGTCGCGTGCACTTAACCAACTAATCACTGTTATATTGTTATAAAACAATTCTCACAACGAAAACCTCCTAAACTAATTAAAGCATCATTGTTTTACTATCATAGCTCCCATAATCCCAGCACTAAGGAAATTAGCTACTCATAACGATAAATAAAACAATAACGATAAATAAAGCAATAGCAAACATGGTATTAAGATGATAAAAGGAAAATTGCATAAACTTAGTAACAAATCTAATACCTAACAACAATTAAGGGCAAGAGAATTAAGGATTGCAAGAGAGAATTAAATTGAATAAGGAAGAGTAAATAAATTACACAATTTGAGATCCGGAAAGTGAAAGCAAAGCAGTGTTGACGAGAGTCTCCAAATTAATGACAAAAAAACTGAATGATTAAGAAAGCTCAAAACTCCATGATTAAACCTAATTAAGTCTCACCTATTTATAGGAGAGATATTTTATTAACCTAATTACGATAATTAAGATAATAAATTAATAAGTTCACGCAAGAAATCCCGCGTCAGATAACAAAGTGTTCGATCGAGCACCTTCAAACTTCTCGATCGAACAACTCCTAGCAAAAACCTCTCGATCGAGTACAAAGGCTACTCGATCGAGGAACACCAAAAAGGCACTTCTCGATCGAACACAACAGGGGTTCGATCGAGGACTTCTCACCACCACAAAGGTCTCGATCGAGCATATAGGCCAGCAAAACCTCTCGATCGAGTCAGCTGCCACTAAACCAGCTCATAGAGGACGTTGATATGCTTCCAAAGCAACTTCACGCATCCCAAGACAGTAGGTATTCTCGCTCAAATTCTTCCATCTCCTAAATGCGAGCTAAAGGGACAGTAAAAGGCTCAATTCTGCTTCTTTCAGGTCTATTCCTGCAATTAAAGCCAAACGAACCAAACTTGACTATTCGGGGCATTTCGTAGCCTGAAACTAGGGGAATTGCAATAGAAATGCGTGCAAATAAGGCTTAGAAATACTATATAAAATGCATGCATCAAATCTCCCCAAACCAAACCATTGCTTGCCCCCAAGCAAATTATATGCAACTAACTAATGCAACGGAATAAAACTCAGAGCTAGATACAAATCGTCTACTCAAACCAATTTAATGCAAGGAAACTAACACTTATCGCAATCAATGTCAAATGCAAACGAGTTATAAGATGTTTATAATAAAGCTGAACCGTCGACCTTGCAATACCTTCAGAAATGGACTCTCACGGGTCACTCTTCTCTCATTAAGCAAAGGGTAAGCAAGTAAATGTAAGAGAAGAAGAAAAGTATAGGAAGTCGCTCACCTAGACTACGACCGACATAAACATGCATGCAATATAGTATGATAGACAATTCTAACTACCGTACACATACATTCCATCCAAACAAGGTCCCGTCACAGCCGAGTGCTTACAAAAGTTTGGAAAAGTGAGGCAATGGGTAAGAAGGGGCAAAATATTTTGGGAATGTGAGGGTAATAGCCAAGCTAGCATCATAACACAACCAAATAAAACAAATCCGCTTCTAACCCATCTCCAAAACTGAACACAATGCCCTTAATTCGGCATAAAAACTCACTAAATCAAATATCAACAACTCCTCATGAGATATAATGATACATAGGAGCAAAATCGATTTCATCTAAATTTTTTCAAATTTTTTCTTTTCTTTTTTTCAGTTTTCTCTCTCTTTTTTTTTTTTCTTTTTCTCTCTATTTTTTTTCACTTCATTTTTTCAACATTCTCCTTCTCCAACTACCAACTCCCAAAATTACAATGCAAACCAAATTTGGCACGGTAAACAATATACCCGCAAAAACAAACTAAACTAGCTTGACAAGGCAGACTAAGTTTGGGATGTAGCTAAGGGGTTAAAAGACAAATTTGGCTAAATGTGGAGCTAATGGGTAAAATGGAAGAAAAGGGAATGTAAGCATCTCCCTGCATGTGACACCAACCACTAACCCGAATGTATGCAGGCAATAAGCAATTTAATTTCATACTTATGCAAATTAATGTTACATGTTATGCAAGGAGTAACTACTCACAATCCTACATGAACTGGTCATGGATGTCACCAGTTTAAATGGCTCTAAATCCTTAGAATATATGAGTAGGTTGCCAAAATTTCAGGTCAAGTCTATTCGTTCAGCTAAATTTCAACACAAACTCGTAGATTATGCAATAAGACAATGCTAAAAAGATGTATAGTTTAATGCAAGGCTTAAGCATAAAGACTAAATGTAGTGCAATTTCATCATTGAAATACATCGTTCCGACTCAACCTAAATCCAAAAATAAACGTGAAATTTTTGATTTTTGAAATTTTTTCAATTTTGGAATTTTTTTTTGATTTTATAAAAATAAATAAAAATGCGTACAAAAATTAAACGTGATAACAGAAATGCAATAAAAATAGTATGCAAACACAGATATGGATGCATATACCCTCCCCAAACCAAACTGTAAAATGCCCTCATTCAACTCAACAGCTGACAACAGCAACAAAAGGGGAATGGGAAAATGCAAACTAAAGAAGAGCGTAGCCTCGGAAAACTTACAGGATAACGCTAAGTAGGGACCTTCCCAAACCAGCCAGCAACAAGGGAGGTCGCAAATAGCCACATAACAACGTCACTGGACGCGAATCAAAACAAGCGAACTCGATCGAGTGAACAAAGTACTCGATCGAGTAGAATGGGACTGTAGAAATCCTCGATCGAGAGGCCAGAGCACTCGATCGAGAGGTCATCTATTCAGTGTAACACCCACATACTCCAAGTGCCTTACCAGGACCACTTAAAGCATCAAAATGCTACCATCTCGGTTACCCGAGGCAATGTATATCAAATAGACCATAAAAGAACGTACTTTAATAAATAAGTTTAAGTGATTACATAACAAAACCAACTGTAAAGTAAAGTACAACTGTTCTACAACCAAACTACAACTGAAGTAACAAAAGTATAAAGACAACACAGCGGAAGACTACTATCAGACTCGTGGCAACTCCATCCCCAGCTAATCCCGCGTGCATCCATAGTATACCTGCTAGACAACTACTCACCATCCCCGAATGGATCACCACAGTTTTTAAAACATTTAAACGGGGTCAGTACTGATTATACAAAACAAACAGTTGCAATAAAACAATACCACAACCAATTCAATCAACCCAAAATCCATCACATCACCACACACCTGACTACACACTAAAGTGTGTAGCCCTGCCAGATTACCCATCGCAACAGGTAATCCTCGCCACCACTGGGGGACTGCAGTCTTTCCCACCTAAGCCCCGCACATCTCATCCGAGCGATAAACCCATGTTCATTAATGTGCACATCCCTTCTCTGGCGGGTTCCACAGAAGGCGAATCAAGGGCGTGAAGCCACTCCCGCAAGTGACTCCACTCAGCCAGGGACGCACCCTGAAGATCACAGACAGTTATACGATAATCACATTACACTACCAACAATTACCAATTCAGAATCCAATGCCAATACGGTATACAACAACAATAGTTAATCACCAACACAACCATGTAATCAATACTGAGTAGGGAAACCCTACCTGGAAAGGCAATCACCAAGATCATCATAATCAACTAATCATAATCGTTCTTCAACGAAATCACCTCCTATAAACACACAATCATACAATCACAATTTAACATCAACAATACTCCCAAAACCCCCAATTTACCCAATTAGGGTTTCAACTAAAATCAATGAAACGATATAAAAATTATACAAGAATCTTACCCTTGACACGACGATCACAACGGTATAAAGAACAAGATAATCCGACAATCCTAGCCTTAGGATTTGTTAACAATGCGAAGACCATGAATTACGTAACTCCTCTTTTTCTTTGAAAGGTTTTAGAAAGGTTAAAAGTGATTAATAATAGTGACGGAAGCCCTTATATATTAATCTTGCGTTATTATCAAAACCCGTCTAAAACACCCGTAAGACACACTTACTCGATCGAGTGTCACACGTACTCGATTGAGTACCCATCAGGTCAGCTACTGTTTTGCATAAAAACATACTTACTCGATAGAGTAAGCCCCACTCGATAGAGTACCCATAGAAATAGAAAACTGTAGTATTACAGTCTTCCCTCCTTAAAAAGAACTTCGTCCCCGAAGTTCAACCCATACTCAAAACAAACATACTAACTCGACCAAAACACAGCAACGCAACTAAGAACTCAAAACGAAACCCCAACCTATACAACATGAACTCTTAACACCAACTCCACCAACTATGCCTACCTCCACAACATGACTCACGATATCGTATCCACCACATTATAGTCTGTCGACACTAACTTCATACATTTCCAAATACCATCCACCAACTCGCTAGCTTCGTCTCACTACATATTATCCACTAGAAAATCCAATATCAAGACACTCATAAACCTCAAACAGAATGTTACATTCTACCACCTTTAAAAGGAACTTCGTCCTTGAAGTTTACTCCCACTCATAGCATCATCATCCAACTGTCAACACTATCGAACTCATAAACATCATCACCCAACTGTCAACACTATCGAAGTATTCTCATACTCCTAGACATCACACTACTACAAGCACGACCATGACCTTTTAACAATATCACCCACAATACAAATCCATCCTTTATGATACACCAATACTCTACTCCCAATTATACTACAATATGTACAACCATCAAACTCTCTTTGTCGCATCCTACTCCTTTTAAGATAAAGGTTACGTCCTCGTAACCCATTAATGCTAAATCCTTAGTTGTATCTTCTCATCACCACCACACGTCAATGATAACCGCCTATAAACTCAACCCTTACAACCATTTCTATATCCAAGACTCTCTTACTGTAACAGTTCCCATACCTCAATTCATTCAGCACACCACTTAACCTATACACAAAATCCTTAGCATAACCAATACTCCAATTCTTCCACATTATTGTAGAACGACATACTTCTCTATACAAAGCACCTATCTCCAAAAGCATAACTCACGATCCACACTTATTACCCGCACTCACACTAGATCCTCAAGTTCCTTTCTTTCATTACCGCAAAACTCATTCTTAACTTAACATGATACTAATTTCCAACACCCTATACTCACTGTCCCAATAAAAGATTATGAATTACCTGCAGCATCTAGAGCAGTACAACACATATTCTACAAATCACTTACCATGACTATGTCAACCAATGCCCCCTCTAAAAGAATATTACAAGTACTCCAACAACCTCTCACTACTATGTCCCACCAATAGGATATCACTATACTATGGCAACAATGGAAACATATACAACTCTCTTCCACATTATACTCTACTCTCACTCCCAAGCTGAAACTGGTAAGAAACATCAATAAACAAAATAACTGTCTATCTGTCCGAACCGAAACTCGCAGAAAATAGCAGTAAACAAAACAACAATCTATGTACTTTCGAAAACTCGTATCGTAATCATCCCTCCTACTCCACCACAACCGATGACGGCATCGCAACACCGCCACCGCCACCAACAGCCGCACCCCAGCGCGAAAATACCCGCATCACAACACGAAGTACCATGCTCGAATCACCACCCGAGGCACAACAACCACATCGATAGACATCACAACTTACACAATTTCTATAAACACTGACTCTGTATAACTTCCTGAACAAGAAAACTTACTCAAAACTGCTTTACTAGATCACCACGCAACATATTATACGGAAGAAACAGATAAGAACCTCGCGAATATCATCCATACCTTTTCACGGAATAAACATATATCATCAATACACATACAAGTATAACTAGCCATGGCAGATCACCCAAACTATCACTTTTTGAATATGATTCCATTAGGTTACCGTGCCCAACATGCATTACAAAATATTCAAATAACAACTTTATAACTATCACACCATACCACTTATCGTTAGGTCAGAACCTCACACAAACGTTTATACACATGATAGACCCGTAATCACATCCAACTAATCAATCCTGATCACGTAAGTTACCACTCGATAAAAGTTACCTCTCGCTCGAGCTTAACTCGTATGCCCCTCATGACACATTCTCCCATTCGAATAACCATCACCTCCTGCCAAACATAACCATACCGTTAATACTCAACTACTAGCAACCGTCTTCTATAACCACATCTTGTACTCCCTCACAACCATACATATCAATCCGGTCTCCAAAAAATCAACTTCTTTAGAATGACTATCTTTCCTGCTTATCATCACCCTTAACCACAAGTGACAACACCTCAACACTACCACCGTTCGTATATCAAATCTCTTACACTCATCCCTAAATATCACGGTTTCCTTCCCATCTTCGGTTAGCATCCCAAATGACGAACATCAAACCCATAAACAAAATTTACCCGAACATTCATCCTAATTCTGTCTTTAATTGTATCGTCATCTAACTCTCCACCAAAATCTCATATCTTGCAAATACTCTACCTACTTCTTACTCACTTAATTCCTCGAAACTCATGACTAATTATGTTGTCCTGAAACTCCTATATAACCATTAACTCACATCCTCATGATAGTATCATACATCTTGACGATTCCTTACTTCTATATCACATAACTCCGGTCAATATTTTTCGCAGCTTACTTTTATCCTTCTTTTCTCTTTACATCAACAATACCAATTAATAGTTCATATCCTTACTCCTTGTACCTAACTCTCTAGTATTCCAATTTCCTTTTCGTTGCTCCAAAACTTAAATTCCATTATTTCATATCAGTACCATCTCAATCTTTCTTACCATGGATCTTCTCTCATCATGCTATCACTCACACTTGTCACCAATCCGTCCACACAAGTAAAGTTTACTCTCCAACATTTTTTTCTAGAAACCAAAATTTATTTCATACCGTTAATTGCCCAAGGGAATCACACACTGGTTTCACCTTTTAATAGACCAAATACCCCAAACTCACTCACTATCTACAAATCCACGTCGCGACATGTCTCCACCTAAGTTCATTATATACCACTCTTATCCATCCTCCTACAACGACCGTTCATTACACATATTCTTAACCAGCACAATCTAACCATCTCCCCCCATAATCCTCACACATCCCAATTTACCATGATTTGCATCCCTCATTTCAATCAACTATTCTCACGTTCCATAAACTTACATCACTCCTTGCTCATATACACTTACCTTTACATTACTCAAATTCGCAATTATATCACTCACGACGTCTCACAAAACTTGCACCATGCCTCAATAAGCCTTACCAATCTTTCCTCTTCCTTTTCCACTATTTATCACAACCACATAACTCATGTCCTCCCCACCGAACTCATACCCACTACAAGGTGCCACTCTTTACATCATAATTTTGGGTAACTTACGTATCAGGACCAACACATACGTAAACAATGCATAAAGAAGCAAAAGAACACCTTTGAATCAAACATAATATGCAACGAAGTCAAAAGATAAGCATATGACCCAAAACAGGGGTCATTAGATCGAGTACAGCCTACTCGATCGAGTAAGCATAGGTCAGAAGCACGTATAAGAAATTTCCAGGGCTACTCGATCGAGTAACAAGGGGTGCACTCAATCGAGTGAGGGCCACTCGATCGAGTACCCTACGCATTTCTCAGCATTGTCCAATTTTTGTAAAACGGTCATATCTCACTCGTTTCTTCGTCATTTTGGGCGTGTGACCTATCATTATAATCGTAAAAAAACAAGCTATTACCTCCAATTAGAATGACATCAAAATCACATATAAATCTCAAGTTATAACAGTTTAAAGACCACTTCGCTGTAATCGGACAACATAACTATTTGATTTTCTCTTTTAAACAATTTAAACATCAACAAAGTAAATAAAAGCGACTCGATACTTGTAAAACCACTATACTTAACCACATGTTACTATCTACTAAAAGCCAAACAATAACATCTATCATGCTCATACTACATTAAACTTATCAATCATGTACTACCCGCATGCTTTAACTTTATAACTTTTCGTAAAACAAAACATACTCATACCTTACAAATCCTATTTTCATGTTACTAATACAACAATATTACATATCCACTTCGTCACCTAAACATATTCTTAATCACAAAATTCATATTCTCATGCAATTGACACTCCATCTTTTCCAATCAATTCTTCCCATTTCAACCACATTCTTCATCCAATAAGTGTATATGATAAAAAAATAGACAAGTATATGAACTTATTATATAACTTTACGCAAACAAAATTATGCATAATCATATCACATCCCCTAATCACAACATCATTATTCACCACATATTGTCATATATGAACTACTTCCTTTTTCCACCACTGTAATACTACGGTTTTCCTAAGTTGGTACTCGGCCGAGTATGGCCTACTTGGTCGAGTAAGGGGTGTCGTGTATCCTGGTTTGGCTACTGCCCAGGAACACTCGGCCGAGTATGTGGAATACTCGACCGAGTAGAGGGTACCCGGCCGAGTATACTCTATACTCGACCGAGTATCCGGTCTGATGAGTTTAATTCCGCGATTTGGTTAAGGTGATTAGAGATTAGTATAAATTATGCTTTTACGGTTTCTAAATCATTCTTTTACCAAAAACTAAAGGACTCTCACATCTCTCTCTAATCACCCTAATCATTCTCAAAGCTAATTGATCGGTCGCAAGTCTACACTTCCGTCTCTTGTCTCGATTTATTTGGTAAGTCTCTAGTTCGTTGAAATCTGCAAATAGGTTGTCTTTTAGGGTTTGGCCCTAATTATTTTTTGGTTAATTTGGGGGTTTAGGGTTTGGTCATCATATGTGTGTTTATTGTTGATTATCATTATTGTAGGTGACGATGTGGTATTTGTTATGCATTTGTATGATTGATTGCAGCGTAGCGGATTGCGAAAAGGTAGGGTTTCCCTACTCAGTTCCTGTTTAATTAATTTTTGATTATGTTGTTTTGCATACGATTGTTTATCTGCTGATCATCATTGGAGTGTTGCTGCGATGTGGGTATGGTGATAGTGTTGGTGTTGTGATGATTGTCGTGTAGTCACTTGCGGGAGTGGCTTCACACCCTAGTTCGCCCTCCGTGTAACCCGTCACGGGAGGGGATGTGCACATTAAAAGACAACGATATCGCTCGTTGATGAGCGGGACTTAGGTGGGGATTGGCTGTGGTCCCCCACTAGCGGCGAGGATTACCTGTTGCGATGGGTAATCTGGCAGGGTTATACACTTTGGTGTGTAGTCGGTTACTGTGTGAGATCGGGAGACCGGAGGAGGAGGATGATCAGCTAGTTACTTATTGTACCTGTCTTACTTTAATTATTTAGTAACTGACCCCGTTGTTGTTTTGTAAAATATGTGGTGATCCATTCGGGGATAGTGAGCAGATTGTGACAGGTGATGCAGTCGTTTAGCTTTGGGGCAGTCATGGGGAGTCACCGAGCAAGCTTAGCTTCCAGTGTCAAGAGTTTTAGTTATCTTTTGTAGTTGTTGGATTTATGATAGTACTTTGATGTCGGATTTTGAGATTATGTAAACTTTAAATCTTTCGTACTTTAATAAATGTGCTTTGGATTGTTCACTGTGATATTCCAACCTCGGGCAACCGAGATGGTAACAACCTTTCTTGCTAGGGTAGTCCTTGGTAAGGTATCTTGGTATGAGGGGGTGTTACAAATTGGTATCAGAGCCGATGATTTTGGCACCTAAAACTAATGAACCCAATGAACTTAGGGAGTCTAAATAAAATGAACCGGGGAGAGTTGTTTGGAACTACCGCAAAGACTTGGGAGACGTCCCGAAGTCACACTAAGGCCCTTACGATCTCTAACCGGTCACATGGGGGAGTCTTGGAAACTGTTGTATGTCGAGTCATATATGTGTAGTACTGGTAACTTGAATTTTCTGAAATGGTTGGATAAAATGGTGAAAGTGATGGAGCATGAAGTGTGTTGATCATGTTACCTGTTTAATACGATCTTGAGCATGAAGTATGGTAGTGGTACAGGTGCATATGAACATAATGATGTTAATGTTTGGTTGTTGATAGTAGCATGTGGTTACGGTCATGCGTCTATATACATGAATGTCGTGTTTAATTTTTATGTGGGTATGATAAAGGTTTATCTATGTACCGGTTCTTGAAGTATTGGGTCTTTATTGTTTGTTTTATTCATGTTTAAGTTGTTTTGTTAAGAAAAATTGATTTATATGAAAACCGATTTTGGAAGGGTTGTCTTAAAACTATCATAAGTAGAGTTCTAAAATGATATTGCTGTAATTCCAACTGGAGGTGATAGCTTGTCCTCTTACGATTCTAACGATAGGTCACACGCCTAAAATGACCAAGTAACGACTGAAATATGACTGTTTTACGAAAACTGGACGGTGCTGAGAACTGTGCCGATACTCGACCGAGTAGGCCCTACTCGGCCGAGTATCTTTCATACTCGACCGAGTATTCCATATTTGGCTGAGTAATCTTTCTATGATAATTTTGTTCAGCTTCTGGAGTCGTGAACTCGGCCGAGTAGTCTCATTACTCGACTGAGTATCCTGTACTGGACCTAGTATACCATATACTCGACCGAATACCTCTTTGGGCGGTCATTTTAAGTCGATGGCTATGTTCTTACATTTATTTTGAGTCGTAGGGTATGTACACATGTATGTTTTGGGTCTTAAAGCGTTCTTTTATATATGTGACGGTCTTGATACGTAAGTTACCAAATGCTATGATAGGGAGAATGTCGGCTTATGAGGGATATGTGTTGGATAGGAAGGACATGAGTTATATGTGGTTGTGAAGGATAGTGGAAAAAGGAAAGGGAAGAATGATGAGCTAATCGAGGTAAAGAGCATGTTTTGTGAGATATGGTGAGTGATATAGTCGTGTGTTGAGTAATATAAAACTAAGTGTTTATGGGCAAGAGTGATATAAGTGTAAAGAAATGTGAGAATGCAAAGGTTGAGATGAGGGATGCGAATAGTGTTAAATTGGGATGTGTAAAGGTTTATGGAGGGAGACGGTTAGGATTGTGTTGGTTAAGGATATATGTGATGAAAGGTTGTTATAGAGGGATGGAAACGAATGGTGTATAGTAAGATCGAGATATGCCGTGATGGGTAGATAGTGGTCGAGTTTGGGAATCTGGAATATCAAGAGGTGAGCCTAGTGTGTAATTCTTTGGGCAATTAATGGTATGAGGTAAATTTTTGGTTTCTAGAGATACGAAAGGGAGATACGAATAATTGAAGAGTAACCGTTAGTGTGTGGACTTGATGGTGACAAGTGTGAGTGAGTAGTATGATGAGAGAGGATCGGTGATAAGGAAGAATGAGAAGATATTTATATGAATTAATGGAATTTGAGTTGTGAAGCAACAAGAAGGTAATCGGATAACAAAGAGTTAGGTAGAAGAGGGAAGGAGATGAATTATTAGTTGGTATTATTGGATGGAAGTAAGTTGGGAGAACGTTGATCAAAGTTATGGGACATGAAAATAAGGAATCATGGAAAGGGACGATAACATCATGAGAGGCGGTGAGCTAATAGTTATATAGGAGTTCAAGACGATATGTTAGCCGTGAGTTTCGGGGTATTAAGGGGGGTAAGAAGCTGGCAGAGTGTTTGCACGATACGAGATTTTGGTGGAGAGTTAGGTGACGATATAATAAAGGATAGAATTGGAAATAATGTTGAGGTAAATTTTGTTGATGAATTTGATGTTCGTTATTCGGGATGACAACCAAAAAGCGGAAATGAATTGCTATATAAAGAAGTGATAGTAAAAGTGCGGTCACAGGAAGGATGGTGGTGTCGTAATTTTGTCACTAGTGGTTGAGGATGGTGTTACATTAAGGAAGTTAGTTGTTCTAATGGGGTTGATTTTGTGGAGACTGATTGGTATGTATGGTTGTGAGAGAGAATAAGATGTGGATATATGAGGTGTTCGCTCGTAGTTGGGTACTGATGATATGGTTACACTGTCAGGAAGTGATAGTTATGCGAATGGGAGAATGTAATAGGAAGGGCATACGAGTTAAGCACGGGTGAGAGGTAACCTTTATTTAGGTGGTAACTTACGTAATCAGGATTGGCTAGTTACATTTGATTATGGGTCCTTGATATGTGTAAATGTTTGTTTGAGGTTCTGACCTCACGAGTCATGGTATGGATAATATTCATAAGGTTAGTATCTGTGATTCCGTGTAATATGCTGCGTCGTGATCTAGTAGAGCAGTTTTAAGAAAGTCCTGTGGCTAAGGAAGTTGTGCTGAGTCAGTGTTATGAGATTGTAAAAGTGGCGATGACTCCCGATGTGGTTGTTGTGCATTGTGCACAGTAATTCGTGTTGTGATACGAGTATTTTTCGTGTTGTCATAGATTGTTGTTTGTTTACTGCTATTTCCTGTCAGTGTCGGTCGGGGCATATATACCGTTGTTTTGTTTTCCGATGTTTCTTACCAGTGTCGGCTTGGGAGTGAGAATAGAGTATAATATGAAAGAGAGTTGGGTATGGTTCTGTTGTTGTCATGGTATAGTAATATTCTGTTAATGGGACATAGTTGTGAGAGGCTGTTAGAGTACTTTTAATCTTGTTTTAGATAAGGCGTTGGTGGACATAGTTGTGGCAAGAGAATTGTGGAACATGTGTAGTATGAACTGGAAACTACAGGTGGTTTAACACCTTTTCTTGGGATAGTGAGTACGGAGTTTTGGGACTTAGTATCATGTCAAGTTAAGGGTGAGTTTTGTCGTAATAAAAGAGATGAACTTGAGAAGCTAATGTGAGTATGTGTAATATTTTGTGGATTGTGAGCTAAGATCGTGGAGATGAGTGTATAAGTATATAGAAGTATGTTGTTTTGCGGTAATGTGGAAGAGATGGAGTGGTGGTTATACTGAGGATTTTATAATATATGTTATGTGAGTACAGAATAATTGGAGGCACGAGAATTGTTAGAGAGAGAGAGAGAGAGCGCTGGATATAGTAATGGTTGTAGGTCTTGAGGTTATAGTGGGTTATCGTTGACATGCGGTGGTAATGAGGTTTATGGGAGGTATAGCAAAGGACCTAGTATTAGTGAGTTACGAGGACGTAACATTATCTTAAGAGGAGTAGAAGGGGAAAAGAGAGTTTGATGGTTGTACATGTTATAGTATAATTGGAAGTTTGAGTGCTGGTGTAGAGTAAAGGATGGATTCATGTTGTGGTTGATTTTATTACAGTAATGGCAGTGCTCGTAGTAGTATGATGTTTAGGAGTGTGAGTAAACTTCGATAGTGTTAACGGATTGTGTGAGGATGTTTATGTGTGTGAGTAAACTTCGAGGATGAAGTTCGTTTTAAGGGTGGTAGAATGTAACATTTCGTCTTGATGGTTGATCTTGTTCGGTGGATTGTCTTGGTAATTGAGGGTGCTAGTGAGCGTTATGGAAGTAAGACAGAGTTGACAACACTTATGTTGTGGGTATCCGATAGTATAATGGAGTTAGTATTGGGAGTCTATGTTGTAGTTGAGACGATATCGTGAGCCATGTTGTGGAAGGAAGCGTGGTTGGTGGAGGTAGTGTTAGGTGTCCATATTTTATAGATTGGATTGGAACTTCGGAGGCGAAGTTCTTTTTAATGGGGCAAGATTGTAATACTACGGTTTTCCAAAGCTGGTACTCGACCGAGTATGGCCTACTCGGTCGAGTAAGGGGTGTCGTGTATCCTGGTTTGGCTACTGCCCAGGAACACTCGGCCGAGTATGTGGAATACTCGACTGAGTAGAGGGTACTCGGCCGAGTATACTCTAAACTCGACCGAGTATCCGGTTTGACGGGTTTAATTCCGCGATTTGGTTAAGGTGATTAGAGATTAGTATAGATTATGCTTTTACGGTTTCTAAATCATTCTTTTACCAAAAACTAAACGACGCTCACATCTCTCTCTAATCACCCTAATCATTCTCAAGGCTTATTGATCGGTCGCAAGTCTACACTTCTGTCTCTTGTCTCGATTTATTTGGTAAGTCTCTAGTTCGTTGAAATCTGCTAATAGGTTGTCTTTTAGGGTTTGGCCCAAATTATTGTTTGGGTTAATTTGGGGGTTTAGGGTTTTGTCATCATATGTGTGTTGATTGTTGATTATCATTGTTGTAGGTGACGATGTGGTATTTGTTATGCATTTGTATGATTGATTGCAGCGTAGCGGATTGCGAAAAGGTATGGTTTCCCTAGTCAGTTCCTGTTTAATTAATTTGAGATTATGTTGTCTTGCGTACGATTGTTTTTCTGTTGATCATCGTTAGAGTGTTGGTGTGATATGGGTATAGTGATAGTGTTGGTGTTGTGATGATTGTGGTGGAGTCACTTGCGGGAGTGGCTTCACACCCTAGTTCGCCTTCCGTGGAACCCGTCACGGGAGGGGATGTGCACATTAAGGGACAGGGATATCGCTCGTTGATGAGCGCGACTTAGGTGGGGATTGGCTGCGGTCCCCCACTGGCGGCGAGGATTACCTGTTGCGATGGATAATCTGGCAGGGCTACACACTTTGGTGCGTAGTCGGTTACTGTGTGAGATCGGGAGACCGGAGGAGGAGGATGATCAACTAGTTACTTATTGTACCTGTCTTACTTTAATTATTCAGTAACTGACCCCGTTGTTGTTTTGTAAAATCTGTGGTGATCCATTCAGGGATGGTGAGCAGATTGTGACAGGTGATGTAGTCGTTTAGCTTTGGGGCAGTCGTGGGGAGTCACCACGCAAGCTTAGCATCCACTGTCAAGAGTTTTAGTTGTCTTTTGTAGTTTTAGGATTTATGATAGTACTTTGATGTCGGATTTTGAGATTATGTAAACTTTAAATCTTTCGTACTTTAAAAATGTGTTTTGGATTGTTCAATGTGATATTCCAACCTCGGGAAACCGAGATGGTAACAGCCTTTCATGCTAGGGTAGTCCTTGGTAAGGTGCCTTGGTATGAGGGGGTGTTACAACCACATCATTCATCATTCTCATATACTTTTTCAACAATTCCAAATAACATTGTAAACCAACTATCATGCAACATGCTTATTCACAACACTTTATCATTTACCACATTCCCCATTCCACCACAATCATTTTCCAACATTTCTATGCAACAAATCATCCAACATACGCAATAGAATATTAGTAAACACATAGTGATCCCATGACACCCCATAGTGATCGGTTTAAAGTTATAGGGCGAGTTCGCGACTTTAGGACGTCTCCCAAGTCTTTGCATTAGCTCCTAACAACTCCTACACGAGTTCATTTTATTTGACTCCCTAAGTTCACTAGTTACAGGTTCCAAAATCGTCGCTCTGATACCACTTTGTAACACCCCCATACTCCAAGTGCCTTACCAGGACCACTTAAAGCATGTGAATGCTACCATCTCGGTTACCCGAGTCAAAGTATATCAAATAGACCATAAAAGAACGTACTTTAATAAATAAGTTTAAGTGATTATATAACAAAACCAACTGTAAAGTAAAGTACAACTGTTCTACAACCAAACTACAACTGAAGTAATAAAAGTATAAAGACAACACAGCGGAAGACTACTATCAGACTCGTGGCAACTCCATCCCCAGCTAATCCCGCGCGCATCCATAGTATACCTGCTATACAACTGCTCACCACCCCCGAATGGATCACCACAGTTTTTAAAACATTTAAACGAGGTCAGAACTGATTACACAAAACAAACAGTTGCAGTAAAACAATACCACAACCAATTCAATCAACCCAAAATCCATCACATCACCACACACCTGACTACACACTAAAGTGTGTAGCCCTGCAAGATTACCCATCGCAACAGGTAATCCTCGCCGCCAGTGAGGGACCGCAGCCGTTCCCACCTAAGCCCCGCTCATCTCATCTGAGCGATAAACCCATGTTCATTAATGTGCACATCCCTTCTGTGGCGAGTTTCACAGAAAGCGAATCAAGGGCGTGAAGCCATTCCCGCAAGTGACTGCACTCAGCCAGGGACGTACCCCGAAGATCGCAGACAGTTATACGATAATCGCATTACACTACCAACAATCACCAATTCAGAATCCAATGCCAATACGGTATACAAAAACAACAGTTAATCACCAACACAGCCATGTAATCAATACTGAGTAGAGAAACCCTACCTGGAAAGGCAATCACCAAGATCGTCACAATCAGCTAATCATAATCGTTCTTCAACGAAATCACCTCCTATAAACACACAATCATACAATCACAATTTAACATCAACAATACTCCCAAAACCCCCCAATTTACCCAATTAGGGTTTCAATTAAAATCAATGAAATGATATAAAAATTATACAAGAAGCTTACCCTTGACACGACGATCACAACGGTATAAAGAACAAGATAATCCGACGATCCTAGCCTTGGGATTTGTTAACAACGCGAAGACCATGAATTACGTAACTCCTTTTTTTCTTTGAAAGGTTTTAGAAAGGTTAAAAGTGATTAAGAATAGTGACAGAAGCCCTTATATATTAATCTCGCGTTATTAACCAAACTCGACTAAAGCACCCGTAACACAGACTTACTCGATCGAGTAAGTGACTTACTCGATTGAGTGTCACACGTACTCGATCGAGTACCCATCAGGCCAGCTACTGTTTTGCGTAAAAACATACTTACTTGACAGAGTAAGCCCCACTCGATAGAGTACCCATAGACATAGAAAACCGTAGTATTACATTCAGGGTGCTCGATCGAGAGCAGAAAGTATTCGATCGATGGATGAAAATGCTCGATCGAGAGGGTAGAGTACTCATTCGAGTGCCCTCTATGCACGAGCTCCTAGACGTCATTTGAAGCACTTGCAAACACGCAAATAGCGACCACAAATACTACCAAAAACCAAGTCTAAATTGTTTCGCAGTCTATAGTCGTGAAAACCAATTATTAAACACGCAACAAAACTGAAATGTTCGAACATAACTGATGCGTGTCCTAAATATGATGTTTTACACCCTATTTTACACTCATTTCAGAGCTCATTTGTGTAGTTTAAGCTACTATTTCCCCTATTTCCGTCTACTTTTGTGTTTTTGTGCAATATTGCAAAAATGTGAAGAATCCAGCGGGAAATGAGCCAAATCCGTCCCCGAGTACTTAGCATTGCATTTGACATGGAGTAAAGACTCGAGAAGCAAACTTGGTGCGCGTATCGAGGCCCGAAAGACGAATTTGCGAAGCTTTTGGAGCCAAGTACCTGTTGAAGTGGTCGATAGACCGATGCTCTTGGTCGATAGACCAGAGTACGATTGTCAGAAGCTGCTGTACAGCGAGGGTTGGTCGATCGACTGGTCACATTGGTCTATCGACCACACCGTGATTCTGACGCAAATTTGGAAAACGAGAAAGCCCAGCGTAATTAGGTTTTAGGAATAAAAGTTACCTAAGACTATCTATATAACGTAACTTTAAGTTTCAGAAGAGATCATCAAATTTTAGGGAAATAATTAGGGTTCATCACAAAAAGATTGAACTTTTATTAGTTTAGAATAACTTTCGTCAATAAAGTTTACTTTTCGCGTTTGGTTTTGATCTTTCCTATTCAATTCTTCTTACGGTATTCTTCTGTTCCTTTATTCAATTTGTTGCTTTAATTCCTCCGTAATTTAGAATTGCTAGGTTAGATTTCCCAAAGCCAAATTATCGTTTCATGATAGTTATTTATTTAGTTAATTTAAGTATGAATTCATTTGCTTTATTAGTTAATTTTATTACTGTTATTATCACTATCATGAGTAGCTAAATCCTTCGTGCTAAGATGTAGGGGATCTGTAGGTTAGACGGCTTTGACGTAGGTGACTTTTGTCGGGCTCGATCGATCGACATACATGATCGATCGACCAGGGCGTGTTAGATTTGCTTCGACTTAATTAATTTAATTGCTATATTTGACGAATCGAGTGCACGCGACTAGTTGAATGCTTAGGAATTGACCGACCCGACAAGATCGAAAGATAGGGGAGGAAAATAGACTACTTAATTAAGACGACTAAATTAATAAGATCGAGAGATAAGTTAATTTAGATTTTGAGTTTCATTAAACAAGAACGAAAGTTAGTATTAGTGAGATTAGGGACCCGTAGCTTAGGCCAAAGGTTGCTACCTGATAAATTGGACCGAGAGGACTTTTTATTTTCCCGTCTAACATGCTTAAGACAGTTTACCTAGAGTTGCCGCCATCGAAACTACAGTGAACCAACCATCTTAGCATCCCTTTAATATTTGCTTCCATCTATTTTTATCTACTGCTCATTTATTTACTTTAGTTATAGAACTATTCAAAACAAATCCCCACACATTCGTTACTTTAGACTAAAATTAGACAACTATTAATTGCATCGCCTCTCTGTGGTTCGACCCTGACTGCCACTAGCTATAGAAGTAGTTTTGATTATAAATTTATCTTTGGTACTCTACGACGGTATCAAATTTTGGCGCCGTTTCCGGGGAGGCAATTGTTTAATTTTTAGTTGTTTTTATTTTTGTGTTTTTCTTAGTTTAAGGGACATTTATTCCTTAAACTCTTCTCATATTCTACTTGTAGTTTCCTCTTATGCGTAGGTCACAGGGTGGTGAATTACGACTGTTAGATCCTGAGATCGAAAGGACTTTGCGTGAGTTGAGACGATCATCTAGAGTATTGCCGACAGAGGAAGAGCTGAGTACTCTGTCCAGTTACTACGAGAACGAGCTATTTGAGGACGATCCACCTTCATCTCCTATTTCTACTTCTTCAGCTGAGACCGTTAAATCTCCAGATATGGCTGAAGAAGCAAGTATAGCCAGTCACTACGAGCCAAAAGCCGAAAATCTCTATAAGGGATTCGCATTGCCAGTCGGGACGGAAAGGAAATTCAAACCGAAACCGTCTTACATTAACTTGCTGAGAGAAACCAATTTGGGGGAGCTGCAAATGAAGATGCGGCTAAACATATGGAGACATTCATTGACTACTGTTGTTCCATACTCCCACCAAAGAGTGTGACCCGGACCGGTAAAGGAGACGATGTTCATATTCTCGCTTAGCGATCTTTGCCGCAAGGGAATGGTACCGAGATCCGGATCGAGCCGCTAACGGGATTACTTGAATTCGCTGGCCCTAGCATTTTATAAGAAATATTTCTCTGCATCGAAGACCAATGCGATTAGAGCTCAGATCACAAGCTTTAAACAGGGTCCTGATGAAGATTTTCATGAGGTATGGGTCCGTTTCAAAAGACTGGTGCGAACTATTCCGCACCATGGGTTTGAGAAATGGTTTATGTGCAACCAATTCTATAATGGTCTTTATGATGATCATAGAGCTGTTCTAGCTATTGCAGCTAATGGGAGATTTCAAGAAAATAGCGGTGAGACAAAGGGGTGGAAAATCATCGATGACCTGGCCACCCATAAAGCTGAGCATGGGAATTCTAGAGGAAATCAGAGAAGATCAGCTGAATCTCCTGCTGTAGCTGCAATAGAAGCCCTTACTGCGAGATTCGACAAGATAGATTTTGGAGGATCTAAAAAAGGAGGGATATATAAAGTTAATGCAGTTTCTGACGGTCCCTTTACATGCAAAAGATGTGGAGGAGAGGGACATGTTTCGGAGTTTTGTACTAGTTCGAATGAAACATGTGCTGCCTTTCAACATTATAGGCAGACTGGTACTTATCCCGATCCCTCTAATGTTCACCCCAATTTGAGGTGGACTAACCAAAATGTCCTTAATCCGGGTCCACAGCAGCAGCAGAGTTATGTGCCCCCTCATAAGCAGCAGCAGTATCAAAAGCCTCCCTATGTGCCTCAGCAGCAGCAATTTCAAGGTTCTGATATTTCTGAATTGAAAAACATGTTTTAGAATCTGTCGGGTTTGCTACAAAAGGAGTCTCTAGCTAGAGAGACTTCTACAAAAATGTTGGAGAGTCAAATTGCCCAATTGGCAAGCAAAAGTGCAACTAGAGCTCCGGGGCATTTACCGTCGCAGCCGGATCAAAAAGAGACTCTAAATGCGATCACTTTGAGGAGTGGGTCTACCCTTGATGGGCTCGCTATGGTCGAAGATGTTACTGAAAAAGATGAGGCGGAACCGAGCAAGAAAAAGGTCGTAGTGAACAGTAGCAAGAAAAAGACGATCAGCAGGTATGTCAGTCGATCGACTGACACCCATGGTCGATCGACCGGCCACGTAATAAAGATGCGACTTCCGGTCTGAGGAAGCCCGATCGACCGACCTACATGGTCGATTGACCGACAAAGGATCTTCTTGATCGTGAACCTTTTCGTCCTCCAATGCCAGATAACTTGAGGGACCACTTATTTCCGGGTACGACGACTCCAAAATTATTGAGGCAAGATCCAAATGCTGATGGGTCAGTTCCGGTTCCAAAGTATGACCCCCTGACGGTCAATGGTTCATTCCTGAGACGGTCTGAAGAAAGATCGAGCTACAACAAGGACAAAGTAGTGGATTTTCAACCGAAATCCACTGATGCCGGTATGAGAGACTTAGAGGAGAGGGCTAAGTTGCCCCTTATCCAGAGAGATTGGTGCCGACAAAGGAATAGGTATCGTTTAACAAATTTGAAAATGTTATTCGTAGTTTAAATGTGCAAGTTCCTTTCCTAGAATTAGTTAATCAAGTGCCTGCTTACACGAAGTTTATGAAGCAGCTTTTGTCTAAAAAGAAGTCACTTGATACTGTGCAATCTGTCGCATTAACTGAGGAGTCATGTTCCTATTTGACTCACACTGCTCCACATAAGTTAGCTGACCCTGGTAGCTTTTCTGTTCCTTGTAATATTGGTACCTTCTCAATTGAGAAGGCGTTATGTGATCTAGGAGCTAGCATTAGTGTTATGCCTTTGAGTCTTGCTAAGAAATTAAAATTGACTAGGTTTGCAGTTACTAACATGACAGTACAGATGGTTGATCATTCTGCGGTCCAGCCTATAGGAGTCTTAGAGGATATTCCTGTGCAAATAGGAAAGTTCTTTTTCACAGTTGACTTCGTTGTACTAGATATACCCAAGGATGCTCACATTCCTATCATTTTGGGTAGACCATTTCTGTACACTGCCGGTGCAGTTATTGATGTTGGCTTAGGGACATTGACCTTTAAAGTAGGGAAACAGTCCATTATTTTTGCCCAGACCGCTAAGAAGAAAGATCCTATGTGGCCAGTCACTTGTAATACGATTTCTGAGAAGAAATCTTATTTTGTGCTTTCTGATATGCCTGCCCATATGCCTGTTTCTGCTATAACACCTCCGCCCCAGATTGGGAGCAAATTGGAGGAAGATCCTTCAGTTTTGACTATTGCAGGAAATGGTTTGGGGAATTTGGAGCCGCATGTTGCTCCAGCTGTGAAGGAGACAATCGTTCAAAGAGGCGGCCTAGGATGTCTGCGCTATGCAACTGATGAGGAGCCTGGTGAGGAGCCAGTCAAGGTGACGGAGTCCAATTTGGATTTTGATGAGCCAGTCAAGGTCCTTGATTGGGAAGATGTTAGAGATGTTGATCCGTTGAGTTCTGCGGATATTGGAATTGATAGGAGTGCAGATGAGAAGATGAGCACTGTAGAGGCTACCTATTGTAGCCAGAAGCCGAGCAAGTGGGCCATCCCGTGGCCATTTTTGATCAACTATTAGTTGATTGAGACTTTTTTAAAACATTTTATTGCTTTTGTTAGACTTTTTATTGATTTGGTTTGCGCGAGACTTTGCTTTTATATGTTTGCTTAGGATTTAAAGACTTTAGACTGTTACTTTGGGTTTTGCGCAATTTTGGGCACGTTATTATGTGCATTTGCAAGTTCATAGACCATATTAGCTCAATTTATTGAGCTAATTCGAAGAAATCAGACACTTACAACAGGTTTCTCAGTCGATCGATTGGCTGCTATGGTCGATCGACTGAGCCGCGATTCCAGGGGCTTCTGTTCTTTTCACCCTTGGTCGATCGACTGGATGCTATGGTCGATCAACCGCTTCCCGCTGCTGTATCTGTTCTCGACCATTCCTCTGCTGTGTTTGGTCGATTTGCGGAGTACCTACAGTAGCATTGCTGGCTACTGAAACCTCCTAGCTCACGCTGGTTTGGGGAGGTTTCCTTTTGCTGCGCTTAAAGTCTTGTGAGTTTCCGAGTCCTTTTCATGTTTTATTTAGTTATTATTTAACGCAAATTCTCGTTTCCCTTTTATTTCATTATATAATTTTGCACAATGGGGACATTGTGTGATTTGGTTTGGGGAAGGGTTTTGCATTGCATTCACATGTTTTATTGCATTTCTGTTTCACGTTTATTGCACTTCAGTTTGCATTTGTTATTTCATATCCTATATATATATATACAAAAATTCAAAAAAATTCAAAAATTCAAAAAAAAATTGCACGTTTATTTTAGCATATAGGTTGAGTCGGAACAGTAGTATTTCAGTGATGACATTGCATTTGCATCTGTTTATGCCTAAGCCTTGCTAATTGACATGTTATTAGTAGAATCATATATGCATAGTCTACGAGTTTTCGTTAAATTTCTTGCTGAACTTTAAACTTGACTTAGATTTATGGCAAACTACTTATATTTCTGAGGTTTAGAGCTCAGAGCTGGTGTCATTCATGACCGGTTTATCTAGGAATGTGAGTAGTACTCCTTATGAGACATGTTACATCAATTTGCATAAATATGAACTTAATCTTCTTAATACCTGTATGCATTCGGTTTGTGGTTTGTTGACACATGTGGTAGAGGTCCCCTTTTCTCATTTTGCCCATAAGCATCACATAGCCAAAAATAGCCTTTTGTCCCTTTAACTACATCCTATATTCAGCCTACCTTTGTCAAGCTAGTTGTATTAGTCTTTGGGAATGTGTTCTTATCATTTTGGTTATATTTACTCTTATTGAGAATGTTGGTGAAATGATTGAAGGGAAAGGGAAGAAAAAATGATTCTAAAAAAAAAAGAGAATCAGTCGATCGACCGTCCCACTTGATCGATCGACTGCCTGCTGCAGTATCGAGACAAGAAAAAATCACATGGTTGAAGTTTTGAGTAGATGGTGATTTTATTCCCATGTTTTATCATTATCATTTGGGGAATTACAGTTATTATTGGAGACTGTGAGATTTGTGCTAATAATTAGCACCGCTTTATCGTTTAATCTTGAGCAAGAAGTTGGAATGAATTATTAATTTGGTTTCCTTAGTTACTAGCTTGGCTTTTAACTCTGTTTTTATCCAAATTTATCTTAGCCCTTCCTGCTCATACCTCACATATCCATATTTACCTCGGCTTGTGTCATGGTCATTTATTTGGTTGGAATGCATATGTACGGTTGTAGAGATTATTTTCATATTAGACTGCATGCATGTTCTTATAGGTCGTAGTTAGGTGAGAGTCATTACAAAATTACTTCTTTCTATTTTCACATATTCACCTGTGCCTACGTGTGATATGAGCGACCCGTGAGAGTCCATAGGGGACAGGGATGATTGTGGTGGAGTCACTTGCGGGAGTGGCTTCACACCCTAGTTCGCCCTCCGTGGAACCCGTCACGGGAGGGGATGTGCACATTACGGGACAGGGATATCGCTCGTTGATGAGCGCGACTTAGGTGGGGATTGGCTGCGGTCCCCCAGTGGCGGCAAGGATTACCTGTTGCGATGGATAATCTGGCAGGGCTACACACTTTGGTGTGTAGTCGGTTACTGTGTGAGATCGGGAGACCGGAGGAGGAGGATGATCAACTAATTACTTATTGTACCTGTCTTACTTTAATTATTCAGTAACTGACCCCGTTGTTGTTTTGTAAAATCTGTGGTGATCCATTAAGGGATGGTGAGCAGATTGTGACAGGTGATGCAGTCGTTTAGCTTTGGGGCAGTCATGGGGAGTCACCGAGCAAGCTTAGCTTCCACCGTCAAGAGTTTTAGTTGTCTTTTGTAGTTTTTGGATTTATGATAGTACTTTGTTGTCGGATTTTGAGATTATGTAAACTTTAAATCTTTCGTACTTTAATAAATGTGTTTTGGATTGTTCAATGTGATATTCCAACCTCGGGCAACCGAGATGGTAACAGCCTTTCATGATAGGGTAGTCCTTGGTAAGGTGCCTTGGTATGAGGGAGTGTTACAACCACATCATTCATCATTCTCATATACTTTTTCAACAATTCCAAATAACATTGTAAACCAACTATCATGCAACATGCGTATTCACAATACTTTATCATTTATCACATTCCCCATTCCACCACAATCATTTTCCAACATTTCTATACAACACATCATCCAACATACGCAATAGAACATTAGTAAACACATAGTGATCCCATGACACCCCATAGTGACCGGTTTAAAGTTGTAGGGCGAGTTCGCGACTTTAGGATGTCTCCCAAGTCTTTGCATTCGCTCCTAACAACTCCTACACGAGTTCATTTTATTTGACTCCCTAAGTTCATTAGTTACAGGTTCCAAAATCGTCGCTCTGATACCACTTTGTAACACCCCCATACTCCAAGTGCCTTACCAGGACCACTTAAAGCATGTGAATGCTACTATCTCGGTTACCCGAGGCAATGTATATCAAATAGACCATAAAAGAACGTACTTTAATAAATAAGTTTAAGTGATTATATAACAAAACCAACTGTAAAGTAAAGTACAACTGTTCTACAACCAAACTACAACTGAAGTAACAAAAGTATAAAGACAACACAGCGGAAGACTACTATCAGACTCGTGGCAACTCCATCCCCATCTAATCCCGCGCGCATCCATATTGTACCTGCTAGACAACTGCTCACCACCCCCGAATGGATCACCACAGTTTTTAAAACATTTAAACGAGGTCAGAACTGATTACACAAAATAAACAGTTGCAGTAAAACAATACCACAACCAATTCAATCAACCCAAAATCCATCACATCACCACACACCTGACTACACACTAAAGTGTGTAGCCCTGCAAGATTACCCATCGCAACAGGTAATCCTCGCCGCCAGTGAGGGACCGCAGCCGTTCCCACCTAAGCCCCGCTCATCTCATCCGAGCGATAAACCCATGTTCATTAATATGCACATCCCTTCTGTGGCGAGTTTCACAGAAGGCGAATCAAGGGCGTGAAGCCATTCCCGCAAGTGACTGCACTCAGCCAGGGACACACCCCGAAGATCACAGACAGTTATACGATAATCACATTTCACTACCAACAATCACCAATTCAGAATCCAATGTCAATACGGTATACAAAAACAACAGTTAATCACCAACACAGCCATATAATCAATACTGAGTAGAGAAATCCTACCTGGAAAGGCAATCACCAAGATCATCACAATCAGCTAATCACAATCATTCTTCAATAAAATCACCTCCTATAAACACATAATCATACAATCACAATTTAACATCAACAATACTCCCAAAACCCCCCAATTTACCCAATTAGGGTTTCAACTAAAATCAATGAAACGATATAAAAATTATACAAGAAGCTTACCCATGACACGACGATCACAACGGTATAAATAACAAGATAATCCGACGATCCTAGCCTTGGGATTTGTTAACAACGCGAAGACCATGAATTACGTAACTCCTTTTTTTCTTTGAAAGGTTTTAGAAAGGTTAAAAGTTATTAAGAACAGTGACAGAAGCCCTTATATATTAATCTCGCGTTATTAACAAAACCCGACTAAAGCACCCGTAAGACACACTTACTCGATCGAGTAAGTGACTTACTCGATCGAGTGCCCCTTACTCGATTGAGTGTCACACGTACTCGATTGAGTACCCATCAGGTCAGCTACTGTTTTGCGTAAAAACATACTTACTTGACAGATTAAGCCCCACTCGATAGAGTACCCATAGACATAGAAAACCGTAGTATTACATTCAGGGTGCTCGATCGAGAGCAGAAAGTATTCGATCGATGGATGAAAATGCTCGATCGAGAGTGTAGAGTACTCATTCGAGTGCCCTCTATGCACGAGCTCCTAGACGTCATTTGAAGCACCTGCAAACACGCAAATAGCGACCACAAATACTACCAAAAACCAAGTCTAAATTGTTTTGCAGTCTATAGTCGTGAAAACCAATTATTAAACACGCAACAAAACTGAAATGTTCGAAAATAACTGATGCGTGTCCTAAATATGATGTTTTACACCCTATTTTACACGCATTTCAGAGCTCGTTTGTGTAGTTTAAGCTACTATTTCCCCTATTTCCGTCTACTTTTGTGTTTTTGTGCAATATTGCAGAAATGTGAAGAATCCAGCGGGAAATTAGCCAAATCCGTCCCCGAGTACTTAGCATTGCATTTGACATGGAGTAAAGACTCGGGAAGCAAACTTGGTGCGCGTATCGAGGCCCGAAAGACGAATTTGCGAAGCTTTTGGAGCCAAGTACCTGTTGAAGTGGTCGATAGACCGATGCTCTTGGTCGATAGACCAGAGTACGATGGTCAGAAGCTGTTGTACAGCGAGGGTTGGTCGATCGACTGGTCACAGTGGTCGATCGACCACACCGTGATTCTGACGCAAATTTGAAAAACGAGAAAGCCCAATGTAATTAGATTTTAGGAATAAAAGTTACGTAAGACTATCTATATAACGTAACTTTAGGTTTCAGAAGAGATCATCGAACTTTAGGGAAATAATTAGGGTTCATCACAAAAAGATTAAACTTTTATTAGTTTAGAATAATTTTCGTCAATAAAGTTTACTTTCCGCGTTTGGTTTTGGTCTTTCCTATTCAATTCCTCTTACGGTATTCTTCTGTTCCTTTGTTCAGTTTGTTGTTTTAATTCTTCCGTAATTTAGAATTGCTAGGTTAGATTTCCCAAAGCCAAATTATCGTTTCATGATAGTTATTTATTTAGTTAATATAAGTATGAATTCGTTTGCTTTATTAGTTAATTTTATTGCTGTTATTATCACTATCATGAGTAGCTAAATCCTTCGTGCTAAGATGTAGGGGATCTTTAGGTTAGACGGCTTTGACGTAGGTGACCTGCTGTCGGGCTCCGGTCGATCGACTGACATACATGGTCGATCGACCAGGGCGTGTTAGATTTGCTTCGACTTAATTAATTTAATTGCTATATTTGACGAATCGAGTGAACGCGACTAGTTGAATGCTTAGGAATTGACCGACCCGACAAGATCGAAAGATAGGGGAGGAAAATAGACTACTTAATTAAGACGACTAAATTAATAAGATCGAGAGATAAGTTAATTTAGATTTTGAGTTTCATTAATCAAGAACGAAAGTTAGTATTAGTGAGATTAGGGACTCGTAGCTTAGGCCGAAAGGTTGCTACCTGTTAAATTGGACCGAGAGGACTTTTTATTTTCCCGTCTAACATGCTTAAGACAGTTTACCTAGAGTTGCCGCCGTCGAAACTACAGTGAACCAACCATATTAGCATACCTTTAATATTTGCTTCCATCTATTTTTATCTACTGCTCATTTATTTACTTTAGTTATAGAACTATTCAAAACAAATCCCCACACATTCGTTACTTTAGACTAAAATTAGACAACTATTAATTGCATCACCTCTCTGTGGTTCGACCCTGACTGCCACTAGTTATAGTAGTAGTTTGGATTATAAATTTATCTTTGGTACTCTACGACGGTATCAATAACCTGAAAAGTTTTAAACTCCAGGTTGCCTCCCGGTCAGCGCTTGTTTCAGATAGGTCCCAGCTCGATATTCTCCTCCTCATCTTCCAAAGCAGCTAAATTTTCCACAACAAGGCTTATGACTGAATGAAGTCCCCTCGATGTCCATGAGCTTGACTTTAGGCCTCGACACCATCACATCAACTGAAGAACTTCAACTCTTTGCAGCGTCACGGCCTCCACCTTTGGCTTCCTCTTGCGCTTTCTTCTTATACGGCATAACCTCTTCCAAACCTCCACCCAGGTCATCAATTCTTACCGTTCCAGTCTCCAACTTCAACGTACCATGCCCGCCTCATTGTAACACCCCACGTTAATTGAAGAGGTCCAGTGATAGGCTTAAATGACTAGTGTTTAAAGGGATTGGAAGTACTACTCATATTAACAAAGTGCACTTTCTTTTATGGTCATCCATGCGAAAGAACTCCAAAGTTAAGCGTGATTGGCTGGGAGTAGTCTTAGGATGGGTGACCTCCTAGGAAGGTTCTCGGGATGCACATGATTGAGGAAAAAATGCACTATAAAGGACCCGTGTTGATCTGTGGGCCATGTACACAGCCTGGTGAGCTATCATAAGTAACCGCTCCCGACCCAGTTTGGGCCGGGGTGTTACGAGTGGTATCAGAGCAACCCCGCGACCGTGTGGTGATCGGAGGCAGTTGTTATATTCTCCTGGAGGCAGTGGTTATACGCTCCGTTGTAATCACACACCTAGCGGGGAGGATTCTGGGTTAGCGGTTATGCTCCCAGGCGCAACGAGGACGTTGCGTTCTTCAAGTGGGGGTGATTGTAACACCCCACGTTAATTGAAGAGGTCCAGTGATAGACTTAAATGACTAGTGCTTAAAGGGATTGGAAGTACTACTCATATCAATAAAGTGCACTTTCTTTTATGGTCATCCATGCGAAAGAACTCCAAAGTTAAGCGTGCTTGGCTGGGAGTAGTCTTAGGATTGGTGACCTCCTGGGAAGGTTCCCGAGATTCGCATGAGTGAGGACAAAACGCACTATAAAGGACCCGTGTTGATCTGTGGGTCATGTACACAGCCTGGTGAGCTATCATAAGTAACCGCTCCCGACCCAGTTTGGGCCGGGGTGTTACAGCCCGCCTCCTGGGTCTTTCAACCTGTCAAGACCCGTAGAAGAAGTAACAAAGAGATATTCCTCCAACTTGCTCCCAAGCTGGGGCGGAGGTGTCAAATCAACAGCAATATGTGACGCAACAGAAGGATTAGAAGGAACCCCATCGGGTTCTACAGAAAGGATAACATTATAGGGCATGACTTGCATAGGTGCCCTGCGTATACTAGACTGGGTAAAAACTAAGTCCTCCGCTCCTACCTGAAAGGTAAGTGTCCTAGCCCCGACATCTACAATTACACCAGCAGTGTGCAAAAATGGTCTCCCTAAGGTAATAGGGGTACAGGTGTCCTCGGGTATGTCTAAGATAACAAAATCGACGGGAATAAATAACCTCCCGATCCTAACAGGTACATCTTCTAAAACTCCTAAAGGTCGTGATAAAGAACGGTCGGCCATCTGAACGGTCATGCTAGTACACTGAAATTTTGTAAAACCTAATCTCTTAGCAAGCGATAAAGGTAAGACACTGACACTAGCACCTAAGTCACATAAAGCATTGTCGATCAGGTAGGTCCCTATATGACATGGTATAGAAAAACTGCCCGGGTTAGAAAGCTTAGCAGGGGTCCTATTTTGAAGAAGTTCGCTGCACTTTTCAGTCAAAGCCACCGTTTCAAATTCATCTATATTCCTCTTACGTAAAATAATTTCTTTCATAAATTTTAAGTAAGAGGGTACCTGGTTGAGAAACTCGGCAAATGGCGCGTTAACTTGAAGACTTCGCAAAAGATCGGCAAATCTGCCAAATTGTTGTTCCGTCTGTGTCCTCCGTAGCCTCCCTAGAAATGGAACTTGGGGCCTATAGGGACTATCTTCATTCATAGATTTACCGTCCAAATTAGATTTAGACGACAAAACATCACTCTCAGCAGTAAGGTTTCTCGATCGAGTAACTTCACTACTCGATCGAGAGGTTTTCTCAAATATTTTGCTCGATCGAGCAGTTTTGGACACTCGATCGAGAGACTCGTGTTATTCAGTGCTCGATCGAGCACTATTGTCCCCTTGATCGGACACTTCTTCAGCAAACTTACTCGATCGACCATCAGAAACTGGCCAATCGAGCACATCACGTGAATTAATCACTATTTTGTCAAAAGACGCCTTCCCCTGAACAGTAGCATCATCCTCCGAGTCTGAAAATTCAGAATTCTCAATAGGCAACTCAAGTCCTTCATAGGGAGGACCGCTCCTGGTATGAACAGCATATATCGTCTCAGGTTGCCTAAAAGTTCGCTCGGCAATTACTTGAGCCAAATGAGTCCCAAGTCTCTTGAAAATGTCATCTTTAGCGTGCATAATCTCTTGCGCTTGCAGCGCAAGTGTCTTCACTATAGACGTCAATTCAGTAATCTCTTCATTCTTTTTAGCAGGGGAATGGGTTTGTTGTTGCGGTGGCCAAACAAATGGAGGCTTTTGATAGCCTCGTTGCTGAAATGGATGTGGCGGCACATATGTCGATTGTTGCGCAAGTGGGGTAAAGTTTGGGTAAGCCCCACTGTGGTTGCCATAGGAATGACTACCTTGTCTACGCTGCTTAAACGCATAGACTTCGTCGTTCTCCGCCATACAAATAACAGCATTGTGCCCCGCAGCACCACATCTCTCACAGTAGACCACCGGTTGTGCCATAGTATGGAACTGAGGTGGACCTCCCCAAGATTGTCTACTCTCCAGCTTGTCAGATCTTGCATTCTGAGCTTCAAATTGTGCTATAATTCTAGAGACGTTAGACATCTTGGTAGGAGAATCAAGGTACTCAAGACTTCCCTTTGACGCTTTTCTCCAAAAATCTTGTCTAAGTAGGACCTGTAGGACCAATCAGAACAAATCTAGAAGAAAAGATAAGAACTGCCTCAAGGAATTAAAAATCTCTTGAGACTAAAACATACAAAAATAAAACAAGTAAGTAAACTGGTTGCCTCCCCGGCAACGGCGCCAAAATTTGACACGGCTGTCGCAACCCTATCAAAAATAAACCAACCGGCTCTAACTAATGTAGCAGAGGTAAGTCGGGTATCGTACTCTACAGGGAGGCGGTCACTATCTACTTGTTACTTAGTCTGTCTACGGTCACAAAGTGAGGGGTTTTGATTTGTTTGTTTTGACCAAACTAAAGAACTGAATTAAAGGTAATAAAAGAAACAACAAATAAAAAATAGGCAAGGATGAAATAAAGATGTGATCAAATAAAGAGAGAAATGCCAAGATGTCGGTTCACCACGATATTACGCAAGTCAGCTAAAGGCAAGGTCAGTCGGTCTGATGTGAGAAGGGTAGAGGAAAGATCCTTCCGGTCCGCTATCCGCCCTAGATTCTTCCTAAATAGCTTCCGCTCTAATTAGGGTAGTCTATTATTCATAACAGGTCCGTTCATTCCAATCGTCCGATCTAGATCTGAATTTAACCAAGTTAATTAATAAAGTCGCGTGCACTCAACCAACTAATCACTGTTATATTGCTATAAAACAATTCTCACAACAAAAACCTCCTAAACTAATTAAAGCATCATTGTTTTACTATCATGGCTCCCCTAATCCTAGCACTAAGGGAATTAGCTACTCATAACGATAAATAAAATAATAACGATAAATAAAGCAATAGCAAACATGGTATTAAGATGATAAAAGGAAAACTGCATAAACTTAATAACAAATCTAATACCTAACAACAATTAAGGACAAGATAATTAAGGATTGCAAGAGAGAATTAAATTGAATAAGGAAGAGTAAATAAATTACACAATTCGAGATCCGGAAAGTGAAAGCAAAGCCACATTGACAAGAGTCTCCAAATTAATGACAGAAAACTGAATGATTAAGAAAGCTCAAAACTCCATGATTAAACCTAATTTAGTCTCTTCTATTTATAGGAGAGATATTTTATTAACCTAATTACGATACTTAAGATAATAAATTAATAAGTTCACGCAAGAAAATCTTGTGTCAGATAGCAAAGTGTTCGATCGAGCACCTTCAAACTTCTCGATCGAACAACTCCTAGCAAAAACCTCTCGATCGAGTACAAAGGCTACTCGATCGAGGAACACCAAAAAGGCACTTCTCGATCGAACACAACAGGGGTTCGATCGAGGACTTCTCACCACCACAAAGGTCTCGATCGAGCATATAGGCCAGCAAAACCTCTCGGTCGAGTCAACTGCCACTGAACCAGCTCATAGAGGATGTTGACATGCTTCCAAAGCGACTTCACGCATCCCAAGACAGTAGGTATTCTCGCTCCAATTCTTTCATCTCCTAAATGCGAGCTAAAGGGACAGTAAAAGGCTCAATTCTGCTTCTTTCAGGTCCATTCCTGCAATTAAAGCCAAACGAACCAAAGTAGACTATTCGGGGCATTTCGTAGCCTGAAACTACAGGAATTGCATAGAAATGCGTGCAAATAAGGCTTGAAAAGACTATATAAAATGCATGCATCAGAATACAAATTAATACCATCCAATTCAAGTTACAGAGTATATAAATTACGGAGTATCTAATAAAGTGCAAACAATGATAAAACTATTTGTAAATAACATTAGATGTATAATATATCCAGTAGACAGTATAATAAAATTAAGTAATTCTGTTCAATCGTTTGATTTTCAATCCCAAAATTAACATAGCCTTTTTTTTTGAAAAGAATCCCAAACCGGAATTATATTATATTTTAGCCATCATTCATAATTAAATCGACTATACAATTATATTTTGTTAAACATAAATATGTAAGGATTTAATGGGTACTTCAATTGAAAATCTTAAAACTTTTGGCCTAAACTAAGACATCATAATATTAACCCAATGCAATTGTAAAAATTCCATAGGGAACTTTTTTATTTAAGAATTTACTACTTATAAATTACTCCGTATAAGACATTATATCTGGCCCAATTGTTACAACTTATATAAAAACAGTAACTCTTCTATAGGACCGTCCTATGATATAGGACGGGCCCAATAGGATGAATTAGCCCAATAAAAAGAGTTAATAGGAAGAAAAATAAAAAGAAAACATAAAATTCCCTGTTAAAATTCCCATCAGCAGCAGTTGAACTCTATATCTTCTCCTCCATCATCACGATCTCGTCTTCCACCACCGCTACAACAACCGACCCACCATCGATGCCATCCCGTTCACTCCCCACTGCTTTCACTCTGCTTCATCTTTCCACTACCGCAAATAAATTAAAACAAAATGAAGAAAAAATGCCGACATTCATCGTGACGCCGATCATTACCAAACAGGTTAAGAAATTGATATTGTGACTTATATTCTCACCGAAGGTCTATTTGTCACTAACCCAAAGACATAGCTTGATAAGTACTAATAGCTTTAATTTCAAAACTTACAATTGTAATTTGAAAATTTTGAAAGATTTTATGAAAACCCAACTCTTTATTGTCTCTCGTCTTTCTTCCTGGGGTTTATTTTTGTAAACTAGAATGATTAGTTTAATTTGTCGTAACTTTATCTTCAAAACTTTTTATTTTAATTTGGAGGTTTTTACAAGATTTTCATGGAATAATGTTCATCTTTATCATGGCTCCTTTTGATTTATTTTGTAAAATAGAATTTTACATTGATAACCAGTAACTTTGGTTTGACAATGGAGTATTTTAAGACTATTGCTGTTTTTGTAAAGTACTGTAGGAAGTTTAGTTTACTGGCGGTTGTACTTTGACAACTTGTCGTTTTAAGTTAAAAACTCGTAACTTAGAGACGAATATCTCCGGAGAGGAGATGTGTAGAATCTAATCATCGGTAGCGTGAGCCTGATTGCCGATAAAAAATTGGAGATGATGAATTTGAGGCATTTCCATGTGGCTTTGAGGGTAGTATGGTGTGGTGTGGCGTGACCATGGAGACGTAGCAGAACGGCGAGGAAAAGTTTGGACAGGGTGATAAAGTTGTCATAGGGAGTTTGGCTAATTTATAATTGAGCCTAATTATTTATTAGACTCGTCTTATAGTATAAGACAGTCTTATAGAACAATTTGTGATATAAAAATAGGACCGACCGTCCTATAGCATAGGACGGGTCTAATTGAAGGAGTTAGCCCAACAAGGAGTTATGGACCATGATTAAATCCATCCACATTAATAAAATTGAATGCTTACCCATAAACTACTGCCGCCCCTTCCTCCATCACCACCGCTACCACCATCAACACCTCCGTTACCACCGCCAACACCACATTTTCCATACCGCTTCTGTTATCCACGTATTACTGACGGGTCAACATCCCCTATGACCATCGACGTCATTAAATTTGATCGACTTTGTCTCCCCTTCATTCCACCCAGGGGCGGATCTAGGATTCAAATGTACGGTGGCCTAGAAAATTTACTCATTGATATTTTTTTCCTTCTAAATTGCTATAGAAGACTTGGAGTTGGTAATTACACGCGCTTTACACTAACTGCTACATTTTAGTGTCATTTTTCGTGATTTTTGAATCAAGAATTATTTTAAATTATGAATTATGAGATTTTATCGACATTATAGTATACTTTAGTATTTGTCGAATAAATAAGCTAAGCTTATATAAATCTGTTTCGAATTATTTCACCACTAAACCATTGAAGATATATTGTGTCGAGATTGTATTTTATGTATTACTTTGGTTCGAGAAAAGACATTCTCATTTGGTGACTTATAGAAGTGGAGGTAATGCTAGTCAAATTGACTTCCTTTTGGTAAGGAATGTGTGGAGGAAAGAGTACACCGATTGCAAGGTCATACCCGGGGAAAGTGCCGCAACACAACATAGACTAGTGGTTCTTGATTTTCGGGGTAAGAGAGACTTGAGGAAGAGAAAGATAATCGGTGAGGCATGGATCAAGTGGTGGAAGCTACAAGGGGGAAACCAACAAGCGTTTTTGGATAAGGTTGGAAGTAGCGATATTTGGTCGGATTGCGAGGAGAAAGATATTGATGCAACGTGGGATATATTGGAGCATGTTGTAAAGGATTTGGCGAGGGAGGTGTTAGGGGAATCTAAAGGGAATAGACCATCAAGTAAGGACACATCTTGGTGGAACGATGTGATGAGACAAGCGATAAAGACTAAACGTGAATGCTATAAGGTTCTGGGGAAATGCATGAGTGATGAGAACTTTGAAAAGTACAAGGAGGCTAGACGAGCCGCTAAAAAGGCCGTACGGGATGCGAGGGCAAAAGTTAACAAAGAAGTGTATGCCAGGTTGGACACGAGAGAAGGAGAGAAGGATATCTATAAACTGGCCCGCATAAGAGACCGAAAGACGAGAGATATTGGGAGAGTTAGGTGTGTGAAAGATATGGACGACAAGGTTAAGTTCGGGATAACGAGATAAAGGCTAGATGGTGTTCTTACTTTGATAATTTATTCAATGGACATCAGGAACAAGGTTTTCGGGATGTAGAGGTAACACCAAGCATGGTTAATCGGGAATTTGTGCATAGAATACAAAAGAGTGAAGTTAGAAAGGCGTTAAGGAAGATGGGGTCAAAGAAAGAAGAGGGACCGGATGGTATACCCATAGAAGTTTGGAGGTGCTTCGGGGAGAAAGGGATTGAATGGGTAACCATGCTCTTCAACAAGATTTGGAGGAGCAACAAGATGCCATCGGCTTGGAGGAAAAGCACTCTAGTCCCTTTGTACAAGAACAAAGGTGATGTCCAAGAGTGTTCCAATTATCGGGGAATTAAACTTATGAGTCATACAATGAAGTTATGGGAGCGGGTAATCGAGCAAAGGCTTAGGAGATATGTAGACATCTCGGAAAACCAATTTGGATTTATGCCCGGGAGATCGACTATGGATGCGATTTTTATCATGAGACAGTTGATGGAATACCATCGGGACAAGAAGAAGGATTTGCATATGGTTTTTATTGACTTGGAAAAGGCATATGATAGGGTACCTAGAGAAGTACTTTGGTGGGCTTTGGCGAGAAAGGGTGTGTCGCGAAAATATATTGACCTCATAAAGGACATGTATGAGAGGGCTAGTGCAAGTGTTCGCACTAATGTTGGGAGAACGGAAGAATTTCCTATTACCATCGGGGTGCATCAAGGTTCCGCACTTAGTCCTTTTCTCTTTGCTATAGTTATGGATGAGTTGACAAGGGATATTCAGGACGACATCCCTTGGTGTATGATGTTTGCTGATGATATTGTGTTGATTGATGAGACAAAAGAGGGGGTGGAGAGAAAGTTGGAATTGTGGAGGCGGACTTTAGAGACTCGTGGGTTCAGCCGAGCGGGAGTAAGACCGAGTATTTGAGGTGTCAGTTCACTAAGGTGGCGGGGTTGAGATCGACAAAGGCGGGGAGTATTATTTTCGATGGGAATGTTGTTGAGGGTTCGGATTTCTTCAGATATCTAGGATCTATTATTCAAAAAGATGGGGAGTTAGACGGAGATGTGGCTCACAGAATTAAAGCGGGATGGTTGAAATGGAAGGGTGCTTCAGGGTTTCTATGCGATAAAGATATGCCCCAAAGATTAAAGGGAAAATTTTATCGCACGACAATTAGGCTCTGCCTACTTTACTACTCCGAGTGTTGGGCGTGAAACATTGTCACATTCAAAAGATGAGTGTGGCGGAAATGCGCATGTTGAGGTGGATGTGCGGACATACAAGGAAAGATCGGTTAAGGAATGAGGTGATTAGGGAAAAGGTAAAAGTGGCGCCAATAGAGGACAAGATGATGGAAAACCGATTAAGATGGTTTGGCCATGTGAGAAGGAGACCTATGGACGCACTTTTGATTAGGAGGCTGGAGACTTGGAGAACAGAAAAGGTCCTTAGAGGTAGAGGAAGACCGAGACAGACATGGTTGAGAGTGATAGAGCACGATATGAGAGTTCTGGGGCTTGAGGAGAGTATGGTGACGGAGAGGGCACAATGGAGGGAAAGGATACATGTGGATTTTTAGTATTTGATGTTTTTGACAGATTTAGTGTTTTTTTATTTATTTAATTTAAAGAAATTAATTAATTTATTTTTCTCTACTTTATTACACACTTTTTCAACAACCACTTTCTTATAGTTTTTACCTGGTTCATTCCGGATCCTTAACTCTATTTCGGTTTTTAAAAATCGCTTTAATCTTTTCTCTCGATTTAAATTTTAAGTTTTTATAAAAGAAAGACGGAATTCGATTATAAAACCTCTAAGTTCACCTTGACTTTCCATTACATTTTCGTTCTCCCTTTTTGTTTTTCATCTTCCCTTTTTTATTCGCATTTTGAGGCGTGCGTTCACCCATGGACGGTTCGAAAGGATGATTCATGTCAGCCGACCCCAAATCATTTTGGGATTAAGGCTCTGATGTTGTTGTTGTTGTTGTTGTTGTTACGTGTTATCCTTCGTTTTCTAAAAACAACTACGGTACCCCAAGTTTGGCAATTTGTTCATAAAATACCCAAACTAGTAAATTTTGAGCTTTTTAACTGTAAAATAAAATAAATAGAATATGTTTTAAGATTGACTAAACGCTATTTATGACAAAGGTTTGACAAATTATCTCCAAAAAATAATAAAAAGTGCAAATAACTGAACATCTAGAAAAGGCACATTAGAGTGTTTTGGACATTTAAAACATTTTTATGAAATTTTAAGGTATCATATTTTCAAAAGATGAGGGAACCACAGAGAATTCAAAAAATACGAGGTACAACGTAAAAACACCATTGCTAAATTATACTCACAGGAAAAAGAGAAGATAAAGTAAACAAAGAAGGTAAAAAAAGTCTGGTCAAAGAATAATGTGAATTAGTACATAAAAACAAATTCTCGTCCACTGGGTTTCGAACTCACGGACTAAAGGACAGTGGACAAAATTTCTACCACTAGACCAAGTGAGTTACCTATTGATGTTTTACACGTTATTAATTTATTTATTTTTTCCCTGGAAACGGGTTGGGCTCAAGCCCATATAGCCTTTGGGCTAGATCCGCCCCTGATTCCACCGATCAACTACGATGATCATTGGCAATCATGATGAACAATAAGTACTATCAGCTCTATCAGGTTCGAAAATTTGTTGTTGGACCATAATTGAAAACTGAAATCAACCCTTATAAATCTTAACTTATTGATTTAACTTGAATACTCACTTTATTATGTTGAGAACTTTGACATAATTTGTATAGTCACTTTTAAATGATTAAAACTTTGACATTTTGAATACTCACCTGTTTAAGTTGAGAACTTTGAGATTTATGTTAAATATTCTTTACTTTAAGGCAGCTAATAGCTTTTACGCCTATAGCTTGTGTTTTACAAATGAGTACTTTAATTGGAACTATATATTTAGTTTAACATTGAAGAGCTTTAACTTTATAACTCACAATTTTAAATCAATTTAAGAGTTGTGAAGATTGGGTTTTAGCTTGATGACTTACAGTTTTAATGTAACGACTTAGTGGTTTACGGTAAGAACTCATGAAAATTTGTTAGGAGGTGTCAGATTGCGCGCGAAAATTGATGTCGTTGTTTGAGGTCGGGGTGGAAGTCTTCGTCCATAAATGTAGCCAGAAAGCCAGGTCAAGAGGACGTGGTGACAAAAGTGAAGTGGGGTTAGTTGTTTGTTGTTTTTAGAAGTTGAGAAGATAAAGTTACTGAATTCAGTTTTAAATAGTCGTTTTGCATTGTTCTTTCTTACGTCTTTGAGTTTTTTTGGGCCTTATTGATAATGGACTGGTCTCTTACCATGAGACCGTCCCTCTCACATTGGAATACCCTAAACAGTAACTCTTCTATAGGATCGTCCTATAGTATAAGACGGACTCAATAAGAAAAGTTAGCCCAAAATATAAGCAATCAAGTAAAATAAAAAGGGAGGCCTAAAAACAATTGATAACCATCTTTGTTTTGCCGTACAACTCTCCTAGGGGGGGTTTGGTTCGCACGTGGGTATGGGTTTGGAATCAGGAATCATACCCGGATGATATGGGTTTGGAACTTGATTCCTCATACCATGTGTTTGTTTCAATTTCGGGTGGAATGAGATCGAACTTCACCAAAGTTAAAAAAATCTAAAATACAACATTGAAATTAATTATTTTTGATACCAAAAAATCACGAAAATAAAGAGTTAATCAAATAAATGTAAAAAAAATTCATTTAAAATGTTCCATTTAAATTTTTTTCATGTTTTTTGGTTTTATTACTTGATATCCATGGGTATCAATCTCATACCCATCTCCCCCCTTGGGTATGAGAAACCCATACCTCATGGGTTTGAGGTATGGGTATGAAACCCCTATTTTTGCCAAACAAACACTTGGTATGGGTTTGGCTCATTCCAAACTCATACCTCATACCTTTATGAGTTGAACCAAACATCCCCCTAATTATGCCCTCCACCACTTTCCTCTCACCCCGGCATGTCCTCTGCCGCCACCTCCTCACTACCACCTTCTCCTCCTCCTTTACTGCATCATCGTTCTAAATCCTAACCACCTTCGCATTTGTCGTTCTTACCGCCACCATTAATTGAAAAGAAAAGAGGAAAGATAAAGATCGTCAATAATCATTGTCGACAATCCGTCAATGCCAACCACCACCAACTAGGTTTGGAAAATTATCAAAGTTCTAGATTTCACAAGTAAAATTCAATACTTTTAAGCTTATTAATGATTATAAATTGAATACTCATGATTTTATATTGAAAACTTTGAGTTTAAGTTTATAGTTTTTATCTTAAAACATGATCAAAGTTCTAATTTTCAAAAGTATATGTAATTCAGTACCTTTAAACTTCAATTAAGTGTTATAATTTGAATACCCATGATTTTATATTGAAAACTTTAAGTTTAAGTTCAAAGTTTTTAGCTTAAAACATGATGTTATCAAGTTAAAACCATTTTTTTGAACTTAAAATGTTGAATTTTATCTTTGAGTTTAAGTTCAAAATTTTCAAACTAAAACCATGAGTTTTCAATTTAAAATCTTAAATGACAATATGATCAGTGAAATGACATACTTATTAATTATTAAGTGAACACAAATTCTCATTGAAGACATGACATATCCGTCACAAGCTGAAGACGGATACCATTTTACCTCACAATGTACCCACTTTTTCTCTCTCTGCAACACTATTCATGTGGTCCCCTTTCTCCACTAACCCATTTTGTAACCATTTTATCTCACAAAATATCCGTCACAAATGGTAACCCGTCACAAGGGAGACCAATTGTTAAGTGAAATGCTTTAAGTAGTAAATATGCAGTAGATATGTAAGTATTATGGACTTAAAGAGTGAGGTAAATGTTGGAAAGGAAGAGAGAAAACGGCGTCAGTTAATTTTGATTAAGTTACCTTTTATTGGGCTTTTATTTAATTGGGTTGCTCTTTTAATAAGAGACTGTCTCATAGAACAATTTGTGTACCCTAAATGATCGGCGAAGTTAATGAACTTCTAGCCCTAATCGTGGTCCTCATTCAATATTGTTATGCATGATAATCATCACCTGAAATACACTAACGTTGAATGATTGAATCAAAGTCCTCATTCAATATGTAACTAGTTGGAAAGTTTGTGCGATGCATGAGACTTCTATTAGGATTATCTACAAAAATATGTTTTTAAGATGATAAAAAAAAAGTCCAACTATGTTAATTGAATCATTGATGAAAAAAAATTCGTGATTGGTGTAGTTGATCACCGATAAATTATTAGTGCTCTTAGCATAAAAGCTTTGTCATTCAGTAATATAACATCAAGTGACATAATTATAATATGTAGTTAGCTTTTTCGTTATTACAAACACAACCGGTTTTATATAAATACAAAACGCCATCTCTATAAACATAATGCAACTCACCAAAAATGAATCCTTAATAACGGAGACAAGCCTCTATGCGTTTTGCCAATTATTTTAACCTACAACAACTATGTAAAACTGAATGATGTTACGTATAACAATATATATCATAATTATATATATTTAGTGTGTTCAGAGAAAATGTTAGATCTCTTACAACATAATTAATTTTACCTTGATTATCTACTATTAAGAGTATTTTCTCCTTATAAACTTCTCTCAAAATTAAATTCAAACTGAATACAAATACAATTAGTAGTCTCTAAATAACAATAAAAAATATATGTGATTTTATTACATATAATGCACGGGGCACCTAGTAGTAGTAGTACTAGTAGTAGTAGTAGTAGTGTCTGTGACAACATCAGTTAGTAGTTTATGGCATCGTTAATTAAAATTGTTATGTTTTCAAGTTAATATTTTATGGCAACGCTGAAAACGTTGGTTTACGTTACAAATTTACAATGGTCTGGTAATAGAAAACTATTAAATTTAACAAAAAGTCAAACCATCCTGAAAATTGGAGCAGACAAAATTTCGGGGTCGATTTAGATGAGACGAAAACGTTGTGGCAATTTGGTATTAACTATATCTGTTGCATAGCATTCAGAGATCTAGTTGGATGATAGAGTTACCGTTCTTATTGTCTCATGCACCCTCGATTTTTAACCGAAATAGTCTTTGACTATTTATAATTAAAACTACTTGTCCTTAAAACTTCATCCAAAATATATATTATGATCCCTAGTTTGGTAAATTTGTGAAAACTTTTTAGTAAACAATGCTTTTCGTGTGGCCTTGATATATTTGGTCTTTATCATCGATGAGAATCTTAATCCCTCGGATGGTGTTGTTCTCAACGCTTATACGCAAAGCTGGTAAGTACTAAAAACTGGTTTCGGCACATAAATAATTCCAACATGATTAAGTGATTTTCCCTGACTCTTGTTTATTGTCATGGTTTAGCACGATCTCAATGTTTATTGTTTCTGCTTAAGAACGAAAGGAATCTTTGTATTTGAGGCAGTCATTAATTACTATCCCATGGTTCAGTACCTTTTGCCGACTTTGAAACCCATAATTATCTTAGCTTTTTCTACGATTTTTAGAGCATACCATTATGAGTTATATTAAAAAAAATTCATCATGTGAACTCTTGTTCTTTATCATGTATACTTCATTTCCTTCTTAAACATCTTCCACCTTACTTCTTAAGGGTCAAACTTTTATAACTTTGACCACTAATATGTCGAAAATCATGGTCGAATTAATTACCGCATTGGCTACTGTGCAAAAGCAATACAAAAGATCATTGTGAAGAAGATGAATTACACTTAGTGTGAAATTCCTAAAAGATAACAAATTTTGCTCCCAAAGTCTAACCCGACTAAAATACTCTGCCAAGTCTTACATAATGAAAAAAAAAAAAAAAAAAACAGACTCCTAGAAGCAAGAGTGTCATAAGGGGGAAGGGACAGGACGAATGTACACCTTCTCATATCTATATTTAATAGAAAAATTACATTTCTCTAGTTGTCTCATTACCTGTCGCGGGTAAAAATTTTCAAAACCATAATCACCTCAACTTGTGAAGATCTTAAAATAGCTTCGTCCCATTTAAATATTAAATACTCAATTATTCTATAGCGTTTTCAAATAATTCCGATTATTTTTACCCACGGTTGGCATGATTTAAAATTCAGTTTGAACCTAAAACTTTATTTATATTTGATGCATCCAAGACAAATGCGATATAATTGGACACTTGTGATAGATTTTCCTTTTTGATCAAATTTGTTTTTTTCTTATTGTAGAGTTAACAATTTTTATTCTTATGTGGAAAGCTAACATTTATTTTGAACTAATTGCTTATATATTATTTTCCTCATGATTATGGAATATATACATCCTTTGTGTTACAATGTCTAATTGCTAATATTTATTCTGAACCAATAGCTATTTATCTTATTAATAAAGTTTATAAGATTAAAAAAAGGAACTTGAAATCAACTACTAACAATATGTTCAAAAGCAAGTAAACATGGCTAGAAAAAACATCAAAAAGAAATTAATTTGATATGAGGAAGTTCGGGAAATCATGAAATATCTCATATTTAGGCTATTGTTTTCAAGAAATAAGCTTATGCATATTTGACCACAATTTCTTTTATCTTAATTTTTCATAAGTATTTGGTAGATAAATAATGTACGGAGTATCAATATAAGAGTAGCATGTGAGAATGAGCTACCTGTTTTTTTTACTTTTAATCCTTCAATTTATAATATTAAATATGGAGTACTTATTAGGTCCTTTTATGTCATTTTACCAAAAAAACAGCTACCTTTCAGTTAATTTGGCAAACAATTTTTATTTAACCAGTTAACTTATTAGCTCCTAATTATATGCGGGTAGTACATCAAATATTTTAGTAGATGAAAATGTGAACGGATTTTAATTTATGTGAAGTTGTCGAATAGTGTAGGTTAAAATAGTATTCGACCTATAATATAATAGAGTATTCAATAATTTTACCACTTATTTGCTACATAATGAAGACTCTATATATATCAGCTTCTTGCAGATAGATCTAAATGAACTAAAAGACGGAAAGAAAAACAATTAATCATTTGATTTTAATGAGTCAAATATATGCATATAACGAAAGGTCAATATACCTTAAAGACCTTCGAAACCTGCATAATCTTTGATCATGAATCTCAAATTTTACTCCTATAAAATACACGGATTTTCTACATAAATTTAAAGTATAGAAATATGAGTAAATAAAATTCTATTTAAGATGTAAAACTAACACTAAAACACAAAGATATATGGTTGAGTAAATAGAAAAAAAAAACACTCCGTAGGGCACAAGCAAGATTATGTTAAATTAAAACATAATGTACGTTCTTTTGATTCAATTAATTAATGATCATAACATATGTAAACCCTTGAGGCCTTGAGTAATAAGGAGTTTAAATTATTAACTTTTTCAAAATTACTCTTATTCAAAATCTAGGCTAATGTGCGAGTCTACAACTGATCACCAATTCATCATATGAATAATATATACTATAAGTTGCTCCATTGTTACACAAAAACTTTGAGTTGTCCAAACCGCCAAACTCTTATATTCCATGTAACACCCCCGTACACCGGGATGCCTTACCAAGGACCATTCCAGTATATGAAGGTGTTACCATCTCGGTTACCCGAGGTAGTAGATCAAATAGACAATAAAAGAACACTTATAATATATATATTTAAGTACTCTTTACAACCATATACACAACCGATTATAAGAATGATAAAGATTACACCATTACTCATATCTCTGCATATCTAGACCAGAAGCGTGATGACTCGATTCCCTCCATACCCAGCAGCAACAAACCCAATGTACCTGCTAAGCCAACTGCTCACCATCCCTGAATGGATCACCACAGATTTTAAAACAATTAAACGAGGTCAGTACTGTATAATCAAATAAGACAAACAAGATAACAACCAGTTGATCATCCACCATCTCCGATCTCCAGAATCACACACAGTATTTGACTACACACCGAGGTGTGTAGCCCTGCCAGATTACCCATCGCAATAGGTAATCCTCGCCGCCAGTGGGGGACCGCAGCCAATCCCTACCTAAATCCTGCTCATCAACGAGCGATATCCTTGTCCCTTAATGTGCACATCCCCTCCCGTGACGGGTTCCACGGAGGGCGAACTAGGGTGTGAAGCCACTCCCGCAAGTGGCTCCACCACAATCATCACAACACTACAACATCCACAATCGTCGCAATACCACAACCTCACAATCGTCACAACACCACAACATCACAACCACCACCACAACACCACCACTCCGATGATCAACAAATAACAACAATTACAATACAAACACGTCTTAAATCAACCAACAGAGACTGAGTAGGGAAACCCTACCTTATCGCCAACCATGTAACACATCCACATACAGCCAAGCAAGACTCCGAGGTGAATCCTACAATGATGACCACATCCTATTATACCACTACTTCCAACAATCTACTGAAGGGAACCACAAAACAGCGACTTACCTAATGACGCGGACCGACGGTGACACGAACGACGACTACGCACACATCCTTCTTAGGCAAACCCCGCATTTCCCGTGGTTGAGGTGTAGGCCACATACTTAAGAATATATGGAGGTAGAGGTGATAGGAGAGAGAGATAGGCTAGGTTTAGAGGAAGAGGAACTGTCGGGAAATGAGAAATGAAATGAATCTTGCGAACTTGCGTTTTTATATTAACACGTCAATAACAGCCATACTCGGTCGAGTACTGGCATACTCGGCCGAGTAGCTTCTGCTAGGTCGATTAAACACTCCGGTAAGGTACCTATTCTAACCTAGTCTCACCTATTCCTTCCTAAGGTCTTTCTTGGTCGAAGGGTCGGTTACAAGAGTCCTTAAATATCCTGGGTATTACAGTCTTCCCCCCTTAAAAAGAATTTCGTCCCCGAAGTTCAGCTCACACAACTCCAACAGCGAGGTCAAGTACTATGAACACGATCAACATACATAAAGACATACGAACTTTGGCCATCACTTATACCACCACCACGTCCCATTATTCAGACAAACTTCCACACGACCACGAAACTATACTTTTGTGCATTACCGGCCAACGACTATCACTTACAAAACATACAGCGTAATAATCCTATCATAGGTTCACAGCAAAATATGTTCCTATCCCATACCACATATGTTTCATTATACATAATTCCATTACCCGTACCACACAATCTTGTAGCAACTCAAACAACTGACAAAAGTACACATCATGCTATCTTACGAAACTGCACTAAGACCACTATGCAGCTATCCACAACAATCATACAAAGCTGTTCAAACGCTCGTTCACATAGCTTAAAATGCCACCAAAGTACTAAAACACTATAACATAGATATAATTTTATCATTTGTTTTCGCGACATTACTCTTCCCCTCTTAAAGGAACTTCGTCCCCGAAGTTCACCACTGAACAACTTCCCCGATCCCAAAATCGACACATATATCCTAATACTGACATTACTCACAGACGGCAACCATCATTGATTCATGCTGACGGAACTTAACCTATGACATTTCACAACTACGACTCGTATCAACAGAACCTGATAGGTAGCATATCTCCCGATATGTTATTACTTACTAATAGTAACTTTATCAATTATCTGTTATTTAGCCACATAATTCATGTTACAACATTATAGCCATTGATTTTCACTTATCCAATTTGACTTGTTATAACTATAAGTAACACAGACACCACCGAAGACTGCGCTAGTTGACCCAAAAATATATATATATATATTCAACTCGTGACAGCAACGATACTCTCTTGTCATTACATACTCATGATTCACACAACTTATATGTACACCAAATTGCAGCACCTTATACAATGCAATAGCATTCATGTTAGCCATGGTAATGTGATCTAACATTCATATTTTGACATGTTATCTAAGTGCATACGTACATATAACATGACCACACTACATATTAGGGCAATCGTTCGCGCTAAGCAACACTACTGAGTACCTAAAAAACATTAACATATACATATCCAACGAAATCCGATGATTCAAAAATCTTGAACACAAGAAGTTCCTGTAACAGTAATAATCGGCCGATTATGGGTGAATACTCGGTCGAGTAAGCTCTACTCGGTCGAGTACGATAGTATACTCGGCCGAGTAAGCTCTACTCGGTCGAGTTTTTACGGGCAGAAAGCTTTTCCAGCCATAAAACACAATTCACCCACGAATTCACCTGCAAACAACCACGACTACCATACTACAAAGCATGTCTAAGTCAAACAAGTCACCACATAATATGCTAAAATACGTAACGGCCTTATGGCCGAGTACATTCATCCAAAAGTAAAAAATAAATCTGAAAGATAAGTATCCAACACAAATGAAACAAGCCCAGAAAATACGGCAAAGAGATCAAAAGCTAGGACCCTGCATGTCCTCATCACCACCTGCGCTAGAAGGGCCTGCTCCCGAGCTACCTGCTCCCTGAAAACCTGCTGCTGCTGAGTAATCCCCTCCTAGCTGGCTGTCATAGTTGGCTCCCCACGGTCCCACAAGGCAGCCAAACTCGGTCTCCTCAGGTGGCCTCCAAAAACCGGGATCAACTCCGTAGCTGTGGAAGACTCCCGTGTCCACTCCAGGTCCCCTCCACCAAACAGACTGTGCCAACTGAGTCCCTATGCCCTGATTAAGGGTCATTTCGTGCATGTTGCGGGGCACCAGGGTGGTGGAGATCCGCTCAGTCAAGTCACTCGGTTGCATCCGAGGGTCATGCACCATGGGGTAAGGCGAGTACTGGCGAGAGTAGAAGTCAGGGGCGGAGTAAGAGGACTCATGTTTGACCGGGTCTGCCCTAGACTGCCTAACCCGACGGCGCTCACGAGGTGGGGGAGGTGCCTGCTGTCCCTCAGGTACCGTGACAGGCTCAGGTAGATCCAAGAGAATGGTAGGATCAATCAGATAGGTCTGGGTCTCAGATCTAGGTACAGCACAAGGCTCCCACTCAGCTAAGTGGTCAACAACAGGGAGATGGGCAAGGTCGGGAAGTACCATCCACATAGATCCTCTCACTCTCCAGGCATAAGACCCATCAGCCATCTTCCTCAACCATCTGTTCTGACACTAATATTTGGCTTTCATGGTAGGAACGGTCTTAACACACTCATCTCGCGATGGTGGTCGGGCCTCAAAATCAGTCAGACGCTGAGCTAGGCGGGTCACTATGGCCCCGCAAGCAATGTGCCGGTTCGGGGACTGTGCCATGCGCTCAAGGTTGGAGCACACTACCCCCGGAGCACTATAATAGAACGGCTTCCTACGGTGCAGGTTAAGGTAAGACATAAGCAACATGACCTCATGAGAATTAAGCTTGCTCACATCATCTCTCGCATACAACAAACAAGTCATCATCCTTAGGGACATATGAAGGGAAACATACTGCACATCATTGATCAACATAGCACTGGCACTAGGGGCAGGTCGGCCAGTCAAGAAAGGAAGATAGAGAGGTGCACCACTGTTCTTGGCCACGTCACTAAGGTATCCCGTCCCCTCAGCCTCCAAACCCAAATGACCCGCAAACTCATCCAAAGTCAGCTCGTGATCCTCATTCATGAGGCGAAAGGAGACAGCCTTCTCCTTCGCATCATAAACGAAATAGCTCAAAAACTCTAAGGTCAGGTGAGGGTAGGACTTCTTCCTCAAATGGTACAACCCCTCCATTCCCAAAATCTCAAAGATATGAGATATCTCTCCCTTAATCCCCAAGGTCTCCAAAATGTCGGGATTCACACACCTAGTAGGTCGGAAAGGACGACTCATTAAGGCTGTGAAGGCCTTACGCTGCTTGAAATCGGAAGAGGTTACCGATGGATAAGCCTCCACCGGTGGAACAACAGGTTCATGACTGGATTGACCCGTCTCAAATCGGACATTGGCATGGGTCCTCTTGTTTGCGTTGCCTCTTGTGTTCGGCATACTGCAAAAGATAGGTTTCAACAAGGACATTTCACACAAAATTTTGCCATAGATGAACTGATTGTATACAGTTTTGAGACGAACTTTTAAGACGAAGTTTTTCACCAAAACAATCAAGCATTTTACTCAAAAACATCATTCTCAACATCAAGGGCTTTGGAATTGTATGATAATCAAACAAAAGGATGAAATTTTCGATTTTAGCTAACCCTACAAATTCAAAAAAACCAACTTAAACCATGAAATTACTCTAGTGACGGTACAAACGATGTTTATATGCAATTAAATACAAAGAATAAAAGGAAAAAGGCTTGATTTCAGTTACACATGATGGGGATACGAAGCATGAGCAAAAACATACCATAACTTTGATAATAAAGGAGGAAATTAAGTTAAAACCTTACCTTGAATAGACTTTTGGCAAGCAAGGAACAATTAACCACTAAGAAATTACCCAAGAGCTTGAGAGATAAGAGGTATGGAGTTTTAGAGGGAAGAAGAAGAAAAAGAGGTTGGAGACGGAAATAAGAAAAGAATGAGCGAAATAGGGTTTTTGTATAACCCGGATGAGTCCCGATAAAGCAGTACTCGGTCGAGTATTGGGCTTACTCGGCCGAGTATCGACTACTCGGTCGAGTATTTTGAATACTCGGTCGAGTACTCGAGAACATTAGCGATCCTAATCTGCCAAAAATGAACACTCGGTCGAGCATTAGTATACTCGGCCGAGTATGGACTACTCGGTCGAGTACGATTCTTTACTCGGTCGCGTGTCATAGAGCAGGAACGGAATTCAAATTTTAATACACCTGCAAAACGAGTAACGTTGTTCGGAGTTCCATGCAATCGGCTCGTCAATGTTAGAGCTTACTCCTACCACATAGACACGCAGCACTACGAATTATGCATATTCTTGACCAAAGCAATCGACGTTTCCATCCACGTTCCTTACTTTATTATCACGACAGCTTAACCGCAACCCGTAGGCACATATACCAATTAACTACCTCACCTACAAAGTTTAATCTATATACCACATCATTACACATTTCCACAATTAATTCTATACTCACGCTAACAAGTCATTCGTGAAGCATTAACCATGGTATGATGCAACCTATATTAAACAAATCATTCGACTTAACCTTGCCATACGCAACAAAATTTCACATTACATCACTCATAATTTCTGGTCACATTTCAGCAATCATATTCACCAATTCAAGACTTTTCCAATACCATAATCACTACTTGCAAACATTCATGCTGATGCACATATCTTAATTCACAAATGCACACGATAACAACTGTGGACAGCGGGCCGCCCACGGGGGCGCTTGGTGAAGGTCGAAAAACAAGCGTTTGCATTTTGTAAGGAGTCGCCACCAATTTTTATGGGAAATTGGAACCGTTCGAATACCTCGTGTCATGTCAAGACACAAAGTAGTGACATGAACACTAAGAAATCGTTACCCTTAGCATTCTATGTCTAGAATGACTCTCGTGGATGCCAATGAACACGGGTGCTCACGGAGATCTGGAGTAAGGAATGAGGGTACGTATTAGGAAGCTCTTTTGATCGAACACCTAATCTCGCCCGCCTCGATAGCGGCCTCTACTAATGATTAGGGAAGTTATTCGTACTTGATATATCGTCGGTTATATGCATGCAATGCAACATCCAAGTTTTAATCCTAGCATGTGAGAATTAACTAAGTCGGTTGACACGTAATTAGCAAACAATTGGGTCGAAGTTGGAATTTAATGTTGATTTACATGTGGAAACATACAAATGATAAAAGAAATACAATAATCATAAATCACAATAATGAAAATTACATTAATTACAACGGATAGGCGATTTATGTCGAAAATACCTTTAAAACGGATAATTTGAGAAAACGAATAAAAGAATAAAAAGAAATAAATTAACGAACAGGAATTAGCGATATTACGGATATTAGTTAGTTAATACGTGGACTAATTAAACTAGGTCAAGGCGTAAACGGAGTTCGTGGACGAAATCATCTCGAACAGCAGCAGAGATCGCGCCCTCTGGAAGAGGCGCAGCATTCTTGCTGCGTCTGTTCCAGTGAGTGGTTCGGCTGTGGCCGGAACTGCAAATCGTTAATGTTAATTGGTAATTTTATGGATCGATTAAATTATTTACTCGGATGAAAGTGATTAATACTTTTATTACATGTCAATGATGGTCATGAAAGCGATAAACATGGATGAGACGGATGCAAACGGATTATTTACATGAAATTATGATGGAAACATTAATGAGTCCTCTGTTGAAATAAGTCAATTAGGCTAAATATGACGGATATACAACGAATATGCGAATAAGCAGATGAAAATTATATCAATGACGAATTCCAGAAACTCAATATGAACAAATTGAATCTCTAAAACCCGGGTTTGAATTTAATGACGAAAACCCGCAAATATGAATTATAAGGGATTTAAGTCGGATTTGTGATAATTAAAACATATTAATGAATGATGAATTATGTGATATAATATACATGTGAATATTAAACTATTGTGATGAAGAATTAAAGAAAATACACGAAACAAATAACAAACACACGAATTACGGAGGATTTAAGAAGAAGAAAAGAAGCAGAATCTGCGGCGGCCTCACGAAGAGGCGCAGCAGAATCTGCGCTCCTTCGAAGAGGCGCAGGCAGATTCTTTCGCGTCTTTTCTCGACGTCTGTCTACTGGAAATCCGCAAAAACAGAGTCTTAAAGCACGGTTTTGGAAATCAGTTTTAATGGTGTTTTCGACATAAATCTTACAACGATGATACGATAAATAAAATACAATAAATAAAAGAGGATTATACACCCGCAGACTTACATGTTGACGAAACGAGATGAACTAAGATATCGACTAGTGAATGCTCGACGCGAATGCAAAGAGAGTGCCCTCGTAAGAGGAAAACGATTGATTAATTTAAGTTGATTGAGTGTAGTTGGTCAAATTGGTCGGTCATGCAACGGAGAGGCTGGTACCCGGAAGGATCCGAGCTTACGTGGTCGGAAGTCCAAGCACGTAGGCGCCAATTAGTAAGAACAAAGTCTAGAATGCAAAGGGAGAAGAGAAGGGCGGACACTCGCGTGAGAAATATGAGGAGCGAAGGCTCCTATTTATACTAATCACGCGGAGGAATAGGGTTTCGGAGACTCTTTGGAAGTGAATCTCGGAAAGATATGAAAAAAGATACGTAAGACATGCAAAGAAGGGCCTGGGAAGAGGCGCAGCAGCCACTGCGTCTCTTGGAAGAGGCGCAAGACTGGCCGTTGTCTATTCCCGTGGAGGTTTCCTCCCCGTTGAAGAAAGATTTCCGCGTTTGAGTTATGGTAGGACGGAAATAATTCGATTATCTTATGAATATTACGGGATATTGTTTGCCAAAAGATAGAATTTATGAAATATGGAATAGAAATATCCGGAACATTCCAGAATATTCCGACTCGGGATTTAACAGTTATCAGAAAATGGAGACGGTTTTTTGACCCGGACTCCGAATGTACTCTAATTACTGCCAAAACGACCGTATCGGGACGTAGATGACAACTAAGAGGTTGACATTTAATATTTGAGCAATCACTTAACGACAATATTACGAACTGTCACAAATCATTCCGCGAATCAAACATGCGGCCCAATCATCACTGGGTGGTTTGCGGGAGGTGCAGAAATGAGGTATCTACAGAGCCCCCACTTTGACTGAGGCTTGGACAAGGCAAAAGTCAAAGTATAGCCATCAGGTCAATCGAAGATTACAACCTGACGACTATGGCGACGCGAGGCGGTTCAAGGGGTCTGAACCATGGACCTGTCGTCGAACATTTTAGAGTCCGTCGACTATCGGGAGGGTCGTTTAAAGTCCATTAGACTACGTAAGGAAGCTCTTGACCATAAGAAGAAACCATACCCGAGATACCCCCGGTGAAGCGGATCAAGACGCTTCGGCAAAACTCTTTGGTCTAAAGATAACTTGGTGTCCAAGGCATTAGGGTCACAGGGAACTTTGGTCGAACTCTGCGGGAAACAAGAAATATTGAAAGCAGCAGGACGTCGCAGAAAATCTGCTGGGGAATCCGCTTGCGTTAGTCTCAAGCGAACTCGCAAAACTTGAGGTTGAATCTGCTTGCGTCGGTCTCAAACAAACTCTTGCTGGGGAATATTTTGACGACTAGGAACATCTAGATCGTCGTGGGAGAAATCTTGAGTGAGCAGTACTGCAAAATACTACTGCGCTGGATATAATGATCTTGAGCAATACTGCAAAATATCTTTGCTTCGCGCTTTGGATAAAATGCGGGCCAGAACGAAAGAAAATCATCGAAACGGACCAAAAGAATATAATAGCGTTGAAGAAGAGGCGCACCAAAGATGGGCCCACAAATAACGAACTCATAACGAATTTTTGAAAATCCGTATGGAGGGAACACAAGGAAGAGGCGCAGCAAGAGCTGCGTCTCTTGGAAGAGGCGCAGCGTCTGCTGCGTCTTTTCCCCAATTTGGCTTTTTCTGCGTAAAAACGCGAACTCAGAAGGATTGTATTTCATTATTTCGAAACACAATTCTTGCAATTTCTCTCTCAAATCTTCACCATTTCCGTCGAGGTTTGATCTAAAAGCTTGCATTAAACATGACTAATCGAGGTATGTGTTCCAATCTTGCATTAATCATCTACATTTGTTGAATTTTGAGCCGCGAAAACTAGGGTTTTCGACCCTTTTGATCGAAAATTTGGGGCTTTTCCCCCAAATGGATTTGCTATGCCAAATTGATGTTAGAAACGGATAGTAGGCAATGTTAGGAACATAACCATGTATTTTCTTCGAATTTTCATCGAGTTTTGAGCCCTTGAGTGAATTTGAGACGGTTTTACAGCTGAACCGTAAATTGCTTCGAAAATAGCCTTAGAAATGCCCATTGGCGATGAAATTTGGTATTTGGGATCCTTGGATGATGGGTAAACTTTCTACCATCTCGAAATTTTGGTTTGTGACAACTTTTTCAGGACACCTTTCTAGGGCATAATCGCCGTTATGACGAAATGCTACCGAATTTTCGACTTGAACCTGGAACTAGGCTTTGACTTGGACTTGACTTGACCCAATTTATCACATGAGTGATTGGGTTGGCGGGAATATGGCCAAAGATGGCATGGAAAGGGCGCTTTCGGCTCAAGGCTCGAAACTCCTTAACAAAGGCTTGTCGTCATGTGACGCGGCCTGAATTTACTTTAACGTTGCGGTGATGAGGCTTCTACTTCGGGAGGACTCCCATGGAGATAGACGCCGATCTTGTTGAGGAGGCTTTAGAGCAGGCCTTCACCGCCGCAGTGATGGCCGCCGAGACGAGGCTCACGAGGAGGAGGTCATCGAGGAGGAGGAGATCCCGAGACGGGCCAACGTCCAGCGAGGAGGTCGTCGGTGAGAGGAGCTCTGCGTGGGCCGAGACTCCGGGAGAGTAGGCACCTCGTGTGGGCTGCAGAGGGTCACCTGTCCTACAGGACGGTGAAGAGCCTGGTAAATACTACTCACTACCTGTCCTCTTTCATTCTTTTAGTTCAAATTTCTTTCAAATTTCAGCCAAAACTAAAGATAGCTTTGTTTCAAATCATTATAGGAGGCCGGGAACATCAGGTCGTTCTCGGGTTACACGACAACGATGGAGCACTACGAGCGGTGTCGGGCGGAGGAGAGGGCCATGATCGAGCGTGGAGCGTTTGGTCCTCTGGTTCAGGTCCGGAGGGATATCGTGAAGAGGAAGTTGCGGGCTAACCTTAGCCTGGTCCGCGCTTTCTTGGACCGATTCGGGATACGACTTCCACGTTTCACCCGCCTTTCGGTGAGGTGGGAGTTACTCGGAGGATTATGGCATGATTTCTGTCCGCCGTGTGGGACCGAGGAGATGGTGTGGCCGGAGACCGCTATGAGGGCGGATTCGGCCGAGGCGAGGAGATTGATCGGCCGGAACTTGTCGCCGAAGGTCTGTTGCGATCTTGGGTTTGGTACCCGTACCTACGTCCGAGACTACTTTGCGGGAAGACCCCGGCCAGTGACGATCGATGGGAGGGAGACGCTCCTCCTCCTTGTACAAACTGAGCGAGAGGGCTCGTGCCCCGTAGCTTTGGTGGTTCTCGTCTTCGATTTACCTCGGAGACAAGGGCGAGAGGCTATCGACGAAGCTTCTTCCCTTTCTTTCTGACCTGAGTTCCCTAGGACGCTGGGACTGGGTCACTGCTGGTTTTTCGGTCCTCATCCGCTTCATGAGGGCCATGGTTCGTCCGGAGTTGATGGAGATGGGGACTTCTCCCGGCGCCGTCGGACTGGACTCTTGTTGGAGGTATGAACCTTCCTTTAGACCAAGGTAAATTCCTTTCTTTATTAAATCACGAAAGATCGTCATTGATTATTCTGTTCTACAGGCGTGGGTGTACTCTTACTTCCCGAGTCTCGCGCCCAAGAGGACGGAGCCGCTGGAGAAGGCCTATCCCGTGGTGAGGGATTGGGTGATGTGCCGGACGAAGAGCAAGCGCTCTTCGCACAATGTCTACCGGCGGGACGTGAACGCCCTTCACCGAGGCGTGAGTATCCCACTCGTATTCATTTATATTTCTTATCCTTTGCCTTCACTTGATCATAGGAATGATCTTTGCCTTATCTTGTCGCAGTGGGTGCCCAGACCTTGGGCGGAGTACGCTGGAGCGCCTCCTTTTGTCGCTGAGGTCCTTCGACCTAGGAGCCCGAGTCGGCTGCTGTTGTGGACGTCGACGGGTCCTGTGTGGTATCTGGGCGAGCGTTTGGCTCGTCAGTGCTCTCGGGACGCGTTGACGGTTCCCGTTGATCCTCCGAGGACGATGTTCAGGGAGCCTACTGAGGCTGAGAGGGAGGCGGACCTGGCTGGTGCCAGTGGCGACGACCTTCTTCTCCCTGGCGAGGACTACTCGGCGTTCCTTTACGGGAGGTTGGCGTACTGGCCAGTAGTGGTGAGTATCTTTTACTTTTCCTTGACTTGATTTTGAGAATTACGACGAAAGATCGTCGATTAATGAGAATTATTTGTCCTTGCAGGAGGTCGAGGCGGCGGGCATCGAGCCCCCAGAGTACCCCGAGACTCTTGAGTACATCGACGCGACCGGGAGGACGACGATCTCCGAGCTGCGTGACTTTGACGTAGAGCCGTGACGGATCTTTGGTCTAGACGACGGCAAGATCATCGATTCGGAGGGTGAGCCTCCAGCTTATATACCTTTCGTGTAAGAACACATTTGATTGAACTTGTTCAATTTACTGAGAATTTCTTTTGAAATGCAGGTCGCGCCATCTCGGTTCGTGGCACTATGGAGGGTGGCCAACCGGCTACGAGCTACCACCATCGAGGCACTCGTCGGTGGTCGAGGTCGTCAGGTATGAACCTCATTTGATTTCTTTTGATTTTTGATTTTCAGTTTTGTTTGAATTGATTGACATGAGCCAATTTACTTCTGTTTATAGGTTGGCCATGAGTCGGAGCGAGAGTTGACCCAGTCTCGGGGGGAGACAGCTCGCTTGTTGAGGGAGCTCGAGTTTCGGGATACCGAGATTGCTGCTCTTACGGCGAGGGTTGCTGAGTTGGAGGGTGCTCAGCAGTAGTTTTGTACATTTGGACATCTGATTTTGAACATTTTTGGACTTTGTTTGGGGCGCAAGCCCCCAGTTTGCTTGGACTTTGGACTTTGTTCGGGGCGCAAGCCCCCAGTTTGCTTGTACATTTGTTTCATTTGGTGTATATACGACGGCCTGAGTGCCTTTGCTGCTGGGTTGTGTTGCTTGTATCTGCAGGTTAGTTCTTGAACAGGTTTGGTAGATAACGGTTTACGCCGTCATGCTGCCGAAATTTACATAGAAATCACGCAAAACATACATTTTATACATATGGCCTTTGACCAGCGCAAAATGAGACTCGAAAGAGCACGAAAAAATGCAAAAATGCAAAAATTTTGTCGGAAATGACCGGACGGTAGGGAGGGTTACCCCCTAAAAAAAGAAAAAAGGGAAATCTGTAAGTGTAGAAATGAAATGTTGAAATGAAAACAAAAGGAAATTGTTTCCCAAAAAGAAAATGAAATTTACTTCCTAAAAAATAAAAAAATGAAATTCATTTCCTAAGAATAAAAAGTTTGAGTGTCATGAAATGGCGAAGGTGTCGATGTTGCCTCGAAATGCGTGCCCGCGAAAATAGGAAACTTGAAACATGGTAAACTGCTCGTATTTACCAAAATAAAATCCCGTAAGAATAGGAAATTATTCGTTATAGAATTAGGAAAGATCCAAACGCGAAATCACGAGTGAGCTTGGGGAAGAGGCGCAGCATGAGTGCGTCCCTTTGAAGAGGCGCAAGAGGGCGCTGCGCTGTTCCCAAGTTGGTCCGTTAAGCGGATTTTGGAAACAAAGAAATTAGTATAAATAGAAGCGTCGACGAGGCGTTAATTCACACAATTCTTCCGTCTCTTCCTCGTCTATTCACATAAAACTCTCGAAATAAATCTTCAAGAGAAAATTGTCATCATGAATACTTTGGAGATCCGTCTGAAGGAATGGACCAACGAGTTTTCGAATGTGGAGAAGCACGACATGGGTGCTTATAACCTTGGGTCTTTGTTGAGTTTGAAACTCATTAAGATTGTAAGACCGTTCTTGGATGCTTGCCTTGACTATTGGGACCCGAATTATCATGTTTTCGCGTTCCCAGGAGGTGACATTTGCCCATTTCCTGAAGAAATAGCTGCTATTGGTGGATGGGATCCTGAACATTTACCTGCCATTCCTTCCACTTCACAAGGGTATAAGAGCAAATTCAGAGACTTGCTTGGGTGACCGGACTTGAGGTGGATCGCCTAGTTACCCCGAAAGGCGTGAGAATGTTGGATTTTGTAGACCGATTCATTAACGGGGCCGACCCTCTGTTTCCCATGTTGCCGGGAGGAGGGCATTTGGGTTTTGTTTGCTTTGCACGTGTATGTCTTCCAAGGACACGTTGATGAAGATTTGAGAGGTGATCCCCGTCTTTTGGGTCTTATTGAGCAAATGGAGTCACGGAGAGCCCGGCTTGTTTATGCTTAGGGGAGATCATCTTGGGTTTGGATAATAGGAAATCCAACCGCGATCTGCCGTTCTTGGGGAGTCCCGTCATTTTGCAGGTAAGAGACATCATTCCTTTTTTTCCTTTTTTTTTTTTTCGTTTTCTTTTTTTTTTTTTTTTTTTTTTTTTTTTTTTCGTTTTTTTTTGTTATTTTGTTGTTTGGTGTCTAATACCGCTTTTTGGTAGGTTTGGCTTATGGAACGGCTCCGACGCTCGAGCCCCCGGTTCATGCACTTTCCTATCATTGCCGTATGATTGCGATGAGGACGCGGTTGTACATGGTGGACTTCACCCGGTCCGTGACTATTGGAAGAACAAGCTGAAGAATGATGATGGCCCGTTGATTAGGTGGGTTGTACCGTGGTGGCACCTCAAGTCCGTCACTGGAGTGTCTTCTTTGGATCCCACTAGGTCCGTGCGCATTCCGGGACTAGAGTTCATGGTATGCATCTTTCCGGAAAGATTGATGAGGCAAGTTGGGCTGAAGCAGACGATCCCGAGGCTTGACACCGTCCCGCATGATCGCTATGGCGCTTACTACAGAGAGCCGAAGAGAGTGGGCTATCAAATGGGCCCAAAGAAACATGTGGTTCTTGAGTTTCTCCGCCAATGCTTTGTGGGTGTCGGATTCCAATCTGAGGTGGAGAAAGGCTGCGACTTCGGAAGAGCGCGAGAGACTAAGGAAACGCGAACCTGTTGACTACAAGGTGCGCGAGGGAGAGAAAGAGAAGGAGAAGCATCTGACAGAGGGAGAAGAAGAAGCCGGTTTTCAGGTCATTCACCCTTCGAAGAAATCAAAGACTACTCCTGTTGCGGAAATGGTGGTTGGCAAGAACGGAAGAGTCAGGCCTCGGGAAAGACCGTTGGTGATTAGGTCTGAAGTGGTGCAAGAGCGCCCGGCTCGAGGTCGTGACAAGAAATATGACAAGAGTGACAAGGGCAAGGGGAAGATGGAGGAATAGCCCGAGTCCTTATTTATTATTTGATTATTATTATTATTGTTGTCATAAAAAAGGAGGGGTTTTAGAATCCTAGCCTATTCTATTTTTATTATGTAACGTACTATTATTATTTAGAAATTGAATGGAATAAAAAAGGTTGAATGGTTATGAAACCGTTGTGATTTTCTTTTATTATTCTTGTCGAATTTCAAATGCAACGCAAATGTCCTTCTATTTACATTTTAGGTATAATGGGTTGAATCCTGTGAAGGATTGCCTACGTATTCACTTAAAAAAGCAAAATCAAATCCTTGCGCGTAGTTCGAGTAAATATAAAAGAATAATTGTTCGAAGCAAGAGCTTGTAATGAACATAGAAACTAAGCATGAGCTTTTCCTTGTTCTCAAGGTGCGAATTTAGTTTATTTGATGATATGAGGATGACAAATTTGTCAAAATGCAAGAGCATAGTGACACTTAGCTTATTTCAGCTGGGCCAGGGGCCGTTTATTTAGTGCCACAGGAGCGACACATGGGTTTACGCGAGGCGCGTGTGTGGTCCTATTCTAGGCATAGTATCGTTTCAGTTGGTCAAGGTTTGTGGGGTTTGAAAACTCATTCTGTAGATACCTCATTTCTGCACCTCCCGCAAACCACCCGGTGATGATTGGGCCGCATGTTTGATTCGCGGAACGATTTGTGACAGTTCGTAAGATTATCATCAAGTGATTGCTCAAATATTAATGTCGACCTCATAGTTGTCATCTATGTCCTGATACGGTCGTTTTGGCAGTAATTAGGGTACATTCGGAGTCCGGGTCAAAAACCGTCTCCATTTTCTGATAACTGTTAAATCCCGAGTCGGAATGTTCCGGAATGTTCCGGATATTTCTATTCCATATTTCATAAATTCTATCTTTTGGCAAATAATATCCCGTAATATTCATAAGATAATCGAATTATTTCCGTCCTACCATAACTCAAACGCGAAATCTTTCTTCAAAGGAAACCTCTTGGGAATAGACGCAAGCAGTCTTTGCGCCTCTTCCAAGAGACGCAGATGCTGCTGCGCCTCTTCCCAGGCCCTTCTTTGCATGTCTTACATATCTTTTATCATATCTTTCCGAGATTCACTTCCAAAGAGTCTCCGAAACCCTATTCCTCCGTGTGATTAGTATAAATAGGAGCCTTCGTTCCTCATATTTCTCACGCGAGTGTCCGCCCTTCTCTTCTCCCTTTGCATTCTAGACTTTGTTCTTACTAATTGGCGCCTACGTGCTTGGACTTCCGACCACGTAAGCTCGGATCCTTCCGGGTACCAGCCTCTCCGTTGCATGACCGACCAATTTGACCAACTACACTCAATCAACTTAAATTAATCAATCGTTATCCTCTTACGAGGGCACTCTCTTTGCATTCGCGTCGAGCATTCACTAGTCGATATCTTAGTTCATCTCGTTTCGTCAACATGTAAGTCTGAGGGTGTATAATCCTCTTTTATTTATTGTATTTTGTTTATCGTATCATCGTTGTAAGATTTATGTCGAAAACACCATTAAAACTGATTTCCAAAACCGTGCTTCAAGACTCGTTTTTGCGGATTTCCGAGATGACGTCGAGAAAAGACGCAGCAACTGCTGCGCCTCTTCGAAGGAGCGCAGTTCCTGCTGCGCCTCTTCGTGAGGCTGCCGCAGTTCCTGCTTCTTTTCTTCTTCTTCGTCCTCTGTAATTCGTGTGTTTGTTATTTGTTTCGTTTATTTTCTTTAATTCTTCATCACAATAGTTTAATATTCACATGTATATCGTATCATATAATTCATCATTCATTAATATGTTTTAATTATCACAAATCCGACTTAAATCCCTTATAATTCATATTTACGGGTTTTCGTCATTAAATTCAAACCCGGGTTTTAGAGATTCAATTTGTTCATATTGAGTTTCTGGAATTCGTCATTGATATAATTTTCATCTGCTTGTTCGCATATTCGTTGTATATCCGTCATATTTAGCCTAATTGACTTATTTCAACAGAGAACTCATTAATGTTTCCATCATAATTTCATGTAAATAATCCGTTTGCATCCGTCTCATCCATGTTTATCGCTTTCATGACCATCGTTGACATGTAATAAAAGTATTAATCACTTTCATCCGAGTAAATAATTTAATCGATCCATAAAATTACCAATTAACATTAACGATTTGCAGTTCCGGCTTCACAGCCAGAACTCACCCTTGGAACAGACGCAAAGAATCGATGCGCCTCTTCCCGAGGGCGCGTCTCTCTGCGCTGTTCCAGATGATTTCGTCCCCGAACTCCGTTGTTGCTTGACCTAGTTTAATTAGTCCACGTATTAACTAACTAATATCCGTAATATCGCTAATTCCTGTTCGTTAATTTATTTCTTTTTATTCTTTTATTCTTTTTCTCAAATTATCCGTTTTAAAGGTATTTTCGACATAAATCGCCTATTCCAATGTAATTAATGTAATTTTCATTATTGTAATTTATGATTATTGTATTTCTTTTATTACTTGTATGTTTCCACATGTAAATCAACATTAAATTCCAACTTCGACCCAATTGTATGCTAATTACGTGTCAACCGACTTAGTTAATTCTCACCTGCTAGGATTAAAACTTGGATGTTGCATTGCATGCATATAACCGACGATATATCAAGTACGAATAACTTCCCTAATCATTAGTAGAGGCCGCTATCGAGGCGGGCGGGATTAGGTGTTCGATCAAAAGAGCTTCCTAATACGTACCCTCACCCCTTACTCCAGATCTCCGTGAGCACCCGTGTTCATTGGCATCCACGAGAGTCATTCTAGACATAGAATGCTAAGGATAACGATTGCTTAGTGTTCATGTCACTACTTTGTGTCTTGACATGACACGAGGTATTCGAACGGTTCCAATTTCCCATAAAAATTGGTGGCGACTCCTTACAAAATGCAAACGCTTGTTTTTCGACCTTCACCAAGCGCCCCCGTGGGCGGCCCGCTGTCCACAATTTGGCGACTCATTGGGGATAATACACTTACGTGTAGCAAGGGTGAAACTTGAACAAGGTTAGGGAATAAGTTTGTACAAGACAATTGTCGGTTTTCATAACTCGGTCTTCCTAGATCGTTTATTCGGCCTTCCTAGGCCCAACCCAACCCATTCGACCAATCGTCCCGTCTAAACGGTCCTAATTCTTATTTGGGCCTAAGGATGGATAGCGATTGACGTCATCCATACCATGATGCTTACTCTTGTTTGTATCAAGGGCCTTCACTACTTGAGGAAATGGACTAGGAATCGGCCTTACTCTTGTTTGGCACGAGCCTCTCCACAGACTTCGGGTTTGATGGTTCGGTATGGCAACCTACCCTTTAAACCAAAACCCTTCTAAATGCACTCAGCATCCCGTTATAATGCATGTATAAATGTGTAAACCCTACGTGATCACCACTTCTAAACAAAACCATGACGAATTTTCAAAAAAATCAAAATCCTTATTTTCAAACAAGAATTTCGAAATAGGGCCTTCAATTAGCGCAAAATCCGGTCAAAACTCCGTCCGATTGTCGTGTCAAAATTCGGGCCACAAGCCCATTTCAAACCTCACTTCGAGTCCACTCCTACAACTACACTACAGTTGACTAGGACACACATTTTAAAAGACCTTGTCTTTCTTCAAAATCCACTCAACACAAGTGGCACACACCCACTTCGCGAGTCAAAACTTTTCCTCTTTTAGCAAGTGTGATAGAATGGTCGATCGTGTTTTGATTTGTCGCCGATCTCTTATCCAGTTTCCAAGATGCCCGGATCAAGCGATGAAACAAACCTCCAGCAAATTCAAGAGAGTAATGATCAAATCCTAGCCGCGCTAGCCCAAATGCAAATCACTCAAGAACAAACCTATGACCGCCTTGAACTTATCGAAGGCCGTATCTTTGATGTAGAGGGAAGGTTGCCTCCCCTTATAGGTGAAGTACTACGTTTTTCCGATGACGAGTCTAAAGATGAGAATCCTATCATAGGAACAACTGCAGCCGAGAAGAGACTCCAATACCTAGAGGAGCAATTGATGTACCTTAAGGGGGATGACATTTATAGGGAAAACAATCGCAAATATGAAGCCGTCAATTCCAAATTGCCAACTAACTTTAGCATGACGGATATCCCTAAGTTTAAAGGACATGAGAACCCTTTGAACCACATCCGCGCCTTCAAGGATTACATGTCTATCAAAGGCATCAAACCCGAGATGTTCTTAAGGATCTTTTCTTCGTCTCTTGACACCATTCCGAAGCAATGGTTCTACGCTTTAGATCACAAAAAGGTCGCTACTTGGGAAGACGCCGCAATCGAGTTCTCGAAACAATACGCGGATAATGCCGAGATCCAAGTCAACATGCGTACTCTAGAGGTTCTTACCCAAAATGACAAAGAAGGATTCACCGACTTCCTAAGTAGGTGGAGGAAGACTAGTACTCAACTAGTTGAACGCCCGGATGAGGCTACTCTTGTGGAAAAGTTCGTGGATAATCTCAAGCCCATATATGCCAACCATTTGAGATATCAAAACATCAAGACTTTCAAGGACTTAACTGTACTAGGGACGCGAATTGAATCCGTAAAGGACTCTTGTCCAAAACGGTAGGTAGAGGATATCAAGGGTCCACAAGTCGTTCATACGGCTCTACTAGCAAGACCGACGAAGTCAACCTTCTCGAGCCATCCAAGAAAACTACTCCACCAAGGAAATTCACAAACCTTGGGGATACGTACTCCAACGCTCTAAAAAGGCTAATGAAACAAGGTAAACTCCAACCCATTGGACCTACTCCCGAACCCGAAAGGAAGTCCAAATTCTGGGATGAAAATTCCTACTGTGAATACCATAGGGGCAAAGGGCACGACACAGAAAAATGCTACAAGTTGAAACACGTACTTCAAGATATGATTGAAGATGGTCGACTTCCAATTCCACCAGGAGGTAAACCCAACAACACTCAGAATCCTCTTGGAGTTCTAGTGATTACAAGTGATGAATCTACCTTAGATTGCTCACACCTCATTTCTCCCACCGAAAATGAAATTCATGCAATTGAGAAAGAAAGGCTCTACTCCACTATCTCCCCTACCATTTCCGACTTCATCACATGGGCAAGGAATGTAGATAGACAAGTGTGGGAACTAGAAAACATGGTAACGACCTTGCGCAATCCCAACGCAATACCTAAAGAACGCGTACCATTGATCTTCTCTCAAAATGCCACTATGCAAGAAGTAGTCACCGTGGTTGATAAACTAGTCGATCAAATCATACGACTAGAAAGTGACATCATGAGAAGGAAGGAACTAGTGCATCCAATGGGGTTTGGGCCGATGATGATGAAGACGAATACCTCATTGAAAATTCCTTAGTCAAGGAAATAGTCCAAAATGGTGAAGACCAAGATGTGGATCACCTAACTCGTTCGGGTCGCCCATATCAAAGCACTACCCAAAACGGTCCAACCAACGTCATCACACCAAATGACAACGAAGATGACCCCACTGATCATTTGCTCAAGCAATTACAGAAGACCAAGGCTGATCTTTCAGTCTGGCAACTAGTGGCAAGCTCATTTCCGCATCGCCAAGCTTTACTGCAAGCTTTGGCCAAATTGAATGTAGCACATAACTCCACTCCTGAAGATGTAGTCAACTTGGTCTTCCAAGAATCACCGAAGCTAAGCAATCCTATTACTTTCTCATATGAAGACTTGCCACCTTTTGGCGCTAGTCACAACCTTGCTCTATACATCACTGTCATTTGTCTAAAGAAGAATGTGCCAATGACTTTGGTAGATGATGGCTCCGCGGTCAACGTCATACCCCTCAAAACGGCATACAAGCTAGGCATGAAAAAGTCGGATTGGACCCCCACCAATCAAGGTGTACGTGCATATGACGGTACACGACGAAAAGTGGTTGGACTTGCTAGCCTAACCATAGCCACGGGACCAATTGAACGAAAGGTTAACTTCCAAATAGTGGACATCGAAGCTTCATTCAACATACTTCTGGGAAGGCCTTGGATTCATGCTTCCAAAGCGGTAACATCCACCCTTCATCAAAAGATCAAGATTCCACTAAATGGCAAAATTGTGAAGATCACTTCGTCACCCATCAAGGCAATAATCGAAAAGCAATCAAACAATCAAGTCCTTGCAGATCCCATATACGAACTTGGGGGCTTCCAAAGTGTAAATGTCATAGAAAGTGAGTTGGCACCCTTATACTATAATCCCTACTCCAACTTGGTGGTCAACCACATACTCAAATCTCGGGATACTTCCCGGAATGCCTTTGAACCCAACTCGGAAAAATACCTTTGCACCATACAAGGAAGGCAACTCGACAAGGATACCACTTGGACTAGGGTACAAACCCACAGAAGAAGAAGTTCTCGAAATGCTCGCTCAAGTCCAAAATCGCAAGCACGTGGGAGTCCAAATGAGACCATATCTCCCCACTCTAAATGGGTACTTCGTTCAAGAAGGAAGTTCAGAACTCTTTCACGGATTTCCCGAACCTTGGCATTATCTTGAGAGGAAGTTAGCCGGAATCGAGATCTTTCACGATTGCTACTTCATTCCTCCCGAAACGGTTCCTACCGTCAAAACCCGTCAAGCACCTTACTTCGACGAACAAGCTGTGAGCCTATTGTTTGGAGAAGATCGATTCATTAGGGCCGCGCAGATGAGATCATTACTATGATACTTCAGACGATCGCTTCAACCCCACCGCGTTGATCACGTAAATCGACACAAAGCGGCGAGAAAAGGATGGAGGAAATCTATCAAATGGACCAACAACCAAGGAAGACTCTTCAAGCTCACTACTTTGGAGAAGGAGAGATGTTCAAAGGAGAACCTAAGACGACGAGTTCGAGTCAGAGTCGGAGTCGGAGTCAGAGTCGGAGTCTAGAGAAGTCATTAGAGAGTCTACTCCTATTGTCATCCCCACTCCCTTCGTTTCTCCTAGCTTAGCCTCGAGTAGTCACGGTAGTTCGGGAAATGCCCCAACTACTGTTCCTTTGCCACCACCGACCATGGATCGTTGGCTTCTTTGTTTCAACTTTACTCAAATCTTAATATGAATAAATCGAGTTCTCTTACTCTCTGTGTTCTTTCGAGTGCAATTACATTTTATGATGATACTGAGGATGACCAAGACCCAGAATTGACCGAAATACCTCCCTACGTAGCCAAAGAAATATTACAAGAAGGGGAAGGGGGACCAGTAATAGAAGATACCGAACCCATCAACGTAGGAACCGAACTAGAACCCAAAGAACTTAGGATAGGGACTACCTTGAGCTCCACCGAAAGGGCCGATTTCATAGACCTCCTAAATGAATTCAAAGACGTTTTCGCTTGGTCCTACAAGGACATGCCAGGGATCGACGGGGATATCGCCGAACATAGGATTCCGATTAAGCCAGGTTTCAAACCTCAGCGAAACGAAGCTTCGACGAATGAGAACAGAATGGGCTCTAAAGATTAAGGAAGAAGTTGATAAACAATTCAAAGCCGGGTTCATCAAAGTTTCCGAGTATTCTGACTGGGTAGCTAACATAGTACCCGTACCCAAAAAGGATGGGAGAATCCGTGTTTGTGTTGACTTTAGGGACTTAAACAAAGCGAGTCCAAAAGATGACTTTCCTCTACCTCACATCGACATATTGGTGGACAATACTGCAGACCACGCATTACTATCCTTCATGGATGGATATGCGGGTTATAACCAAATCAAGATGGCCATGGAAGATATGCACAAGACCGCATTCGTCACCCAATGGGGAACATATTGCTATACAGTAATGCCATTCGGATTGATCAACGCCGGAGCTACATACCAACGCACCGCAACTACACTCCTACATGACATGATGCACAAAGAAGTTGAGGTATATGTAGATGACATGATCGTCAAGTCCAAGGAAAGAGAGGGACATATTGCAAACCTTCGCAAATTCTTCGCAAGGCTACGAAAGTAAAACATGAGACTCAACCCCGTAAATGCACATTTGGGGTAACATCCGGGAAACTCCCCGGGATACGTCGTCAGTCAAAGAGGTATAGAAATAGATCCTTCCAAAATCAAAGCTCGATCGAAATGCCATAACCTCAAACAAAAAAGAAGTCGAGGATTCCTGGGAAAAGTACAGTACATAAGTCGATTCATATCGAAACTTACAATGATTTGCGAGCCTATCTTCAAGAAACTCAAGAAAACAGACCACACCATGTGGGATGACGATTGTCAAAAGGCGTTTGACCGAATCAAGGAGATATTGGCTAAACCACCAGTGCTCATGCCGCCACAACAAGATCAACCTCTTTGTTTATATCTCACAGTAACGGAAACCGCCATGTTGGCTCAAACTGTAGGAAGCGAAGAAAGAGCTATTTACTATCTAAGTAAGAAGTTCCTGGAATATGAGTGCAAATACTCGCAACTCGAAAAGACATGCCTCGCTCTTGTGTGGGCAACGAAGAAGCTACGTCACTACATGCTTAGCTACTCCGTCAAAATATATTCCAAAATGGATCCAGTCAAATACCTCTTCGAGAAACCCGTCCTCAACGGACGTCTTGCAAGGTGGACTCTGATGCTCTCAGAATTCGACCTCAAATATGTGCCACTAAAAGTCATAAAAGGTCGCGCCGTCGCCGAATTCTTCGCAGAAAATCCCATCAACGACGTACAAACCATAGATACTTGGTCATTTCCCGACGAGGATATACTTCAAACAGATGTAGACTCCTGGGATCTATACTTTGATGGACCATCAAATTTAAGAGGATTCGAATAGGATGTTGCTCATTTCTCCCGAAGGTGAGCATACACCGATTGCTGTCAAACTCGACTTCGAGGTGACAAACAACGCCGCAGAGTATGAAGCTTGTCTCATTGGACTACAAGCGGCGGTAAGCTTAGGCATCAAAAACCTCCGAGTACATGGGGACTCATCACTAATCATCAACCAAGTTACAGGATCTTGGAAAATTCGAAGTGAAAGCCTCGCACCCTATCAGGCTAGGATAGACCAAGTGGCTCAATTCTTTGATCACGTAACCTACTTACACCTACCTCGGGAGGAAAATCAATTTGCGACGCTCTTGCGAAACTTGCATCCTTGATAAATATGCCGGATCACATGATAGACATGCCCTTGTGTATCGAACGACCAGTCGAACCGCTTATGTCCACCAAATCACCAATGAAGAGGAAATCGCACAGAACCCCGGTTCCAAGCAATCTGAATTTCAAGCTTAATGGTACCTATCCACCGGATATGGACAAAAGGGGACAACGTGCTATACGCCTATTAGCTTCCCAATACATCCTGATGCAAGGAGAGTTATACAAAAGAACACCTCTTGGTGTAGTCCTACGTTGCCTTGATCATTCACAGGCACGAAAGGTGATGGAAGAAGTCCACGACGGAGAATGCGGTCCCCACATGAGTGGGCCTATGATGGCAAAGAAAATCACACGTTTAGGGTATTATTGGACCACAATGGAATCCGATTGCATCAAATACGTGAGACATTGCCACAATTGCCAAATCTTCGGGAATGTACAACATGTCCCTCCTTCGTTGCTATACACGATGACATCTCCTTGGCCATTTTCCGCATGGGAAATTGACATAATCGGAAAGATAACCCCAGCCGGAACAGGAGGTCACTGTTTCATTCTAGTGGCGATTGACTATTTCACCAAATGGGTAGAAGCAGCTTCCTACACTGGTCTTACGGCTAAAAATGTGGCAAAATTCATACAAAACAACATCATCTGTCGATATGGTTGCCCACATGAGATCATTAGTGATAATGGGTCACACTTCCAAGCTGAAACCGAGCAATTGCTAGCCAAATATAAGATTAAGCATCACCACTCTTCGCCCTATAGACCACAGACTAACGGCGCGGTAGAGGCGGCAAACAAGAATGTTGTCACAATTCTCAAGAAAATGACTGACAACTACAGAGATTGGCCAAGCAAGATACCTTTTGCCCTATGGGGGTACCGTACATCAGTTAGGACGCCCACTGGGGCTACTCCTTTCTATTTGACCTACGGCATGGAGGCCGTACAACCAGTCGAACTAGAAATACCATCCTTGCGTATTCTACTCGAAAGTCAAATCCCCGAAGCCGATTGGAAGAAAGATAGATATGAAGAACTCATCCTCCTGGATGAACGTAGGCTACGCGCCTTATATAATGTCCAAACATATCAAGCACGTATCAAACGAGCTTTCAACAAAAGGGTTAGGCCAAGAAACATCAAAGAAGGAGACTTAGTACTCAAATCGGTTAGAGCTCTTTTACCTGTCGACCCAAGGGGAAAATTCAAACCTAATTGGGCCGGACCATATCTAGTCAAATCCATACTCCCAGGGGGTGCGGTTAGAATCACAGACCTAGATGGGAACGAGTTTTCAAACCCCACAAACCTTGACCAACCGAAACGAATACTATGCCTAGAATAGGACCACACACGCGCCTCGCGTAAACCCATGTGTCGTTCTGTGGCACTAAATAAACGGCCCCCGGCCCAAATGAAATAAGCTAAGTGTCACTATGCTCTTGCATTTTGACAAATTTGTCATCCTCATATCATCAAATAAACTAAATTCGCACCTTGAGAACAAGCAAAAGCTCATGCTTAGTTTCTATGTTCATTACAAGCTCTTGCTTCGAACAATTATTCTTTTACATTTACTCGAACTACGCGCAAGGGTTTGATTTCGCTTTTTTAAGTGAATACGTAGGCAATCCTTCACATGATTCAACCCATTATACCTAAAATGTAAATAGAAGGACATTTGCGTTGCATTTGAAATTCGACAAGAATAATAAAAGAAAATCACAACGGTTTCATAACCATTCAACCTTTTTTATTCCATTCAATTTCTAAATAATAATAGTACGTTACATAATAAAAATAGAATAGGCTAGGATTCTAAAAATCCCTCCTTTTTATGACAACAATAATAATAATAATCAAATAATAAATAAGGACTCGGGCTATTCCTCCATCTTCCCCTTGCCCTTGTCACTCTTGTCATATTTCTTGTCACGACCTCGAGCCGGCGCTCTTGCACCACTTCGCACCTAATCACCAACGGTCTTTCTCGAGGCCCGACTCTTCCGTTCTTGCCAACCACCATTTCCGCAACAGAGTAGTCTTTGATTTCTTCGAAGGGTGAATGACCAAAACCGGCTTCTTCTTCTCCCTCCGTCGATGCTTCTCCTTCTCTTTCTCTCCCTCGCGCACCTTGTAGTCAACAGGTTCGCGTTTCCTTAGTCTCTCGCGCTCTTCCGAAGTCGCAGCCTTTCTCCACCTCAGATAGGAATCCGACACCCACAAAGCATTGGCGGAGAAACTCAAGAACCACATGTTTCTTTGGGCCCATTTGATAGCCCACTCTCTTCGGCTCTCTCGTAGTAAGCGCCATAGCGATCAGGGGACGGTGTCAAGCCTCGGGATCGTCTGCGTCAGCCCAACTTGCCTCATCAATCTTTCCGGAAAGATGCATACCATGAACTCCAATCCCGGAATGCGCACGGACCTAGTGGGATCCAAAGAAGACACTCCGTGGACGGACTTGAGGTGCCACCACGGTACAACCCACCTAATCAACAGGCCATCATCATTCTTCAGCTTGTTCTTCCAATAGTCACGGACCCGGGTGAAGTCCACCATGTACAACCGCGTCCTCATCGCAATCATACGGAATGATAGGAAAGTGCATGAACCGGGGCTCGAGCAGTCGGAGCCGTTCCATAAGCCAAACCTACCAAAAGCAGGTATTAGACACCAAACAACAAAAAAACAAAAAAAAAACGAAAAAAAAAAAAAAAAAAAAAAAAAAAAACAAAAAAAAAAAAAAAAAGGAAAAAAAGGAATGATGTCTCTTACCTGCAAAATGACGGGACTCCCCAAGAACGGCAGATCGCGGTTGGATTTCCTATTATCCAAACCCAAGATGATCTCCCCTAAGCATAAACAAGCTGGGCTCCTGCGCAGCTCCATTTGCTCAATAAGACCCAAAAGACGGGGATCACCTCTCAAATCTTCATCAACGTGTCCTTGGAAGACATACACGTGCAGCAAACAAAACCCAAATGCCCTCCTCCTGGCAACATGGGAAACAGTAGGGTCGGCCCTGTTAATGAATCGGTCTACAAAATCCAACATTCTCACGCCTTTCGGGGTAACTAGACGATCCACCTCAAGTCCGGTCACCCAAGCAAGTCTCTGAATTTGCTCTTATACCCTTGTGAAGTGGAAGGAATGGCAGGTAAATGTTCAGGATCCCATCCACCAATAGCAGCTATTTCTTCAGGAAATGGGCAAATGTCACCTCCTGGGAACGCGAAAACATGATAATTCGGGTCCCAATAGTCAAGGCAAGCATCCAAGAACGGTCTTACAATCTTAATGAGTTTCAAACTCAACAAAGACCCAAGGTTATAAGCACCCATGTCGTGCTTCTCCACATTCGAAAACTCGTTGGTCCATTCCTTCAGACGGATCTCCAAAGTATTCATGATGACAATTTTCTCTTGAAGATTTATTTCGAGAGTTTTATGTGAATAGACGAGGAAGAGACGGAAGAATTGTGCGAATTAACGCCTCGTCGACGCTTCTATTTATACTAATTGTTTGTTTCCAAAAATCCGCCGTAACGGACCAACTTGGGAACAGGCGCGCCGCTGCGCGCTCTTGAAAGGGACGCACTCATGCTGCGCCTCTTCCCCAAGCTCACTTCTGTGATTTCCGCGTTTGGATCTTTCCTAATTCTATAACGAATAATTTCCTATTCTTACGGGATTTTATTTTGGTAAATACGAGCAGTTTACCATGTTTCAAGTTTCCTATTTTCGCGGGCACGCATTTCGAGGCGACATCGACACCTTCGCCATTTCATGACACTCAAACTTTTTATTCTTAGGAAATAAATTTCATTTTTTTTATTTTTTAGGAAGTAAATTTCATTTTCTTTTTGGGAAACAATTTCCTTTTGTTTTCATTTCAACATTTCATTTCTACACTTACAGATTTCTCTTTTTTCTTTTTTTTTAGGGGGTAACCCTCCCTACCGTCCGGTCATTTCCGACAAAATTTTTGCATTTTTGCATTTTTTCGTGCTCTTTCGAGTCTCATTTTGCGCTGGTCAAAGGCCATATGTATAAAATGTATGTTTTGCGTGATTTCTATGTAAATTTCGGCAGCATGACGGCGTAAACCGTTATCTACCAAACCTGTTCAAGAACTAACCTGCAGATACAAGCAACACAACCTAGCAGCAAAGGCACTCGGGCCATCGTATATACAAATGTACAAGCAAACTGGGGGCTTGCGCCCCGAACAAAGTCCAAAGTCCAAGCAAACTGGGGGCTTGCGCCCCAAACAAAGTCCAAAAATGTTCAAAATCAGATGTCCAAATGTACAAAACTACACAAAACTACTGCTGGGCACCCTCCAACTCAGCAACCCTCGCCGTAAGAGCAGCAATCTCGGCATCCCGAAACTCGAGCTCCCTCAACAAGCGAGCTTTGTCTCCTCCCGAGACCGGGTCAACTCTCGCTCCGACTCACGACCAGACCTATAAACAAGTAAATTGGCTCATGTCCATCAATTCAAACAAAACTGAAAATCAAAAATCAAAAGAAATCAAATGAGGTTCATACCTGACGACCTCGACCACCGACGAGTGCCTCGATGGCGGTAGCTCGTAGCCGGTTGGCCACCCTCCATAGTGCCACGAACCGGGATGGCGCGACCTGCATTATCAAAAGAAATTCTCAGTAAATTGAACAAGTTCAATCAAATGTGTTCTTACACGAAAGGTATATAAGCTGGAGGCTCACCCTCCGAATCGATCTTGCCGATCGTCTAGGCCAAGATCCGTCACGCCTACGTCAAAGTCACGCAGCTCGGAGATCGTCGTCCTCCCGGTCGCGTCGATGTACTCAAGAGTCTCGGGGTACACTGGGGGCTCGATGCCCGCCGCCTCGACCTCCTGCAAGGACAAATAATTCTCATTAATCGACGATCTTTCGTCGTAATTCTCAAAATCAAATCAAGGAAAAGTAAAAGATACTCACCACTACGCCGCATGCCAACCTCCCGTAAAGGAACGCCGAGTAGTCCTCGCCGGGGAGAAGAAGGTCGTCGCCACCGGCACCAGCCAGTCCGCCTCCTCTCGGCCTCGGTGGCTCCCCGAACATCGTCCTCGGAGGATCAACGGAACCGTCAACGCGTCACGAGAGCACCGACGAGCCAAACGCTCGCCCGGATACAACACAGACCCATCGACGTCCACAACAAAGAAGACTCGGGCTCCTAGGTCGAAGGACCTCGGCGACAAAGGAGGCGCTCCAGCGTACTCCGCCCAAGGTCTGGGCACCCACTGCGACAAGATAAGGCAAAGATCATTCCTATGATCAAGTGAAGGCAAAGGATAAGAAATATAAATGAATACGAGCGGGATACTCACGCCGCTCACCGAAGGGCGTTCACGTCCCGCCGGTAGACATTGTGCGAAGAGCGCTTGCTCTTCGTCCGACACATCACCCAATCCTCACCACGGATAGGCCTTCTCCAAATGCTCCGTCCTCTTGGGCGCGAGACTCGGGAAGTAAGAGTACACCCACGCCGTAGAATGTAAATAATCAATGACGATCTTTCGTGATTTAATAAAGAAAGGAATTTACCTTGGTCTAAAGGAAGGTTCATACCTCCAATAGTAGTCCAGTCCGACAAGGCGCCGGAGAGGTCCCCTTCTCCATCAACTCCGGACGAACCATGGCCCTCATGAAGCGGATGAGGACCGCAAAACCAAGATGACCCGGTCCCGGCGTCCTAGGGAACTCGGGTCGAAAGAAAGGGAAGAAGCTTCGTCGATAGCCTCTCGCCCTTGTCTCCGAGGTAAATCGAAGACAGAACCACCAAAGCCACGGGCAGGCCCTCTGCTCACCAGTGTCAAGGAGGAGGAGCGATCTCCCTCCCATCGATCGTCACCAGCGTTGGGGTCTTCCCCGCAAAGTAGTCTCGGACGTAGGTGCGGATACCAAACCCGATCGCAACAGCCTTCGGCGACAAGTTCCAGCCGATCAATCTCCTCGCCTCGGCCGAATCCGCCCTCATAGCAGTCTCCGGCCACACCATCTCCTCGGTCCCCACACGGACCGAAATCATGCCGTAATCCTCCAAAGTGACTCCCACCTCACCGAAAGGCAGGTGAAACGTGGAAGTCGTATCCCAGAATCGGTCCAAGAAAGCGCGGACCAGGCTAAGGTTAGCCCGCAACTTCCTCTTCACGATATCCCTCCAGACCTGAACCAGAGGACCAAACGCTCCACGCTCGATCATGGCCCTCTCCTCCGCCGACAGCCGCTCGTAGTGCTCCATCGCTGTCGTGTAACCCGAGAACGACCTGATGTTCCCGGCCTCCTATAATGATTTGAAACAAAGCTATCTTTAGTTTTGGCTGAAATTTGCAAGAAGTTTGGACAAAAAGAATGAAAGAGAATAGGTAATGAGTAGTGAATTCCTATTTACCAGGCTCTTCACCGTCCTGTAGGACAGGTGACCCTCTGCAGCCCACACGAGGTGCCTACTCTCCCGTGTCTCGGCCACGCACGCAGAGCTCCTCTCGGTGACGACCTCCTCGTCCGACGTTGGCCCGTCTCGGGATCTCCTCCTCCTCGACGGCCTCCTCCTCGTGAGCCTCGTCTCCAGTGGCCATCACCGCAGCGGTGAAGGCCTGCTCTAAAGCCTCCTCAACAGTACTGGCGTCTATCTCCATGGGAGTCCTCCCAGAAGTAGAAGCCTCATCACCTGCAACGTTAAAGTAAATTCAGGCCGCGTCACATGACGACAAGCCTTTGTTAAGGAGTTTTCGAGCCTTCAGAGCCCTGAAAACTGCCATTTCCATGCCATCTTTGGCCATATTCCCGCCAACCCAATCACTCATGAGATAAATTGGGTCAAGTAAAGTCCAAGTCAAAGCCTAGTTCCAGGTTCAAGTCAAAAATTCGGCAGCATTTCGTCATAACGGCGATTATGCCCTAGAAAGGTGTCCTGAAAAAGTTGTCACAAACCAAAATTTCGAGATGGTAGAAAGTTTACCCATCATCCAAGGATCCCAAATACCAAATTTCATCGCCAATGGGCATCCCTAAGGCTATTTTCGAAGCAATTTACGGTTCAGCTGTAAAACCGTTTCAAAATTCATTCAAAGGCTCAAAACTCGATGAAAATTCGAAGCAAATACATGGTTATGTTCCTAAACTTGCCTACTATCCGTTTCTAACATCAATTTGGCATAGCAAATCCATTTTCGATTATTGCCTTGATGGGTGACGAAGTGATCGTCACAATTTTGCCATTTAGTGGAATCTTGATCTTTTGATGAAGGGTGGATGTTACCGCTTTGGAAGCATGAATCCAAGGCCTTCCCAGAAGTATGTTGAATGAAGCTTCGATGTCCACTATTTGGAAGTTAACCTTTCGTTCAATTGGTCTCGTGGCTATGGTTAGGCTAGCAAGTCCAACCACTTTTCGTCGTGTACCGTCATATGCACGTACACCTTGATTGGTGGGGGTCCAATCCGACTTTTTCATGCCTAGCTTGTATGCCGTTTTGAGGGGTATGACGTTGACCGCGGAGCCATCATCTACCAAAGTCATTGGCACATTCTTCTTTAGACAAATGACAGTGATGTATAGAGCAAGGTTGTGACTAGCGCCAAAAGGTGGCAATTCTTCATCTGAGAAAGTAATAGGATTACTTAGCTTCGGTGATTCTTGGAAGACCAAGTTGACTACATCTTCAGGAGTGGAGTTATGTGCTACATTCAATTTGGCCAAAGCTTGCAGTAAAGCTTGGCGATGCGAAAATGAGCTTGCCTCTAATTGCCGACCGAAAGATCGCCTTGGTCTTCTGTAATTGCTTGAGCAAATGATCAGTGGGGTCATCTTCGTTGTCATTTGGTGTGATGACGTTGGTTGGACCGTTTTGAGTAGTGCTTTGATATGGGCGACCCGAACGAGTTAGGTGATCCACATCTTGGTCTTCACCATTTTGGACTATTTCCTTGACTAAGGAGTTTTCAATGAGGTATTCGTCTTCATCATCATCGGCCAAACCCCATTGATCGCACTAGTTCCTTCATTCTCATGATGTCACTTTCTAGTCGTATGATTTGATCGACTAGTTTATCAACCACGGTGACTACTTCTTGCATAGTGGCATTTTGAGAGAAGATCAATGGTACGCGTTCTTTAGGTATTGCGTTGGGATTGCGCAAGGTCGTTACCATGATTTCTAGTTCCCACACTTGTCTATCTACATTCCTTGCCCATGTGATGAAGTCGGAAATGGTAGGGGAGATAGTGGAGTAGAGCCTTTCTTTCTCAATTGCATGAATTTCATTTTCGGTGGGAGAAATGAGGTGTGAGCAATCTAAGGTAGATTCATCACTTGTAATCACTAGAACTCCAAGAGGATTCTGAGTGTTGTTGGGCTTACCTCCTGGTGGAATTGGAAGTCGACCATCTTCAATCATATCTTGAAGCACGTGTTTCAACTTGTAGCATTTTTACTCGTGTCGTGCCCTTTGCCCCTATGGTATTCACAGTAGGAATTTTCATCCCAGAATTTGGACTTCCTTTCGGGTTCGGGAGTAGGTCCAATGGGTTGGAGTTTACCTTGTTTCATTAGCCTTTTTAGAGCGTTGGAGTACGTATCCCCAAGGTTTGTGAATTTCCTTGGTGGAGTAGTTTTCTTGGATGGCTCGAGAAGGTTGACTTCGTCGGTCTTGCTAGTAGAGCCGTATGAACGACTTGTGGACCCTTGATATCCTCTACCTACCGTTTTGGACAAGAGTCCTTTACGGATGTCATCTTCAATTCGCGTCCCTAGTACAGTTAAGTCCTTGAAAGTCTTGATGTTTTGATATCTCAAATGGTTGGCATATATGGGCTTGAGATTATCCACAAACTTTTCCACAAGAGTAGCCTCATCCGGGCGTTCAACTAGTTGAGTACTAGTCTTCCTCCACCTACTTAGGAAGTCGGTGAATCCTTCTTTGTCATTTTGGGTAAGAACCTCTAGAGTACGCATGTTGACTTGGATCTCGGCATTATCCGCGTATTGTTTCGAGAACTCGATTGCGGCGTCTTCCCAAGTAGCGACCTTTTTGTGATCTAAAGTGTAGAACCATTGCTTCGGAATGGTGTCAAGAGATGAAGGAAAGATCCTTAAGAACATCTCGGGTTTGATGCCTTTGATAGATATGTAATCCTTGAAGGCGCGGATGTGGTTCAAAGGGTTCTCATGTCCTTTAAACTTAGGGATATCCGTCATGCTAAAGTTAGTTGGCAATTTGGAATTGACGGCTTCATATTTGCGATTGTTTTCCCTATAAATGTCATCCCCCTTAAGGTACATCAATTGCTCCTCTAGGTATTGGAGTCTCTTCTCGGCTGCAGTTGTTCCTATGATAGGATTCTCATCTTTAGACTCGTCATCGGAAAAACGTAGTACTTCACCTTTAAGGGGAGGCAACCTTCCCTCTACATCAAAGATACGGCCTTCGATAAGTTCAAGGCGGTCATAGGTTTGTTCTTGAGTGATTTGCATTTGGGCTAGCGCGGCTAGGATTCGATCATTACTCTCTTGAATTTGCTGGACGTTTGTTTCATCGCTTGATCCGGGCATCTTGGAAACTGGATAAGAGATCGGCGACAAATCAAAACACGATCGACCATTCTATCACACTTGCTAAAAGAGGAAAAGTTTTGACTCGTGAAGTGGGTGTGTGCCACTTGTGTTGAGTGGATTTTGAAGAAAGACAAGGTCTTTGAAAATGTGTGTCCTAGTCAACTGTAGTGTAGTTGTAGGAGTGGACTCGAAGTGAGGTTTGAAATGGGCTTGTGGCCCGAATTTTGACACGACAATCGGACGGAGTTTTGACCGGATTTTGCGCTAATTGAAGGCCCTATTTCGAAATTCTTGTTTGAAAATAAGGATTTTGATTTTTTTTGAAAATTCGTCATGGTTTTGTTTAGAAATGGTGATCACGTAGGGTTTACACACTTATACAGGCATTATAACGGGATGCTGAGTGCATTTAGAAGGGTTTTGGTTTAAAGGGTAGGTTGCCATACCGAACCATCAAACCCAAAGTCTGTGGAGAGGCTCGTGCCAAACAAGAGTAAGGCCGATTCCTAGTCCATTTCCTCAAGTAGTGAAGGCCCTTGATACAAACAAGAGTAAGCATCATGGTATGGATGTCGTCAATCGCTATCCATCCTTAGGCCCAAATAAGAATTAGGACCGTTTAGACGGGACGATTGGTCGAATGGGTTGGGTTGGGCCTAGGAAGGCCGAATAAACGATCTAGGAAGACCGAGTTATGAAAACCGACAATTGTCTTGTACAAACTTATTCCCTAACCTTGTTCAAGTTTCACCCTTGCTACACGTAAGTGTATTATCCCCAGCGGAGTCGCCAAACTGTGGACAGCGGGCCGCCCACGGGGGCGCTTGGTGAAGGTCGAAAAACAAGCGTTTGCATTTTGTAAGGAGTCGCCACCAATTTTTATGGGAAATTGGAACCGTTCGAATACCTCGTGTCATGTCAAGACACAAAGTAGTGACATGAACACTAAGCAATCGTTACCCTTAGCATTCTATGTCTAGAATGACTCTCGTGGATGCCAATGAACACGGGTGCTCACGGAGATCTGGAGTAAGGGGTGAGGGTACGTATTAGGAAGCTCTTTTGATCGAACACCTAATCCCGCCCGCCTCGATAGCGGCCTCTACTAATGATTAGGGAAGTTATTCGTACTTGATATATCGTCGGTTATATGCATGCAATGCAACATCCAAGTTTTAATCCTAGCATGTGAGAATTAACTAAGTCGGCTGACACGTAATTAGCAAACAATTGGGTCGAAGTTGGAATTTAATGTTGATTTACATGTGGAAACATACAAATGATAAAAGAAATACAATAATCATAAATCACAATAATGAAAATTACATTAATTACAACGGATAGGCGATTTATGTCGAAAATACCTTTAAAACGGATAATTTGAGAAAACGAATAAAAGAATAAAAAGAAATAAATTAACGAACAGGAATTAGCGATATTACGGATATTAGTTAGTTAATACGTGGACTAATTAAACTAGGTCAAGAAACGGAGTTCGGGGACAGAAATCATCCTGAACAGGCAGCAGAGATCGCGCCCTGGAAGAGGCGCAGCAGATTAATGCGTCTGTTCCAAGGGTGAGTTCTCGCCGTGGCAGCCGAATCGCAAATCGTTAATGTTAATTGGTAATTTTATGGATCGATTAAATTATTTACTCGGATGAAAGTGATTAATACTTTTATTACATGTCAATGATGGTCATGAAAGCGATAAACATGGATGAGACGGATGCAAACGGATTATTTACATGAAATTTTGATGGAAACATTAATGAGTCCTCTGTTGAAATAAGTCAATTAGGCTAAATATGACGGATATACAACGAATATGCGAATAAGCAGATGAAAATTATATCAATGACGAATTCCAGAAACTCAATATGAACAAATTGAATCTCTAAAACCCGGGTTTGAATTTAATGACGAAAACCCGCAAATATGAATTATAAGGGATTTAAGTCGGATTTGTGATAATTAAAACATATTAATGAATGATGAATTATGTGATATAATATACATGTGAATATTAAACTATTGTGATGAAGAATTAAAGAAAATAAACGAAACAAATAACAAACACACGAATTACGAGAGATTTAAGAAGAAGAAAAGAAGCAGAATCTGCGGCGGCCTCACGAAGAGGCGCGGCAGAACTGCGCTTCTTCAAGAGGCGCAGCGATTGCTTTGCGTCTTTTCTCGACGTCTCTCACTCGGAAATCCGCAAAAAACGAGTCTTAAAGCACGGTTTTGGAAATCAGTTTTAATGGTGTTTTCGACATAAATCTTACAACGATGATACGATAAATAAAATACAATAAATAAAAGAGGATTATACACCCTCAGACTTACATGTTGACGAAACGAGATGAACTAAGATATCGACTAGTGAATGCTCGACGCGAATGCAAAGAGAGTGCCCTCGTAAGAGGAAAACGATTGATTAATTTAAGTTGATTGAGTGTAGTTGGTCAAATTGGTCGGTCATGCAACGGAGAGGCTGGTACCCGGAAGGATCCGAGCTTACGTGGTCGGAAGTCCAAGCACGTAGGCGCCAATTAGTAAGAACAAAGTCTAGAATGCGAAGGGAGAAGAGAAGGGCGGACACTCGCGTGAGAAATATGAGGAGCGAAGGCTCCTATTTATACTAATCACGCAGAAGAATAGGGTTTCGGAGACTCTTTGGAAGTGAATCTCGGAAAGATATGAAAAAAGATACGTAAGACATTCAAAGAAGGGCCTGGGAAGAGGCGCAGCAGCCACTGCGTCTCTTGGAAGAGGCGCAAAGACTGCTTGCGTCTATTCCCAGGAGGTTTCCTCCGCCAAGAAAGATTTCCGCGTTTGAGTTATGGTAGGACGGAAATAATTCGATTATCTTATGAATATTACGGGATATTGTTTGCCAAAAGATAGAATTTATGAAATATGGAATAGAAATATCCGGAACATTCCAGAATATTTCGACTCGGGATTTAACAGTTATCAGAAAATGGATACGGTTTTTTGACCCGGACTCCGAATGTACTCTAATTACTGCCAAAACGACCGTATCGGGACGTAGATGACAACTAAGAGGTTGACATTTAATATTTGAGCAATCACTTGACGACAATCTTACGAACTGTCACAAATCGTTCCGCGAATCAAACATGCGGCCCAATCATCACCGGGTGGTTTGCGGGAGGTGCAGAAATGAGGTATCTACAACAACCCTCACGTAAAAACTCCTATCAACTACCCTTTTCCAGTGACTGGCTTAAGCACGATGGGGCCGTGATTTTGAAATGAGGGCGCCTACTCACCCAAAATCAGGCATCGGCTGGGGCTCCCAACGCACATACACCAGGTTCATTTTAGTTTGAAACCCTATATTCATTTAGTTCATTGGTTCAGGTTCCAAAATTGTCGGCTCTGATACCACTTTGTAACACCCCCGTACACCGGGATGCCTTACCAAGGACCATTCCAGTATATGAAGGTGTTACCATCTCGGTTACCCGAGTTAGTAGATCAAATAGACAATAAAAGAACACTTATAATATATATATATATATATATATATATATATATATATATATATATATACTTATATATATATATATATATATATATATATATATATATATATATATATATATATATATATATATATATATTTAAGTACTCTTTACAACCATATACACAACCGATTACAAGAATGATAAACAATACACCATTACTCATATCTCTGCATATCTAGACCAGAAGCGTGATGACTCGATTTGTTGGAGCCGGTGTCCTCCACAAATTAGTGTGATAACATTTGTAAATCTCTTACAGGTTCACAAGGGTATACTTTGTATATTTAATCAGTTGATTAACGTTTACCTAATAACGGTTGGCTTGCTAGAAAGTTTGACGTTATTATCATACGAATATGGTGATCAACTCGATCCCTAAAGGTCACACCTATAGGACGTATTTGAGAAATGTGGTTATAGAAATATAATTACATTGATGCCCAAAATGACTAAAAAGTTAGTCAATGTGTTGATGAGATAATTATTTAATGAAAATTAAATAATATTAAGTTGAGACGAATTAACTGTCAATTCGTAAATTAAATATAATAAGTTATATTTAATTAAATATATATAAGGTTTGTTTGAAAGAATTAATCATAATTCGTAGTTAAATATAATCAATTGTATTTAATATCAACAAGTTGAATGTGTCATAGTGGTAATAGTGAGGGTACACAAGCCAAGAGGTCATGGGTTCGATCCTCACTAGATGACAATTTAACACACTTTATATATTTTTGGAAAGACCAAAAATAAGGAAATTTAATTCCTTATTTTCGGATCACATTGGCCGAAATTAGATGTAAATCTTTCCTAATTGATTTCGGATTTCGGTCTATATAAAAAGAAAGGTGGAGAATTATTTCTAACCTAATTCTTTTTCTGACCTAGCCTCTTCTTTCTCATCACAAAAAAAAACACAAAGACAATAAAATTTTACAGAAAATTTTAGATTGATTTCTAGCATAATCAAAGGGTATATCTTAGATCGTCTTGGGTGCAACTAATAGGCGAATATCAATTTTGATATTGTTCTTAGGCCAATTTTGCAAGGACCCGATGTTAATTCTAAATCTTTTTACTTATGCTTATGTATTTTATTTTATGACCATAGATCATCTTTATTATATCGTTATAATCCTTCATATTAAAGGGAAGTATACAGATTATTTCCCACAAGTGGTATCAGAGCCTAAGGCTACGATTTTAATTTTGATGATTTTCATAAAATTTGTATGTAAACGATAAGATTTTCGAGAAGAAAAATTAGCGTTTCGATTTTTTTGGATCGAAATTTTTTATGCCGTTTTGGTTGTGCCGTTTTTTTCTGTTTGATGATAGTTTTTCCATTCTATTTTTCATATTATAGTTTATAATCAGTTAAAATTATCATATGAAGAATTGGTAGTTTTTGATTTATTGCAGATTAAGTTAAAATGAAATGGAATCGTCATGTTTATGATTAAAAGATTGTTTTTGCTATATAGTTTTTGGCATATAAATTAATCATGTTTATTATTTCAAATGCTAATCATGTTCTAATAGCAAAGGTAAACAATTGATCATCAAATCTTGTTTTAGGGCATAATTGCCGCAAAAAGAAAAGAAAAAGTAGGCTGTTTTTTTTTTAGGGTTTACGAAAAAAAAAAATTGTTAATTTTATTTATGGTAAAACGTGAAAAAGAAAAAAAAAACATTAGGAAAGGTTTTTTTACCTTTTGCCGAAAAAAAAATAGAGAAAATTCTTTTTTGGAAAGTTTTTTTTCCCTTGTTTTTCCTATTTACCTAATTAGAATAGGAAAGGAGTTTTTTTTATTTTTTTTTCAGCCGTGTCAAATAAAAAAAAAAAAGGCTTTTCGTAAAAATTGGCCGAGTAATATTTAGAGAATTGGATTTTATTTTTCTTTATTTTGGCCAATTAGTTATTGTGAATCGGTTCACAACTTAATGATACCGAGTTATTTTAAAGCAGTTTAAAATTTTTGATTTGATAGAATTCATATTACAAGTATAATATGGATTAAGTATGAAATTAATGTGATTAAATTGCGGAATTGTCACTTAATTTAATTTAAATAGGTGGTTTGGATAAATTAATCAACATAATTTATTTATCGTATTATGTGTGTTTAATTTATTTTTAGTTGATGCTTTTAATTATGTTGAATGAATCGAATGAATGAATTTTATTTACGTATTTAATTTTGCAATCGGTTGTAATTGGTAATACTTAGTGTGGCCTTAGTCAATTATGTTTTCGTAATGAAGGAAACATAATTTTTATGTAATTATGAGATCTCGAATCTCCTTTATTTTAGTTTTGGGTTTTGAAATTAGAATGTAATTAATAGGTCAATTATGTAATTTTAAGTATTGTAATTTCAAAGAAGACTAAAGATGAAGATTCAAGCTCACTCCCGCTACATGGATCAAGATGGAACATCAAGACAAGCTTCTCGGGTCCAAGGATGGATTCCAAACTTGTATTTATTGTTAATTTTGATAGGATAGGCCACACTAGGACTTTTACTGTTTTTTTTTACGTTTTTCATTTTATTGCTTTTCATTCACATGCTAGTAATTGCATCATAATCCGCCTAAAACCAAACCACCTACTACTAAAATGCATGAAAATTGACTCATATAGGTTGTATGTTAGTTTTCATGGACATGCAGATGTCACAGTCTTTAAGCCATCACCTTAGTTTAAATCATTCTCGCATGCTAGATTATAGTTCACTTAAAATGAAAAAAGTTGATGGGATCTTCCTCTAAAACGGAAATTGAGATTAGTCTTTATAAGGGCAAACATCTATGAGTCCCTTCTTCGTCGGTAGGCCTAATATGACCCATTCTACGTTGGGTAAGTAGTTGTGTTGACTTAGTTTACCTCAACATCATAGTCCGAAGAGTTTCTCGTGATTATGATGGACTATAGATAGAATTTACAGAAATTTATCGACTAAGAATTCTAACGGTAGAATTAGCTAAAATGTTAGATTATCAATTTACAGAGAATTGAGTCTTGGGGTCATTTATATAATTCTTGAGGGAGGTCAATTGTATAAATGTTTTTGAGTCTTCGCGTTATGACATTAGTTCATTAGACTTAAAATAAAAACGATGCATTCTTATTATTTTATTCTTCTTTCGCAGTGTAGAACACGCTAATTATCAATAATAATGTTACAATAAATGGCTGGAAATAACGCAATCTCAATGCCTAGTGCCACACTAGATCGTTCGTCCTGGCTTAAAATGTTCATGGACCAAATGAATCAGTCCACTCGACTGAAGAATGATGGGTCCAATTTTATGGATCGGGAGGCGGCACTACGGAATGTCGCCATGCGACGGTAAGCTCAGGTATTTAACTGAGCCAATACCGGTCAACCCAGGCCCAAATGCAGGAGCCAACAAGTCACTCGCTTATAGTGATTTCGTTATGGAAGCGGGTGCGATAAAGAACGTACTCATCTTTGCAATGGAAACCAATTTGCAGAGACGCTTCATTGCCCAAGGTGCAAACAAGATTTTCACCACGCTCACCACGCTTCATTACATTTTCAATAAAGGATAATAGTTGTATTTTCTCTTTTAATGAAATGATTTATGGCAAAGCAGTTTCCATGAATGGAATTTATATCTTAGATCAAACCACGGAAGTATTACACATGAATAATAAGAAATTAAAGGTTGGTGAGAAAGATCAAACCTATCTATGGCATTGTCGAATGGGACACATAAATGAGAAACGCGTAAAGAAACTCGTCGATAATGGGACTATTCCCTCATTCGGATTTTCTGCATATGGCACGTGTGAATCATGTCTCATTGGCAAGATGACTCGAATTTCCTTCAAAGGTGTTGGAATGCGCGCTAGTGACCTATTAGGACTCATACATACGGACGTATGTGGACCTATGTCAATTACCGCTAGAGATGGCTATAGATATTTTATCACTTTCACGGACGATTTGAGTAGATACGGATATGTCTACTTAATGAAGCATAAAAGTGAGTCCTTTGAGAAATTTAAGGAATACCGAATATAGGGTACAGAACCAACTGGGTAGAAAGATTAAAGCACTCCGTTCAGATCGGGGTGGCGAATATCTTTCAAATGAGTTTGATCAACACCTGAAAGACTGTGGAATCGCTCTACAGTTAACTCCACCTGGAACACCTCAATTAAAGGGTGTTTCCGAACGGAGAAATCGAACCTTACTTGATATGGTTCGATCCATGATGAGTCACACGGTAGTGCCTGATTCATTATGGGGTTATGCTCTTTTGTCAGCTGCTCTTATACTTAACCGAAGTCCGTCTAAAGCTGTAATACTCCGTATTTATGAGTCTTTGGGTACTCTATCGAGTAGGCCTTACTCTGTCGAGTAAGGGTAAGTTGCGTTTTAGAATAGTTTCTGACCTGTTGGGTACTCGATCGAGTAGTCGGGGTACTCGATCGAGTAAGGGGTACTCGATCGAGTACCTTGGGTACTCGATCGAGTGTCCGGTTTTACGGGGAAGTTTTCTCGGGTTTTGTTAATTATGCGATTAAGGTATTTAAACATAGTCGTCATTGTTTTAAATCACTTTTACAAAACCTAAAACCCTGTTTAAGAGAGAAAGCGACCACTTCATCTTCCCAATCGCATTCTCAAGAATTCCGAGTTCGACGGTCGGTTCTTGTCGTTTTTCGTGTCGTTGGATTCCTTGCGTCGAGGGTAAGCTTTTAATATAGTTTTTATAATGTTTTGTTAAGATTGGTTAAACCCTAATTTAGGAATTGGGGGTTTTGGTGTGTAGTTTGTGATGTGTAGTCTTTATGTGTTTGTATGATAGGAGGAGAATTCGTAGAGGAGCCGTTTTGATACAAATTGTAGATACCGTCTGCGTGTTGTGCTTTCCAGGTAGGATTTCCTACTCGGTATTAGTCCCATAATGGGATATTGGTGATGTGCTGTAGTTAGTTGTTTGATATGATGATTGTGATTGTGATTGTGATTGTGGTTGTGTTGTTGATGGTTCTCGAGATGCGTTCTCGGCTGAGTGGGGTCACTTGCGGGAGTGATCTCACGCCCTAGTTTCGCCCTTCGTGGAACCCGCCACGGAAGGGGATGTGCACATTAATGGGACAGGGTTATCGCTCGTACGATGAGCGGGGCTTAGGTGGGAACGGCTGCGGTCCCCCACTGGCAGGGCTGGTCCAGTGGACAGTCAGGATTGTGACGATGGGAGTTGGTGGTGTGTGTGTGTGTGTGTGTGTGTGACAGTTCAGCTATCTGTTTATCTTATTGTTGATATATGTATTGAATTGTGTGATTAGTACTGACCCCGTTTAAATGTTTTAAAAACTGTGGTGATCCATTCGGGGGTGGTGAGCAGTTATTGAGCAGGTGTGATATGACGCGTATGGGATAGCCGGGATGAGTCATCACGTGGCGGTTAGAAGTCTTCCATTTGTGTCGACGAAGTCTAGTAGCTTTGATAGTTTTAGCTGTAGACCGTATGAGAACCTTGTAATTCCTTTTATTAGTTTTGGTTTTGGAACCTGTAATCACTTAATCTATAATTACTTTAAAAGTACGTTTCTTTATTGTCTTATGATATTCAGTACCTCGGCAACCGAGATGGTAGTATCCTTATACCTGAGTGGTCCTGGTAAGGCACTTGGAGTATGGGGGTGTTACAAATGGTATCAGAGCGACGATTTTGGAACCTGTAACTAATGAACATAATGAACATAGGGAGTCTAATAAAATGAACCTGGTGTATGTGTAATGGGAGCCCCGGCTGATGCTAGGTTTTGGGTGAGTAGGCGCCCTCACTTCAAAATCTTGGCCCCATGATACTTAAGCCAGTCACATGGTATGGGAACGTGGAGTCCGTGTGTATATGTGCGACGTGTATGTTAATTGTGCTGTATATGGTTTGTTGAAAGCATGTTGCATGATAGTTGGCTTACATGTTGGTTGGAATCGTTGGAAAAGTATATGAGAATGATGAATGATATGGTAGAAAAAGAAAGTAGTTCGTATATGATGATGTGTGATGAAGTGGATTTGTAATGTTGTTGTATTAGCAACATGGGAATAGGATTTGTAGTGTATGGGTGTGGTTTGTGTTATGAAAAGTTATGAAAATTTAAAACATGCGGGTAATAGAAAGTTGAATGTTATATGAGCATGATAGATGGTAATGTTTGGCTTTTGGTAAGTAGTAACATGAAGAATAGAGGTTCAATGATATGTGTTTTATATAACGAATTGGATGAAAAGCATGATGGTTGTTTATAACGTGGCACTTGATAACACGAAGTAGATTATTTTGTTAATTGTTTGAGGAGTCACGCAGATTTGAATGCGTAGTTGTAATCATAATGTTGAAATAATAATGAATGCATAGTACGTTGGGGTATGTGAGATAACATGCGGGTAGTATTCACGAGTCTGCATGACTCGATCGAGTGGGTTTGATTCGATCGAGTGGGTACTTGTCGTTATTTTGACCCGAATCGTGTTTTTGGGCACTCGATCGAGTACCTCGGGCACTCGATCGAGTATGGGGTCACTCGATCGAGTAGCCGCTACTCTCTCGGTCGAGTAAGTCGAGATCGGAAGGTCCGTTTGGGTTACGAGTCGGGGCACTCGATCGAGCATGTTGGGCACTCGATCGAGTAGCCTCAACTCGATCGAGTAGGCTCCCGGTACTCGATCGAGTGGGGTCCGTGCAGGTCATATGCGTATTTCGGGTCATATGTTTGTCTTTTGACATTCGTTGCATATTATGTTTAATTCAAAGGTGTTGTATTACTTCTTTATGCCTTGTTTTACGTATGTGTTGGTCCTGAAGCGTAAGTTACCCAATCTTATGATGTAAAGAGTGGCACTATGATGAGTATGAGTCCGGTGGGGAGGACATGAGTTATATGTGATTATGATAGATGGTGGAAAAAGAAAAGGAAGATTGGTATAGTTTATTGAGGCATGGCGCACGTTTTGCGAGACGGGATGAGTGATATGATTGTGTGTTGAGTAAGGTAAAAATAAGTGAATATAGGCAAGGGATGATGTGAGTATAATGAACGTGAGAATGAAAAGATTGAAAGTAAGAATGTGGATAGTGGCAGCTTGAGATGTGTAAAGAGTTATGGAAGGAAATGGTTAGGAGTCGTGTGGGTTATGGATTTATGTAGTGAAAGTTCGTTTAAAGGGGTTGAGAAGAGTAATATATAGTGAACTTTGTGGAGACATGTCGCGAGGTGTATTTGTAGACAGTGAGTGAGTTTGGGAGGTTTGGTTTATTAAAAGATGAAACTACTGTGTGATTTCCTTGGGTAATTAACGGTATTAAATGAATTCTGATTTCTAGAGATGTAAAAAGGGAGATGCAATTGTTTGAACATTAAACGTTGGTTCTATGGATAGATTAGTGGCAAGTATGAGTGATAGCATAATAAGAGAAGATCCATGGGAAGAAAGAGTGAGATGATGTCGGTAGAAAATAATGGAACTAAGTTTTGGAGCAACGAAGGGGTGACCCGATTTCTAAAGAGTTAGCTAGAAGGAATAAGGAGTTGAACTATTAATTGGTATTATTGAGTGTAAAGAGAAAAGAAGGATAAAAGTAAGCTGAGGAAAATGTTCACCGGAGCTATGTGATATAAAGATGAGAAATCATCGAAATATGTGATGGTATCACGAGGATGTTAGCTAAAGGTTATATAGGAGTCTCGAGGCAACATGATTGGTAATGAGTTTCGAGGAATTAAGGGAGTAAGAAGTTGGTGGAGCATTGGCACGATACGAGATATTTGGTGGAGAGTTGGATGACAATACAAATAAGTTAGCTTTGGGAATAATGTTGAGGTAATTTTGTGGATGGGTTTGATGTTCGTTATTTGCAATATTAACCAAAAATAGGAGAAAAACCATGTTATTTTGATATGAGTGTAAGAGATTTGATATACGAGCAAATGTGGCATTGTGGTGTTATCACTAATGGCTAAGAGTGATGGAATATTAGAAAGGTAGCAATTCTAAAGAGGTTGATTTGGTAGGGACCTGATTGTTGTGTATGATTGTGAGAGGGTATAAGATGTGGTTAGATGAGGCGGACGCTATTAGTTGAATAGTGAAGGTATGGTTATATTTGGCAGGAAGTGATGGTTGTGCGAATGGGGGAATATGTTATGAGGGGCATATGAGTTAAACTCGGGCAAATGGGTAACCTTTTTCGAGTGGTAACTTACGTGGTCAGGATTGACTAGTTGGTTGTGATTACGGGTCTATGATATGTGTAAATGTTTGTGTGAGGTTCTGACCTCACAAGAAGTGGTATGGTATGATAATTATAAAATTGTTTTATGAATGTTCGGTAATATATATGTTGGACACGGTAATTTAATTGAATGATATCCAAAAAGGTAATAATTTGATTGATTTGACATGGCTAGTTATAATTTTATGTGTATTGATAACACATGTGTATTCCGGAAATGATAGAGATGATGTTCATGAGATGTTATCATTTAATTGTTTATCCATATAATATGTTGCGTGGTGATTTAATAAGGTGGATTTGAGTAAGTTTTTCTTGTCGAGAAGTTATATCTTTGAGTCGTATTTATGGGAATTGTATGCAGTTGTGATGTCTATCGGTGTAGTTGTGGTGCCTCGGGTGGTGATCCGGCACGGTACATAGTCTTTGTGATGCGGGTATTTTCGCACTACGGTGTGGCTGTTGGTGGCGGTGTTGTGATGCCGTCGCCGGTTGTGGTGGAGTAGGCGGGATGATTATGATTCGGGTTTCAAAGTACATACCATTATACATAGATTGTTGTTTTGTTTGATGTTGCTCTGCGAGTGTCGGTTTGTCTTTGATAGACGGTTGTCTTGCTTATTCATGTTTTCTTTACCTGGTTAAGTTGGGAATGAGGTAGAGTATGATGTGAAATAGAGTTGTATATGTTTCGTTGTTGTCATGGGATAGTGATAATCTGTTGATGGGACACGGTTGTGAGAGGTTGTTACGGTAATTTTGATCTTGTTTGCAGATGAGACATCGGTAGACATGATAATGGGAAAGGATTCGTGGAACATGTGTTGTAATGAGCTGAAAGCGGCAGGTAGTTCATAATCTTTTGTTGAGACAGTGAGTGTAGGGTGTTGGGGAAATTAGTGTCATGTTAAGTTGTGTATGAATTTTGCGGTAATGAAAGAAAGAACTTGAGGATCTAGTGTGCGTGTACGTAACGAGTGCGGATCGTGAGTTATGCTTCTGGGAGATAAGTGCCTTACATAGAGAGGTATGTTGTTTGGCAGTAATAATGAAGAGTGGGTATGGTGATTTGCTACGAGTTTATAGTATAGGTTAGGTGCGCTGCCGAATGAGTTGAGGAATGGGAAATGTTTATGTATGGGAGCCTTGGATATAAGAATGGTGAGTGTTTGGTTTATAGACGGTTGTCTTTGACATGTGGTGGTACAGAGGGTAATGAGATATAGATATGGTTTGGTATTAGTGAGTTACGAGGACGTAACATTTGTCTTAAGAGGAGTAGGATGCGATAAAACAGATTTTGATGGTTGTACATATGGTAATATATTCGGAAGTTGAGTCTTGATGTAGAATAAAAGATCGATTCGTGTTGTGGGTGATTTTATTAAAGGTCATGACCGTGCTTGTAGTAGCGTGATGTTTAGGAGTGTGAGAATATTTCGCTAGTGTTGACAGTTGGATGATGAGGTTACGAGTGTGAGTAAACTTCGAGGACGAAGTTCCTTTTAAGGGTGGTAGAATGTAACATTCCGTTTGATGTCTATGAGTGTCTTGGTATTGGATTTGATAGTTGATGATATTATGGAGCTAGCGGCATTAGAGGATGGTAGTTGGTTATGTATGGAGTTGGTATCGTGAGAGATATATATGTGGTAGATACGGTATAGTGAGTCATGTTGTGGAAGTAAACATAGTTGGTGGAGTGGGTGTTAAGAGTTCATGTTCTATGTTCGGTCGAGTTCTTGAGTCCTTAGCTAAGTTGTTGTGTCTTGGTCGAGTCGGCATGGGTTGTTTTTTTTATGTATGGGTTGAACTTCGGGGACGAAGTTCTTTTTAAGGAGGGAAGACCGTAATACTCCGTATTTATGAGTCTTTGGGTACTCTATCGAGTAGGCCTTACTCGTCGAGTAAGGGTAAGTTGCGTTTTAGAATAGTTTCGACTGTTGGGTACTCGATCGAGTAGTCAGGGTACTCGATCGAGTAGGAGGGTACTCGATCGAGTACCTTGGGTACTCGATCGAGTGTCCGGTTTTACGGGGAGTTTTCTCGGGTTTGTTAATTATGCGATTAAGGTATTTAAACATAGTCGTCATTGTTTTAAATCACTTTTACAAAACCTAAAACCCTTTTAAGAGAGAAAGCGACCACTTCATCTTCCTAATCGCATTCTCGGAATTCCGGAGTTCGGACGGTCGGTTCTTGTCGTTTTTCGTGTCGTTGGATTCCTTGCGTCGAGGGTAAGCTTTTAATATAGTTTTTATAATGTTTTGTTAAGATTGGTTAAACCCTAATTTAGGAATTGGGGGTTTTGGTGTGTAGTTTGTGATGTGTAGTCTTTATGTGCTGTATGATAGGAGGAGAATTCGTAGAGGAGCCGTTTTGATACATTGTGTAGATACCGTCTGCGTGTTGTGCTTTCCGGGTGTAGGATTTCTACTCGCATTAGTCCCATAATGGGATATTGGTGATGTGCTGTAGTTAGTTGTTTGATATGATGATTGTGATTGTGATTGTGATTGTGATTGTGGTTGTGTTGTTGATGGTTCTCGAGATGCGTTCTCGGCTGAGTGGGGTCACTTGCGGGAGTGATCTCATGCCCTAGTTTCGCCCTTCGTGGAACCCACCACGGAAGGGGATGTGCACATTAATGGGACAGGGTTATCGCTCGTACGATGAGCGGGGCTTAGGTGGGAACGGCTGCGGTCCCCCACCGGCGGTGGTCGGTCCAAAGTGGACAGTCAGGATTGTGACGATGGGAGTTGGTGGTGTGTGTGTGTGTGTGTGTGACAGTTCAGCTGTCTGTTTATCTTATTGTTGATATATGTATTGAATTGTGTGATTAGTACTGACCCCGTTTAAATGTTTTAAAAACTGTGGTGATCCATTCGGGGTGGTGAGCGATTATTGAAGCAGTGTGATATGACGCGTATGGGATAGCTGGGATGAGTCATCACGTGGCGGTTAGAAGTCTTCCGCTGTGTCGACGAAGTCTAGTAGCTTTGATAGTTTTAGTTTGAGACCGTATGAGAACCTTGTAATTCCTTTTATTAGTTTTGGTTTTGGAACCTGTAATCACTTAATCTATAATTACTTTAAAAGTACGTTTCTTTATTGTCTTATGATATTCAGTACCTCGGGCAACCGAGATGGTAGTATCCTTATACCTGAGTGGTCCTGGTAAGGCACTTGGAGTATGGGGGTGTTACAAAAGCTGTCGACAAGACTCCATATGAAATGTGGAAGGGAACGGTACCTAACTTGTCCTTTATTCGGGTTTGGGGTTGCGAGGCTTATGTCAAGTGGAGACACGAGGATAAGCTCGGCCCGCGATCGGTCAAGACATACTTTATAGGTTATCCAAAAGAAACATTTGGTCATTACTTTTATTCGCCAACCGAACATCGAGTATTTGTTGCGGCTAGTGCGACGTTCTTAGAGAAAGAATTTCTCGAGAACAAGTCGAGTAATAGAACCTTCGAGCTGTCGGAGATTCCAGAACCAACAACCGAGGAACAGATGGAGGAAGCTGTACCTCCAACTGATGATACGGTTGATATTCCTGAGGAACCTAGGAGGTCGGGTAGAGACTCTCATCCTCCGGACAGATACATTGGTATGGTCGAGGAGAATGATGTTTTACTTCTAGAAAGTAATGAACCCGCAACCTATAAAGGTGCTATGGCCTGTTCCGACTCAAAGCTATGGCTCGAAGCCATGCAATCCGAGATGGACTCCATGTATGAGAATAACGTATGGGATCTAGTTGATTTACCTAATAAGGTAAAACCTCTACAGTGCAAATGGCTTTACAAAATAAAGCGTTCTGTAGACGCGCAACCACATATCTATAAGGTACGACTTGTGGCAAAAGGTTTCACTCAAGTGCAAGGATTGCATTATGATGAGATTTTTGCACCTGTAGTCATACTACGTTCCATTCGGATAATCTTAGCGATTGCCGCATTTCATGATTATGAGATTTGGCAAATGGATGTGAAAACCGCCTTCTTAAACGGTTATTTGGAGGAAGAGTTGTACATGGTGCAACCCGAAGGTTTCATAGATCCTAAACATCCTAAGAAAGTATGCAAGCTTAAGCGTTCCATTTATGGACTTAAGCAAGCTTCTCGGAGTTGGAATCATCGTTTCGACCAAGTGATAAAAGAGTATGGTTTCACTCGATCGGTCGAAGAACCATGCTTATATATCAAGTCGAGTGGGAGCAAGATTGTATTCTTGATATTGTATGTCGATGACATACTCTTGATTGGGAATGACATTCCTCTCCTTTCTTCGGTTAAAGAATGGTTGAAGAACCATTTCTAGATGAAAGATCTGGGTGAGGCACAGCGTATTTTGGGAATCCGTATCTACCGAGATAGATCACGACGGACGTTATCACTTAGTCAGGAGTCTTATCTAGATAAGGTTCTTGAGAGGTTCAACATGACCAACTCCAAGAAGGGGAACCTTCCTATGACGACGGGATGCGATTGAGCAAGTCTCGATCACCCACGACGCCTGAAGGTATTGAGCGCATGAGTCGTGTTCCTTATGCTTCTGCAATAGGATCGATCATGTATGCTATGATATGCACACGTCCAGACGTGGCATATGCATTGAGTATGACGAGTCGGTACCAAAAGACTCCAGGTGAAACACACGGATAGCATCAAAAATATCCTCAAGTACCTACGGAGGACTAAGGATTGGGTATTGACTTATGGAGGCGATACTAAGCTATGCGAACCTTCGCAGATGCTAGCTTCCAAACGGATCGAGACGATTCAAAATCTCAGTCCGGGTTCGTCTTCACTCTTAATGGTGTTGCGGTCAGCTGGAAGAGTTCCAAACAAAGTGTTGTAGCAGATTCTACTACTGAATCCGAGTACTATGCCGCTTCGGAGGCAGAAAGGAAGCGATATGGATGCGTCAATTCTTACAAGGGCTTTCGGTAGTTCCTAGTTCGAATGACCCGATCACCATCTATTGTGACAATAGAGGTGCCATCTTCCAGGCTAAGGAGCCAAAGTCTAGCAACAAATCTAGACATGTACTACGGAAGGCTCACCGATCCGTGATTACGTGGAGCAAGAAGAGATAGTGATTGACAAGATTGCGACGGATGATAACATCGCAGATCCTCTCACCAAACCGTTGAATTATGATAAGCATGTAGGGCATGTTAATTCCATGGGAATTAAACATGTTCCTAAGTTGTAGTACTTGATTATGGATTTGATACATTATCTTTTTCATATATTATTTATAACTTCATCGTTTTATATATATAATATTTTGTTTTTCATGTGGATTGTCGACAACATTGAACGCCACAAAGTGAATCAATTACATTATATTTGTTTTGGTCCGTAATCGCCAATGTGAGCCGATAACTCCGGCTATTATATTGTGCGATCGATTGATGGTGGGTTCAATGAGCCATAAGTTAAACGGTTGACTAATCGATCACAGATACGAGATTATGACGATACCTCGTAGGACAATTTTTATTTGTGACAACGTAATGGAGTCCTAATTGTTCTATAACATTCGGTGTCAGGTCGTGGATAGGACATCTATTGTGTACCTAGAGTCGATTCTTTTGACCATCAACTGTCTCTTGAGATTAAGGCAGTTTTTGGGTGACTTTGGTTTCTTTCTCACGGTCTACCGTGAATCGGGGCTAAGTAGATTTTTTCTGGGTCATTTCATATTGTGCTTACATCTGCAAGATTTGAGTTGAGGAAAATATCCATCCCTTATCGGTATAGTTATTTCTCAGGGCCACTCGAGGAGTTGTAACTCAAATGCATGGCCATGCTCGAATGTTGATTCGTTTATCAGTTAAGTTACTCTCTAGTCCGGAAAACCACTCTTGATACTGATCGCTTGTAAAATACGACCTTTGTGAATTCGGATTTGCAAATTGTTTTACATTGAGTGGGAGAAATTTTAAAGGATATGAGAATCGGTTATCGCACATACACTTGTGAGGACAAGTGGGAGTTTGTTGGAGCTGGTGTCCTCCACAAATTAGTGTGATAACATTTGTAAATCTCTTACAGGTTCACAAGGGTATACTTCGTATATTTAATCAGTTGATTAACGTTTACCTAATAACGGTTGGCTTGCTAGAAAGTTTGACGTTATTATCATACAGATGGCGGTGATCAACTGGTCCCTAAAGGTCACACCTATAGGACGTATTTGAGAAATGTGGTTATAGAAATATAATTACATTGATGCCCAAAATGACTAAAAAGTTAGTCAATGTGTTGATGAGATAATTATTTAATGAAAATTAAATAATATTAAGTTGAGACGAATTAACTGTCAATTCGTAAATTAAATATAATAAGTTATATTTAATTAAATATATACACAACCGATTATAAGAATGATAAAGACTACACCATTACTCATATCTCTGCATATCTAGACCAGAAGCGTGATGACTCGATTCCCTCCATACCCAGCAGCAACAAACTCACTGTACCTGCTAAGCCAACTGCTCACCATCCCCGAATGGATCACCACAGATTTTAAAACAATTAAACAGGGTCAGTAGTGTATAATCAAATAAGACAAACAAGATAACAACCAGCTGATCATCCACCATCTCTGATCTCCAGAATCACACACAGTATATGACTACACACCGAGGTGTGTAGCCCTACCATATTACCCATCGCAACAGGTAATCCTCGCCGCCAGTGGGGGACCGCAGCCAATCCCCACCTAAATCTCGCTCATCAACGAGCGATATCCCTATCCCTTAATGTGCACATCCCCTCCCGTGACGGGTTTCACGGAGGGCGAACTAGGGTGTGAAGCCACTCCCGCAAGTGGCTCCACCACAATCATCACAACACTACAACATCCACAATCGTCGCAATACCACAACCTCACAATCGTCACAACACCACAACATCACAACCACCACCACAACACCACCACTCCGATGATCAACAAATAACAACAATTACAATACAAACACGTCTTAAATCAACCAACAGAGACTGAGTAGGGAAACCCTACCTTATCGCCAATCATGTAACGCATCCACATACAGCCAAGCAAGACTCCGAGGTGAATCCTACAATGATGACCACATCCTATTATACCACTACTTCCAACAATCTACTGAAGGGAACCACAAAACAGCGACTTATCTAATGACGCGGACCGACGGTGACACGAACGATGACCACGCACACATCCTTCCTAGGCAAACCCCGCATTTCCCGTGGTTGAGGTGTAGGCCACATACTTAAGAATATATGGAGGTAGAGGTGATAGGAGAGAGAGATAGGCTAGGGTTAGAGAAAGAGGAACTGTCGAGAAATGAGAAATGAAATGAATCTCACGAACTTGCGTTTTTATATTAACACGTCAATAGCAGCCATACTCGGTCGAGTACTGGCATACTCGGCCGAGTAGGCTCTACTCAGTCGAGTATAAACAATACTCGGCCGAGTAGCTTCTGCTAGGTCGATTAAACACTCCGGTAAGGTACCTATTCTAACCTAGTCTCTCACCTATTCCTTCCTAAGGTCTTTCTTGGTCGAAGGGTCGGTCACAAGAGTCCTTAAATATCCTGGGTATTACATTCCGGTCCGGTTCGGTCCGACCGGAAAGACAGAAATTATTGTTATTTAATATTTTCAGAAAAATTATATTTTATTTCGGTCCGATGAACTGGAATTTTGGACCGTAATTTGAAAAAGTGGGCATGTAGTGTTTTTCAAATTCCGGTCCAGTCCGATTATGGATCGATGCACAACCCTAGTTGGGAACTTGGGGCATGAAACATACGATAACATAATAAAACAAAACATAAATAAAAGGCGGTTGGTTTACAAAGGTTGGTGCTCATTCATGGACGGGTTTTACTCTTTCATGGACGGAAATGACCATTTTACCCCTTTTATTTCAACTCCCCAATTTTTAATTTTCTCTCTCTATATTCAATTCTCCTTGAATTCCACCGCCTCCCTCTCCCACTTCTGCCACCACCTTGCCATTGCCCTTCCCGGCCTTAGCTAGCCGCCAACCACCGTCTCATTCCCTCGCTTCCCTTAACCGACGATGCCCACCGCACTAATGCCTGACCGGTCAGTCACCATCTACAACCGTCAACGCCGCCCCTTACTACATCGGCCGGTCTTGACGACCTCCTCAGACCGGCCACCTTCTAGTCATCTCGATACTCTCCCAATTTCCAGCGGTGTCCAATTTGACGGCAATCATTTACAAACTTCAGAAAATTATCAGTATCATAAAATAACCGAGTAAAACAACAAGATCTGCACCAGCGTCAACCTGAGACATTTGCAGAAACCCATTATAATGATTATGGGGTAGCCAAACCATTTGCTTCAATAATCAATAGCATCAGGATGAGCCTCTACGAACATAGAAGAAAAATGCAATTTTAGACATTGCACGTGTACTCAATGTTGGTAGAAGCTACGAGAGTCTTACAAATTTCCGTGGTTAATATCGGATAGTGACGAGTCTTACAAATTGTGTAATTTGACGGATTTGATTAATTTTGTAGATTATTAATTTTGTGAGGGAGAGAGTAAATACCCCATGAACGAGCAACTACGTTTACAAGGGTAAATACCCCCTAAATAGTAAATATATAATCGACAAAAAAACTCTAAATTAAATGATGAATATATTACCACAGATGACTCGTGACGGTGTTACATAACTTACATTCCTAGAACTCACAATCTGGGAAATAAATTAAACTTGATCTAAAGCAAGCTAAGCCACTGAACCACTTCTAAAACTCCTTGCTTTGATGAGAGACTATCACAAATTTGATTCCTACCGGCATCAAATTCTGCATACATTGTGCTTTGTGCATGAGTGACCGCTTTTTCAATATCCCATTTTCCACACTGACCAAATGGCGATATAGGGCAAGGATCAACGACTAGCGTCCCTAAGCCCGCAAACCTAGCAGACAACCAAAGAGCTAATTCAACATCTTTTGTATACCCACGAAAGCCACGAAGTTCTATCACCTTTAGTTGCTTATGTCGATAAAAGGAACTTCTTTGTACCGGCATTAAAATGTCTTTATCTTCATTTTTCAGTATGCTATACGTCTGCATCCACAGAAAATATATCCGATAATAAAAGAAAAAGAGGTTAAATATCAACCCATAAACCACTTGGAGAATAAATTGTCTCGAAACAAACCTGCCAAAGCACCTTCGCAATAACAAAAGAGAACAATATACAATAGCTATATTGTTAGAGAGGGTTGTGCCTTAGCTCATTTTTAGACGGGCTTCTGTTCATAAAGCGACTATTTTTTATTTATGATCTCATTCATTTTTTATTTCGAGATATAATCTAGTAATCCACACATTCCTAAATCGGTTCATTTGTTGGATACAACTCAGCATAACTTCATATGAGCTCAAAGGATCACTTAATCCTAAGTCCTCAGTTGGCCATTCCATATTGTTATCTGTGATAAGCCTTGTTTGTTTAGCATTAACTCTACTCCCTCCATCCCATATATTTGTATCAGAAAACAACTCATACTATTAAGGAGTATTAACGAAGTGGCGGAAAAATGTCTTGGCTGGTTTACCCTTGAATTAGGATGTAGGACCGTTAACCTGTCTTGTTCTTGCCTAGAAAGTGTAAAAATGAGTCAAACTCGCCTTTTTTTCACTTCTCTTAAATATGAAATTTTATCTGAATAGTCAGACAAAGTGTAGGTGTGTAAAACAATTAGGGGAGAAGTGTATATTTGTGAAAATTTGTTGATGATTTGCTTTTCTTGAATTCCTTTTTATGCTTAGAACCGATCCATAGAACAATTTCAGATTCTAACTAATAGGAGACTGATTATTTTGTATCCAATGACTGTTGGACAGATATAGAGAGATTTTTCAGCAAAGATTTCAAACAGTCAAGCCAACAGTTACAAAAAGCCAACACAGAAAAACAGTGCAAACATGTTACGCACGACAAGGGAATAACAAGCAAGCTTTTAGAGCCAAGAGGAATATTTGATATCTCAAAATTAACATGCTATAACGTGGAGGACAAAAAAAAAACAGCAGGTGCACCTTCACATTCTGTTTCCGGATCCCAAAAAAAAGAAAAAACAGGTGTACCTTCAGGACAAATCTCTGCAGCAATGGAGATGCATCGAGTAGCTGAGTGCACAAGCCCATAAAACATTCTATGATGTTCCTTGACCAACTTAGTTTCAAGTATTTGAGTTTTTTAAACTTGGGGAGTTCTGGGAAGCAACCAACCATCTGGGAATAAAGTCAAAAATTAAAAATAAGAATATATAAACAAAGAAGAGATAAAAAAGACCATATAAGCAAAAAGGGACAGGAAGAGGAACACACTAACCCAGTGCCAGTCTTGTAAATCCAGTTTAAGAGACTCCAACCGAGAAAAGTAACTTGAGAATTTGTGAATGTTTTTTATCAAGAAGTCATCGTTTATACTGGCTTCGACGAGTCGGGGAACTTTCTTGAAAAACTTCTTTACCGTGGGACCATGATAAGCAAAGGACACAATATTGACAGCATGTACTTCAAGGCTGTGCAAAGAGAAGCAATGCTTTATCTTTAGGTGCCTTAGAAATGGTGACGGGCCAGCAATTTTAAGCCTTACTAAAGACGATACTGAATTGAGATGCAAAACTTGAAGCAGAGGGAAATTCAAAAGAATAAACTCGAGAACTGTTTCAGTCATGTCTACGTTTTTGCAGATGAAGACAAGTCAATGAACCAAGAGGGCAGTTGGTGAAAACATGAGTTGTAACGGAAAATTTCTCATAAGGTGAACTTCCAATGCATCTGAAATCCAACAAAAGCCGTTTGACTCTCCTTTGCAACGCAAACTTGATCCATTTATTTATCACATTTGAACTTTCATCAGAAATACCAAAACTAACTTTAAAAACATCTAGAGTAGAACCTTTATGCACATTCAACACCTGATTTACCCAATCTATAAGCTTGAACCTAGATAGGTCAACTATGTTCTGCTCAGTATGTTTGGGAATAGATTCAACAAAGTCCAATACACCGGTCGTATGTGTCCAAAGATATCTCCAACTACGAGATATAATCATCTGGCAGCGCCTCAATCCGATTTTCCAACTTGCCTTCCAACCAGCGACACTGGCACATTTTGAACATCATATATGCAGCAGCAATAGTTGGCTCAAATCTTTTGTTCAAAAGCAATTTCAATAGGTGGTATAATAACAACTTCATTATCCTCAGAACAACAAGCATATAAGTGGACATGCTCCAGAGTTCAGAGATAGCAGCTAAGACAAGCCAGTACTTGACACAAAAACAGAATAAACTATGCCTGAAAGAAATTTCAACTTGCCTACCATGGATACAACAACATCAACATTATCTCAGTCTCTAAGGGGTTCTGTAAACTGAAGAGTAATGAGGTCGGATGTATGCAACCTTACCCTTGTATTAGCAAATACATATAGAGTATAAACTGTTTCTAGATTACCCAAATTAAAATTTCATTGAGAGTTTCAGTAAATTACAGTTACTATACAACGAAAAGTACAGTCAGTTTAGTGAAACTTTGGCAATTTTATGATAAAAGGCTTTCTGTTAATGGAGTGAGGGTAGGAACAAAAAAATTTTTTTTTTTTTTTTTTTTTTGGAGAACATGAGACGCTCCTGTTGCAATTTGACACTTAATTGTGTAACTTAACTTTTTAAGTTACATTAGTTTATTTTTATTACATGTTAAATGTAATTAAACTAAAAGAGAGTTTTAGAGACATATACATTAATAGTTGAGTGGAGTTTAAAGTCACGTAAGTTATAAAAAAAGGCTTATGTACAATGCATTATTGTGTAGTCTTGTGCTCTCATTGAGAGGTACAAGGTCTCACCATATGAGATTAGTTCTCTTACATCCTCCTCACAATTATAAAAGTATATCACTCCAATTTATACAAATGATCTATGTTTATGTCTTTTGGGTCCACGATACTTCCGCTGCCCAAATTCTAAGATGGTATCAAAGCCCATGGCTTTGTCCTGGGTTTGATATAAAAAAATGGTAAAAAAAAAACTTACTCTTCCTATATACTGAAAAAAAAAAAACTGGAGGGATAAATGTGGTAACAGAAAATTGAGAATGATTGATGGACATGGGCCACAATCTTCAGAAGCATTGGGTAGCCGGAAAAAAAAGTTGGCTAACCAAATTTCAAACAAGGGTGACAATCACAAAAATGTCAACCCGCTTCATCATGGGGCAACTTAAGGAGACCTCAAATCAAAAGTTGGCCAAAAATCCCACAAACTAAATAGGGCTTAGACTCATACAAGCAATGAGCTACAGACCCGAATAGAACAAAGAGCGAGAGAACCGAATTCATGCTAGGCAATTAATAACCCAAAGTAAAACAAAGGGTAAAAACCCGAGCAAGATGGGCGTTGACTCGAGAAAGATGAGACAAGGTAAAGATCCTAAATCATCAAAGTTCATGGGTACAAGAACAAATTATAGGAAGATGACAACATGATTGGAGATTCAAAATATCAAGCTAATTCGGAATTAAGTGTCAAGGGGGAGTGTTGCAATTTGACACTTAATTGTGTAACTTAACTTTTTAAGTTACATTAGTTTATTTTTATTACATGTTAAATGTAATTAAACTAAAAGAGAGTTTTAGAGACATATACATTAATAGTTGAGTGGAGTTTAAAGTCACGTAAGTTATATAAATAGGCTTATGTACAATGCATTATTGTGTAGTCTTGTGCTCTCATTGAGAGGTACAAGGTCTCACCATATGAGATTAGCTCTCTTACATCCTCCTCACAATTATAAAAGTATATCACTCCAATTTATACAAATGATCTATGTTTATGTCTTTTGGGTCCACGATACTTCCGCTGCCCAAATTCTAACATCCTGATTGACTGCTCCCCCAAGAGTCCCAACATAATCAAAGCAGAACCATATAAAATTTCAAAAATCGTGAATTTAAGCGTATGTCGTCAACCTTGAAGGTAGAAGTTTCAACTTGAATAAAGCCTGTTTTGTCAATTATTCAGCAATTAATTTGGCGAGTGGTGCCTAATTCCATGATTCCAAAGCAGAGCAATATGGGATTTGAACTAATTTTTTAACTGATTTTTTTTCCAACGAATTAGCACCATTGTGGTAAACAGGTAAAGATCTATTTTATAACAAGGAACTCATGAGCATCAAGTTAATAGCTTTTTTTCACCTTAACTCTTCATTTAAGAATCAACTCTAGCAAAGCAGACAAACTTCACGATACACCATTGCAAAGATAGATATCTGACGGGACCTGTAGATTAGAAAGACTATTCTTAAAAGTTACTCCCTCCGTCCCGGTCAATTGTTGTCTTTTGGTTTTGGCACAAAGACCAAGGAAAGGGAAGGGGGCCAATTATAAGATGACAACTGACAAGTGGATCAAATTGAGTGTGAAGGATCAAATTACTCATCAAATGCAATCCTAAAATAGAAAGGACGACAATTGACTAAGACACACCAAAATGGAATAGGACAACAAATGACCGGGACAGAGGGAGTAAAAGATAATCTTCTCTACCTTGAATAGTTTCAAGACGGTTTCCCTGATTAAAAAATTGCACCTTTTATTCCAAGGAAACAAAATCTAACACACAGACGCATAACTGCATATGTTACTTGAGCAGGCACAAAGAAAGATTTGAGGAAAAACAATTCTCAAATGGTGTGAGAAGAAGCTGGGAACATGGTTGTCATACCTTTTTTAAAGGTCTTAAATCCGAATCCATGGTTATTTGAAATTTATAACTTGATGCAATAATGTCAAGTCATATATTAGTCACATAAACACAGCCTGCAAAATACACACCAAAGAAGAACTAGAATTAGGATGATTTGTTAGACACCAATCTTCTTACCAGTCACATCATAATATCAGGCACAAAATTCATGATCATTCCCTTGAATCCTTGATTTACTACCTCTTACCTATCGAATTGCATAAGCCTATTCTACTAGTGACTACAAGCACTCAAAATTGGAACAAGAACATTTATTGGACTGGCAAATCCTTCTTAGATTGCCTTGTGCATATGCGCAAGGGAATAAATGATCCACCAAGTAGTCATTCCATCCAAAACCTACTCTACTAGTGACTACTACATAACATTACACAACCCGCAAACGAATATAATGATCAACCAAGTAGCCCTACGTCCATCAAAAACCGACTCTACTAGTGACTACTTCGTTACCTTACAAAACCCGCAAGAGAACACAGGCAAAAGACTTTTTCAACTAAATTCCACACAGAATTTTCCCATCCGAGCTAAGTCCATTCCTTAACTTTTCAATTACTCCAATTCTGCTATGAAAATCAACTACGGAGTATTACAGCTGACAATAGTTCTACTTGTTTATTTCTTTATTCATGCAAAAAAAATAAAAAAATATTATAATTAAAAAAATAAAATAAAACCACAATTCAATCAAGCTTCTTAAATCGTAGCAACAAAGTAGTATAAATTATCAGGAAAAAAAAAAGAGAGCAAGAAATTCGAGAATTACCGGACAATATTATCTGCTTGGAGAATGCTACAATGTGAATGAAATTCAGATCTTCAATGAATAGGGTATGAACTCCTAAGAAGAGTTGTATACCTCCGTTACTCCGTATAGACCCGACAAACGGGTCGGGCGGGTCGGTTCATACGGGTCGAGTCATATGGGTCACGGGTCAGATTAGGATTAGAATACGGGTCAAGAAATAATTTACAACGCCTTTTTTAACAATTTTTTTAATCAAAAACATAATTTTTAAAATTACAAAACACATTTAAAATCAAGGTAAATTTATAACTCATACCTTGTATAATGTCATTTTTCAAATTTTATACATTAGATAACGTTTCTTTAAAACATATACGCTAGAGATGGCAACGGATCCTGGACCCTATCCAGATCCGCGGATCCGGACCCTGATGGGTAGGATATGGATCCTAATTTTTCGGACCCTGTGGATATGGGTTGGATATGGATCCACTTATTTGAAAATGGATCTGGATATGGATCTGAAAATTTTGGATCCGCCGGATATGGGTCGGATATGGATCCAACGTTGGTGTTACGGATATGGATCTGGATCCTATCGGACCCTACCCAGATCTGGTCCATTGCCATCCCTACATATAGGGTCGTTTGGTTCAAAATATCGGAATGGATTTGAATGGATTGTCATACCATAGAGGTATGGAGTTAGAACCCCATACTTGCTTAAGAGTGTTTGGTTCGATCTCGGAATGGATAGAGTATAGTAATAGGGTGGAATGGATTTAGAAACTTGAGTGTAAACATAGGTATGAGATTCCAAGGGGTTGGAATGGAGTTAGAATCCATTGGGTATCTAACTCCATTCCAAAACCCTCCAACCAAACACTAGAATGGATTGAATCCATTCCAATCCATTCCAAAAGCTCCAACCAAACACCAACACATGTTTCTCATCATTAAAACCCAACCAATTTAATCATTTATCACACCACATTAACCCATCAATACTCACCACCACCACCACCACCACCCGCGACCTCTCTGCCACCCCGTCACCGCGTAACATGCACATTCCTTCTGCCCTTCGTCACCAATTCAGAATCAATTCTAATTTAGGGCTTTGCGTCATCACCTACCCATTCATCCGTCACTAACATCATTATTTTGCCAAATATCAAGCTCCCTTGCACCTCCGCCAACGACTTGAATTCATCAGAATCACGGGCCACCGGAATTGATTACATGGTGCGCAACCACCAAACAGTCACATGCCTCAACGAGTCCTCCTTAGTCCCTTTTCCCTCAGTGTTAATCCAGTCGAGGTTTTTGTGGTGGTGGATTTTGTAGTGGGTTTGTAAACGATGGGTAAGATCTGGAAATGTTTGGCAGTGCTCGAGGAGTTGCAGGGATGTAGGTGTCTGTGACAGTGTTGAGCGGTAGGTCATACATGGTGAAGTTAGGTTGTGTTTGTGATTCTGTTGGGCGATGTTGATGGTGGTTGTAACACTCCCTTCTTACTCGGCCAAAGTAATAGGAGGATGTTACCAACTCGGTTTCCCGAGGCGGTGAATCGAAGTTAATATCAAGAAACATTTTATAAATATATGAAAATTTAATGAATTACAAATCACAAACCGGTAAATGGAAAAGTACAACTCATGACTACTATACTCTCCTAGTGAAGCTATGCTTAACTCGGATGATATCAAGGCTCATCCCGTCTCCCACGTGCTACCAAACACAACCTGCAAATGACTGCTCCCCATATGATCGGACATATCATATGGATCGACACAGGCCACCCCATAAATAGGTGACTGTAACACCCTCATATACCAAGGTGCCTTACCAAGGACCACCCTAGCATATAAAGGGGCTACCATCTCGGTTGTCCGAGGTAAAGTATATCAAATAGACCATCAAAGAACGTTTATCAAAAGATAGAACTGTTTAAATAAGATACAACTGAAGTTAACCAAAACTGTTTACAACCAAAACTTTCAAAAGTACTAATGTATAAACTATCAGCGGAAGCTAGCTAAATGATCGACGATGACTCGACCCCCATCCAATCCGCAAGCTATCCACAACCATACTTGCTCAATCAACTGCTCACCATCCCCGAATGGATCACCACAGTTTTGAAAACATTAAAGGGGCCAGTCAACTGTATAATCAAGATAAGAAAGATAGCAAACAACATCCAAGTCAATCCACACACATTCCTCAAACTCCGTCAGTAACCAGTAACCGACTACACACTCAAGTATGTAGCCCTGCCAAATTACCCAACGCAACAGGTAATCCTCACTACCAGTGGGGGACCACAACCTTGCCCACCTAAGCCCCGCTTTATCGCAACGAACAATAACCCATGTCCATTAATGTGCACATCCCCTTGTGACGGGAACCACAAGGGGCGAATCAAGGGCGTGAAGCCATTCCCGAAGATGACCCCACTCAGCCGAGGACGCACCTCGAGAACCACCGACAAACAAACAACCAAGCCAACATCCACGGATGACAATTTCAATAATAACACCAATCATTCCATTACAACAATCAACATCGTCTTAAATCAATTAAACAGGCAACTGAGTAGGGAAACCCTACCTTTTGCAATCTAAGCACACACAAGCAGTCAATAACAATTTTCCATGACAGCATCACCTACACACAATAATCACATAGCATCACTATAAACCATTCCCCCAAAATAACCCAAATTAGGGTTTGCATAAATTCTAACAATAACAATAATAAACTGATTAGGAATACTAGAGACTTACAAACACAATCGATATGAAAAACGAGATCCAAAAGCTCACAATCGATCACCCTTGGCTTAGGAAATGATGAAGATGACTAGAGAAGTTTAGAGCGTAGTTAGGTTTTGTAAAATAATGATTTAGAAACTGATTAGAAACTGCTTCGCACGCTATTTATACTTCTCTAATCATTTTAATCAAAACCGCGGAAATAACCCGTCAGACTGGTTACTCGGTCGGGGTACTCGGCCGAGTACGCTCTACTCGGCCGAGTATCACACTACTCGGCCGAGTGTTCCTGGGCAGTAACTTGACCAGAAAACACACGACACACTACTCGGCCGAGTTCCCCCTATTCGGTCGAGTAAACTAAACTCATAAAACCGTGATATTACAATCTTCCCTGTAATACTACGGTTTTACGAGTCTTTGGGTACTCTATCGAGTGGGGCTTACTCTGTCGAGTAAATATGTTTTTATACGAAACAGTAGTCTGTCTGATGGGTACTCGATCGAGTATGTATGGCACTCGATCGAGTAAGGGGCACTCGATCGAGTAAGTTACTTTTACGGGTTGTTTTAGTCGGGTTTTGTTAGTAACGCGTGATAGATATATTAAGCTTTCCGTCACTTTCTTCATCATTTGTACTTTTTATAAAAATCTTTCAAAGAGAAAAGAAGTTACGTTGTCTACGTCGTCGCGTTACCATCAAATCCCAAGGGCTAAGGTTGTCGGATCGTCACGTTCTTTACACTGTTGAGTTCGTCGTGTCGAGGGTAAGATCCTTGTATAGTTTTTATGTTGTTTCCTTGAGTTTGGTTAAAACCCTAATTGGGTAAATTAGGGGTTTTATAATTATATTGTTGTGGTAGTGATTGTATAAATATGTGTATAGGAGGAGGGCTCGTAGAAGAAAGATTTTGAGACAGCTGCTAGATCGTCTGAATAGTGATTGCATTCCAGGTAGGGCTTTCCCTACTCAGTATTAGTCACATAATGTGGTTTGGTGTTTGTTTGTGATTGTTGTAAAGTATCATATTCGTATTGTGACGGTTGTTGGATTTGGTTGTTGTTGGCTATTGTTGATTGTATCTGTCTGTGTTCTTCGGGGTGCGTCCCTGACTGAGTGGAGTCACTTGCAGGAGTGGCTTCACACCCATTATTCGCTTTCTGTGGAACCCGCCACAGAAGGGATGTGTACATTAATGGATTTGGGTTTATCGCTCGATGGAGATGAGCGGGGCTTAGGTGGGAACGGCTGCGGTCCCCCACTGATGGCGAGGAGTAACTTGTTGCGATGGGTACTCTGGCAGGGCTACACATTTTAGTGTGTAGTCAGTATTTTGGAGTGGGTGATGGAGTTCGGAGTATATCCGTGATGATTGAGCTCTGTTGATTTCTGTCTGATTGTGATTATAATTGTGTGATTAGTACTGACCTCGTTTAAATGTTTTAAAAACTGTGGTGATCCATTCGGGGGTGATGAGCAGTTGTTTGACAAGTATATATCTTGGATACGCGAGGGATCTAGCTGGGGATGGAGTCATCATATATCAGAGTCTTTAGTCTTCCGCTGTGTTTGTTAAGACAGTTTCATTCAGTTGGTTTATAGTTTGAGAACAGTTGTATTTTACTTTACAGTTGGTTTTGTTATGTAATCACTTAAACTTATTTAATAAAGTACGTTTCGTTATTGTCATTTGATTATTATTGCCTCGGGAAACCGAGATGGTGACATTTCTATACCTGAGTGGTCTTGGTAAGGCACTTGGAGTATGGGGGTGTCACATTCCCTCCTTAAAAACGAATTTCGTACCCGAAGTTCACACCCATACCTACATGCCAAGCACACATCCTACTCCACCAACCATCACCGCACAACTCTTATCCTCCATCCTCGACACTAACTCACCCAACAACGCCTAACGCCTACCTAAAAACGCAACTCACAACATAGTACTATCGAATACCACCTAACTCCATAATTCTATCGAATACCAACAACACAAGTGCCGCCAACTTTGTCTTACTTCCATAATGCTAACTAGCAAATCCAATATCACCACCATCTACCAAGCGAGTTGTTACATTCTACCACCCTTAAAATGAATTTCGTCCTCAAATTTTACTCATACTCCTAAACTTCACCACCCAAAACTGTCAACACTAACATAACCATACTTACCTACAACCTTACTCCATAACCATACACATAAAATACATACTACTACAAGCATAACCTTTACCTTTCATAATATCAACCACAAGTCCATCCTTTATTCCACATCAAGACTTAACACTTCCGAATATACCATCGTACGCATAACCATCAAACTCTCCTTGTCGCATCCTACTCCTCTTAAGATAAATGTTGCGTCCTCGTAACCCAACTAGTACTAGATCCTTAGCTATTCCTTCCACTTATCACCATCTCACGTCATTGATAACCGACTATAACCTTAACACTGATAACCGTTCCCAGTTCCAAGGCTCTCTCTCTCTCTCTCTCTCTCTCTCTCTCTCTCTCTCTCTAATTCCATACTCCTAATCATTCCGCCCACCACCTAACATATACTATAAAATCCTTAACATAACCACTACCATAACTCTCCCACATTACCCCACAACCACATTCTTTTCCTATTCACGTATCTATCCCCACCACCTAACTCACGACCCAAAATTGTTACACACCCACCTAATCCTCAAATTCTCCTTTTTATTGTCATCAAACTTGTCCATAACTTAACATGATACTAATTTCCAAACACTTCATACTTACTGCTCCGATAAAAGACTATGAACCAACTGCAACTTCTAGCTCAGTAACCAGATGTTTCGCTAAATACTTGCCACAAATATGTCAACAAAAGTCTCATCTAACATAAGATCGAAAGTGTTCCAACCGCCTCCCACAACTATGTTTCTTCAACAAGGTATCACCGTAACTATGACAACATCGACCACATGTGCAACTCTCTTCCATATTATACTCTAGTCTCATCCACAAGTCAAAATCATAGGAAACACGAGTAAAAAGAACCACAACCTATATGCCAATGCTAAACTGGCATATACCTTTAAAAGTTCATATCACAAGTACCCCACCTACTCCACCACAATCGATGACGGCATCGCAACACCGCCACTAACAGCCGCACCGCAGAGCGAAGGTGCCCACATCGCAACACGGAGTACTGTGCCCGAATTGCAACCCGGAACACAACAACCACATTAGTAAGAAATAGCGTCCCGACTCAACGATCATCTCACGACTCATCCAACCATGCAACATGTTACATGGACTAACCAGATAACAACTTTATGAATATCGTACCATACCACTGCTCATGAGGTCAGAACCTCACACAATTACTTACACACATCATAGACCCATAATCAAATCTAACTAGCCAATTTTGATCACGTAAGTTACCACTTGATAATGGATATCTCTCACCCGAGCTTTACTCAGATGCCCTTCATAACATATCCTCCCATCCGCACAATTATCACCACCCGACAAACGTAACCATATTATAAGTACCCAACTACTAGCAAACACCTCCTATATCCACATCTTATACTCCCTCACAACCATACATACCAACCAGGCCTCCACAAAATCAACCTCTTTAGAACGGCTAACTTCCCTATTTAACATCATCTTTAACCACTAGTGACAACACTCCGACACCACCATCTTTCATATAACTACTCTCTTTGGTTATCATCCTAAATAACGAAAATTAAATCCATCAACAAAAATTACCTCAACAACTATTCAAATTTTTATCCTTGATTATATCGTCACCTAGTTCACCATCATAGTCTCATACCATGCAAATACTCTACCAACTTCCTACTCCTTTAATTCCTCAAAACTCATGACTAACAAGTCGTCCTGCAATTTATATATATATATATATGTATATATGTATATATATGTATATATATATATATGTATGTATATATATATATATGTATGTATATATATATGTATATATATATATATATATGTATATATATATATATATATGTATATATATATATATATAGAGAGAGAGGCTGGATCCGGTGAGGCCGTTAACTATGGCGAGGCGGTCGGCCTTACCAAACTCTTTCATTAAGTAGATTTATGGACTGACTCTCTATTATTCATTGGGCTGAAAATTAGGGATCATACCTAATCTTTTCATTTGGCCCAAATACTTTATCTCTCTAAAATAAAACACAAAAGACAATACACATATCTCTCTATCTCTCGTTCAACGCAATCCTTAAGCAATAAGCTACAACGATTTTTCAATCAAACGCAATTATGGACTATAAACTCATCAAATGCAGCGATTGTTCATAGATTTCATCAAAACAAGATACAACAACGTGATTTCAGCAATTTCAGAAGAAGATTTCAATTCATTTCGAGGTAATTTCATAATTTTGATCAAAATTGAGCCGATTGTTTAAATTAATGTTTTGTGTTTCAGTTTTAATTTGTAAAATATTTTGATTGTAGTGGAATCTAAAGCTCGATTTTTTGTAATATAAGGCTCGATTTTGTATTTGAGGTTTTTGTGAGGTTTACTTTATGGTTTTAGTCGATTTTGTGAATATGTATCTAATTTTATGAATCTAAGACTTGGTTGATTGAATCTTAAAGATGGCATTATGAATCTTATAGTAGTCACTCTGTCGCGGCGTAATGTCTATTTTTTTGTTTATGTGAATTCAGTGCCTATATTTTTATTGATGTGAATCTGACACTTGATTATGTGAAACTTAGACATGATTTTGTAAAACTTATAATAGTCCCTCTGTCATGGTGAAAAGTTAATTATATGATGCATATATGTTTGTTTCGTTGTGAAACTAGGATCTCATTTATTGAACCTTATAACACTCTCTGACATGGTTACAAGTTTTATGTCGGTGTGAATCTGGGACTTAATTTTGTAAATATAGGAGGTGCTTGTGTGAATCTTATACATTATTTTGTAAACCTCATAATAGTGAACAAACTCGTGTGCTGAGCGAAAAAGCTTGATTGTAGGTTCAAAATTAATCTTAGACAGAAGTTCGACTGATGTAGAGTTCAAGTTCTTTGTAGAGTTGTAATAGCCAATTTATCTCCATGAAATCCCTGTGCCCTTATAATAGGATCTACTAGAAAAATTGCAAATAGAAAGTCAAAGAAACATGGGCTGTAACACGTCACAAGGGCAGTAGTTGTAACACCCTCATTTATTGCGGAAAAGTAAACACGTAATTCTACAGAAAAACTGACAGGATATGTTTGTAATAGGTTCAATTGGGTAAAAACCTGTAATTTTTAAAACCTGAACCTGTTATAAAGATATCCAAAAGGGAAGGTGTCAAACATGCAAGGTCCAAAATAAATCTCATGAATGAAACATCGCTAAAGTCGCGAAACAAAGTTATACAAACCAAATATGAGAAAGGGAGACATATGTCCCTAAAATGTATGTGACATAAAAAGTGTTTAAGGGTCACAATGAAATAAAACCAGTCTAGGTCCCAAGGTTACTTTGCTCGCTAGCTCGTCCATGTACCCCATATATGCATCACCTACCTGTCATTCGCATTTTATACAAATACGAAAGCCACAGTCAGTGGGGAGTAACTCCGAGTTCTCCCAGCCACGAAATGTCATAATTAATATAACATGTAAACATAAGAATATGAATATGAATGACACATAGCCTTAGCATATAGATGCTAGACAATCGTGCTTATCATGTGAACAACAATATAACAACACATAGTCCTAGCATGTGAATACTAGACCGACTCATACTACACTATCATGTGAATCACATAACATCCAGGAATCCAAACTCTATCAACCATAGCCGGCTTGCATCTCACCTTCTATGATTCATAGAATCACCATACAAGAAAGGGCAATATATCAAAGACAGGCATAAGTTCTTAGCACCGTCAATAGTCACTTTGTAACTCGAGTCTATACCACGAGGTAGGGAAGGTAATCGAACCGGTATCTTGGCTCAGCGGTTAATATTAATAAAACATGGCCAAGACACAACACAACCCTAGCCTAAAATCTGCGCAGACCTAGACATGCGGATACACACCACCGCACCCAAGACCCACAATTTTTCTAAAACAAAGTGAGTACCCTAAGGAGTCCACCAAAGGGTTGGCTAGTACTTAAGCTGACCACTTACTATCAAAATAAGTAACGAGGTCATGCCCCAACTTGGATATAAATCCACTAGTCAGGAACACAAAGGCTATCAAGCAGTGAACATATACTCGTCAAAGACTATAAAGACCTATCTATGATGAAGGCCGAAATACTCACCTAGGACCTAGTCCCAGCTAGTCCCAAGCTTGAATACTTTAGCCCACACCACACAAGACAAGTAAGATACCCACTTAACCATAAGAGGACAAAAAGTCCAACTTACCAACCTAAATGCTAACATTCTATCATGTGAAAGGCTATATAAATGTCTATTCAGCAAACAATCCAACAATATCCTCAATAAGTATTCAATACTAATTTCCAATTCTAACAATATTAACCATGTTAAAGGCTTCAGGGAACCTAGGGCCGTTTCTACAATAGAAGAAGCTACTTAAATTAACTAACTACACATGTGAAATAAAAATATAATAAATGGCCTAAAACAAGAAAAGGGTCGATTATCCAATTCATATAAAATTTCATCCAAAGCATCCAACAACCAACATGTGAAATGATAATTACAAATATCAAGGCATAACATAAAACATCCAATCTCACCTCAAAGACAAACCCTCGACCCGAGTCCCGCGACGGGTCATCGGTCAAATCGAGGCTGACTGGTTTAAACCTAGCTTGACCAAACTCGTTCGGTCAATCTGGCCCAGCTCAGAGTCTTGGCCTACTTTGGCCCAAATTACAAAATTTATCGCAATATTATTCTCATGCTATTTCTAATTTCTATCATGTGAAAAACGAAAGTAACACATTATCAATCACCTAAACACTTAACAAACAACAGGCACAACATTAACTACTAATGTGACATTAATTCGTCGAGTAACTCAGAATAGTTACCTTAAGCTAGCAAAGAGACAAGCAGTAAACTTGAGAAAGCTTCTAAAACCCAAAATTACTCTTCATCTTCAACCACATATGAGCCACCTAAAAATAATTATGTGAAAGAACGATATTAACGAATTATCGTTATATAAAATAAGAGACGGTTATTTAATTATAATTTAAATAAACCAAACTAGCGTCAAAACAATTTATGGACATGGCTCAAAAGTTATTATGACAACCTCAAACTCGGCCTAACCACCAACTACACATGGCCTCAAACTCGTGACTTAGCTAGGCCACTGCCTAGGCCACGGCCAGGCCACTGCTAAGCTACAGCTGGACCACAGCTGTCTCCAACACTCCACCTAAACAACTACCCATCTCAGCCACTAAAACCCATGCTTGACTGTTCTAAAATCAGCCCACTCAATCACGTTAAAATAGTCCCAAAATCTTGCAACAGAACATCCCAAAACAACCCCACCACAGTCCATGAACAACTCTGAAAAACCTGCACAAAGTGACCTCAAAACAGTCCTAAAATAGTCCCTCATCACCCCACGAAACAGCCTACTCAACACATTATAGCGGTCCCAAAAATACACAGGAAACCGTCCAACATCAGTCACTCTTACGCCCTAAAAACAGTCCCGAAAGGCACCATTTATCCATCCCAAACTGCCCCAAAACAAACCCTACATGTCAGTATACACCGTCTCAAATATACCACTTACTAGCTAGCATCCCAAATGATCCCTAGAGGTCAGTATACACCGTCTCAATCATCTCCACATATCAGTATACACCGTCTCAACTATACAACTGACTAATTAACATCCATAAGGATCCCTATATATAATTATACACCGTCTCAACTATAAAACAGACTAACAAATCTTCTACCAGACCGTCTATTTTAGTACATACAACCGTCTTATAATAAATAAAGCTGAAAATATAAATGGGTTTGTAAAAATACATAACGAAAATGAATTTTACTTACAACGGATTGACGAGAACGACGAAAGGAGCGCTATGGAACAAAAATAGTTGAAAACGGATAAGGAACGAAGCACCGACGTCGATTAACAGATCAAAATTCAAAGAAAGGTACGAAAAGGAAGGAAAAAGAAGGAAGAAGAAGGAAAGAAGACGTGCGTTGTTTATAAATGAGACAATGACTGCTAGCCTTGCTATTTATTATACATACGTTTCTTCGTCGTTAAGAAACTTCGATCGTTATTAAAACCGTTTCGAGTTAAATTTAACCGATTTAAGTAAAAGTTTCAGTAATAAAACGGAATCAATAATAAATAAATTTAATGAGTGAAAATAAAATAAACTCAGCTAGTTAACGTAAATAATACAATATCAGCTTGAATCGGAATTATTAGCGATTTTTACAAAACTAACGGATATTACTAAAAATTGCTAATTTAGTGAAATAATCTCAAAATAGCTAATTGGACGGTTTTGTTCCCAAAATCCATCTCGGGTTCACTTAAAACAACTTTCATAAGGACTCGTAAAGAAACGGAAATTATTAAATAAATAAACTCGAACTAACTTCAATAAACTCCAACTAACTTTAAATAAACTTATTAATGATTATTAAAATTAACGTATCGAATTATGATGAAATTAATTAATTAGCTAAGCATATATATATAAATCGTTAAATGATGTAATTAAATTCAAAATAGCAATTAAAAGAATTTTATCCATCTTAATAAAATACGGGGTGTTACAATCACCCCATCTTTTAAAAAGTTTCGTCCTCGAAACTTGAAAGTATAAATGAAAGGTTATAAAAATAAAACTGAAATTGGAATCGGTAATCAAAACATTTAAAAGGTCACTTATCGTAAGAATCAAAATTCTTTCAAAAGTTTCAAATAAAATTTTCCAACGAACCGATTCTCATCGAGGAACGGAAGTGTTCTCGTTGCGCATTCAAGAACATCACATTCCAAATCCAAGATAAGGTCAAAGGCAAATCATTTGTATAAATCGAAAATCAAAATACTTTCAGAAACATTAATGAAAAGTTTTCAAATGTATAAGTCTCATTCATGGAACGGAAATGCTCTTGTCGTGCACACAAGAACGCTAACTTTCCAAGTCAGAGACAAATTTAAAACAAAAATCATTCGCCGATAAGCGCAGGGCAAGTTATTAGACGCCTTTAATAACGAGTCCTAACATCCCATCAACGTTAAAACCAAATGAAAATGGCAATCCATTCAAATTTTCTTTGGCGAAAGACAAAATAGAAATGAAGGTTTCACCTTTAAACTAAAAAGGGAGTTAAATTCCTGAAATATAATATTAAACTTTGACAAAGGCATCATAATTAGATCAAAGTGAATAGAAATTGGATAAAATTTACAAAAATCTTAGGTTTAGCAATTAAAATCATGATAAAGAAGTCTATACTCAAGGAATAATATGGAATTAAATCAAATTTCCATTTTTAAATCTTTAAAAATAGGTTAGGTTTGCAGAAGTGACATAAACTTTTAAGAATGAATCGAAACTGGTAGCTTGAAAGTTTAGAAGTTGTACAAAAAGGAAAGTAACTTAGATAGCATAAAAACAAAGTATATTAAGAGAGCTCAAACTTAATCAACAAGAGAGCTATAATGACTTTCATAGGGTAAAAATTGAAGTCAAAATTACAAGGATGTCAAAGATAGAGTTTCACAAGATACGAATGTCAAACTTAAAGAAGGAGCAAGATGAAGCGAGGAAATGAGGTATGAACGGTAACGCTTATGATCAAGGAGAAAGGGAAATTAGACAACAAGGAAATAACGAGTAAACTTTTATACTTAAGAATCAAATCCAACCAAGGTTAACACCCCACAAAAGAAAGAGAACTATCTAAAAGGCGTTATGGGAGGATTAGCAAGGGTGAAAGGACAAGTTGGGAGGATACAAATGTAACTTCCTAGGAAGAAGAATAGAGAGTTTAGAAGAAGGATAGGCACCAAGAGATTAAGAATAAGGCGAGATACAAAAAGAACGAGAAACATCTTCAAGGAAGTAGAAGCATTCTTCAAAGGTTGAACAAATCTTCAATTCTCAGCAAAAGACACTAAATCTTGATCTTCGTAAAATATAAGTGTCCTTTCAATGGAACGGAGATACTCTTGGCGATCACTAAAGAACATCAATATTCCAATTCAAAGACATAAAAATACATTTTTACACCAACAAATGATAAAACTAATTATCAGACGTCTCCAATAACAAGCTTTAACACTAATTGACGTTAAAACCAGTGAAAAACATTAAAATATTTTCAAAACCTTTAGTTCAAATTTTTTTATAATAAGGGTAATAACTCCATTAGCTATAGATAAGCTCACGGTCATTGATCCAAGAACGCAACAATTATTAAATGACAATCAACAAACAAAGTTACTACCTAACAAAGAGCAAACACAAAGAGACTACAACATAAGGTCCTAAGTCTACCCATCCTACCCATCTCTCAAGTTTATTATTTTAAGGTCAAGTTATTTATATTGGGGTGCACAAACGTGCGTCGGGAGCAAATATGCTCTGATACCAACTGTAACACCCTCATTTATCATGGGAAAAGTAAACACGTAATTCTACTGAAAAAGCGACGGGATATGTTTGTAATAGGTTCAATTGGGTAAAAACCTGTAATTTTTAAAACCTGAACCTGTTATAAAGATATCCAAAAGGGAAGGTGTCAAACATGCAAGGTCCAAAATAAATCTCATGAATGAAACATCGCTAAAGTCGCGAAACAAAGTTATACAAACCAAATATGAGAAAGGGAGACATATGTCCCTAAAATGTATGTGACATAAAAAGTGTTTAAGGGTCACAATGAAATAAAACCAGTCTAGGTCCCAAGGTTACTTTGCTCGCTAGCTCGTCCAAGTACCCCATATATGCATCACCTACCTGTCATTCGCATTTTATACAAATACGAAAGCCACAGTCAGTGGGGAGTAACTCCGAGTTCTCCCAGCCACGAAATGTCATAATTAATATAACATGTAAACATAAGAATATGAATATGAATGACACATAGCCTTAGCATATAGATGCTAGACAATCGTGCTTATCATGTGAACAACAATATAACAACACATAGTCCTAGCATGTGAATACTAGACCGACTCATACTACACTATCATGTGAATCACATAACATCCAGGAATCCAAACTCTATCAACCATAGCCGGCTTGCATCTCACCTTCTATGATTCATAGAATCACCATACAAGAAAAGGCAATATATCAAAGACAGGCATAAGTTCTTAGCACCGTCAATAGTCACTTTGTAACTCGAGTCTATACCACGAGGTAGAGAAGGTAATCGAACCGGTATCTTGGCTCAGCGGTTAATATTAATAAAACATGGCCAAGACACAACACAACCCTAGCCTAAAATCTGCGCAGACCTAGACATGCGGATACACACCACCGCACCCAAGACCCACAATTTTTCTAAAACAAAGTGAGTACCCTAAGGAGTCCACCAAAGGGTTGGCTAGTACTTAAGCTGACCACTTACTATCAAAATAAGTAACGAGGTCATGCCCCAACTTGGATATAAATCCACTAGTCAGGAACACAAAGGCTATCAAGCAGTGAACATATACTCGTCAAAGACTATAAAGACCTATCTATGATGAAGGCCGAAATACTCACCTAGGACCTAGTCCCAGCTAGTCCCAGCTTGAATACTTTAGCCCACACCACACAAGACAAGTAAGATACCCACTTAACCATAAGAGGACAAAAAGTCCAACTTACCAACCTAAATGCTAACATTCTATCATGTGAAAGGCTATATAAATGTCTATTCAGCAAACAATCCAACAATATCCTCAATAAGTATTCAATACTAATTTCCAATTCTAACAATATTAACCATGTTAAAGGCTTCAGGGAACCTAGGGCCGTTTCTACAATATAAGAAGCTACTTAAATTAACTAACTACACATGTGAAATAAAAATATAATAAATGGCCTAAAACAAGAAAAGGGTCGATTATCCAATTCATATAAAATTTCATCCAAAGCATCCAACAACCAACATGTGAAATGATAATTACAAATATCAAGGCATAACATAAAACATCCAATCTCACCTCAAAGACAAACCCTCGACCCGAGTCCCGCGACGGGTCATCGGTCAAATCGAGGCTGACTGGTTTAAACCTAGCTTGACCAAACTCGTTCGGTCAATCTGGCCCAGCTCAGAGTCTTGGCCTACTTTGGCCCAAATTACAAAATTTATCGCAATATTATTCTCATGCTATTTCTAATTTCTATCATGTGAAAAACGAAAGTAACACATTATCAATCACCTAAACACTTAACAAACAACAGGCACAACATTAACTACTAATGTGACATTAATTCGTCGAGTAACTCGGAATAGTTACCTTAAGCTAGCAAAGAGACAAGCAGTAAACTTGAGAAAGCTTCTAAAACCCAAAATTACTCTTCATCTTCAACCACATATGAGCCACCTAAAAATAATTATGTGAAAGAACGATATTAACGAATTATCGTTATATAAAATAAGAGACGGTTATTTAATTATATTTTAAATAAACCAAACTAGCGTCAAAACAATTTATGGACATGGCTCAAAAGTTATTATGACAACCTCAAACTCGGCCTAACCACCAACTACACATGGCCTCAAACTCGTGACTTAGCTAGGCCACTGCCTAGGCCACGGCCAGGCCACTGCTAAGCTACAGCTGGACCACAGCTGTCTCCAACACTCCACCTAAACAACTACCCATCTCAGCCACTAAAACCCATGCTTGACTGTTCTAAAATCAGCCCACTCAATCACGTTAAAATAGTCCCAAAATCTTGCAACAGAACATCCCAAAACAACCCCACCACACCCATGAACAACTCGAAAACCTGCACAAAGTGACCTCAAAACAGCCCTAAAATAGTCCCTCATCACCCCACGAAACAGCCTACTCAACACATTATAGCGGTCCCAAAAATACACAGAAACCGTCCAACATCACCACTCTTACGCCCTAAAAACAGTCCCGAAAGGCACCATTTATCCATCCCAAACCGCCCAAAACAAACCCTACATGTCAAGATACATCGTCTCAAATATACCACTTACTAGCTAGCATCCCAAATGATCCCTAGAGGTCAGTATACACCGTCTCAATCATCTCCACATATCAGTATACACCGTCTCAACTATACAACTGACTAATTAACATCCATAAGGATCCCTATATATAATTATACACCGTCTCAACTATAAAACATACTAACAAATCTTCTACCAGACCGTCTATTTTAGTACATACAACCGTCTTATAATAAATAAAGCTGAAAATATAAATGGGTTTGTAAAAATACATAACGAAAATGAATTTTACTTACAACGGATTGACGAGAACGACGAAAGGAGCGCTATGGAACAAAAATAGTTGAAAACGGATAAGGAACGAAGCACCGACGTCGATTAACAGATCAAAATTCAAAGAAAGGTACGAAAAGGAAGGAAAAAGAAGGAAGAAGAAGGAAAGAAGACGTGCGTTGTTTATAAATGAGACAGCAGCCTGCTAGCCTGCTATTTATTATACGTACGTTTCTTCGTCGTTAAGAAACTTCGATCGTTATTAAAACCGTTTCGAGTTAAATTTAACCGATTTAAGTAAAAGTTTCAGTAATAAAACGGAATCAATAATAAATAAATTTAATGAGTGAAAATAAAATAAACTCAGCTAGTTAACGTAAATAATACAATATCAGCTTGAATCGGAATTATTAGCGATTTTTACAAAACTAACGGATATTACTAAAAATTGCTAATTTAGTGAAATAATCTCAAAATAGCTAATTGGACGGTTTTGTTCCCAAAATCCATCTCGGGTTCACTTAAAACAACTTTCATAAGGACTCGTAAAGAAACGGAAATTATTAAATAAATAAACTCGAACTAATTTCAATAAACTCGAACTAACTTTAAATAAACTTATTAATGATTATTAAAATTAACGTATCGAATTATGATGAAATTAATTAATTAGCTAAGCATATATATATAAATCGTTAAATGATGTAATTAAATTCAAAATAGCAATTAAAAGAATTTTATCCAACTTAATAAAATACGGGGTGTTACAATCACCCCATCTTTTAAAAAGTTTCGTCCTCGAAACTTGAAAGTATAAATGAAAGGTTATAAAAATAAAACTGAAATTGGAATCGGTAATCAAAACATTTAAAAGGTCACTTATCGTAAGAATCAAAATTCTTTCAAAAGTTTCAAATAAAATTTTCCAACAGAACCAGATTCTCATCAGAGGAACGGAAGTGTTCTCGTTGCGCATTCAAGAACATCACATTCCAAATCCAAGATAAGGTCAAAGGCAAATCATTTGTATAAATCGAAAATCAAAATACTTTCAGAAACATTAATGAAAAGTTTTCAAATGTATAAGTCTCATTCATGGAACGGAAATGCTCTTGTCGTGCACACAAGAACGCTAACTTTCCAAGTCAGAGACAAATTTAAAACAAAAATCATTCGCCGATAAGCGCAGGGCAAGTTATTAGACGCCTTTAATAACGAGTCCTAACATCCCATCAACGTTAAAACCAAATGAAAATGGCAATCCATTCAAATTTTCTTTGGCGAAAGACAAAATAGAAATGAAGGTTTCACCTTTAAACTAAAAAGGGAGTTAAATTCCTGAAATATAATATTAAACTTTGACAAAGGCATCATAATTAGATCAAAGTGAATAGAAATTGGATAAAATTTACAAAAATCTTAGGTTTAGCAATTAAAATCATGATAAAGAAGTCTATACTCAAGGAATAATATGGAATTAAATCAAATTTTCATTTTTAAATCTTTAAAAATAGGTTAGGTTTGCAGAAGTGACATAAACTTTTAAGAATGAATCGAAACTGGTAGCTTGAAAGTTTAGAAGTTGTACAAAAAGGAAAGTAACTTAGATAGCATAAAAACAAAGTATATTAAGAGAGCTCAAACTTAATCAACAAGAGAGCTATAATGACTTTCATAGGGTAAAAATTGAAGTCAAAATTACAAGGATGTCAAAGATAGAGTTTCACAAGATACGAATGTCAAACTTAAAGGAGGAGCAAGATGAAGCGAGGAAATGAGGTATGAACGGTAACGCTTATGATCAAGGAGAAAGGGAAATTAGACAACAAGGAAATAACGAGTAAACTTTTATACTTAAGAATCAAATCCAACCAAGGTTAACACCCCACAAAAGAAAGAGAACTATCTAAAAGGCGTTATGGGAGGATTAGCAAGGGTGAAAGGACAAGTTGGGAGGATACAAATGTAACTTCCTAGGAAGAAGAATAGAGAGTTTAGAAGAAGGATAGGCACCAAGAGATTAAGAATAAGGCGAGATACAAAAAGAACGAGAAACATCTTCAAGGAAGTAGAAGCATTCTTCAAAGGTTGAACAAATCTTCAATTCTCAGCAAAAGACACTAAATCTTGATCTTCGTAAAATATAAGTGTCCTTTCAATGGAACGGAGATACTCTTGGCGATCACTAAAGAACATCAATATTCCAATTCAAAGACATAAAAATACATTTTTACACCAACAAATGATAAAACTAATTATCAGACGTCTCCAATAACAAGCTTTAACACTAATTGACGTTAAAACCAGTGAAAAACATTAAAATATTTTCAAAACCTTTAGTTCAAATTTTTTTTATAATAAGGGTAATAACTCCATTAGCTATAGATAAGCTCACGGTCATTGATCCAAGAACGCAACAATTATTAAATGACAATCAACAAACAGGTTACTACCTAACAAAGAGCAAACACAAAGAGACTACAACATAAGGTCCTAAGTCTACCCATCCTACCCATCTCTCAAGTTTATTATTTTAAGGTCAAGTTATTTATATTGGGGTGCACAAACGTGCGTCGGGAGCAAATATGCTCGATACCAACCGTAAACACCCTCATTTATTGCGGAAAAGTAAACACGTAATTCTACGAAAAAAGCGACAGATATGTTTGTAATAGGTTCAATTGGGTAAAAACACCTAATTTTAAAACCTGAACCTGTTATAAAGATATCCAAAAGGGAAGGTGTCAAACATGCAAGGTCCAAAATAAATCTCATGAATGAAACATCGCTAAAGTCGCGAAACAAAGTTATACAAACCAAATATGAGAAAGGGAGACATATGTCCCTAAAATGTATGTGACATAAAAAGTGTTTAAGGGTCACAATGAAATAAAACCAGTCTAGGTCCCAAGGTTACTTTGCTCGCTAGCTCGTCCAAGTACCCCATATATGCATCACCTACCTGTCATTCGCATTTTATACAAATACGAAAGCCACAGTCAGTGGGGAGTAACTCCGAGTTCTCCCAGCCACGAAATGTCATAATTAATATAACATGTAAACATAAGAATATGAATATGAATGACACATAGCCTTAGCATATAGATGCTAGACAATCGTGCTTATCATGTGAACAACAATATAACAACACATAGTCCTAGCATGTGAATACTAGACCGACTCATACTACACTATCATGTGAATCACATAACATCCAGGAATCCAAACTCTATCAACCATAGCCGGCTTGCATCTCACCTTCTATGATTCATAGAATCACCATACAAGAAAGGGCAATATATCAAAGACATGCATAAGTTCTTAGCACCGTCAATAGTCACTTTGTAACTCGAGTCTATACCACGAGGTAGGGAAGGTAATCGAACCGGTATCTTGGCTCAGCGGTTAATATTAATAAAACATGGCCAAGACACAACACAACCCTAGCCTAAAATCTGCGCAGACCTAGACATGCGGATACACACCACCGCACCCAAGACCCACAATTTTTCTAAAACAAAGTGAGTACCCTAAGGAGTCCACCAAAGGGTTGGCTAGTACTTAAGCTGACCACTTACTATCAAAATAAGTAACGAGGTCATGCCCCAACTTGGATATAAATCCACTAGTCAGGAACACAAAGGCTATCAAGCAGTGAACATATACTCGTCAAAGACTATAAAGACCTATCTATGATGAAGGCCGAAATACTCACCTAGGACCTAGTCCCAGCTAGTCCCGAAATTGAATACTTTAGCCCACACCACACAAGACAAGTAAGATACCCACTTAACCATAAGAGGACAAAAAGTCCAACTTACCAACCTAAATGCTAACATTCTATCATGTGAAAGGCTATATAAATGTCTATTCAGCAAACAATCCAACAATATCCTCAATAAGTATTCAATACTAATTTCCAATTCTAACAATATTAACCATGTTAAAGGCTTCAGGGAATCTAGGGCCGTTTCTACAATATAAGAAGCTACTTAAATTAACTAACTACACATGTGAAATAAAAATATAATAAATGGCCTAAAACAAGAAAAAGGCCAATTATCCAATTCATATAAAATTTCATCCAAAGCATCCAACAACCAACATGTGAAATGATAATTACAAATATCAAGGCATAACATAAAACATCCAATCTCACCTCAAACACAAACCCTCGACCCGAGTCCCGCGACGGGTCATCGGTCAAATCGAGGCTGACTGGTTTAAACCTAGCTTGACCAAACTCGTTCGGTCAATCTGGCCCAGCTCAGAGTCTTGGCCTACTTTGGCCCAAATTACAAAATTTATCGCAATATTATTCTCATGCTATTTCTAATTTCTATCATGTGAAAAACGAAAGTAACACATTATCAATCACCTAAACACTTAACAAACAACAGGCACAACATTAACTACTAATGTGACATTAATTAAATCGAGTAACTCGGAATAGTTACCTTAAGCTAGCAAAGAGACAAGCAGTAAACTTGAGAAAGCTTCTAAAACCCAAAATTACTCTTCATCTTCAACCACATATGAGCCACCTAAAAATAATTATGTGAAAGAACGATATTAACGAATTATCGTTATATAAAATAAGAGACGGTTATTTAATTATATTTTAAATAAACCAAACTAGCGTCAAAACAATTTATGGACACGGCTCAAAAGTTATTATGACAACCTCAAACTCGGCCTAACCACCAACTACACATGGCCTCAAACTCGTGACTTAGCTAGGCCACGCTTAGGCCACGGCCGGCCATCGCTAAGCTACAATGGACCACTACTGTCTCCAACACTCCACCTAAACAACTACCCATCTCAGCCACTAAAACCCATGCTTGACTGTTCTAAAATCAGCCCACTCAATCACGTTAAAATAGTCCCAAAATCTTGCAACAGAACATCCCAAAACAACCCCACCACAGTCCATGAACAACTCAAAAACCCGCACAAAGTGACCTCAAAACAAATCCTAAAATAGTCCCTCATCACCCCACGAAACAGCCTACTCAACACATTATAGCGGTCCCAAAAATACACAGGAAACCGTCCAACATCAGTCACTCTTACGCCCTAAAAACAGTCCCGAAAGGCACCATTTATCCATCCCAAACTGCCCCAAAACAAACCCTACATGTCAGCATACACCGTCTTAAATATACCACTTACTAGCTAGCATCCCAAATGATCCCTAGAGGTCAGTATACACCGTCTCAATCATCTCCACATATCAGTATACACCGTCTCAACTATACAACTGACTAATTAACATCCATAAGGATCCCTATATATAATTATACACCGTCTCAACTATAAAACATACTAACAAATCTTCTACCAGACCGTCTATTTTAGTACATACAACCGTCTTATAATAAATAAAGCTGAAAATATAAATGGGTTTGTAAAAATACATAACGAAAATGAATTTTACTTACAACGGATTGACGAGAACGACGAAAGGAGCGCTATGGAACAAAAATAGTTGAAAACGGATAAGGAACGAAGACCGACGCGTCGATTAACGGATCAAAATTCAAAGAAAGGTACGAAAAGGAAGGAAAAAGAAGGAAGAAGAAGGAAAGAAGACGTCGTTGTTTATAAATGAGACAAAGATCCTCGCTAGCCTTTGCTATTTATTATACGTACGTTTCTTCGTCGTTAAGAAACTTCGATCGTTATTAAAACCGTTTCGAGTTAAATTTAACCGATTTAAGTAAAAGTTTCAGTAATAAAACGGAATCAATAATAAATAAATTTAATGAGTGAAAATAAAATAAACTCAGCTAGTTAACGTAAATAATACAATATCAGCTTGAATCGGAATTATTAGCGATTTTTACAAAACTAACGGATATTACTAAAAATTGCTAATTTAGTGAAATAATCTCAAAATAGCTAATTGGACGGTTTTGTTCCCAAAATCCATCTCGGGTTCACTTAAAACAACTTTCATAAGGACTCGTAAAGAAACGGAAATTAAAAAAATAAACTCGAACTAATTTCAATAAACTCGAACTAACTTTAAATAAACTTATTAATGATTATTAAAATTAACGTATCGAATTTTGATGAAATTAATTAATTAGCTAAGCATATATATATAAATCGTTAAATGATGTAATTAAATTCAAAATAGCAATTAAAAGAATTTTATCCATCTTAATAAAATACGGGGTGTTACAGTAGTAAAGCTTTAGTCTCTGAATTGATGCACTATAAGAGTTTTGGTGGTATTAGCTTGGTTTTTCGCCATTTTGAAGGACTTGGATCTATAAAGATGTGTTCTGACTGGAATCTCTGAATCACTACTATATTTATTTTGGATTTGCTACTGTGATTAATCACAACCCATTATCTCCGCCACCACCATGTTCCACTACCACCACGACGCCTCCTTCACGTTGTCGCTTCTTCCTCCTCTCTTTCTTCTCGTATTGTTTTCACTTTCGTCGGCAAAAGTATACGCGCCGACATTAAATTTTCTCATCAAGAATAATTCATGTCAGTTGTACTCTTACACTTGATTGTAGGTTCAAATCCTATGCCTTTTCAGAGAGCATATGGTTCGGGTACTCACTTATCGCGCCTAAGAGACGCAAAACAAATAATCAATAATTAGTACTCTTTTTGTTTTAGCAGGCGGTATGCATTTATTCTTTGGTATGTGACTTTATTTAAAATAACTAAAACGCTCAATCTGCTATTCATGCCGAAATTTTATCATTTGATTTTGAGGAATTGTTTGGTTTATGAGAATCGCTTTTTGACAGGTTTTACCATTGATGATTCTAGGCACTTTGAAGTTATGGTTAAGGTGCAAGCAACGGACCAACGATAAAAGAGGGATGGACGACCACCAAGTCAAGGCCCCTATCCATTGCCATCTCCTATACTGTCTGCTGAGTTAATGTTTTAGTGTATAGATACCATAACTTCAAAGTTCAAACAACAGTTTGTTTAATCAACTAGTTGCACTTGTCAAAGTAGAAAAAATGGTTTTTAAGGTAAGACAAAGATAGAAAATTTGATGAATGAAAATATGAATATGAGTAAGATTACTTAATGTTTACTTATGAAATTTATTTATTTCTTATTTTGTGAATCATACGCCTTAATTTGTGAAACTAGAAGATTATTTTGTGAAACATGGACCTCAATGTGTGAAATCGTTTACTTATGAAATTTTTAATTTCTTATTTTGTGAATCCCACGCCTTAATTTGTGAAACTAGAAGGTAATTTTGTGAAACTTGTAACTCAATGTGTGAAATCGGTTACTTATGAAATTTATTTATTTCTTATTTTGTGAATCATACACCTTAATTTGTGAAACTAGAAGGTGATTTTGTGAAACTTAGAGCTAAATGTGTGAAATTGTTCTTATGAAATTTCTTTTTCTTATTTTGTGAATCCTAGACCTTATTTTGTGAAATTTAAAGGTGATTTTGTGAAACTTTGACCTCTAAAATCGTTTACTTATTTATTTCTTATTTTGTGAATCCTACACCTTAATTTGTGAAACTAGAAGGTGATTTTGTGAAACTTGGAGCTAAATGTGTGAAATCGTTTACTTATGAAATTTTTAATTTCTTATTTTGTGAATCCTACACCTTAATTTGTGAAACTAGAAGGTAATTTTGTGAAACTTGGAACTCAATGTGTGAAATCGTTGACTTATGAAATTTATTTATTTCTTATTTTGTAAATCACACACCTTAATTTGTGAACCTAGAAGGTGATTTTGTGAAACTGGTAGATTACACTCTTAATGGCATGTCTGTCATTGAACTAGAGGACGATAGTAGAGTTCTGAGTAGCACTTTTGAACGAAATTTGAACAGGGATAAAGCATCTGATGTTCAAGAAGAGATCATCACAAAGACAACCGAGACAAAGCCCGACAAGAGCTCAAAGAAACGAAAATCTGAGAAGTTAACAAAAACTCGTACCAAGATGGCTAAAACTTTGCCTAGCACATAAGCTTCAACCATATCATTACAGGCGTAGAGGTTTTACTTTTTAAAGACATGTTAAATGGGCTGGTCAGTCAGGACACTTCATGGGTATTGTGGTGGTTCAGTTTAGTTCTGGTTTTAGGTAGACACTCGTGTTCATTACCGCGAGTGTTGTGCTCGAATCCATTTTTGGCAGGTCTTTCATTTGCGTTTGTGTCGTTCATGCATGTATCAATCTTCTCGCTAGCAACTTGTAAGTCTACTAACCAGTGGATCTGAAGGGTTCTGTTCATTACAAGATGATCAAACTTGGAGCTAAATGTGTGAAATCGTTCTTATGAAATTTCTTTTTCTTATTTTGTGAATCTTAAACCTTATTTCGTGAAACTTAAAGGTGATTTTGTGAAACTTTGACTTCTAAAATCGTTTACTTATTTATCTCTTATTTTGTAAAACATATACCTTAATTTGTGAAACTAGAAGATTATTTTGTGAAACATGGACCTCAATGTGTGAAATCGTTTACTTATGAAATTTTTAATTTCTTATTTTGTGAATCCTACACCTTAATTTGTGAAACTAGAAGGTAATTTTGTGAAACAAGAATCATTTACTTATGAAATTTATTTTTCTTATTTTGTGAATCCTACACCTTAATTTGTGAAACTAGAAGGTGATTTTGTGAAACTTGGAGTTAAATGTGTGAAATCGTTCTTATGAAATTTCTTTTTCTTATTTTTTAAATCCTATACCTTATTTTGTGAAACTTAAAGGTGATTTTGTGAAACTTGGACCTCTAAAATCGTTTACTTATTTATTTATTATTTTGTGAATCATACACCTTAATTTGTGAAACTAGAAGATTATTTTGTGAAACAAGAATCATTTACTTATGAAATTTATTTTTCTTATTTTGTGAATCCTACACCTTAATTTGTGAAACTAGATGGTGATTTTGTGAAACTTGGAGCTAAATGTGTGAAATCGTTCTTATGAAATTTCTTTTTCTAATTTGTGAATCTTACACCTAATTTGTGAAGCTCAACCAATATACGGAGTACTTCGCAGTGCCCATCAAACAATTAAGATAGACTCGTACCAAAAAAAAAACAATTAAGATAGACAAACCGTCTTACATATATGATAACCTTAAACAATAAACGGAATACTTCATAATACTCATCATTTTTAATTATGCGCCATTGGGTTTATAATACTGATGAGCTCCATCTTGTACAAAACCCCTCTAGTATTAATTTTGGAAATATGCATATTTGCTCTGAAACCATACTGTCCAATAGAACACAAATAAATTTTCTACCGTAATAGAGGCGGCCATCATTTTAATTGTTACTTCAGAACAATACATTTCCATAAATAGGTTTCACAAAATACAAAACCTACTCATTTAGATTATCTTATCTACTCATTTCCAACACCGAAGATGAAGTTCAAGGAAATCAGCAAGAATTAATAAGCAAGTCATTTCGAAAACTGAATACATCGATAACAATAGGACTGTGAATATTAATCTAGTTATGGGCACAAGATTTGAAGGTCAAACTCATACAACTTAAGGAACATTACATATGGTATCCACAATAGACAACAATAGACGTCACTCCTTTTCCCATTATAAAGATGGAACGAGACAGAAAAAGTATATCCATAACTAGCCTGCTCAATCAACGGACTCGCCTATTGAACACCTCAAGATCCATATCAGAAAGATCAGTTGCTTGCAGCATATAAAATTTTTTTGACACGCCTGTCAACTAAATTGCTCTTCTAAAATCACAAATATGGACCATCACCTTTACTGAGTTGTCTTCATCCCAAAAAAATAGGTAAACACCTACACCACCAAAAACAAGTAACAATATACAGTGATTTAAGAAATATTCACCCAAGTTATGAACAAAAGGACTTGACATGAAGTTTAAGACAAGGAATTGTACCTTTATATTAATTTTCTCCCATTTAAGAAGTTGCAACATGATGAACTTTCGATATTGCGACAAGTTCTGTAAAGAGAATGGCGTATATTAATGAATTATACACATGCATGTCATCTAAGATATATCATACTCACAACCTAATTTTGAGGAATATGAGGTTTGATTTTCGTATGAAAGTGAGGAGAGCTCGAAACAAGGTACTGCGAATTAAGGATGTGAATGTTAGGGTAAGAGGGGATCAAATTATGCGGTTATGCCAAAGAGACATCATTAGATTTGTTATTCTTTGAATGCCAGAAAAATGGAAAATGACTAACAGAGTGACAGTATCAAGAAGTTTTGATTGCAAAGGAGCGCCAATAGTGATGTCTTAGCTAACATTTCCTTAGTTTTCTCACAATGGAAAATGACTTCAATTGATCATTCTGACTAGCAGAGTGACTGTATCTAGTTGTACGTGATTAGGTGGATAAATGAATGTGGTTGCAATGGAGCGCCAATACTGGTGTCTAACATTTCCTCAGTTTTCTCACATATGGTTCATTAGCAGCACATGTAAACTCATTTGCGGTACATGTAGACTCCTTGACAACACATGTAGACTGAATATGGTGGTGAAATACTGAACTGTCCACTTCCTAAATTTGCAACATTTTCTAATTTTTCGATTGTATTAATTAACTGTCCACGTCCTAGTAAAACTGCTGCTGGTTATATTTAGCCTTCAAAACAATGAATACTAACTTTCTACAGTTGAAATCGCGTGTAGGATTAAAGTACATAAGCAATGAAGACGGTGAAAAATCCTTACTGATCCTCCAACAGAGGGGTCAGAAGTATGAAGAAAACTTGTGAAATTTCCTGAAATCCCTCCAAATACAAAAACCAAGAAGAATGTAAAAGCTCCATATCCCTTGCAAACTTGAGGACCGAAAGAGAGAAGGACCCATGAACTAAGTCCGACGTGCAGAAATCCAGCATGCTTCACAAATTAAACCACATAGTTTAGTTTAGGCATCACTTCATCAACCATATAACAAGGATACAATTGATGAATACTTGGCCGAAATAACCCATTTGCAGTAAACGCTTCACAAACACATTTTCAGAGGTGAAATTGTCAAATGAACAGAGGATGTACCAGAAACATGGGTGTCAAAATTCTCCACCATTCTCCGAGCATGATCAAATCATTAACCTTGGCGCCATACATCAAAGGCAATGACCAGAGGTTATTTTCAGAATTCTTTATAGGGCTTGCTATCTCGAATAGAAACACCGCGATGTTCATTGAAATCAGTATACTTCTGCAGGTAAAAAAAACACAGGAAATCACTGGATTAATTTACAAGCATGCATTTGGTCTTCTGAAGTAATTTATGCACCTCATTCAATCATACTTTAATCAAATTTATAGAATTGTACTACGTTTATATTCAACATAAAATAGATGTAAAACGAAGATTACTGATAAAAAGAGCTTACATCAAGTATAGATTTGCACCGTCTTTCACAGTAAACAAAGGAGATGATTGGGATGATTCCCGGGTGTAAGCACTCCTTAACTCGGTCACATTTTGATAAGTAACGATTGAGTCTTCAGTCATTCTCGACGGTTTTCTATTAGTAGTAAACTGTAGACCATCTTCTGATTTTGTATCTACACAAACGAAAAACAAACTTCTGATTTCATTTAGACCCGATAAAATCTTACCGGACTTGAAAATCCAGTACGACGTACTTTTTTAGCCAAAAACGTAAACTTTATTCGTGGTTCGAAAAACAAAATCCAGAATAAAAATTAAGCAGAGTTAGGGCTGGATAACACTACCAGAAGCGAGTAAATGAGTTTACGTTTTTGTAGGGGTACACGTGGCAGATCCTTGTGCGTCTATAGTTTTTAGATCTAAGGGTTTAGACTGAGTTCAGCCGCCTCACCCTAAGAAGGGTGCCTCACATGATTCAATTTCTCTCTCTCTCTCTCTCTCTCTCTCTATATATATATATATATATATATATATATATATATATATATATATATATATATATATATATATATATATATATATATATAGGCGGGATCTCGTGAGTTTGGTTCTTACGGTGAGTTGTGAGTTTGTGTGCTTACAAATCTCAGCCATTGAATAAAGTAGAAATACACGGCTGAGATGAAAATAAAACACGCGTCTTCCTAAGTCTCTCTTCACTCCTCTTATGTTTACTCTTCTCTTCTCCATAAACCTAACTCCCTGTCAAAAAAAATTCCCCAAAAAACTTTCAGATTTCAACAATGGCGATCTAATTTAATAAACCTAACTTCTTGTCGACATCGGCAATATTAAACTGAGAAAACCGAATATTGATTCTTCCCTTTCTTCTTCACCTTCTGAACAACCACCAATTCACCATTACAATAATCCAAATCAAATAAAATCCCAGCCATTGGACAAGGGTATATACACGGTTGTGATTAAATCTCAAAATAAAATGAGAGATGCTCTTCTCTGCAAAAGGACGGACAAAAACCAAATTAAACAAAATCCACGTTCTAGATTCTCTTTTCTTAGAAAAAATCAATCAAAAAATTATCATCAATAAAAAACTTATGATCAATCAAGCATACGGAACGAACAAGGCTCATATCATTATCAAACTGGCTCTCTCGTCTCTAACGATATATCCGATTTCAATTCATCCTCGATCAATTAAGGTCGAAAACACCTATTTCTGTAACCAAGGGCAAGATTAGAGAGTTTGTGGATGATGGAATTGAGGCATATGGGGATTTAAGGGGGTTTATTAAGGTTGAGCAAGGGTTTAATCGGTGCTTGAAATTGTGTCGGAGGCCTCATGGACTATGCTTTCCAATATATTATGGGAAGTGGTGGACTTCATAAGGAAGATGATTATCCTTATCTCATGGAAGAGGGTACTTGTGACATTAGCTAGGTATACTTCTTGTATTATATATCAGTTTCATCAGTTTCAGCCTTGAAGCTGTGATTGTCGCAGTCTAATCTCGGTCATTAAATCATTATGTGATCAATCCTGCCTCAAAATTTTCAGGATTTGAACGAAATGATAAGCATTGACGGCTACCATGATGTACCAGCTAACGATGAAGCAAGCCTCATCAAAGCTCTTGCTCATCAGCCTGTCAGCGTTGCTGTGGACTCTTCTGGTAGAGACTTTCAGTTCTACAGCGGGGTAATTCTCCTTTTCTTATCTTACTCTCTCCGTTTCAACAAAGTACAGTTGCATACACTTAACTTCCTTTACCTGCCAATACCTGAAGCCCTTGAGACACTAGTCCTCTAGACACAGACTTAATATTGGTAACTTGATTTGGGTGCAGGGAGTATTTGATGGGCACTGTGGAACTGATTTGGATCATGGGGTCGCAGCATAAGTATTCGTTGGTTTATGTTTGATGAGACGAATGTAAAGTTTGATATTTGTTGTTTCTGTTTTACTGAAAGTAATCAGAGGCACAAATACGCACCTTGCAGCTGTGCTTCAGGTTTACTGAAAGTAATTGTTGATATCAAAATCTCTTTTACCCTGACATTTAAGTCTGCTAGCACGAGAATGATGACGAGTTCAGACCTCTAAATCTGCTGGCGATGAGAATGATGATGAGTTTGCTGAAAAACAAAGTGACAAGTTCTGATATCGTCAGTGTGCTGCTCAAGAGCTCCTTGATACAACAATAACATTGAAGTTCATCGAACGCATCCCGGGAAAAGGTCAATAAAATCAAAAAGTAATGGCAGTCATGAAAGGCTTAAATAAATGCACTGATATAATAATAAATACTTGGTTGGGAGAAAATCTCAGTTGGTTAATTTAGCACGAATTTCTCAATGGCTATTAAGGTCATTCTAAAAATGCATAGTCCTTAAATGAAGTCAATGAATATTTTCTACTGTTAAGGATAATTAATATCGGAGTAAAACCACAATAACACCAGAATAACAATACCTCCAGAATAACAGCACAATAACACATGCTAAAAAAGAGTAAAACAATTAAAGTATAAAAAAATCAAAGTTACACCGGAATAACATCATAATAACACCAGAATAACATACAATAACACGTGGTAAAAAAAGAGTAAAAAATCAAAGTGACATCGCAATAACATCACAATAACACCAGAATAACAATACCGCCAAAATAAAATCAAAAGTAGTAAAAAAAATCCAAGTGACACCGGAATAACATCACAATAATAGCAGAATAATAGTAGAATAACAGCACAATAACACGTGGTAAAAAAAAGAAAAAAAATCAAATTCGTAAAAAAAATCAAAGTGTCACCGGAATAACATCACAATAACACCAGAATAATAGCACAATAACATGCGGTAAAAAAGAGACTAAACAAATCAAAGTAGTAAAAAAATCAAAGTAGTGAAAAAATCAAAGTGACACCGAAATAACAACACAATAACAGTAGAATAACAACACAATAACACGTGGTAAAAAAAAAAAGAAAAAAAAAATCAAAGTTGTAAAAAAAAAAATCAAAGTTGCACCGGAATAACATCACAATAACACCAGAATAACAGCACAATAAGATGCGGCAAAAAAGAGACTAAAAAAAATCAAAGTAGTAGTAGTAAAAAAATCAAAGTTACACCGGAATAACATCACAATGACAGCAGAATAACATTAGAATAACAGCACAATAACACGTGGTAAAAAAAGAAAAAAAATCAAAGACGTAAAAAAAATCAAAGTGACAGCAGAATAACATCACAATAACAGCGGAATAACAATAACAACACAATAACAACACAATAACATGTGGTAAAAAAATGAAGAGAAAAAAAATCAAAGTAAAAAAAAAAGTACAATAACAGCATAATAACACGAGGTAAACAAAATAAGAGTAAAAAAAATTTCAAGTAAAAAAAAAATCTGGTATAAAAAGAAAAAGAAAAAAAAGGTAACATAATAAGAAAATTAGAGAAAAACATAAGAGAAAAAAAAAATCAAAGTTGTAAAAGTAAAGCATAATAACACGAGGTAAAAAAAGGAGATAAAAAAAATTAAAGTAAAAAAAAAAGAGTAGCACTAGAAAAAAGATAAAATAAGTAAATGACAGTGATTTTATATGACAGGTAAGATTAGATCTTGGTCATTCATCTATAATATAATGATTATGATCAACTGAAGCTAGTGAGTCTCTCTCATTTTTTATTTCATTTCTAGAAGAATGTTTATTTGTTGGCTGGTTGTTTTAACTAAGGTACCCTTATGTTTTTTCAAACCCAGATGTTCTTTCCATTCACACTTCCCGAGCCGTTCCTGATCTGTGTCAACTTCATGTCCCGAACGATTGAAGTTATCCACCCAAAGCGACCTCAAAGTTTGAATTTCTCTGGATTTGTCCGGATGGTGGTGCGTATTTGTTCTTACTGCCCTTTATACATGACAAAGTTTCATTGCCAGTTTTCATTGTCCGGATTGAAGTTATCCTTCCATGTTTTGTGACGTTAGCCTGATGTCTTTCTTTTAGAGGGATTTTATTCGGTGTGAAATGACTGCCAAATCGACCAGATTCGGGACAATTCAATTTTTTAAATGTGAAGAATTTGTGCCCAAACTGCACATGATCGATGATGTGGATAACGGCATTTACCTGATGTGTTACATGGAGACATATGCAGGCTGCCGTCAAGCCCTCAAAACGCAAGTCGTAAATGTAAGAAGTGTCCGTTCCTCTTCCCACACGCTAACCAATTCAGTAGATACATCAACCACACTGATAGTTATATGCCTTTCACCACGCAGACCAGGACAGAAGCTGTAGTTGACAAAGTTCTTTTTAGACAGAAGCTGAAGTACTGTTTTGCTATCCTCACATGCGATTAGAACGAACTGTCGAACCAGGTGGTGATATCTGCAAGGCGTCTCAACATCAAAACTGGGTAAGCAGACCTTTTTTTCGTAAAAACTTTTTTGGATTGTTAATGTTTTACTTTACACCAACTAATTATATCTTTTCCATTCCTTTTTAAGAAAACAAGTTGTTGAAGAAGAAGTCAACTACTCTAATACGCATCTTTTGAATTATGTGTTCTCACCGTCAAATGGAGATGCAGCTAAATAGTAATCATATTCTTATACTATCATTTTGAATTATTGAAATTAATTAATAACCAGTGTGTCAAGTTTTATTACCACATACTCACTATACTGCGTTTATTTCAGTGACGTCGTAGTTCAGACAAACTTCGGGCAATTAACAAAAGAATGCATGTCCTCTTTGAGACCTCGGAAATGGGTTGCTGATATGGTACTCTTACTTTATATGTTATGACTTGTCTCTTTCCATGTTACACAACACATAACAGCATTAATGGAACAAATGCAGGTTATTGACATGTTTGGTGTATATTCAACTATACTCTCTCCGGATTTGTTGTATATTCCAACAACTGCACGTGTGAGCATCCCTTTTTTTGTTGTACCTCGATAAACAATATCTGGAAATTTCTTTTTCTTTTCTTTTTCTTCATTTTTTTTTCCAATTTTCTTTCGTTTGTAATAATTATCTGTGTTGTACTGTTCAATGTAGCATCTTAACCCAGTTCGAGACAAAACGCTTGGTCGCAACTACATTAAAACCTCTGCATACATGCCAAAGGATGGGATGGGTGTAAAAGCTGTAAGACCACTACTGTTGACATGTAATATGGGGCACACATTTAATCATTCATGTAGTTATTAAAGCGCTATCAAAACTGGCACGAGAAGGTTGCTTTCCGTTAAGTCAACTTATGTGTCTTTTTATATTGTGATACAGATTTTTATTCCCATCATCGAAAAGGATCACTGGTGTTTTTGTGTGTGTGACTTGGAAATGAAGAAGAACTACGTCCTTAACTCGTTACGTTCTAAGGATCCCCATGCTGATTTGGAGATTGTTGCTGAAGTGGTACACACTATTATATTTTAACCTCTTTTTTTTAGTATTTTCCTTTTATTTAACTCTAAACCTTTTCAGATTAAATTTATTCTCCTTGGTGTAGGTTAATAATGTCATCCAAATTTTATGCCGTTCGAGAGGGTACAAGCACTTTCTAAGTGTTCCGCTATCTGAATTTGAAAATCAGAAAGTTCCACAGCAGCCAAACTTGTAAGTTCATTATCTTTTTATATTGCTTGTTGCCTGACGTTAGTCACTCGGAATTTTAATTGGATATTTTTGTAGTATGCTTGTGAAGGCATGATTGCGGTCTTTATGTACTCAAGTGGTTAGAAGCTGGTCGTGACAGGTCTAAGTGGGATGCTGCGAACTATTACAAGGTTTATTCCACTTAAAACTTCTTTATTTTTTATTTTTTTTACCTTTTGGCGTGTTTAATATTTGTTGGAGATCATTTATAACATCAAAGTTGATACACAGAACATGGCTGCATTTAGGAAGAAAGTTGCGGTCACCTTATTACGATGGCAAGAAAATCAGCGAACGGTATTATCTATTCATTTTGCTTCCCCACGATCAGTTTTCTTCCGTCTATAGACTTATGTTTCCACCTATATTAACAACTTTGTGATGTTATTTTTTATTCTGACCATATACTTATGTTGCCGTCCCATCTTTTGCTATGTAGATCTTTTGAGTGAGGTAATCCCTGGCAGGCAGAAGTGTGGAACCAAGCAATCAAGGAGTGTGCCGAATTTGTCGGAATGTGTGATAGTGCAAACCTCTTAGGGCTGTGTTGTAATATCTTTTGTTTAGGGGTGTACTGAAAAATGTAATCTGAAATTGTTCAAGAGCTGTGTCAAGTGGACCGATCTTTATGACATTTTGCTAGATATCATTTTGGATAATCCATATTAATTGGAGTTGGCAATGTGCAAGTATGGTTACACACTCCGGTTTCTTGGTTGACGCTTTTGTTTTAAATACGTTAGGAGATAACAAGGCGTAATTCTGGCCTTGGTTCATTTGTCGAATGATGGCTTAAAACTGGAATGCAGGATTTAAGTTACTAGTTACGACATCTTACAACTGACACACATCGATTATATATACAGATACGTCAAAATCACTTTTACGCTCAAGTACGATATTTACTCCCACTTGAACAACTGTTTGTTCATCAGTTAAAGGATTTCACAAATTCAACTTCGTATCAAACAGTATCGTCACCAAACTGTTACAAGACCCCAAACATGTATGACGGTCGATTTCACCACGTCTTCAACCATTGTCTTATAGGGTAATTTCAGGATGGTACGCCATATTAACCCTGACGCGCATCAATTATAGTTCCAGATACGTAAAATACAAACATTGGAAAACATTAGTATTTTATTGACAAATACGAGTTGCAGTTACACCTTTTAAATAAAAATATGGTTTGGGCCGTACCAAAATTATGGTGTTCACAAATCTATGACACAAAATGTTTGTTCCATACAAGTCAAAATGTTGACTTGTGTAAATTCACGGAAAAAACAAAAAAGGCGTAACTCCGGATTTTCAGTGTGTGTGCATTCCTTTATCTTGATTACTGTTCTCTTTATATTTCTCCTTTTTTTGTCTGCAATATCCACCTGCTTTCCCTTCAATTCCTCAAACCTGCATCGAAGCCTTCCAAATTCACCAATTGTGGTCTATCAAAATTAAAGCTAAATTTTTAATCATAATTAGAGAGAATTGTATATTTCCCAACTGTGGTCTAACAAAATTAGTATTTTTACCTGATCAGAACTTCATGCTTTTCATGCTCTCCCGGGGCAATTCCGACTATCATGGAATCCCAATTCACCACAAGCATTACATTTCCTCGGCGCTTTCTTATGTTCTTGCACAGCTTTATCCTTTTGGGATACCAGTCGTTTCCCAGACCCCTTAGTCTTTGATTGTATAGGATTTAAAACCATAACTTCAGTTGGTATCTTTGTACCTAACAACATTTCAAGCTCTTTATTTTTGTTTCTGGACTTTTCACCCGTGACACCACTACTACATTCAGACGGGCTACTTTCTAAGATCATCTTGTCCTTGAAACTTTTAAGTAGGTCCATTAACTCATCGATACACTCCGGCTTCTGTTCTGCTATTGTCACACAAGAGAATAATTCAGACCATAGGTTGCCAAGCTTGATTTTCTGAACCTCTAAAGCACTGCAATCTTCATTCAAAGTCTCGGGAAAATTACCACAAAGTGGCTGACATAGAGCCAATTTGCTCCATCTACTTAGCAAATAATGGTTGGGCACTTTTTCAAATCCTTGTTCCTTCAACACATATAGAGCATGTCGGCACAGGATACCATGCCTCTCAAATTTTTTACATGAGCAGCTTAACTTCACTCCATCAGGAATAAATCCAACATAATATACCTTATTTCTATCACGATCATGGATGGGAATATTGTCTGACGTATTACCCCTTAAAACCTTAACCCCACAAGTAAAACAGGCAGCGTTCCACTCGACCTGAAATTCAAAAAATATGACAGGAGTGTAAAACACAGAAGCGTGCTTCTCCAAAGGGTGAGGTGCTTCTAGACTAGGGAAAGAATTTTTTGAATCGGCAATTAATTTGGACTGTTTCCACCTTTGAGCGTCCATAGCACTTTCAAATCTCATAAGAAACTCCACCAAAGTTAAGTTTGGATTCATGAACTTGTAGGTTAATATCCGTATACTACCCTTCGAATTAAGGATTATAACGTAAAATTTATATGTAGTTTATAGTCATAAAACGAAAACAACAAGGAAACGACAAAGATATAGAAATAACCTTCGGTCCTAGTGCAAAAGGCAATGAGAGATTAAAGCAAATCTCCTCCTAAACGATGCACCCAAGATAGTCCGAGTAATGCCCTTGTGCTAGATCAATTCCTCTAATTGCCTTTGCAATATTGAGAGGATAGTTTTGTGAGTTGTGTTGGATGTGAGATCCGAGTTCTGAGAGGCACAATTCCCAAAACCCTAAAATTTTAGCAAAAGTGAATTAGGTTAGAAGGGAGGAGAAACTCTCCCCCTTATGCCCTCTCATTCGGCCGTGGGTATCATGGGGAGGAGTGGGCTTGTCCACTTCCTCCTTATTAAACTCGTGGTCCGATAAAATCCGCTAAGATGTATACGACGCGGTCTAATTATAAAATCACATTATCGGTTATCGGAAATTAAGGCATCAACTAATAATACGGGTTAGTTGGATTATTAATACATGTCCGACAAAACAGTATTGTATAATTATATTCAATATACATTTAATTAAATATAAAACGCTTATATTTAATTTTACGAATTAACTGGTTAATTCGCCTTAGCCCATGATATTTAATCCGTATTAAATATTATATCTCAACATCACATTTTAACTAATTATTAGTCAAATAACTCAGACTAACTGGTTAGTCAAAATTGGCATCTACATGACTGTATTTTCATACCGTCACATCTCTCGAACGTATCCTATAGGTGTGACTTTTAGGGACCAGTTGATCACCGCCATCTGTATGACAATAACGTCAAACTTATCTAGCAAGCCAACCGTTATTGATAAACGTGGATCAACTGATAATAATACCAAAAGTATGCCCTTTGATCCTTTTTAGAGATTTATAAGTCCTTGCACTAACTGTTAAGGACACCAACCCCAACAAGCTCCCACTTGTCCGTACAAGTGTATGTGCAATGACGTTATCCGCACTAACTGGAGGACACAAGCTCCAACAAACTCCCACTTGTCCGTACAAGTGTATGTGCGATAACCGATTCTCATATTCATTTAAAATTTCTCCCACTCAATGTAAAACAATTTGCAGATCTGGATCCACAAAGGTCGTATTTTACAATCGATCTGTATCTAGAGTGGTTTCCCCGACTAGAGAGTAACTTAACCGATAAAACGAATCCGTATCCGAGCATGGCCATGCATTTCGATTCTGACTCCTCGAGTGGCCCTGAGAAATATCGAGTACCCGATAAAGGCTGAATATTTCCTTCAACTCGAACTCCTTCCGATCTAAGCACACGACATGAAATGACCCGAAACAATCTACTTGGCCCCCTGTTACGGATGACCGTGAGAAAGAAACCAAAGTCACCCAAAATCTGCCTTAGTCTCTAGAGACAATCGATAGTCAAAAGAATCGACTCTTGGGATCACCATGGAGGTCCTATCCACGACCGGGCATCGAATGTTATAAAACATTTAGGACTCCACGTCGATGTCACAATTGTGTCCTACGAAATATCCGTATAAAACGCCTCTGTGATTGGTCGATCAACTTTGTTGACTTATGGCTAGTTGAACCCACCATCAACCAACGTCACAAAATAATTGCCAGAGTTATCAGCTCATGTGGGCAATTAAGGACTAAAAAATATAATGTTCTTGCAGTTCACTTTGTGGTGTTCAAAATTTGTCGTACAAATCCACATGAAAAACAAAATATATATATAAAATATCAAAACGATGATGTTGTATAGAGTACAAAAGCGAATGAATCCAATCCATAAAAGAGTACTACAACTTAGGAACACGTTTAATTCCCATGGAATTAACGTGCCCTTCATGCTTATCTTGTCGTAATGCTTTAGTGAGAGGATCTGCTATGTTATCATCTCAGTAGCAATCTTTTCTATCACTATCTTTTTGCTCCACGTAATCCTGGATTAGATGAGCTTTCCGTTGTACATGTCTAGACTTGTTGCTAGACTTTGGCTCCTTAGCTTGGAAGATGGCACCACTATTGTCGCAATAGATGGTGATCGGGTCATTCGAACTAGGCACTACGGATAGCCCATGTAAGAATTGACGCATCCATATCGCTTCCTTTGTAGCTTCGAGACGCGGCATAGTACTCGGACTCGGTCGTAGAATCTGTTTGTAACATTTGTTTCGAACTCTTCCAGGTGATGCAGCGCCATTAAGAGTAAAAACGAATCCTGACGAGATTTCGAGTCATCACGATCCGTTTGGAAGCTAGCATCTGCAGAATCCGGTTGCGCATGACTTTTGTTCGCCTCCATAAGTCAATGCCCAATCTTTAGTCCTCCGTAGGTACTTAAGAATGTTCTTGACAGCCAACCAATGTGATTCACCTGGATGCTGTTGGAATCGACTTGTCATACTCAATGCATATGCCACGTCGGGACGTGTGCATATCATGGCATACATGATAGATCCTATTGCCGAGGCATAAGGTATCCGTGCCATGCGCTCTTTCTCTTCCGGTGTCTCTGGTGCCTGAGACTTGCTCAAATGCACCCCTGGAGACATAGGAAGGAACCCCTTCTTGGAGTTAGTCATCTTTGAATCTCTCTAGGACTTTGTCTATGTAAGACTCTGATCGAGAGATAGCATCCGTCGTGATCTATCTCGATAGATACGGATGCCTAGAATTCTTTGTGCCTCTCCCAGATCTTTCATCCGGAAATGGTTTTTCAACCATACTTTCACCGGTTAAGAGAGGTATGTCATTCCCAATCGTGAGTATGTCGTCAACATACAATATTAGGAAGACAATCTTGCTCCCACTCGACTTGATATATAAACATGGTTCCTCGACTGATCGAGTGAATCCATTTTCTTTTATCACTTGGTCGAAGCGATGATTCCAACTCCTTGATGCTTGCTTAAGTCCATAAATGGAACGCTTAAGCTTGCACACTTTCTTAGGATGTCTTTGGATCGATAAAACCTTCGGGTTGTACCATGTACAACTCTTCCTCCAAAAAGCCGTTTAAGAAGGCGGTTTTCACGTCCATTTGCCAAATTTCATAGTCATGAAAAGCGGCAATCGCTAAGATAATCCGGATGGAACGCAACATGACTACGGGTGCAAAAATCTCATCGTAGTGCAAACCTGGCACTTGGGTGAAACCTTTTGCAACTAGTCGTGCTTTATAGATATCTTGTTGACCTTCCACAGAATGCTTTATCTTGTAAAGCCATTTGCATTGAAGGGGACGAACCTTAGCAGGTAAGTCAACAAGATCCCACACGTTGTTCTCATACATAGAGTCCATCTCGGATTGCATGGCCTCAAGCCATAGCTTTGAGTCAGAACTAGTCATGGCACCTTTATAGGTTGCGGGTTCACTACTCGTTAAGAGTAGAACGTCGTCTATATCATGTTCCTCGACCATACCAATGTATCATGCGGAGGAATAGAGACTCTTCCCGACCTCCTAGGTTCCTCAGGAATATTCACCGCAGCTGGGATTGAAGGAATAGGTTCCTCCAATGGTTGCTCGGTGTTTGGTTCTGGAATCTCCGACGGTGTCGAAGGTTCTATCACTCTTTGCATTCTCGAGAAATTCCTTCTCTAAGAATGTCGCACTAGCCGCAACAAAAACACGTTGTTCGGTTGGCGAATAGAAGTAATGACCACGTGATCCTTTAGGATAACCTATAAAGTATGTCTTGACCGATCGCGGGCCGAGCTTATCTTCAAGTCTCCACTTGACATAAGCCTCGCAGCCCCAAACCCGTATAAAGGACAAGTTAGGGACCGTTCCCTTCCATAGTTCATATGGAGTCTTGTCAACAGACTTTAGACGGACTTCGGTTAAGTATTAGAGCAGTGACAAAGAGCGTAACCCCATAATGAATCCGGTAAAACCGTGTGACTCATCATGGATCGAACCATATCAAGTAGTGTTCGATTTCTCCGTTCGGACACACCATTCAAATGAGGTGTTCCAGTGGAGTTAAGCGTAGGGCGATCCCACAGTCTTTAAGGTGTTGATCAAACTCGTGAGAAAGATACTCGCCACCACGATCCGAACGTAGTGTTTTTATCTTTCTACCAAGTAGGTTCTTACCCCTATTTTGGTATTCTTTGAATTTCTCAAAAGATTCACTTTTGTGCTTCATTAAATAGACATAGCCATATCTACTTAAATCATCCGTGAAAGTGATGAAATACCTATAGCCTTCTCGTGCGGTGATTGACATAGGACCACATACATCCGTGTGTATGAGCCCTAATAGGCCAGCAGCGCGCATTCCAACACCTTTGAAGGAAATACGAGTCATCTTACCGATGAGACATGATTCACACGTGCCAAATGATTGAAAATCAAAGGCCGAGATAGCTCCATTTTTAATGAGCTGTTTTACGCGTTTCTCATTAATGTGTCCCATGCGGCAGTGCCATAGATATGTTTGATCTTTATCACCAACCTTTAACTTTTTATTCATTACGTGTAATATTTCGGTCGTCGATCTAAAACATAAATTCCGTTCATGGAGACTGCCTTGCCATAAATCATATCGTGTAATGAGAAAATGCAAGCATTATTTTCTATTACAAATGAAAAACCAAGTTTGTCAAGTGCGGAAACCAAAATAATGTTTTTCGAAAGACTAGGAACATAATAGCAGTCATATAATGACAACTCAAATCCGCTAGGAAGGTGGATCACATATGTCCCCTTTGAGATGGCAGCCACTCTTGCTCCATTCCCAACACGCAGGTCAACCTCACCCTTTACGAGAGGCTCGAGATTTCGGAGGCCCTGCACATGATTACACAGATGAGAACCACAACCAGTATCTAGTACCCAAGTTCCGTAACTTGCATGGTTAATCTCAATCATATGAATAAAAGTAGAAGAAGAAGACATACCAACCGGTTTAACGCGACCCGCTTTTATGTCCTCATGATAAACAGGACATGTCCGCCTCCAATGCCCGTCTTGTGGCGGTGATGGCATTCCATGTTTTCGGTTTTGCCTTTTTTGTCGCGCTGATGAGTTGCTCGACTCACCAGGCCCACTCTTACCTGGACCCGACTTCTTAAACTTCGGTTTACCTCTTTGCTAGGTTTGCACGAGCCTTGCCCTTACCTTTCCCTTTATTTGACACAACGAGAACATCCTGTTTCATGCTCCCACTGAACTTCATGTCCTTCTCGGTGCATGCGAGAAGGGAGTGCAATTCATGGGGAGTTTTCTTCAAATCATTCATATAGTAATTCGCTCTAAATTGCGAATAACCATCGTGGAGTGAATGAAGAATACGGTCGATAACAATATTCTCGCTGATGTTACGATTAAAGGTCTCGGTTTCTCGACATTCTCAATCATGCTGAGAATGTGTGGGCTAACCGGTTGGCCCTTCTCGAGTCTCGCATCAAAGAAGCGAGTGGTATGCTCATAGGTCACGATTCTCGGTGCTTTCGAGAATTCCTTGGTGAGCGTGGTGAAAATCTTGTTTGCACCTTGGGCTATGAAGCGTTTATGCAAATTGGGTTCCATTGCAAAAATGAGTACGTTTTTAATCGCACCCGCTTCCAAGGCGAAATCGTTATACTTGTCGATCTCGTTAACTCCAGCCGTGGGGCCTGGGTGTGACGGCATGGGCTCAAGCAGATATCGAGCTTCCGTCGGCGGCGCGGCATTCCGTAATGCCGCCTCCCATCCGCGAAGTTTGATCCATCATTCTTGATCGAGTTGACCGATTCATCTGATTCATGAAGATCCGAAGCCAGGACTCACGGTCCAATGTGGCACTAGGCATTGGGTCGTTCAAGTGACCAGCCATTTGTTATTTTGCGGTTAAAGAACGTGATCTACACCGAAAAAGAAAGAAAAACAAAACGAAATAAGCAACTCATCGAGGTGATTTAAGTCTATTTTAAAATTCATTTTAACATGTAGACTCAATGCACTTGCATAATCGATCTCCCTCAAGAATGATACAAGTGATCCCAAGACTCAATTTCTGTAAATTGATAAGCCAACTGTTTAGCTAATTCTTCCCTAAGAACTCTTGGTCGATAGATTTCCGTAAATCCTATCTATAGTCCACCATAGTCACGGGATCGTTAGTGACCATAGTGTTGAGATAAAATAGGTCAATCGGTTCCAATTTACCCGACGTAGAAGGGGTCATAGTATGCCTACCGACGAAGAAGGGAGTCATTGGAGTTTGACCTATAAAGACTGTTCTCAATTTTGGTTTATACGAGGAAGATCCCATCAGCTTAATTATAAATCATTTTAAGTGAACGAATAACTAGCGTTTGCGTGAATGAATTAATTTAGGTGATGGCTTAAAATCGTGTGACATGCGAATGTCAAAGAAAACTAACTCGTGACCTCTATATGTGTCAGTTTTCATGCAATTATTAGGTGGTTTGGTTTTTAGGCGGAATATGATGCATACTATCGTTGCAATAAAATAAATAAATGAATGCAATACGTAAATAAAATTTCCTAGTGTGGCCTATCCTAGTAAAAAGAACAAAATACAACTTTGGAATCCACCGTTGGACCCGAAAAGCTTGTCTTGATGTTCCATCTTTATCCAAGTAGCGGGAGTGAGCATCCGGTCTCCATCTTTAGTCTTCTCAAGAATTACAATTTAAAATTTACAAATATAAACCTATTTACATTCTAAATAAAAACTGTAATTAAAAGAAGTAAAATGGAGATACGAGATCTCAAAATACAACCAAGACCGTGTTCCATCATTACGGTAACACGTTCTACTAAGGCCACACTAAGTTACAACCGTTTGCAAAATAATTAAATGCGTAATAAAAAGGCATTCAAAACATTCAAAATATAAACAAGAACGATAAAATAAAATGCATCAACTAAAAATTAAATTTATTCGTGACATAATTCCGTAATTATGTTAAATTTTTATCCAAACCACCAAAGATAATTAAAATTACATGACAAAACCGCTTTAGTCAAGTTAATTTTAATCCGAGATAATCCGTTACAATAAATCATGTTAAAGTAACTTTATTTTACGTGGGTGAACCGTTTCACTAATAAGCGAGAGCATAAAAAACGTTTTATGCATTAAAAAGGCCGAAAAAGAAAAAACAAAGAAATTTTTTTTTTTTTTTTTCTTCTCTGTACTGTACGTGAACAGTACCAGGGGCCAAAAAAAAATTTTTTTTTTTTTTTTAAATAGGCAGAAATGCCGAGAGCCTCTAAAGGCAAAAAAAAAATTTTTACACGGCTCAATTTGTGAGCAATGAAAGATCAAAACAAAACGGTTTGATAAAGCACAATTGTAATTTATTCTAATCCGGATTAAAAACAAAAATTACAATTGACATGTTCTTCACATCTTGTTGTAATTATCGTTTAAAACAACAATTCGCAAAGAACAACATGAAAACAAGAGATCGAACGATCTAACAAAATTGTGTGGCACGCAAATCAATGCAAAAACAAAAAAAAACAGGCCGTGATACATGAAGCACGGTTTTCCAGAATTTTCGAGATAAAAATTTTGCCACACGAAATTTGATGCAATCATTTTGACGGATCTTCTTTATATCGCAATGAATATCGATTACAATGCAATATGCAAAGATTAAAATGAAAAACAAGACAAAATCACAACCGTGTAAACTAGACACGGATCCCAACACAAAGAAAAAAAAAAAACGCAGCAAATAAAAAAAATCTGCCGAGTAAAAAAAATGTGAGCCGTGACATTTTTTTTAACCAAAATTCACCGTTTCAACAATCGTTTGATGAAAAACACATATAAAAATTTACGTGGCCTCGCTCTGATACCACTTGTAGGTTAATATCCGTATACTACCCTTCGAATTAAGGATTATAACGTAAAATTTATATGTAGTTTATAGTCATAAAACGAAAACAACAAGGAAACGACAAAGATATAGAAATAACCTTCGGTCCTAGTGCAAAAGGCAATGAGAGATTAAAGCAAATCTCCTCCTAAACGATGCACCCAAGATAGTCCGAGTAATGCCCTTGTGCTAGATCAATTCCTCTAATTGCCTTTGCAATATTGAGAGGATAGTTTTGTGAGTTGTGTTGGATGTGAGATCCGAGTTCTGAGAGGCACAATTCCCAAAACCCTAAAATTTTAGCAAAAGTGAATTAGGTTAGAAGGGAGGAGAAACTCTCCCCCTTATGCCCTCTCATTCGGCCGTGGGTATCATGGGGAGGAGTGGGCTTGTCCACTTCCTCCTTATTAAACTCGTGGTCCGATAAAATCCGCTAAGATGTATACGACGCGGTCTAATTATAAATCATTTATCGGTTATCGGAAATTAAGGCATCAACTAATAATACGGGTTAGTTGGATTATTAATACATGTCCGACAAAACAGTATTGTATAATTATATTCAATATACATTTAATTAAATATAAAACGCTTATATTTAATTTTACGAATTAACTGGTTAATTCGCCTTAGCCCATGATATTTAATCCGTATTAAATATTATATCTCAACATCACATTTTAACTAATTATTAGTCAAATAACTCAGACTAACTGGTTAGTCAAAATTGGCATCTACATGACTGTATTTTCATACCGTCACATCACTCAAACGTATCCTATAGGTGTGACTTTTAGGGACCAGTTGATCACCGCCATCTGTATGACAATAACGTCAAACTTATCTAGCAAGCCAACCGTTATTGATAAACGTGGATCAACTGATAATAATACCAAAAGTATGCCCTTTGATCCTTTTTAGAGATTTATAAGTCCTTGCACTAACTGTTAAGGACACCAACCCCAACAGAAATTTCCGAAAAAGCTATTTTCGGACTCAGATCTAGATTTGGTCCTCATTAGTCCACCTAAAAACAGATTTCTGAAATATGTCGGGATCCAGGAAGCTCTCATGTCAAACATCGAAGACAGCCATTCATGTTCGGTTAACCCGTATGAAGATATAACTGTACACCACCGTTCCTCAAACTCAGTCGGCTCAATGTCTTCTGCCCATACACACGCACATAGCTCTTTCATGAAGTTTGTTTCCCTATAAAGTGTAGAGCCGATCTTATCAGGCTGTTTCTTCATAATGTGCCACATACAATACCTATGATGAGTTTTGTCCTTGAATACTTTTTTAACCCCTGCCTTTATGCCGGTATCCTGGTCAGTAATTATGCACTTAGGATACTTCCCACCCATTGCGGTCAGAAAAGATTCGAAAAGCCATGCAAAATCGTCATCAGACTCATTTCTTAGAAGCCCCGCTGCAAACGTCACACATTTTTTGTGATTGTCAACCCCCGTAAAAGGAGCAAATATCATCTTATATGTGTTCATGTTGAAGGTTGTGTCGAACGATGTCATGTCACCAAACAGACTGTAATTTTTGATTGATATAGGGTCAGCCCAAATAACTCTAGAAAATCGTCCTTTCTCATCAACGTCAAAATCAAAGTAGAAAGAGTTACACATGGCTTTCTTATGCATAAAATTTTCGATCATCATTTGAGCATCGTACCCCTTTATAAACTGTTTCACATCCCTCCAAAAATTCTTGAAATCTTCTAGTGATGCTCCCACATTTCTATATCCCTTTACATATTCCTTAAACATTCTGAAACTTTGTACGGGCCCTTTATTAACCTTTGAATTCTCTAAAATCATTGTCTTGTGTACCAGCGTTAGTTCCCTTGACTCCGGCAAATGTACTATTGTGTTTGGGGTAGATAAAAGGTGTGTGTGACCTTCGTGAAACTCGACAATAACATACTTCCCTTTGTCATTCCTCTTGAGAAAAATCTTTGCATTACACGAAATTCTAGTCTTTTGCCTCTTTTTCACCTTTCCTCTAGGTTTACTCTCATCTGCCTTACTACACACATAGTATTTAGTCGTCACCACCCCATCTACAATTCTTTGTGTTGACTTCCTCATTTTAAACCCAGCTTTGGCAGCATAAGTTTTGTAGAATTGCATTCCCTCATCCAGACTTTCGAAGATCATTCCTACGGTAGGCTTCAAATTAGGTGCACAAACAGGTATCCTTTCTTTGGAGTTGTGAGGGATTACTGGTGAGCCTGCAAAAAATCAGATAGCATATGTTATATTAGTTCATGGTTCAGCGGAAACCTTAACATCTGAAACGCGTCAAAAATGAATTGGACACGTATCAATTATATTACCAGGTACGTTTTGTCAATAAAACATTGACCATAAAACATATTTGTGAAACTACATTCATTTGTACATGACTTTAATGAGTGATACAAATGCTTTTGAAATGTCTACATCACTGATTGGAATGTTCCAGGGTACAGCAACATCTTACTGATTTACCGCACATTAATCTTTTACTGCACATTAATCTTTCACATTGCCAATAACGAATCAGGTACTCAAATCAGAATCATAGAGAAAAGGGATACCGTGGAAGCAAACAAAGTATTGAATCACAACCTAATGGATACTATACACATTCAGAAATAAATGCTCACCCGTAAGGTACAATACATACAGATAATAAAAATGCTCAAATTCTGGATAATATATTTTTACAGTTAGTCAGTCAGTCTAACTTAGCCATTGTTAGACTGACTATACAGTAGAATTACTCGAAATTGATCCACTAGCTCATGGCTTAATTATTCAACAATCACACATGAAACACCAGATACGCATGTAGGGTTTATATTGACAGATACGCAATCTGAAATCAGACACGCATCAATTATATTATCAGGTACGCATATCAAAACTTATAAACATTAGTTATCCAGAATGGCCCTAAACAGAGACTTGGTTATCAGATACAATTTTAGTTTGTACTAATTATCATCTATTTGATATCCATGTACATTTTTCCAGTCTAGTACAATACTATGAAGACTTTATATTATCAGATGCGCAATATGGCATCGGAAACACATCAATTATATTTCCAGGTACGCCAATCAAAACTTAGAAGCAAGAGGGCTAGTTTGACATCAGCTGTCTTTCTGAAATCTAAAACATCACATAACCGTGATCACACAACTGCAGAAAACCCTAAACACTATGTATCATCTGACTAATGTAGCAACAATTCACACCAATTACTACACTAGATACAATGACTAACATCAATAATAATAAAACAATCTAAATAGACCTTGAATAATTAGAACCCTAAAAATCGACATACCTATACCCAATTCAGAAGATATCTGTCCCAATTCAGAAGATATCTGTCCGAGTTCACTGTTAACTGCTGGAACAATTGAATTAGTAGGATCAACCAAATCATTACATCCTTCGATTTCCATTAAAACCCTAAAAATTGACAAAAAAAAAATTACGAAAGCTTTTAAATCTAAATACTACAAATTGACAGGTAGATTCATCAAATATATGACAATAATCAGTAGTTTTAGCGAAAACTTACATCAATTCCGTCAAAAAGTTGGTCGATTGAATAAATTTTCGTTAAAGTTCTGGGTTACTGATCATTAATCGCAATTTTTTTTTTCTTTTTTGTTTTTTTTAATTGATGTGTTAGATATTTGGTGAGAAAAGTCAGAGTATGTAATACAGAATTTTTGTATGCGTTGACATCGAGATTCAGCCGTACGATTGTAGTTAATCCATTGGTTATAGTTCGTTCTCACCGTTTGCACCGAGTGTTCGTTCTCACCTGATCCCGCCTATATATATATATATATATATATATATATATATATATATATATATATATATATATATATATATATATATATAGAAATAGGATCTCGTGCGAACTATAAGTTCGGTGCGAACTTACGAACTGAGGTGATACTACCATAGCTTATATTAGACCTCCTGTAAGCTTTCCTCTTCCTTTAAACAATAAAACCCAATCCCTCAACAAGAAACACCTAACCTCTCCCACCTACTACCACCAATACCACCACATGTCGTCACCGTCAGCCCCAACCTCGTCGCCGGAGCTCCGACATAATTTGACCGCCCACCGTCGTAAATCCGCCATTATCGGCCTACTTGTCGCAGCATAATTAAAATTAAAGTGATTTTTAACCAAAAATGATCTATTTGCTCGAAATCTTACAACACCATCATTAATTCGGTTAGTTTTTTGTAATTTTTCTTCATTTTTCATAGATCTATGTAGATAACAGCTTTTTGTAAAACTGAGATTTTATGGTGGTTGTGGATAGTGGTAGGGCTGCGAAATGAGGTGATGAGGAGGATGAGGGGATGACGTTGTAATCGGTGCTCTCACCTGCGTTGGTCAAGTGGCCATCATTCATGTGTCGAGTTAATTTTTTTTTGAAATTCTTCATTTTCATAGTTCTATTAATTAAATCTCAACTTAAAAAAAAAAAAAGATCTACGGTGTTGTGGAGGCGCGTGGACCTGGCTCAGTGGTGCTACGGTAGAAATGGATATGGCAAAGAGTGAACGACAGTGGGGTGGTGGCTTTGTGTGGTCGACGTTTGGGTATGGTCATGAAAGTCGCTTCATATCGTAATACTACCAGGTACAGAAGCTAATACTATTTGGTACACAGATGACGTGTGTATCTGGAGTTCTAATTTGGCGAGATTGGTTGCTGGATACATGAAATATGGTTTCGGATATAGTCATGGGCTGGGTGCTGGGTCTGGCTAGTGGTACGTAGGAGGTGGGGTGGTCGTCTGACATCGTCGCTGATGTTTTGTGCCCCATATGGTGCGATAGGGACAGTTGTGGTGTGTGGGAGTTGCTGCGGTAACAAGTGTTGATGTGGTGAGTAGCGACAGTAACGGAAATGGGTGCAAGGAGGTTGCTTGTGGCAATGATAAGAGGGTTGGCGCTGATATCTTTGGTGGCCAACATCATGCCTGTGGTGAGAGGAGGCAAATGTGGTTGTCGACGGCCATGAGGCTTAGACGCTTGGGTGTAATGTTAGTTCACAGGTGCGTGGTGGTTTAAGAAGTCGTGACTCACACACGCAACAAATTAAAGCTTCTCTGATCTCCCTCTGCAAGCATCTTACCTCCTCCCTATTGATGAATTGAGCTTGCAATTAAAGCTTCACACACGCAACAAATTGATGTCAATGTAGTAGTATTTCTGTTGTACAAAAGGTCAGATTTTAAGAATTTGCTGAAGTTTCAATAAGTCTCATTAACCGTTTAAGATGATGATTCAAGTCAGACAATGCTATTATAAAGCTGAAGCTTTGTTGCGTATGTGACTGTGTGTACTACTGTACTAGTGTTTTGTTTTGCAGAATGATTAACTTGTAATGAATTGTGGATGCATCCATGAACTATTAGAAACTTCTATATTTCTGCAGAATCTTTTGGCCAATTAAATCTGATAAGCTAACCGGTACATGAATGACAACTCATTAAGGCCGAAAATCCCGTATATTTGATGTTCTTGGCCATTTCTGACTTCGTGACTAAACTACGAATTAATTATCTCGTTTGATTATATTAAGTTGCTAGATACACTCTTTTAGATTACTGGATACATACCTTTAATTAACTAGATACATTCATTTAAGTTGTTAGATACATTTTTAAAGTTGTTAGATACATACCTTTAACTAGCTAGTTACAATCCTTTAAATTGCTAGATACATTCAATTACCTTACTAGATACATATTTCTAGGAAGCTAAATAAACTCATTTACCTTCTTAGATACACATCCCTCGCAAATTAGATACATATCTCTAGCTAGCTAGATACACTCCGTTAAGTTTCTAGATACATATTTTTAGTTTGCTAGATACACTCCATTAAGTTTCTAGATACATATCTTTATTTAGCTAGATACACTGCTATAAATTGTTACATATTTATCTCTAACTAGTTAGATACACTCCTATTAAACGAGCAATATTGAACATTTGAACATGCAGGGAAATTTTGACGGCTTTCTATTTGCATTTTGGACAAAAAGATTGTACTTTCTCAGGTTACTAGTTTGATTTTGATTTCTAAATTATACTCTTGTCAAATAATTTTATGTGATGCCAATTTTACTTATTAGAGAGTTATGACTCTAGGCATATAACAACCTAGATGTCCAAAATCGTAGAAACATGATTATTGAATTCAAGGCTAATAGAATAACTTCATTTTCGACTAAAATTTATCTACTTCGTCATATATGATTTCTCTCTTTAATTATTTTTTTTCTCTCTTTGTTAATTGCCTTTTTTTTATTTAATTTCTCCAACAATCTTTCTTGGTTATGTATGAAGCAAGAAATGTATCACACATTTACCTTCCCACATACATATCTATAATAAGCTACATACACTCCAACAATCTTTTAAGTGATGCCAATTTTTTTACTAGATACTCGTCGTTAACAAGTTAAATACACTTGTTCTCCTTACTAGATACATATCTCTAGCTAGATATACTCATCTACCCTGCTAGATACATACCTCAACTTTACTAGATACACGTTTTTAACAAATTAGATACACTTGTTTACCTTACTAGATACACATCTCTAGCAAGCTAGATACACTCATTTACCTTGCTGGATACAAACCTTTGTAAGCTAGATGCACATCTCTAGTAAGCTAGATACACTCATTTACCTTACTAGATACACATCATTATTTACCTGGTCCTTAATATAGGAATATACCCATTAATTTGACAACCATACTCCGCTGAGCTGATTATTCCATGGATATTGAAATCCAACCCAGTACCAACATGTGATTTTAGACATATTACAGCTAAGCATCCTTATTTATTTCTTGTTCTATCATCACAAAAAACAGGATCTACCAATGTAAGGATAGAGAGTAAGACTTAACTAAGCAGACAACTATATGTGATACATTTCTTATATTAAGGACCAGGTAATTAATGATGTTTGATACATTTCTTATAAAAAGCTTTGAAAAGGAAATTCAATCAAACTTGTTGATTATTCAAATAACAAAGTTAATCCTGATATTGTAGAAGACACCCTGGGGTTAAGAATGGCTTCACAAATATCAGCTGCTTTATTCAATAATAATCCCTCAATTAATCTCCCCAGCAATTCCCGTAAATCTCCATGCTTTTCTTCTAGTTTTGGTGGGAAAAGATTGAAACTTCCAAATCTAGTGATTGCTTCATTCTCAGTTCTCACTGCCAACCACCTCTACCCATCACCGACTCGACACCCACTCTGGCATTGTCACCAGCCATCCCGATTCGTGCCGGCATCATCCACCATCCCGTCAACGAGACAACGAGACCAGAGACGCCCAAAACCATACACGCCGACAACAACTACTGTCCGCCGTCAGCGACAGAATCCTTACATACAATTGATGTTTCCGACCCGAAATATCTCGATGTAGCATCAAATACTCTTGATTTTTTGAAATGTTGCTTCTATTTTATATATTTGGAATCATAAAATCAATTTTTTCATAACTTCACCAAACCAAAAATCAAATCGCCGATGAGGACATCGAGGCCGACATGCGCTTAAGTGACTGGCAGCGTTGAAAGGCAGGAGCGATGCCGGCGCGAAACGTAAGGGATGCCGGAGAGCTGACGATGAGTGATGCGCGGGATCGGATAAGAGGAAGAAGAGGTCGTCTGGATGGAAAATTGAGGCAACGATGGTCGTCAGATTTCGCCGGCGGGAGCTGAGGTCAAGTCGGTGAGGCGACCGTCATGGCGGCGTCGGAGGTGGTCATTGGTGAAGTAGGTCGTGGTGGGTGGGTGGTGAGTAGTGTGACTGGTGAAGATGGAGAGAGAAATATGAGTGATTTAAGACTTATTATTAGCCGTTGATCGACTTTGATATATGGATGTAAGGTAGTTAAATACGATTAAGCACCGTACTTTAGTTCGCACTTTTTGACCCGACCCTATATATATATATATATATATATATATATATATATATATATATATATATATATATATATATATATATATATATATATATATATATATATAGAGAGAGAGAGAGAGAGAGAGAGAGAGAGAGAGAGAGAAATAGGATCCTGTGCGAACCTAAAGTTCGGTGCGAACTGACTATGAGCTGTCAGATTAAGAAATTAAATACGCACATTACTCCTACCTACCACACTCAAATCTCAAGTAAATCCCCAATCAACCAAACTTCCTCATTCCCATCATCTCTCATCTTCAATTCATTCTCCTGCTACCACCATCGGATAATGTCCGGCGAGTTTCCGGCGACCATCCTCGATAAACGTCTCCTGCCGTCACTCACCTCAACCCCTTCAATTCATTTCCATTCTCTCTTCTAGATCTACAACTTCCCAGCCGATTAAATTTCGACATTATCACTTCTCATCGACCGTTCTCACTTCTAGATCTATGTGGTTGGAAAATCGGCCGGAGTTGTTTTATGACTGGAATCTGGATGAGTCGTGGGGAGAGTCATAGAGGGGAAACGCTTGAGCATTAGTCGTGGGGTGAGTGGCGCTGTTGCTGGTCGTCAGAGGGTGAATGGTGGTGGTTTTCGCAGTGAGGTGAGTGGTCAGTGGTGGTTGTCTTAGGAGGGCATTATGTCAACGCTAAATTTCTTTTTTGACTTCTCATTTTCCGGCGATGGGCCGACATCGGTGACGAAGGGTATTATGTCAACGCTAAATTTCCAATAATTTCGTCGTCACAATTAATTTTAATATGTATTTCATTTTCTGTAGATCTGGAATTTAATTAGATCTTATTAATTAATGATAAAGGAGAAGGATGTTGTCTATTGTTTTCCTGGTATGCTAAGAACGTCAGTGGTTTCTTTCTTGGGAGAGGAATTGGCGGGTTGTGTGGTGGTTATTAGGATGGAATATCGGGTTGAGTAAGGGCGGTGGTCATGGAAGTGTTGCATAGTGGTATGCCGAGAAGGTTATCAGCCCATTTCAACCATCATTTGCGTTTCTTTCGAAAAACCGACTAGATCTAGGCTCACTCCATTTCTTGTCGAGCAGATCTAGCTGTGGAAAATGGTTTTGTGGTGAAATTGGACTGAGTCGAATGGTATAGGGCGGTGTGATGGGATAAGGTGGTGGTGGTGGTCACGGGGGTGGGGTCGAAACGGTGGTGGTGGTCGGGGATGAGGACTGGTGCTAGTCGTGGGGATGAGTCGTATTTGTTTTGGTGGTGTCGTATGTGGTGGCTGTGTGGGCGGGCTTATAGATGGTGAGTTTGATGGTGGTGGTGGCAGTAGGTTCAGTTGGTTGTTGGGGCGGAGGTGGTGGTGACGGCAGCTGATGTGGTGGTGGATACATGTACGAAGACGGTTAGATACATGTATGAATACGACTAGATACACATATAATGGCGGTGGTGACGGCAGCCGATGTGGTTGATGTGGCTGATGTGTGAAAGTGGCGGTGGTGGCGGCGTTGGTGGTTGGGACAGTGGTGGTGGTGGTGGTTGTGGTGGGGATGATGTAGCTGGTGTTGTTGATCTATGGGATGGTGGTGGTAGTGGATGGTGTTAGTTCAGGTCACCTTGGTAATGGTGGCGGGTGTGGTGATGGTGGGGGCAGTGGTGGCGATGGTGGTAATGGACTAGTGGATACGCAAAATACCACTTAGATACACATAATATCGGCCCGGATACACATGGTATTACCGCGGGATACATGTGTATCTAGTAGTTATATCATGTGTATCTGGAAGTATCTGACTTTTAGTGACATGTGTATCTGGGTTTGAAAAATGTGTATCTAGCTTTAATGTCATGTGTATCCGCCAAAAATATAAAACGTATCCGCAAAAAATATAAAACGTATCCGAGAGTTAATGTTAAAACTTGTAGCAATTCCCATAAAGTGTATCTGCTAATAATATAAAATGTATCCGTAAATAGTATAAAATGTATCTCGGTGTTGGTCTTAAAACTAAAAAAAAAAAATTAGTGTTAAAAAAGTGTAAAAGTGCATCTAGAATTTTAGGGTGGAAAAGTGTATCTACATATGTTATAAAATGTATCTGAATAAGAGGTGTATCTAGTAAGGAAATAAAGTGCATCTAAAAAAAAAAAAAAAAAAAAAAAAAAAAAAAAAAAACAAAACTGGGTTGAAGCTAGTTCGTACGGTTCGCACCGTACTTTAGTTCGCACCTGACCCCAACCCTATATATATATATATATATATATATATATATATATACAAGAACGCAACATCCTATTCACATGTTTCTATAAAATCACGTTATAATTACCATCATGTAACTTCATTATTCACAACATATAATCATACAAACTACTCACCTTTCACCACCACATTCTCCATTCTCCACATTTATTTATCCACCAATTCATACAACACATCATTCAATATATATATGTAATAGAACATTAACAAGCACATAGCGATCCCATGACACCTCATAGTGACCGGTTCAAAGTCGTAGGACGAGATCGCGACTTTAGGACGTCTCCCAATCCTTTGCATTATCTCCTAACAACTCCTACCCAAGTTCATTTTATTTTGACTCCCTAAATTCATTGGGCTCATTAGTTACAGATTCCAAAATCGTCGCTCTAATACCACTTTGTAACACCCCCATATATCAAGGTGCCTTACCAAGACCACCTAATGCATGGAAATGCTACCATCTCGGTTACCCGGGGCAATGTATATCAAATAGACCATAAAGAAACGTACTTAATTAAGTAAATGAGTTTAAGTGATTACAATTCCGAAACCAAAACTGTAAAGTAAATACAAATGTTCCAAAACCCAACCAACTGAAAAGAAAACTAAGTTCAAAACACAGCGGAAGACTCTAGAGACACATAGTGACTCCATCCCAGCTATCCCTCGCGCAATCCATCTCATACCTGCTCAACTGCTCACCATCCCCGAATGGATCACCACAATTTTCAAAACATTTAAAACGGGGTCAATTATTGATTACATAAAACATGATACACAAGATACAACACACACACATCTCTCAACTCCATTATATCTCCACAAACCTGACTACACACTAAAGTGTGTAGTCCTGCCAGAATACCCATCGCAACAGATATTCCACGCCGCTAGTGGGGGACCGTAGCCGTACCAACCAAATCCCCGTTCATCTAATCCGAGCGAAACCCATGTTCCTTAATGTGCACATCCCCTCTTGTGGCGGGTTTCATAGAGGACGAATCAAGGGCGTGAAGCCACTCCCGCAAGTGACTCCACTCAGCCGATGACACGCCTCGCGAACCACAGACAATCACACAACCAATTATACAACAACAACACCAATACAATACCAATACGTTAAAGATCAACAATAATCACAACATCACCAAACAACTATGTAATCAATAACCGAGTAGGAAAACCCTACCTGGAATAAGCAAATCACCACGACCGTCACAAATCAGCTATTCAATACTGCTCCTCTACGAAACCTCCTCCTATAATCACATAACCATACCATCACTATCTAATACACATCATACTCCCAAAATCCCCCAAAATACCCAATTAGGGTTTTAAACAAAATCAACGAAAAGGCATAAAAACTATACAAGGATCTTACCCACGACACGACGAACTCAACGGCGTAAAGAACACGACGATCCGACTTCCCTAGCCTTTGAGATTTGATAGCAACGCGAAGAAAGGAAGTAACGTAACTTGTTTTTATCTTGAGAGGTTTTAGAAAAGATAAAAAGTAACAAAGGAACTGACGGAATGCTTTAAATATCAATCACGCATTGCTAACAAAATCCGGCTAAAATAATCCGCAGAATCGACTTACTCGATCGAGTAAGTAACTTACTCGATCGAGTGACCTTTACTCGATCGAGTGCCCCACCTACTCGATCGAGTACCCATCAGCAGTACACTGTTTCGAAAACCAAACTCACTACTCGACAAAGTAAGCCCCACTCGATATAGTACCTAAAGGCATAGAAAACCGCAGTATTACAAAAACACCTTTGTTCCTAGAAAATGGAAACATCAAAGCTCCCATCCACTCTCAAATCTAACAAGTGACTTGAACTCCGGAGTTAAAACAAGGGCCTCTCTCAACAACTTTGCATCTCTTGATGAGTTTTGTGCCCATAGCGCATTTCTCTCTCAAATTGAGCCAACCAACATAACAATTATACTGACCGATGCAGATTGGATGCTAGTTATGCAAGATGAGCTCAATCAATTCAAGATAAATGAGGTATGACACCTTCTCCCTAGACCATCTAATCGCACTGTCATTGGTACTAGATGGGTCTTTCACAATAAGCTTGATGATTCCGGTGAAATCGTAAGGAATAAAGCTAGACTAGTGGTGCAAGGTTACAACCAACAAGAGGGAATTGCTTACGATGAAACCTATGCACCGATAGCTAGACTTGAGGCCATACGATTATTGATAGATTTTGCGGCTCACAAAGGCATTAAGATTTTCCAAATTAATGTCAAAACCATTTTTTTAAATGGATATTTGGAAGAGGATGTCTTTGTAGAGCAACCTCCGGGCTTTTTAGACAATGATTTTCCTAAACATGTTTTCAAATTAGACAAAGCTCTTTATGGTTTAAAACAAGCGCCTAGGTGTTGGTATGATAGATTGTCTAAATTTCTCATTGAAAATGGTTTTAGAAGAGGCTCCATAGATAAAACATTATTTCTAAAGCAACAGTCAAACGAACTGTTGGTTGTCCAAGTATATGTCAATGACATTATATTTGGAGCAACAAATGAGATTCTTTATGCTTATTTTTCGGAATTAATAAAATCGGAATTCGAAATGAGTATGATGAGTGAGTTAGGATTTTTCCTTGAGCTCCAAATCAAAAGCAATCCAAAGATGGAATCATGATCCATCAACAAAAGTACATTAAAGAGATGCTTAAGAAATTTGGGATGACTAATGGCAACCCTTATTCTGTTGGAGTATGTGTCCTCAACAATAGTGCGATCACATGTTTAAATCTCAAATTAAGAATACGTAAGGGATGATTCATTTATATAGTCAACTGATCAACATTAATCAGTAATGATTGGCTAACTAGAGTTTGACATTACTGTCGTTTGACGGTTGTGACCAGTTGATCCCTTAAGGTCACACCTAAAGGATGAGACCCAAATAAACTATTAATTAATTGTATTCGATACGGATTAATTAATCTCTTATTTATATGAGTTGGATTTTGTATCTTATTGTAATGTGATTAAATAAGATTCGATTTAGTGGATTAATATATTGATTTACTAAATTATGTTGAGGTTTTATAAATATTTCGAGGTAGAGGTAATTAGTTACTTGCATTTACAAGAGGTTGTAAATTTAACTAACTAGCTATTATGTGACCCATTATATGTTGATATAATGGTAAAATATTACTCAATAAGTTGAGTGAACATATATGTTTATTAATTTGTCACATAATTGTTGTATGATCAAATTAATATTTAATTATGTAAGATAATTAAACATAAGACTTATAAGCATTTGTGGGACAAATATTATAAGACAAAAATGGACCAACATAGAGCATGGCCACCGGTTTTTAGAGTAGATAGGACACTTGTCCTAAGTCTTCTATTTTGCCTAAAAATCTTATGACACAAGCACCACTTGGATGTTGCCTCTACATAATATGACACTACCAATAAAGCATTTGCATGTGATTTTTGAAAAGACAAAAATGCTCTATAAAGAGCACTTTGGCCGGAACTTTCAAGATGAGAGAAGAACATTTGTTGTTCTCAATATGTCTCATTTTATTCTCTCTAAATCCTCATCTCTTCCTTACATGCAAAAACCTCAAAAACCACTCAAATACTATATTTGTTATGTATTACTAGTGTAGTAATATTAGTAATATTAGTAAATATTAAGGGTGCATTACTACATAATATCTTAACATTAGTAGTAATTTTGGGTTAAATCTTGGGTGCAATCAAAAGGAGGGCTCCTAATATAAAGTCTTGGAGGATCATCCTAATACTTATCATAGCTCAAGAACAAGTGAAGGTAGGAGACCTTACTTGTGCCCATTTCGTGCCATACAACAATGTAAGAACCATTGTTTTCTTATTTTATCTCTATTTTTGTTATGCATGCACTAGATCCACTATGACAAATTTAATATATTGATTAAATTACTATTAGAAATGTCTAATAATAGGTATATGAACCTAACAATTGGTATCAGAGCATAGGATGTTGTATGCATAATCGATTTATAGTTTTTTCGAGTTATTAGTAACTTAATTAAAACTAAAAATTTGTGATTTATTAGATAAAGCCACGAAATATTGATGCATATTGTATATTCTGGTCCTAAAATATATTTAGGTCATTTTTACGATTTATGGTATTTTATTGCTCACTTTAATGAATTTTAGTTATTTTATTACATTTTTATGATTAAAATGATACTTAAAATGCTAAAAATAGTTAAACATAGTCTCTGACCTTGAATTTTTTTATATGACCTTACATGCATATTTTACTTATTGTATGTAAAATTTTGTATAAAATTAATTTATTTTGCATGATTTATGATTTTTATGAGATAAAAATGAATTAAATGGAGGTAAAATGGTTAAATATAGTTAAACTTCGAAACAGGCCATGACATATTAATATGTTGTCGCATGCACATTTTACTCACAGTGTGTAAAATCTAAGATGAACTTGATTCATTTTGCATGATTTATGAATTTTTAGAGTAAAAATAACATAAATAGTGACTATTTTAGCAAAAATAGTTAAAATAAATTACGTGGCATGAGAAAATCGCAACTACATTTTTCTCGAACTAAATTCCAAATTTTAACCATGATTTTTGACATAATGAGTGTCATGGATATATTCTAGAATGTTCAAAAATTTAAAATTCAAATTTTGAAATTATTGTAATTTAATTTGGATTTATTTCATAAATGTTATGATTTTGAGGTCAAAATGAGCATAAAATTATATCAAGTTGAATTATTGTCAAAAATTGAGTGTTGACTAATTTTTGAGACCAAGAGTGTTAGGATAATTAACTTGGACTAAAATTAGATTTTAGTATTAATTCACGATTTTAATAAGTTAAAATCATGAATTTCCATAAAACCGGGTTATATGATTGATATAAGTTAAATAGGGCGATTTGACACATAATTTGCCATGATAGACTCATATTATAATGCTGCATATTTCATTGTTGAATGTCATATTTTATTTATGTAATTTTGAATTATGTAATTTTATCTTAGTATGGCCTTAGTTTTAATTAATATTACCCGTAATGTAAGGGGATATTGATTCGGTTGTAATTTAATGTGATCTCGTATCACTTTTATTTTTATTAGTTTTTCATATTACAAGTGTATAATAGGAATAGCTATGTATTTTTATTATTATTTATAATCCCGGAGTTCCTTCAAGACGGTGCCATTCGGAAAGGCATTCCGACAAAGACAGTGTTCTTGGGAGGCGTGCTACTTGAAGATTCAAGGGATCAAAGGAGTTGGTTTCCGAATTTGTAATAGATTATTTGATTTTCTATTTTAGGATGGACATACTAGGAATTTGTTATTTGCTTTGCATTTCTTTTAATATGTTGCATGCATTGCCAAATCGCCATAACAACACATGTATATCATATCGAACTATCGACCGTGTCAATTATAATTATCGAGAATTCGTTTTTTTTTAGTTCACTTAAAATAGATAGATAAAAAATTGGCATGACCTCTCACTAAATTTTAAAATTGAGATTAGCCTTACCAAATAGTAGGACCTATGAATCCCCGTAACATTTGGGGTAGGTTCGGTTTTCCCGAGGTGCCTTCATTTATCATTGGGTAAGTGGGGTGATAAAACGTTATTACACGCGAAATTTGGTTGGTCTCAACGGGATATTATGACTAGTCTTATGTTCCGGGGCTAGAGATGGGTTTTATGAAAAACATCGACCGAGAGTTCTAAAGTAGAATAAATTAAAGAGTTGATTCACCAAATTTGTATAAAGTATGGAATGTATCGGTTTCCCCGTGCCCATATTTGTATAAAGATGGATCTCGGAATCATTTATTATAGTTGGGTAGAGGTCACTATATAAATGCTATACTTGTATTTACAAGTATTATAACGATAAATGTTAATTTGTTTCCTTCATCTTCGTTTTTGTAGTTATTTATCCGCAATGGATTCATCTAATACTCTTACACCGATCACCATTAATTCGTGGCTCCAATCATTCAATGAAAAATCCTCCTTGTAAGACAATGATACGACTTAAGAACTATGCTTTGGCATTGGCGAGGATGGAAATCTCTGCTACCTTACCACCTCCACAACTGTCACTCCCATATTCATACCCACCTCTTTGGTAAAAGAATCTTGTGAGGAAAATCTCACAAATTCCATGACATCCTTGTTTGTAGAAGCAAGGAGAAATATCATATTGAGTGAGAGTTCTAGCAAGAATATCCTTGCAAGTGAAAGGATTAATGGTATTATTAAAGGAAAGGCAAAGAAGGGAAAGAAACCCAAACACGATAATGAATTGGAAATGGATAGTGAGACTACCACAACCAAAACCAAGAAGGGTGCCTAATCCTACGATCAATGTCATTATTGTAATGTCATGGGCCATTGAAAGCGAAATTGCCCCAAGTATTTGGGAGATATCAAAGCTGGACTTGTCACTCCAGTTGGGGTTAAGTAATATGGAAGCACTTAGCAAGGGTGACGTGGATCTCCGATTAGCAAATGGATCTAGTGTAGCCGCCATTTCAAAGGGAACCTATGTGATTGCCTTAGCTAAGTGATTTTAAGTTGCATCTACATAATTGTTATTATGTATCCACTTTGTCTAAAAACATTATTTCCATTTCTATGTTAGAAATAGAAGGATTTTTCTTTTGCCATAAAAAACAATCGTTGTATTTTGTTTAAAATGACTTGGGTGTGAGCCAAGCCACTTCTATAAATGGTATTTATGTTTTAGACACTTTCAACTCAACTAAGGATATCTATTACATACAATCCAAAAGACTCAAAATAACTGGCCCAAATGAATCGTACATTTGGCATTATCGATTAGGTCTCATAAATGAGAAACGCATTAAAAGGCTAGTGTCGACTGGAATTATCGAACCATTTGATTTCCAATCATATGGATTATGCGAATCTTGTCTCCTTGAAAAATGATTCGTGCCCCCTTTAGTGGTAAAGGGACACGACCATGTGATTTGTTGGGACCAATGCATACCGATGTATGTGGTCCAATGAGTATCACCGCAAGGGGAAATTATGACTACTTCGTCACTTTTACCGATGATTTAAGTAGATATGGGTATGTTTACTTAATCAAATATAAAATTGAAGCATTTGAGAAATTTAAAGAATTTCTAAATGAAGTAGAGAACCAATTAAACAAAAGAATTAAAACATTACGATCTGATCGTGGTGGCGAATATCTAAGTAATGAATTAGATTCTCACTTATGGATTATGACCTTGTGTCACTACCTATAAGATCAAACTAATATGAGTCGGATTGAGTTTTCGAACTCACTTTTGGGGATTTGCAATCCAAAACGGACACATTATTTTAAACGAAAGGTCAACCTGGAGATACCTAAAATAGCAAGTCTATTTAACAAATGATATGGATCAGATTCGCATATTACATGAATCAAGCTGCCATAATAGAGCTGGTCTTTTTATGAGCTAACACGTCAGTCTAGACGAACTTCTATTACTTCATCATATATGTTTGTAACTCACAAAGCTATCTCTTAAGAAGATAGAAGTATTTCTAAGAGATAGAGTGGGAGTACATCGTCACGAATATGTCTTATAGTTAATATGTTACTTTTGAAAGTAATGGAACTATAATCTATTGAGATAGAGTGGGAGTAAAGTACACATGTCTTATTGTTAATAAGTTACTTTTCGAAAGTAATGGAATTATGACCTATTGAATGATCAATTGTGAGTAGTCCCAAATCGACTTTGTTGCATAAAAGCCATAGCATTACAATCTAAAAATTTTATACTCAAGAGTAGATTTACTTTAAGGCAACAGTCTCTTTAAAGTAAGTAGAGCTTTAGACTACCTAAAAGCATAGATTGACATGAAGATGTTAATCAAGATAAATCATGTTAGGAATTGCCACATATCATTTTGATGAAAAATGGCAAATGATACTAATAAAAAAAATAAAAATAAAATCGCTTTTCTAAAATGGGAATTTAGAGAAGGATGTGTACGAAACACAAAACCTTAGATAAAGATCTAAGAATCCTAACATATTATGCAAAGTTTACTTAAGCGATCCTAGAATGGTCTTAAGTAAGCATCAAAGGATTGTAATTATCATACTTTCGTTCATGTGATAATTAAGAATGGTTTCATTCACATTGAGAATCATACTTATACATGAAGTTAAGTGGGAGCCAGAATTATTTTTCCCATGTCTTATATGTTGATAACATATTACTCATTAAGAATAATGTACCAATGTTCTCCTCTGTGAAAGAGTGATTGGGAGACTAGGAAAAGGTGTAAGTATTCTAGATTTTCGAATCTATGTGTTAAATTTGAGAGAATATTGGCATAGAGTCGAGAGCCTTATGATGATAAGTTCTTTCATATCTGTTTAACATCAACAAGGTTGAGTAGGTTATTCATATTGATGAAAGTGAAATTACTATGATAGAGTCATAATCATTCACTGAACCTAAATAAGTTGTTGATCACATGAAATCGATTGCTAATGTTTCCGCCATTAGAACGATCATGTATGCCATTATATGCACATGCCGTGATGAATCATATGCTTGGAGCATAATAAGTCAATAACAAGTTAATTCGAATGAAGGTCTTTTTAAAAGCCTTAAAGAACATCCTTTAAGATTCTTGAGGAGAATTGAGGATTCGTTCTTATGTTTGGATGATATACTAAGTTGTGTGTTGAAGGGTTACACAAACTCGATTTATCGAAATCCTAGGCTGATTTTATTGACTTAGGAGTAAGAGACTAGATAAATGTTCTAGTTTCAACCATTACAAGTTCTACAAACAGAATCTAAGTACATTGTGATAAGATGGTCAACGTAGGGAATGAGAATAGATCCCTCTACCAAAGACTTTATCACAAGTTATATGATAACAGTGGGAGCATCTTTCAAGTACAATAGCCCAAGTCTAGTTAGAAGACTAGACATCTACTTAGATAAATTCATGTCATTAGAAAAAAACATTGAATAGGAGGAAATAACAATTCATAAAGTTGGAATGAATGGATACATGGTATATCCACTTACCAAGCTTTTATTGCGATTTAACTAGTGTAAAATGTACACTATAGATTATGAGATATGAAGTAGTAATAAAGTATTGACTATTCATATATGATAATCGCACTTATCGTTTGAGTTTCTTTAAACTCATTCATTATTTTGTTATATCCAAATGGGTTGTTGAGACAATATTGAACCCCATTGAAGTGAACTAGATTAACTTAGTATGCGCCCCTGGTTACTTATAGGAGGTGACGTCTCGAAGTGACTAGAATGTGATGCGATTGATGGCAAGTTCAAGTGTTATAGGGTCATATGAGATGACTAGTCGATCACATAGACAGACTGTATGGGACACTCTACCGGGCAGTGACCGCTTATAGAGTTCTGGAAATTCATAAAGCCTGGTCGTGGCAAGAGTTACTATAGTATTCTTATGAGTCAATTCTTTTTACTAGAGACTATTCGCCCAAATTGGCACAAATTTCTGAATGGCTTTGATTTATACTCTACGACTGTCATAACTGATGTCAAATGAGTATATTTTGGGTTATAATGAACCGTGGCTATACGAAGGGAATAGTGCGATATGAATTGTCCACCCCCTTGTCAGGATTGTTTGAAATCTCAGGGCCACTCGAGGAGTAGTGAACTAAAAATGCGTGGCCACGCTCGGAAGGTATCTACGGTAGATAATTCCGGTCAGATAGTTACTCTCCAGATCGAGGAAACCACTCAAGATATGATCAAATGCAAGTATGACCAGCAAGACACCTTGCATTGAGGGGGAGATTGTAATAGGACAAGAGAATTGGTGACGCACACTTGCCTCGGACAAATGGGAGATTGTTGGAGTATGTGTCCTCAACAATAGTGCGATTACATGTTTAAATCTCAAATTAAGAATACGTAAGGGATGATTCATTTATAAAGTCAACTGATTAATATTAATCAGTAATGATTGGCTAACTAGAGTTTGACATTACTGTCGTTTGACGGCTATGATCAGTTGATCCCTTAAGGTCACACCTAAAGGATGAGACCCAAATAAACAATTAATTAATTGTATTCGATACGGATTAATTAATCTCTTATTTATATGAGTTGGATTTTGTATCTTATTGTAATGTGATTAAATAAGATTCGATTTAGTGGATTAATATATTAATTTACTAAATTATGTTGAGGTTTTATAAATATTTCGAGGTAGAGGTAATTAGTTACTTGCATTTACAAGAGGTTGTAAATTTAACTAACTAGCTATTATGTGACCCATTATATGTTGATATAATGGTAAAATATTACTCAATAAGTTGAGTGAACATATATGTTTATTAATTTGTCACATAATTGTTGTATAATCAAATTAATATTTAATTATGTAAGATAATTAAACATAAGACTTATAAGCATTTGTGGGACAAATATTATAAGACAAAAATGGACCAAAATAGAGCATGTCCACCGGTTTTTAGAGTAGATAGGACACTTGTCCTAAGTCTTCTATTTTGCCTAAAAATCTTATGACACAAGCACCACTTGTGATGTTGCCTCTACATAATATGACACTACCAATAAAGCATTTGCATGTGATTTTTGAAAAGACAAAAATGCTCTATAAAGAGCACTTTGGCCGCAACTTTCAAGATGAGAGAAGAACATTTGTTGTTCTCAATATTTCTCATTTTATTCTCTCTAAATCCTCATCTCTTCCTTACATGCAAAACCTCAAAAACCACTCAAATACTATATTTGTTATGTATTACTAGTGTAGTAATATTAGTAATATTAGTAAATATTAAGGGTGCATTACTACATAATATCTTGTTAACATTAGTAGTAATTTTGGGTTAAATCTTGGGTGCAATCAAAAGGAGGGCTCCTAATATAGAGTCTTGGAGGATCATCCTAATACTTATCATAGCTCAAGAACAAGTGAAGGTAGGAGACCTTACTTGTGCCCATTTTGTGCAATACAACAATGTAAGAACCACTGTTTTCTTATTTTATCTCTATTTTTGTTATGCATGCACTAGATCCACTATGACAAATTTAATATGTTGATTAAATCACTATTAGAAATGTCTAGTAATAGGTATATGAACCTAACACACTCCACACCTATGGTATCCAAGTCCAAATTGGACAAAGATGATAAAGGTAAGAGCATTAGTGAAAAGATGTATCGAGGTATGATTGGATCGCTTCTCTATTTAACCGCAAGTCGTCCCGACATTCTTTTTAGTGTTTGTTTATGTGCTAGATTCCAATCAAATCCGAAAGAATCTCACTTTAAAGCGGTTAAATATATTCTTCGATATTTGATTGGAACACAAGATCTTTATTTATGGCACCCCTTACATTATTCCTTTGATCTTATAGGATATTCCTATGTGGACTATGCGGGTTGTAGTGTTGATCGAAAGAGTCACTAGTAGAAAAAACCCCTATTGCGTCAATTGAATCACGTCGATTCTAAAAAACACGACGCAAAAAGTAATGACTTTTGGCGGGAATGCAATTTTGCCCTATAGATAAGCTTAATGCGTCGATTCTCAGAAGAAACTGACGTATATAATGCGTCGATTCTCTGCAAAACTGATGTATTTGCTCAAATACATCAGTTTGGTTACTAAACCGACTTATTTGCTATTATTTTTTTTTGCATCGGTTATACATAAAACTGATGCAAATGATGTTTAATTTTTTTTTAAAAAAGCCAACAATTAAACACTCATACACTCTCACTGAAACCTTTCATCACGAAACAAAAAATCCAATTATAGGGTTTTTCGAGGAGAGAGAAAAACAAAAATCCCTAAATCTTGAACAATGGTTACCGAACCCATTCAAAGACAAGAAATTAAAGGCCAATGATGAAGAAACCACCGAGATCGTTGGTGACCTTGTTCTCTCTAGTGAGAAACTTCAGGAAATCCAGGATGAACTCGAAAAGGTTTCATCTCTTTTTCCATTTTTATAGGGTTTTTGCATTTTGGGTGAAAATAGCTTTGTAAATTTGTGTATAATGGTGTATATGTTTGTTATTGTTGTTAATTTTTTCTGGGTTTATGATTTTTGATGATGGGTATTTGAGATTATTGCTACTTCTCGATCAATTGAGTTTGATTTGATGAAATTGTTGAATATTTGGGGAAAAGGAAATCCTAACTTTGATGAATTTGACAGTATTGATGCACGATGTGAACTTCTGTCAAAATTTTATTCTTGATCTGGTTAACTAGACTAATATTTTGTAGAATTTTTGTTGAATTTTGTTAATAACGTATTGGTGGTGAATTTTAGTGAGAGCAATGCGACGAGGTTCAAGACGACAATCTTCATTGCTCGCTATTGATACCCAACTTCTTCATCAATGGCTTCCGTCGCGTCAATCTTCCGTTCTCATCTTTCACTCCTCTTCATTTCCGGTCTTCTTTTGGTATCTTTTTTTTTTTTTTTACATCCCTTATTTAGTCTACTGAATGTATAATAGCGCTTCGATTCAAGTTTTGATTTTCTTTGGGTTAATTGAGTGTTTGGACAATTGTTATGTGAAGTAAATTTGTGGATTAAATCGATTGATTGTCCTTGTTTGTCTTACTTTTAAGCTGCTTACTTAACCCTTTATAAACTTGAGTTATGATTGGGCCACTTATACGTTTCCTAATGATGATTAAGGGGATCTGGCTGTGTTGTTTAGTTGTTACCTATGTTAAATACTCAAAAACACTGATTGAAATGTTATAGGCAAGGGGACTAATGAGAGGAATCAATGTTTATTTTGATTTTCATAGTGAATACGTTTTTCTTTCCCACCAATAAATTTATATTCTTTGTCGTTGGTATAATCCAGGATTCCAAACCCCTATCTCTACAATTGATGGCCATTTACTTTGTCTTTCGTCATTTTTGTGTCAATTTTCTTCTAGTTCTTTTTAATACGTTTAACATCTAGAACGATTATCTGTGACTGTTTTTTTAGCTCACTTTGGGGACCTATCAAGTGTCTTAATTAGACAATTTTCGATGGTTATATTGTGAATATGGTTAAAGTTGTCCATGAGCTGTCACGATTTAACGTTTGTGAAAAGATGAAATATTTTTCATCAAGTAAATTCGCTTATATTTTGTTATATTTGTTATCAGTCAATACTCGTCGCATATGTTCAATAATTTGGTCTGGAAATCTATGTGTAATAATCTTATCACAAGGTAATAACCTATGAAAAGTGAGAGATGGGGTTCAGGTACAATAATCATATCTCAAAAATGCTAATCTTAGATTTCGTCTGAGATTATTTACATGTTGAAGCATGAGTAGTCTAGATCCTGCAATTGGTTGTTGTGATTTGCTTTGGACTAAATAAGGCTTATCTCTCCACTGATATTCCTAACAAATCTTGTTGAACTTGATCAAATTATTGTATAAAGATAGTGTAGATGTACTGGTTTGTCACTTATGTATATTTTACGGATTTGTGGGAATTAGTTCTCACTTGGATAACATATTTTTTTACATTGAGAATGAATATGGGTAGGAGGTTAAGGAATGCAAAAATGGCTGTCAAATTGAATACAGGAGTCTTTACGGGAGTCTTTGTCACTTGTAAGTCTCCTTCTTTCTCTTTATCTTCTTTCTTTTATATTTCATGGTTGAATAATACTTTTTATTTGTCACATTTCACTATTACAAGGTTACCTGTCTTATATTCTTTATGTCAATTGAATTTTTGTTTTGAGTTTTTGTGATATAAAGGCTGACCGGTATTCTTTGAGTTAAATTCTTTATTAGCAGCCAAAGAGAGTGAATTTTTTGAAAGGAGGTTCTTAGTGGGTTACCCATTTCATTACATTTTTGGTCTATAATCAACGTCACTTATCATAGTTGTTTGGTTGTGGTGATATGTATACTGTTAGACTATGCTTGGTTGATGATGCCAAGTCCATAATCATTTAATATGTGTATCCTCTTAGTTTATAATTGCAGATTTGAATCCTTCAATCAAGATAACAATAAAGCTCAAGGATGATGATCAAGATTCAAGAAGGTCTAGGCTTAGTCACATTTTGTAAGCTTGGTTATTATACTCGTTTAAATTGTTATAGTATCTACAAAGCCACATTACATACTACTATGGTTTCTGGTTCAACTTAGAGGAGAAACTTTCGAATGAATACAATTATTTAAGCTTTCTTGTTGATCAAAAGATATCATCTTACACTTCTTTCATTCTGAAATTATTTGCTTACAAACTTGGTTTTCAAAATATTAATTCCAATTGTGCAAGTTGATTTTTTTTGCCAAAAATGGATAATTCACTTTTTCTATTTTTAGCAAAAATGTGAGTTCCAACACGATTTTCTTGAAAACTCTTCTTGTATTGGAAATGCAAATTTTTATTGAGCCTTGCAAACTGAATGTACTACTTAGTTAATTATAAATGAAAGGGTTTTTTGATAACTGCTACCAGAGGTAAACCACTTTTTGAGAACTGCTACCAAGGTAAAAAAAGTTTGAAAACTGCCGCTATAATCCTGGGTTAGGTTAAAAATCAGTACCAATTAACCCCAAAGTTGGATTAAAATGAATCTCAACCATTCATTTTAAATCCTTAGATTAAGTCATTATTTCTATTCCTATTTTACCCTTCCCCCATCTTTATAATATTACTCTCATCCTAATTTTTTACACTCTTCTACTCCATTAATCTCTCTTCAAATCTCTTCATTCATTCCCTCTATTTGAATCTATTCATTCATTCTTTCTCTTTAAATCTATCATGTCAGGTAACATTGCCTTCAATTCATTCATTGTCTCTCCTTCTAATCCATTAATTTATGTTAAATCTTTCATTTGTTTTCAAATTAGGGTTGTGAAATCTGCGTTTTGGTTATTTGAATCGTGCAACAATGTTTCCGGGTTCCTATTTTGGGTCCAATTATAGGGGGGTTTACTGTGGATGTGGCGTTCCAGTAGCTTTATTAAAGTCATGGACACAAGAGAATCCTAGAAGAAGGTTTATTAATTGCAAGTTTTCAAAACCAAATTCAACTCTTGGTTGTGGATATTTTAGATGGTATGATGAAGAACAAATAGAGTGGCAAAGAAATACAATTAATCAGTTGATGTTGGAGAAGAAGGTAAAGTACTAGATTGTGAGTTGTTGATGATTAAGTGCGAGAATGAACAAAATCAAAAGCTTGAGGAAGTCACTGCCATACTTAGGAAATCAATGAACTTTCTTAGTTTTGTACTACTAAATTAAAGGTAAATTAAGAATAAAGAGTAAATAAGGATGGATAGCAAACCTTACAATGAGTTAAAAATGCCGACAAAGGGCTTTTCCAGGTAAATCAAGGTAAGTGATGAAGGTGAATTTTGTTAGATTAAATTCTTCAAATGAGTTGGTTAATTTGATTGAGTTTGAGGGATGAAGATGGAAAAAATTGAGTGATGAATGTGAATTTGATAGAGTGAGTATGAGTGTTAAGTTGTAATATTAGATTAAATGTGTTTTATGACTGGGTAAAAAAGGGGGAAGGTTAAAGAAGGGGCATTTTAGTCTTTTCAAGTGAAAAAAATGTGCTTCGGGGTTAATTGGTATTGATTTTTAACCGAACCAAAAATTATGGTAGCAGTTTTCAAACTTTTTTTTACCTTGGTAGCAGTTCTCAAAAAGTGGTTTACCTGTGGTAGCAGTTATCAAAAAACCCTAAATGAAAATATCTTTCAAGAACTATTATAATAGTAGAGTGAAGTACCATTGGATCCTTCCTAAGGACACTTCCTTCTTCTATAAATAGAACCATCATTCATCATTTATTCTTAAGACTTTTGAAAGCATTTATTTATAAAAATACTTTGCAAATCATTAGCATTAAAAACTTCATTTCTTAAAGTATCTTTTAAGTTAAAAGTTTCTGTTTTTATTAAAGTCTTCACTCGGTTTTTTATAAGCAAAACTCTCCTTGAATCAGTTCGTGGTACTGTCGCATTCAAAGCGTGTTCGGTGATCTCGTGTTTAGGTCTTATCAGTAATCTTCAAAGTTCATTTGATTGAGCAATGAGATTCTAGACTTTGTAAACCAAGAGATAGAACTATACTCTTAAAGAGGAGTTGCTTTAAGTTTGAGTCGCAATCGAGTTTGGTTGGAGTAGTTATTTTCATTGTAACGGTTTATTTAAGTCTGAGTAACTTTCTAAAGAAGCAATAAAATAACGTTTGGACGTAGGCTCCGGAGTAGGAGCTGAACCAACTTTTTAAACATCGTCTTGTTTGTTCATTTACTTTTACGTTCATTTATCGTTGCAATTATTTCTTACAAATCTCATCGTCAGTGTTGTGCAACAGTCCTCCATACTGTTGCATATATCTGTTGTATCCCTTGTGAACTTACTTTCATTAAGTCTCTCAAGTATACTCATTAGTTCTTATTTGTGTTAACTCTTAACCAAGTAACTGAGAAAATCATTAGAAGTACACCTAATTCACCCCCTCTCCCTCTTAGGTGTTAATCTTTCTTAACTCTTCATATACTGTTAAGCACATTATTTGGTCACAATCTTTGACCAAATAAGTAAATTATTATGTATATATTTTGTTCCTTATTTTGTGTCAATTAGGAACTAATTCTAGCTAGGTTTTCCTGTTTTCTAGCTAGCACATATTGTATATAAACCAAGGTTGACGATATGCAATACACACAATATTTTCCACAAATATTTCTATTTCATCTTCTCTAATTTATTCTACATGGTATCGTGAGCAAAAACGATCTTGCGAATTTTTTTCGATCCTTCTTTTCTCTGTTGATCTGTCACCATGGTTGACGACAAGTCTATTGGTGGTGACGGGAAGTCTATTGGTGGTGACGGCAGTGGCAATACCCACAATATTAATCCTGTGTATGCTCTCTCGAACCAGGATGGGACGGGAGCACGCATAACCCATGTTCAACTTACTGGTCCGAAAACTTATGCCGAATGGGCTAAGGGTTTTCGTGTCGCGCTGGGAGCCAAGCGAAAGCTTGGGTTTATTGATGGTACTCTCAGGCATAAACCGTCTAATCCAACGGAATATGCGGATTGGGAGGCCGTCAATTATACGATTATTGCTTGGATTTTTAACACGATTGCACCGGGTATCCGTTCGTCAATTTCTTACCGTGACACAGCCTTCGATCTTTGGGAGGATATTCGAAAGCGCTTCTCGGTGGCCAACGACATCAAAATTTATCAACTTCAAGGTGATTTGGCCGCTTGCAAACAAAAACCCGGTGAATCTTTAATGGATTATTTTGGTCGTATAAAATTGCTATGGGACGACATCAATGACTATGATGTTCTGCCCAATTGTGAATGTTGCTCGAAGTGCGATTTGCAAGGCACAATTCGCAAGCGAAGGGAGGTTGAACAAGTGCGTGGTTTTCTTATGGGTCTTGATCCCGTTTATGCCAATGTACGGTCCAGCATCCTTGGTTCCCCTCCTCTGCCTGATATACATATTGTATATTCTCGCATTGCTCAAGAGGAGGATGTTCGTACAATTGCTCAGGCCCGTGAGGAAGCATTTTCACCGATGGCTTGTGCGGTTCATGGCAAAGGTCCGCAGGTCAAAAACGAGAATGGTAGCCGTCCTCGTTTCAAGTGCACTCATTGCAACAAAGATTGACATACTGTGAGCCGTTGTTGGGAGAAGATTGGTTTCCCGGTTGGTCATCCTCGACATGTACCAAAAACAGGGGACTCGTCGGCTTCAACTTCCGCGGCAAAAACCAATGCCGTGCTTGGTGAGACTCCTGTTGTCGCCAATATGGTCCGTTTAAGTGGTAAGTCTTCTATCCGATGGATTATTGACACGGGCGCATCGACTCATGTTTGCGGTGACGAATACCTATTTGACTACTGTTATCCTATCAATCCAATTAACATTGGTTTGCCTAATGGAACTAATCTTGTTGCAAACAAGGCAGGAACTATTTCCATCAATGCTCAACTTGCTTTATATAATGTTCTCCTGGTTCCTTCGTTTAAGTGCAATTTGTTATCCGTCTCGCAGCTCTTAGCATCTAGTAATTTACATGTTCAATTTAATAATTTGCAATGTGTGATACAGGACCGTGCACTGACGACGATTGGTGTGGGTCAACTTTTGGATGGGCTCTATTACTTGACGATGGAGGAACCGGTTCGTGTTAATGTGGTCAATACTGCGGCTGATATGGATCTTTGGCATCAACGTATGGGACATCCTTCTCATCGGGTTTTGGAGCATCTTCCTTCTATTTCTCGTTTTAATAGCAAATTTATTCCCGAACATTGTGATATTTGTTTTCGTGCCAAACAATCTCGCACTCCTTTTCCTTTAAGTGATAATAAGGCTGCTAGTATTTTTGATTTAATACATTGTGATGTTTGGGGTCCCTATGCACCAAACCGTGCTTGCAGTTCTCGCTATTTCTTATCAATTGTTGATGATTATTCTCGGTGTGTTTGGGTTTTTCTCATGAAAACAAAGGATGAAGTCCCTCGTCTTTTGCTCGAATTTTTGCTTTAATTGACCGTCGATTCTTTGCTCGTGTCAAAATATTGCGTAGTGACAATGGAACGGAATTCCGTGGTTTACTTTCATATTTTAAGGACCATGGGATCATACACCAAACCTCTATGATAAAAACACCCCAACAAAATGCTCGGGTTGAGCGAAAGCATAGACATATTTTGAATGTTGCACGAGCCTTACGTTTTCAAAGTTCTTTGTCTATTGATTTTTGGGGTGAATGTGTGTTGACAGCTGCTTTTCTGATCAATAGAACCCCTACTCGGCTTTTACAGCATAAGACTCCCTTTGAGTTATTATTTGGTCATGCTCCCGACCTGAGTTTGATTCGAGTGTTTGGTTGTTTGTGCTATGCCAAAAATGCCCATATTACAAATAAATTTGATTCCCGTAGTAGAAAGTGTGTTTTCCTTGGGTATCCTTTTGGTAAGAAGGGATGGCAACTTTATGATCTTGATACGGGGACCTATTTCCAATCCCGTGATGTTCATTTTGTCGAAAATATTTTTCCTTATGCTGAAATTGGTGAGACAACCCACGCTGAAATTGGTGAGACATCCCACGATGCAATGGTTTTTGATGACTCTTATGACCCCGGTTCTATACCCTCCATTCCTTCGCCATTTTCGTCGACACCCGATAACAGTCCTCCTTCCTCTTCTCCCATAGAGTCTCCTAATGTTAGCATTGAGGGGGGGTCAGGTTCCTTGGATGAAGCAACTGAACATATTGCTCAAAACATCGATGACAATCTCGCTCAAAATGTCGATGACGATATTACTCGAACTGTCGATGATGCTATTTCTCATGAAGAGCTGGGAACCTCCTCGAGCACAATCCGCGGGTCTCTGCGGGAATGGCACGGCTCTCAGTGATGAATTGGGACGCGGGAAAAGAGACAAATTTGAAAATACTCGACATAAAGATTTTGTCCGCTGGACAGCCATTCGAGACCACATTAACACCACGTTTTCCACGGTTCCTCCTCGCCCATCCGCATCCACATCGTCTCACGTGTCAGGTACTCCGTATCCTATTGCTAATTATGTAAATTATGCTAAGTTTTCCTCTTCCCATAAGAGTTATCTTGCAGCTATAACGAATGATGTCGAACCGAGTTCGTTTAAAGAAGCAATCCGTGATCCTCGTTGGAAACAGGCCATGGAGGCTGAAATCGATGCATTGGAAGCCAATCATACATGGACTATCGAGGACTTACCCGCAGATAAAAAGGCGCTTGGTTGTATGTGGGTTTATAAAATAAAACGTAATTCTGATGGGTCTATTGAACGTTTTAAAGCTCGTCTTGTCACCTTTGGTAATCACCAAATCGAAGGAGTTGACTTTGTTGAAACGTTTGCTCCAACTGTTAAAATGGTTACTATTCGAGCCTTTCTTACTATTGCAGCTATCAATAATTGGGAATTGCATCAGATGGACGTTCACAATGCGTTCCTTCATGGAGATTTGGATGAGGAAGTCTATATGAGATTTCCCACTGTTTCGGCAAGGTCTACAAGGCAAGGTTTGTCGTCTTCGTAAATCGTTATATGGCCTTCGTCAGGCTCCCCGTTGTTGGTATGCTAAACTTGCTCAAGCCTTATGTTCTTATGGTTTTTCTTATAGCCCATCCGATCATTCCTTATTTATTTACCGTCAAGGAGACATTGTCATTAACATTCTCGTCTATGTAGATGATTTGGTTATTGCCGGCAATAATGGTGAAGCTATTAATAAATTCAAAGCATACTTGAATCAATGCTTTCGTATGAAAGATTTGGGTAAGCTCAAATATTTTTTGGGACTTGAAGTCGCACGTAATTCTCTTGGGATCTTCTTATGTCAACGTAAATATACTCTTGACTTGCTAGGTGAGACGGGTCTTCTTGGGTCAAAACCAGCCACGGTTCCTATGGACGAAAAACACGCTTTAGAGTCCTCTTTGACTCCGTTATTTTCGATCCGACTAGATACCGTCGTCTTGTGGGCAAGGCGATTTATCTTACCTTGACTCGACCGAGAAATTAGCTATCTTTGTTCACCTCCTATCTCGGTTTATGAAGGCTCCTTCTCGGTGTCACCGACGCCCGTTCTCCGTGTTCTTCGTTATTTAAAGGGGCAACCGGGACAAGGTATTCTTTTACGTGCCAATGCTCCTTTAGAATTGACGACTTCTTGTGATGCCGATCGGGGCAAAAGCCCTACCAACCGTCGCTCTCTTACCGCTTATTACATTTTTCTAGGAGGGTCTCCAATCTCGTGGAAAACAAAACAGCAAGCTATCGTGTCTTTATCGTCTGCTGAATCAGAGTATCGTGCTATGGCTTCTGCGACTTGTGAAATTCTTTGGCTCAAAGGGCTTCTTCGCAGCTTGGGTATTGATCATTCGAAACCAGTTCCGCTGCATTGTGATAGCCAAGCTGCTTTGCATATCGCCAATAATCCCGTCTTTCACGAACGTACGAAACATATTGAAATAGACTGCCACTTCGTCCGTGATGAAATAATCAAGGGCACTCTCGCACCTTCCTATGTTAATACCAAGTGTCAACTTGCCGATATTCTCACAAAGGCTCTTGGACGGTCTCAATTTCATACGATTTTGGCCAAGCTGGGCATTTCGAACCTCCATGCTCCAACTTGAGGGGGGGTGTTAAGCACATTATTTGGTCACAATCTTTGACCAAATAAGTAAATTATTATGTATATATTTTGTTCCTTATTTTGTGTCAATTAGGAACTAATTCTAGCTAGGTTTTCCTGTTTTCTAGCTAGCACATATTGTATATAAACCAAGGTTGACGATATGCAATACACACAATATTTTCCACAAATATTTCTATTTCATCTTCTCTAATTTATTCTACATATACACTAAGAGCTTGCCTTTTTTTGTCTCATACTATAAAATGGGTAACTTCGTGAAACATGATGATACAAATATAGAAGAAAGTTTGTCCTCCCTGCCAATGGGTCTGAGTGTGCAACACTCTTGACCTAATTTTTTGAAAGGAAGTTCATTTCTAGAATGAGAATTTGCATGTGTATTCAGGAATATTATCATAAGACTTAGCAATACTAACTGGTTGAGTGAGCTTTTAACGCTATATATTCGGATGCGCTCTATTACCAGTTCTCATTCATTGCATTTCCTTTGCAGGTGGTGTTTGCAACGATTATCTTCAACACGACCATGCCGACTATGATTCCTCTTTAATTGCAAACTGCACTGTAAGATGTGAGTTAAAGAGAATATAATGATCACTTCTAGTTTCATTGCATAACCCGTTGTGAATATAACTTGCATATCTCTTGGTTTTTGCGAAAGAGATTTTATATGATAATGAGTGAATTAGAGATTTATAGGGAGTTGGGTTACATCGTTTTTTGGGTATGATGGATATTTTTTTAATGAAAATTAATGTGAATTGTGAACTTGTGCCCTTTGTTAATTAGGTATCGTTGGTATGGTTTGTATCCGAGTTTGCAACATATTTATGGTGGAATATGTGTTTTGTTTATGATTTTAGGAAGCTGAACTTGCAAAAGAAAATACGCATTATAGGTTAGACAAGGCCCATTTATTTTCTGTATATTTGAGATATCGAGAAGTATATGAAAGTTCATGATGAGTTGGCTCTCATCCAGAAATGCAGCCATACAGACCAACGGTAATTTTAATGTCTGAGTTTGAGTCAGCTTAGATCGTTAAAAGGACTTAGTTTTTTTCCCATGTTTGTTTAGTTTATTCTCATCAGATCGTAATCTGTAATCTTGAAGTTTCAGTTTTGCATCGACAGCTAAGTGCAATGGTTCCCTTTGCACTTACTTGGCTACAATCCACCAGCAAAGTGCTGCTGTTTGGGGTGGGGCCTCAACCTTTGAACGTTTAACGCGTTATATTCATCCGTAGGTTATTAGTTCTCCAGCTAACATATGTTATATGTTCTGCATGGATGATTAATTAATTTTTTTTTATTTGAAATAAGTTTCCTTTGTTACTGCTAAATGGTGGCATTTGCAAGTTAAACTAATTGAATTTTCTCCTGAAGGGAGATCTATATATTCTTCAACTACTCCGATCGAGCACTATTGACTACTTGAGTATGTCCGGTTGAGGCGTTGAGTTTGTGTTAGGTCATGTAATTTTACTAGATGTTTAGAGAACATTTAGTATAGATTAGCTTAGTAACTAAAACGTTTTTGGATTATTTATACATTGGAATGTATTCGGAACGTTGCTTGGTTGTATGAAATGTAATGTTGTTTTACATGTGATGTATTAGTGGTTGGTTGGATATTTTGTTGCAGGTTTTTAAGTTTTGGTATTTGGATTATCAGTTTTATGGGGAGGTGGAGCCGAAATTTCGGTAGGAAATTTAATATAAAAAAAACATTAATAAATTCGTCGGTTCTTGAATGAAATGACGCAAATGAGGGATACGAATTTTCGCTAAAACAAAATATCAAATGCATCAGTTCTTACTGACGCAAATAACAACTATTTGCGTCGGTTGTACATATTTATTGCGTCAGTTCTATGGATAGAAGTGACGCAAATGATGCTTTTTTGCGTCGGTTTTTAAAACACAACTAACGCAAATGTTGATCTTTTTGCGTCGGTTCCACTACTGACGCATAGCAAATACGACCCCTCGATATACGTCAGTCCAAAACTGATGCAAAAGGCCCTCTACAACTGACGTAATAGGGGTTTTTTCCATTAGTGACACTATAAAAATAACGCGGGAAACTGACGGAAAGTCTGACGGAATAATCAAACCATCAGATATTTAGGGAAACTGACGGAATTGTGACGGAAATTCCGTCAATAACAAAAAAGTGACGGAAATTCCGTCAAAAAACGTCAGAGGTCACTAGCGCGTAAAAAAAAGTAAAGGCTGTTGGAACTTGTGTTCTCCACAAATTAGTGTGATAACATTTATAAATCTCTTATAGGTTCACAAGGGTATACTTCGTATTTAATCAGCTGATTAACGATTACCTAATAACGGTTGGCTTGCTAGAAAGTTTGACGTTATTATCATACTGATGGCGGTGATCAACTGGTCCCTAAAAGTTACACCTAAAGGACGTGTTTGAGAGGTGTGGTTATGGAAATGTAATCACATTGATGCCTTATATGACTAAACAGTTAGTCAATGTGTTGATGAGACGATTATTTAATGCCGATTAAATAATATTAGGTAGACGAATTAATCATCAATTAAGTAAATTGAATATAATAAGTTATATTTAATTAATGTATATAATGTTAGTTTGGACGAATTAATATGTTAATTCGTAATTAAATGTAATCAGTTATATTTAATTAGCAAGTTAAAGTATATATTATACGATATTGTCACAGACCGGCGTTAATAAATCCACTGCAAGCTGTTGTGTGTAGACTTATTAATACGGAATGATATAAATGACAATTTATAAATAATACATTTTATACATGGTCGATCGACTGATATGCCTGTTTCGGATGCATGGGCCGAGATTTTGGAAAAGAAAAAAATCACCCTAATTCACCCTAATACATGATTATAAGGGAGAGGGGAGATTATTTTTCCTAACCTAATTTTCTAACCTATTCTTGCCTCTAATCTAAAACACAAAAAACGAAAAACCCTAAGCAATTTTACAGAAAATTTGGGGATCGATTCTAGCAAAAGAACAAGGGCATATCTCATATCATCTTGGGTGCAACTGATAGGTGAATATCATTGCGATATTGTTCTTAGGCCGTTTTTGCTAGGACCGAAGGTTGATTTCTTTATTCTCTACCTTTTTGTTTATGTAATTTATTTTATGACTAGCATTCATCATTATATATTCGTTATAATTCTTAAAGTTAAAGGGATGCATACAGATAAATCCCACAAGTGGTATCAGAGCCAAGGCCACGAATTTTATTTTGATGATTTTCATAAAATTGGATGTAAACAAAAAAATTGGTCTCGAAAATTAGGGTTTCGGCTGTAAATTTTTTTTGAGCCGTAGCTGATTTCGTTTCACGGTGTGGTCGATCGACCAGTACTCATGGTCGACCGACTGCCTCGACTAGTCAGACGAGATGTTTTCGTTTTTTCGGTTGCTTTGAATTCCATTTTGATTTTTCATATTGTTGTTTTAATCAGTTAAGATAATAATATGATAATTTGTAGATGTTTCGATTTAATAAATCGAGATGTAAATGGAAATCGGTTTTGTCGGATTGATGAATTGTTTTTGCTGTTTTTTTTTTCGCATATAACTTAATTTAACAAAAGTTCAAATCAATTATATGATAATCGGTTTTATCATGATTTAGATATTCTTTTAACAGGTTAAATTTGAATAATCTAGTTTGAACATGTATTTAGATTAAAATTTGAATATGCCAATCTTGTTAATAGCAACTTTAAACAATTGTTCGTTTTTTTCGATCAAAGGATGCGGCTGTTTTAATCTTTTTAGCCGAGACACAAAAATAGGGTTTCTGTTTTTTGTTTCGTTTTTCAGCCGAGAAATGATAAAAAAAAAAAAAAAATTTTTTTGTGTTTCTTTTTTTGTGTTTTTTTTTTTGGGTAACATGTGAGCATTTGTATTTCATATAACAAAAATATTACAATATCATCCAATTTCAACTTCCATCATAAAGACTAAGTACAAAAACTACAACGTATGTGTAATCTACTTAGCCAATCACAGTCATTATCCTTCACCACAGTAGACATTTTGCAAACCAGTCTGTTATGCACTTGCTGTGAGATTCTGGACACCAATGTTTCAGGCCTGCTAAGCTGAAGAGTTAGCCTGCAAATATTTCTCTCATTCCATATCATATAGAACGTAACCAATCTTGCCATTCTGCAAGTCTTCTTTCTTAGTTTCGAGTAGAAATGAGTAGACCCAGTGAAGCAAATATGAAACCTTTCCTCAACACCTGCAATGACCCTAGCACTATAACCACACTCAGCAAAAAGATGGTCATGCGTTTCCTTTCCCACTTCACAGAGAACACATTTATCAGATAAACATATACCCATCCTGTGAAGTTTACCTCTGGTATTAAGAGCCTTTTTCTGAATCAACCAAGCAATAAAAGAATGCTTGGGTAGTAACCAATTATCCCACACATCCTTATACCATAGGACATGGGGGTGTGAACCCTGCATCCAATGGTAACCTGCACTGACAGTGTAACCACCAGGAGAGGCTATCCAGGTATTACCTTGATAACCACCCTCAAGAATACCTCTAACTCTACAAATAATCCTCCAATTCCAGTTGGAATCAGGAGGAGGCTGATAATGCACCCAATCTGTCCCTTTCATATAGACATGGTCTATCCAAAGCACCCACAATCTATCTGCTTTTGTATACAACCAATGAACAAGCTTACCCACACTTGCTACATTCCACACCCCTGCAATCTGAATACCCAGACCACCCTCCTTCATACTGAAACAAACATCATGCCAAGACACCAAGGGAGTTCTGTTATAGTCTGACTCACCACACCACAGAAAGTTCCTACAAATTGCCTCTATTCTTTTGATGACTCCCTTAGGAATCAGAAAAGTAGAAGCCCAGTAATTATGAAGGGTATTGAAAACAGAATTGATTAGCACAAGTCTACCAGCATAGCTTAGCTTCCTTGCCCCAATCCCTCTGACTTTAGAAACAATCTTCTCAATTAACACATTACAATCAGCCTTATTCAATCTACCAGGTTGGATAGGTATACCCAAGTATTTAAAAGGAAGCTTCCCTTCCTGGTAACCAGAAATCTGGATAATGTCAGTCTTCAAACTATCAGTGACTCCACAAAACACTACCTCAGATTTAGAAGCATTAACTGTAAGTCCTGATGCAGCAGAAAATGTAGCCAGAACTCTGAGTATAAGCATAATGGACTGCACATCCCCCTTACTAAACATTAGGAGATCATCAGCAAAGAGCAAGTGAGTAAGTTTCAGACTCTTACAAAGAGGGTGATACCTGAAATACCATTTCCTTGTTGCAAACTCTATAATCCTTGACAAATATTCCATACAAAGGCAGAAAAGAAGTGGTGAGATAGGGTCACCTTGTCTAAGGCCCCTTCTACCTTTGAAATAACCAAACTGTGCCCCCATTGAGATTAAGAGTAAAAGAAGAAGTAGTTACACAAGTCATAATCATCTGTCTGAACTTCTCAGGGAACATAAGAGCACCTAGCATTTGATCTACAAAAGCCCACTCAATAGAATCATAAGCTTTTTGTAAATCTAGCTTAAACATGCATCTTGGAGAGGCATTTCCCCTATGGTAAAGCCTAACTAAGTCCTGGCAAATCAATATATATTCTAGAATGCTCCTGCCTTTGACAAAAGCTCCCTGATTTTTACTTATTATATCAGGTAAAACCAGAGCCAGCCTATTGCAAAGAATTTTGGAGATGGCTTTATATAAAGAACATTACAGCAGGAAATTGGCCTGAAATGCTTGACACTGGTAGGCCTGTCCAGTTTAGGAATTAAGGTAATTATAGTAGCATTCAGCTGAGTCAATAACTTCCCAGTATCAAAAAAATTGATAACTTCTGCACTCACATCAGTCCCTATCACATCCCAAGCATCCCTGAAAAATTGGCTTGTATAGCCATCAGGACCAGGTGACTTATTTTTAGGAATGCTAAAAATGCTATTCTTAACCTCTTCACTAGTAACAGGCTTATTTAAAATGTCCCAATGAGCTACAGTACAACAAGTACCCTTCCTGACTACATTCACATTAACCTCACTGGTAGAATTATTAGACCCAAGTAAGCCTTGATAATACTCTAAGAAAGCCTTCTGAATAGAATCCCCATCAGTGCACAAATTCCCTTCCTGATCCTCAATTTGAAAGACTTTTTTGAGCATCATTCTTTTCTTAATGACATGATGAAAATAAGAAGTGTTAAGATCACCTTCTAAGGACCACTGCACCTTAGCTTTTTGAATCAGAAAACTGTCCCTGGCAGATACTAAATCTCTCAGTTCATGAGCCAAAGCAGCTTCTTGCTGAATTAGATCAGCATCCCCAGGATTATCAACTAAGGCCTTCTGGATATGTTCCAAAGCCAGACTAGCAACAGATGTATTATTCTCCACATCAGAAAAACACTCCCTATTAATGTTCTTCAGAATAGGCTTGAGAGCTTGGAGTTTTTTGACAACTGAAAACATTTTAGTCCCTCTATAGACAGTAGCCCAAGCCATAGCAACAGAGTCTTTAAAGCTAGGAGCAAGCCCCCACATATTGAAATTTTTGAAAGTCTTTTTCCCTCCAATATCAGCATTCCTGTCCACAATGGTGCATGGACAATGATCAAACAATCCCTCAGGGTGAAAGTGAGCAAGGCTAGTGGCATAACCATCTAGCCACTCCTGATTTCCCATAGCCCTATCCAACCTACTGTATACCCTATCATTTGATTCCTGTTTGTTAGACCAGGTAAACATAGCACCAGTGGCAGGGATATCCTCCATACCACAAATAGACACACAGTCTTGGAAATACTCCATTTCAGCATCAATAGTATTTCCTCCTAACCTCTCAATAGGAGACAAAACAGTGTTGAAATCCCCAAGCCAAAGCCAAGGTGTACAACAAGTAGCAAAAATTTCTTTGAGAGTATTCCATAATTCAATTCTCTCATGCAATCCATTAAATGCATAAATCATAGTAAGATGGAAATTCTTATCATCAACTCTAGAATGAACCAACATATGAATATGTTGAGCACTATAAGATAAAAACTGAATATAAAAAAGATTAGGCTTCCATAAAACCCAAATTCTACTCCCCTTATGCCAACTGCAGTTAGTGGAGACACTCCAACCATCACATATAGAGGTATTCATATTCAACAAAATGCTAGGCTTCAGTTTAGTTTCAAGCAAACCAAAAAGCCCTATCCCATTATTGTGCAAGAATGATCTCAGCACTCTCTGCATATTCAGGTCATTTAGACCCCTAACATTCCAGAATCCTAAGCTATGCATTGATATTAGGATCTGGGGGGTCTTTACCACTCTCAACAGCCTGCTCTTGTGGGACAGCATTACGATTTAGAGCATCCATAAATGTGTAGTTGCTAAAATTTTCTGACAACCTCACCCCCACCATACCCTCTTGTCTATTAAGCCTAATGATTTGCTTGACAGGAGTTGACTTAATGACAGGAGTAGGCCTAGTGGTAGAAAGTGGAGGGAAATTATCAGGATGTAAGGTAGGAGGAGTGACCACTTCCTTGGACTGAATTGGTGGTTGTGCCACTGGCCTCCATACTTTCTTCTGGGAAGGCTTACCAGGAACCTTAGGACCTTGAGTGTTAACTTTCCTCCTCCTAGGCTTCCTGCACTGAGCAGCATCATGCCCAATCCCTGTACAGCTTGTACAAAAAAATAGGCCTCCATTCATACTCTATGGTAACATATACCACATGCCCATTTTCATCTAAGAATTTGACTTTCTCAGTGAGTTTTTGATCCATAGGTAATTCAATCATCACTCTAGCAAAACTCAGACGAACCTTATCATGTGTCTCAATATCCATCTTAACATATTTTCCAACCAAGTTAGCAATTTGAGGCAAGCACTTGCCCCAAAATTTCAGGGGGATTCCAGAGGTAGATTTTTGGTCTAACTCTGTTATTTGTTACATTTTGAAAAGATATGTTGGGAACATATACGATTTTATCTTAATAACCTGGCAAAGCAAATTTAATTTCAATTCTCGAAATGTTTCAATTGAGTAGTCAAATACGAAACATGTGGAATTGAGTGGGAGTTTGAAATGATCATGTGAAGACATGAAATTTAGTGGGAGCTATCATCTTGTAAAATTTATAACTCATTGAGAATGACGAGCTAGTACTATCTTTCACAAAGAAGTATTTGAGTTTTCAATTCTGGATGAAAATGGACTAAGATGAATCCAATCACATCATGGGATGTTGGATAGGCATTGAGATATGCACATCAAATCAACGAGAAACGTAGGTTATTCATATCGATGAAAATGGAATTACCATAAGCAGTCATGGTCATTCATTGAACTTAAGAATGGTTGATCACATGATTAAAGATTACTAATGTTTCCGCCATTAGAATAATCATGCACATGTCCTATAATGAATCATATGCTTAAGAGCATGATGAGTCATTGGTAAGCCATAGAAGAATCATCATGAATTCTCGAGGAGAACTAATGAGCTATTCTAGTGTTTGATAGAACACTCTGTCATGTGACAAGAAGTTGCACATATTGAAGTTCAAAAACGCGTAAGGATTTAAAAAAATCCTAAGCTATTTAAGCTAAAAGGAGAAATAAGAAGTTTGAAAAGATACTTGGTTATAGTAAGAAGTTACTCAAAACTAGTATTTTCAAATTTACTAGGACTTATGAGAAGCACTAGGCTAATCATCTTGACAATTGTTGCAAGATTCTACAAAACATATACCTGGTACATTATGAGTTGGAAGAACACTTGACTAGTGTAAGTTATGTCGTCCACCATAATTCGTTTGTTATGTGATAAACAACAAGAAAGTTCTCTCAAAGTAAAGAACCTAAACCTAGTTTGGGAAACTAGATATGTACTTGGTGAGATTCATGCTATGTAAGACAAACATGAAAATAAAGGAAAATGCAATTCAAGAGTTTGAACACATGGACACATGGTGTGTTAAACACATGTTGCGAGTAACTAGTGTTTACACACTTACAATATACATCACAAGGTGGTAATATGGTATTGACTACCCGAATGTGATGTCCACATTTGTCGTTTGAGTTATTATTAACTCACCTTTTACTTTGTTACATCCAAACGGGTTGTAAAGACAATTGAACCCCGTTAAAGTGAACTCGGATTAACATGGTATTTGCCCATAGTCACTTATATGCGGTGACGTCTCGAAGTGACTAGAGTGTGATGCGATTGAGGGCAAGTTTAAGTGTCATAGAGTCATATGAGATGACTAGTCGATCACTTAGGCAGACTGTTAGGAACACTTTGTCGGGCCTTATGACCGCTTATAGAGTTCTGGCAAATTTATATAGCCTAGTCGTGGCGAGAGCTACTATAGTATTCTAATGAGTCAATTCTTTTGACTAAAGACTGTTCGCCTAAGGTGGCACAGTTTCAGATTAACTTTGATTTATGTTACTACAATCTTCGTAAATAGGGTCAAATGGGCATATTTTAGGTTATGATGGTTGTGGCTAGTCGAAGGGAATAGTGCGATAGGAATTGTCCACCCCTTGTCAGGGTTATAACAATATCTCAGGACCACTCGAGGAGTAATGAACTGGAAATGCGTGGCCACGCTCGGAAGGTATCTATGGTAAATAATTCCGGTCAATCAGTTATTCTCCAGCTCGAGGAAACCACTCTCGATATGATCACTTGCAAGTACGACCCGAAAGACACCTTGCATTGAGTGGGAGATAGTAATAGGACAAGAGAATTCGTGACGCACACTTGTCGAGGACAAGTGGGAGATTGTTTGAATATGTGTCCTCCGATAATAATGCGATCACAACTGTCGATCATAATGATCACATGTTTAAATCTCATTTTAAGAATACATGTGGGATGTAATATTTTACAGTCAACTGGTCCACACATATAGGTAATAATTGGCTGACTAGAGTTTGACATTACTGTCATGCAACGGTGGTGATCAGTTGATCCCCTTAGGTCATACCTATAGGGAAATACTCTTAATTGATTAATCGTATGCCGATACGAGTTAATTAAATTGCTTAAAATTGACGGATGATTTTGTGAGTAAAGTTAACGTGTCTTATTGTAATTCGATTAAATTAGACACGGTCTAAGTAATCGAATTGTTTATTACTTAGATAAAATTATTGTTTACGAAACAATTGAAATTTAATGAACAATTTATTATAACTATAAGACCTTGCAATTTATAATTTGATAAACCGTTTTGGTACAAGTAATTACGAATTACTAGTCGATTTTGTATATGACATATTTTATGAGTATGTTGATTTTTAATATGTTAAAAATACATTAAAATTTCATATGTCAAGCAACATGTCACATATTTCACAATTGACAAATGACAAAGTAAAATGGACCTCCCATTTTATATATGTGCCGAAAAGAGGAGGGAGTATAAGGTTTATATTGTGTTTTTATTTTAATTGAAAACATGATGATTAAACCTATTATCTAGCCATGCATACCTATTATTTTTTGGGTAGAAAAACAAGCTCATGCATTGGCCCTTTTCTCCCCCTCCCCACCGGTTTTTCAAGCTAGAAATGCCAATGGTTTTTCTATCATTATTCACTACTTCAACTTATATTTTCTAGTGTAAGAAAATAATTTTTCTCTCTACAATTTGTGAAAAACATAGAGAAATAAAAACCTTACAAATCTCTCCTCTCTTGGCCGAAAAATATTCAAGAGCAAATACAAAATATTTTTGTGTCAAATTTTAAGTAAGACTAATATCATTACTAGTTCATAATAATATTAGTCATTAAGAGTATTCCTTGGGTATATGCTTTTGGGAGAGGTTCTAATTTGAACCTTGTTCATCCATTGTTAGAAACCTGAAGAACTAACAAGAAGGTGATCTTGTTGGTGCCCAAAAATCCGAAACCTCAATGTAAGAAGTGACGGTTTCTTCTCTATTTTATTTTATGTTTGCATGCATAAGATCTTGTATTTATTTTATGACTAAATGAATTAATTCATATATGAATATGTAAACTAATGAGATTATTGAATTTTAACAGAATCGCCGTGGACTCTCAGTCTCTTGATGCCAAGTGTGATGGCTGCTTGCAGGCCGATGAGACATGCTTCATATTCAGCGGCATTGATGGTGACGGCGAAGTCCAGTTTGACCGAGATCGGAACATGTTCTCCCTCTGGCGATATTAGGAGGATTCCTACCCCAAAGCCTCTCAGATTAGATGCACCATCGAAGTATAGGTCCCATGCGTCGGAATCGGCACAAAGGATGTCTTCGTCAGGAAGTGACCAGGTGTCAGTCGTTAGATCCTCGTTGACGGGATTCTCTGCCAGGAAATCGGCGACTGCTCTTCCCTTGATAAACTTGAGGGGTAAAAACTTGAGATCGAACTCGGACAGCATGAGCGTCCACCTAGACAGCCTTCCATTTAGTACGGGTTTGTCGAAGAAGTATTTGACCGGGTCTATCTTGGAGTAGATGTGGACCGTGTAGCTGAACATATAATGCTGCAGCTTCTTTGTTGACCATACTAGGGCAAGGCATGTCTTTTCCAGTTGGGTGTACCTTGTCTCGTATTCGATGAACTTTTTGATGATGTAGTAGATGGCACGTTCCTCGCCGTCGATTGTTTGTGCTAGCATTGCTCCCATGGCTGTGTCGGTAACAGTCAGGTATATGGATAAAGGAGTCCCCGGTTGAGGTGGCATGAGGACAGGAGGTTTGGATAAGATTTCCTTTATCCTGTCGAAGGCTTATTGGCAGTCATCGTCCCAATCGGTGTGATCGGAGGCGCGAAGCTTCTTGAATATTGGTTCACAAATCATGGTGAGCTTGGCAATGAAGCGGCTGATGTATTGGACCTAACCGAGAAATCCCCGAATCTCCTTCTCGTTCCTAGGCCGTGGCATTTGTTGAAGGGCTTTGATTTTGGTTGGATCAATCACAATGCCTCTTTTGTTGACGACATGTCCCAAGAGTTTTCCGGAGGTGACCCCAAATGCACACTTCTGAGGATTTAGTCTCATGTTATATTTCCGCAGACGAGCGAAGAATTTTCGAAGGGCGCTAATGTGGCCGTCCCGTTCTCTTGACTTGACAATCATGTCATCGACATACACCTCTACCTCCTTGTGCATCATATCATGTAGGAGAGTGGTAGCGGTTCTCTGATAGGTAGCCCCAGCATTGATGAGACCGAAAGGCATGACTGTGTAGCAATATGTACCCCCCTGTGTAGTGAAAGCAGTCTTGTGCATGTCTTCCTCAGCTATTTTAATCTGGTTGTATCTGACATACCCGTCCATGAATGATAGGAGAGCATCTTCAGCAGTGTTGTCTACCAGAATGTCAACATGTGGCAAAGAGAAGTCGTCCTTTGGACTCGCCTTGTTCAGATCCCTGAAGTTGACGCAAACCCGAATTCTCTCGTCTTTCTTCGGTATAGGAACAATATTGGCCACCCATTCAGAGTATTCAGACACTTTGATGAAACCAGCCTTGAATTGTTTATCCACTTCTTCCTTGATTTTTAGGGCCCATTCAGGACGCATCCGGCGTAACTTCTGCTTCACAGGTTTAGCTCCGGGCTTAATGGGTATCCGGTGCTCTGCAATTTCCCTGTCAATCCCAGGCATGTCTCTGTAGGACCAGACAAATATGTCTTTGTATTCGTGGAGGAGGTCAATGAACTGTTGTCTTTCCGAGGGGTCCAGGGTTGTCCCTATCCTAAGTTCTTGAGGTGCGTTGTTGGTCCCTACGTTAATAGGTTCGGTCTCCTCAATGATGGGGGTTCTGGTTTCCCGTTTGTCAAGTTCTTTGGCTAGGTGAGGTGGGTAGTCACTCAAGTCAAATTCCTCATAGTCATTCAGAATTGCATTGCAGTTAAATTGAGACGAGTCATAAGCAAACTTAACGTTCATTAAGTTGACACGAGCGAAAAGCTCGGCGAGGACAAACTTCTCATGGTCAGTCAGAGGCGACACATCAGAGGAGGTGGCCCCTGGAATAGGCTCCAGGTTGTCACCTTTCATGGGAGTGGGGGTGACCCTAGTAGACTCAGCCTCTGAATCAGCCACAACCTTGCGATAAAATAGCGGGAAAGGGACTTGACTGGGACATCAGGAGTGTTAGGAGCTATGACAGACTCTGACTCCGACTCAGACTTAGATTCAGATTCTTCTCCACTTCCTTCTTTGAACATAGGGCCTTCTCCAGTTGTGATCTTGAGAATGCGGCCTCGGCGATCGGTCCACTTGACGATTTTTCTCCAGCCTTGTGCGGCTTTCTCCGGGTCAGTGTCGGAGATCAAAGCAGTTGGTTCAAATTGATTGTCCTTCAGGGCGATGTTGATAATGTCCTTATAGTCGAGGTTCTTGATGTTATCCTCTCCAAAGAGGAGGGTGACAACTTGTCCATCGAGGCATGACGATGGCTTAGACTCAGTTGATGCAGCTTTGGTGTTGTCGAGGATGAAGTAGCAATCCTGGAAGACTTCCACACCCGGGTACCTGGCCTTGGCTACAGAGTCATAGATCGGCTCCGGAAAGCCATGGTAGAGCTCTGATTATCCCCCGGGGACAAAGTATCCGTTGAGGGTTAGATGATAGGGACGGAGGATAACTCCGTGCTTCTTGCGTTTTTGAGCTAGGAGGTTCATCTCCTGGATATCTTCATCGGTAGGTTAATATCCCAGCCTGAAGGGAATGTTGGGGACCTTAGCCTATTTCAAGGGAGGTAAGGTGCTCTTCAGTGGATTGAGGGGCAAGCCCGGGAAGTACCCCTGACGCATCATGATGCGGTTGACCGTGAGGTTGGCGAACGGGTCACAATCAAAGGGTCTTGATTCATCAGTTATGGCATTCACAGCTTGGAATCCCCACATTTCATTATCATCTTCCTCAATGGTCTGGGAGGTTATTCCCTTCCTCATGACAGCTTTGATCGGGGAAGCAGAAATTGTGATCGTTTTCCCGTTGAAGGGGACCCTGATCTTCTGGTGGAGAGTTGAGGTAACTGCCTTGACGGCCTGAATCCAAGGACGTCCTAGGAGCATATTGAAGGAGGCATCAATGTCGACCACCTGAAAACTGTTTTGCCTTTCCAGTGGTCCGGTTGCGACAGTCAGATTGATGAGCCCCGCGACCTTGCGACGAGTGTCGTCGTAGGCGCGTACTCCTTGATTTGTTGGGACCAAATCAGCTTCCTTAATACCCAGCTTGTGAGCAGTCTTGAGTGGAATGACATTTACCGCGGATCCGTCATCTACAAGGACCATGGGTACATTATTCTTGAGACATTGTACGGTAATGTACAGGGCAAAGTTATGATTAGCTCCGAAGGGAGGGATGTCTTCGTCAGAGAAGACGACTGGGTTGTTCAAGCCAGGGGCGTCTCTCGTCATATGTGCCACTATTCCTTCAGGGGAAGAGGTTGAGGGCAAAGTTAATTTTCCCAAGGCCTGTAGCAAAGCCTGTCGATGCTCAAAGGATGTCGCGATCAGTTGCCAGATCGAGATCTCGGCTTTTGCCTTCTGAAGCTGCTTGAGGATCGAATTCTCAGGAGCTCTTGGTTGAGTGTCTACTTCCGGGACGACTTGGTCATTTGGAGCGACCGCTGAATTGTTTGGGTTCTGATAGGGGCGTCCGGACCGGGTAAGGTGACCGATCTATTTCGCCCATTTCTCTTTCCCTGGGACAACATAGACATGCCATTGATTTCAGGATCTCGAATGCGCCTTGGAGGGGTATTCTTTGGTAGACAATTTTTGTGAGGGATATTTCTGTGAGGGTAGCTTTTGTGGGGTTTATTATTATGAGGGTGATTATTGTGAGGATAATTATTGTGAGGATGATTATTGTGAGGTGCATGCCAGAATGGTCGTGGGAGCAATCCGTCCCGGTGAGGGTAGTTTTGGGCGTTCGGGGGACTCTCCCTCGGGCGTGGTGGTGGAGGATTGAAGATAAACCGACGGTAGGCATCGTCAAGTCGGGTAATACTCTCGGAGAGGCTGGCTATGGCTTCCTCAACCTGTTGGAACATGGTGAGCATAGTTGCGACACTCAACACAAATACCCCGTCCGAGGGATCTTTCTCCAAGGTGTTCACCTCGTCATCAATTGGCAGGATGAGGTGAGAGTAGTCCAGAGTTGGTTCATCATTGGAGATAGTGTGGATTCCGAGAGGATTTGTTTTGTTGTTCGGCTTAGTTGGTGGGGGTAAAGGCAATTCCCCTTTCTCAATCATGTCTTGGATGATGTGTTTGAGTTTGAAGTAGGTTTCTGTATCATGCCCTTTACCTTGATGGTACTGACAGTAGACATTGGGGTTCCAGAAGCGGGATTTCATAGCATCGGTCGGATCCGGGGTGGGTCCGATTGGTTGTAACTTTCCCTTGTCCATGAGCCTCTTCAGGGCACTTGCATAAGTTGACCCTATATTTGTGAACACTCTCTAGGGGCGCTCAGCTCTCTTAGCATATGGTTCAACGAGGTTGACCTCATCGATCTTATTCGTTTGACCATAAGGGCGAGATCCGATTGAGGTGGATCCCTGGTAGCCTCTGCCAGTGGTCTTGGCCAAGACACCCTTTCGGAGGTCATCTTCAATGCGTGTCCCCAGAATTTGTAGATCCTGGAAGGGCTTAATATTTTGATACCTCCGTAAGTTGGCATACCCTGGGCGGAGATTATTGACGAACTTTTCCACCAAAGTTGATTCACTCGGCTTGCTGACCAGCTGAGTAATTACCCTCCTCCAACGGGTTAAGAACTCGGTGAATCCCTCCTTGTCGTTATGGGTTAAGACCTCAAGGGTACGGGTATTGGCTTGGATTTCAACATTGTCAGCGTATTTCTTGGCAAATTCAACCGCGACCTCATCCCAGGTAGTAAGGTTTTTCGGGTCAAGGGAGTAGTACCATTGGTGAGGGATCGGTTCCAAGGATGATGGGAAGATCCGGGTGAAGAGCTCCTGTTTGACCCCTTTAATGGCCATGTAGTCTTTGTAGGCATGGATATGATTGAGTGGGTCCTCCACTCCTTTGAACTTGGGCACATCAGTCAGGGTAAAGTTGTCAGGTAATTGATCCCCAAAAGGTTCAAACCTTCGGTTGTTCTCAAGATGGATATTCTTACCCCGGGCTAGGAGTTGTTCTTCCAAGACCTTTAGCCTCTTCTCAGTTTCAGTCAGAGGTGGAGTATTATGTTCTCCAACTTCTTTGTTTTCCAGGGTGTCGATACGGGTCTCGACACGATCCAGGGTGACCTTAAGAGCGGTGAGCAGGCTGGCTAGTTAAGCAGTCGTGACATCTCTGTTGTTATCATTGTTGTTGTTGTTGACAGACGAAGTTGAAGACGGGGCCATCGCTCTGAAGCAGAAAAACGGCTCACATTACAACTAAATCCGACACGGTTCGAAGACTGAACGCAGACAACAAAAAGGACGAGACAAAGATCAGACTCAACAAGACGAGGATGACCGTGTGTGGCTCCTCGGTGCTGACCCGATTTATGACGTGACAGTGTTGACCGAACCTTTAACACGTGTCCAATGTAACGTCGTGACGCCATTGGACAAGTCTCGTGGTGAGACGACTCATAAGTAAAGACCCATAAGTACGTTTGCTTCGACTCGATAGACACGAGGCGGAATTGGAATGGTGGACTGAAGTTTTCGAAAATAGAAATTTTCCAAAAGATTCATTCGTCACTTTGTGGACGGCTTCCGAAGATAGAGATCTCCGCAAGTTGGTCAGTTGAAAGGGTTGTCTTAAGTTTATTTTCAAAAGACTGTTTGAGTTTGAATCGGCTCGGAAAACAAGGCACTTCCTCCCAAGACGGTTTTTTGAAATTCAAAATTGTATGTTTTGAAAATCGAGTTTGAAATGTTTGAAGAGGTCTCGGGGACGGTGCATGGTCCTCGGGATCTCGAAAGTGTCTCGAGAAAAGGGCGTGTGCTTTTCTCGGGTTTTGAAAGAGCCATTGTCGGCGCGAGACGGGTTAAAATCCGTGTCTAGACGCGGCGATTATAAAGGCGTAAAAAGGTGATTTGAAATGGTTGTAGAAAACCGAGTTTGAAAATCGTCATTACGACGGCCTAGAAAGGCGTGTTGAAATGGTTATAAAAACCGAGTTTGAAAATCGTCATTACGACGGCCTAGAAAGGCGTGTTGAAATGGTTATAAAAACCGGGTTTGAAAATCGTCATTACGACGGCCTAGAAAGGCGTGTTGAAATGGTTATAAAAAATCGGGTTTGAAAATCGTCATTACGACGGCCTATAAAGGCGTGTTGAAATGGTTATAAAAAACCGGGTTTAAAATCGTCATTACGACGGCCTAGAAAGGCGTATAACGGTCGGCAAAAGACCGAGTTTTGAAACGGCCATTATAACGGCGCAAAAGGGTGATTTTGAAAGTTTGAAAATGATGCGGAAGGACTTATGATCAAGTAGCACATAAGCAATCACAGTTCATTATATTATGCATTATCATGACACGGGTTTTGGCTTAGAAGGGTGAGTTACACACCAAGCAATCAAACCCCGATTTGCGAGAGGGACACCAATCCAAACAAAATGTGTAAGGAGGGTGCCCTAGCCTCGTGCTCGAAAGTGATGAAAGCTCTTTGGCGAAACAGAAATGTGTGACGTCAATGGTATGCTTGACTCAATCGGGATTCGAAACGCGGGGATGAGAAAACTCACGCCCACGAGACGAGCCTATTGGCCGATGAAGGTTAGGTTGTGGGCCCGGATAAGGAACCTGACCGTGACCGTAATATCAATTAATGCATTCCAACCAAGACCTCGTTCGAGTCTCACCATCTAGGGATCACAAAGACGTAAGTGTCCTAGTTTTCCCCAACGGAGTCGCCAATCTGTGGACATGGCCCACCTGCGGGTCCGGTTCGATCTGGGGACGTGCAGGTCTTTTGAAAGCCACGCTCGGCGGCGTAAAAATGCTTTCGACCAGATCGTTTTGGATCTGTCGGTTTCGTCTCGGTAAGGGTCTCGAAACGATTAGAGATGTTCGGAGTCGCCACCGAGCATTTGTGGGATGCTTGGAACCCGTTCGAAATCCACTTTATACCTCGGTCAAATCGAAGCACAAATCAGCGTTTGACATTGGTACTAAAGATAAGGAAATCATCCCTCTTTTGCATCCTATCTCTAGAATAACTCTCGTACGCCCTGGATAAGGTCGTCCACTATACAAAGTTTCTGAGTAAGAGGTGAAGGTACGTATTGGGAAGCCCTTTAATCAGACACCCACTCCCTTGCCATGATGGCGCCTCTACTGATTGATCTTGGTTGGTTGAATGCAAAAGTTGGTAAAACGGTTTAAATGCATGAATGCGCATCCAATAATTTAAACCTAACATGTGAGAGCTTTCTAAGTCGGTTGATTTAATCCAAGTATCAAGTATAAGATGTCGAGTTGGATTAATGGTTGATTTGCATGCAAGACGGAAATTAAACATCCTTTTACCGTATTAGGTTTATGGTGCATAACGTGATCCATTTGTCTTAGTGAAGCATTTTGCAAATATGATTTTGAATGAGCAAATAGTCATCTGATCCGTCCTATATCCGGACTAACCAGAGTCGGGATCGTCCTAGACTGATGCTGGAAAGGGAACAGACTCTACACCAGGCGGCCACATGAGGCGCGAGCCTGTGGGCAGTGCAAGGGGGTCTCCCCTGGTTTTGGAAATAAGAAAGAAGGGGCCTGTTTAGGCGCGGGTCAACTAAAGGTTGTATGCCGTGTTCTGACCTTTTGAAAAACGTTTATAAAACGTATTGATAAATGGGTATTTGACCCGATTTGGTTTGAAAGAGTCGTTTAGACCGCATTTGTTGATTCGGGGAACGAGATTCGAATAATCATCATTATTTTGATGATATTCGGTGTCGGGTTTGACTTTGACAAACATGACATGAATAGTTTTGAAAATAATTATGAACTAATTTTTTTAAGTTCATTTGAATATCATTAGTCGGTACTCATCATCGTACCCGGGTTAAAATCCGGCATGGTATGTAGAACCAAGGATGACTTTGTGTTGGTGACTAATATGCTTGTTTTGAAAATGTAAAGAAATGATGAAAGGCTTTAAAATACCTCCCAAAAATGAAATAAAAGGCTTTAAAATACCTTTTAAATGTTATTAACCAAATATTATCACCGAACCATGCATTTAACCGTCATGGTATGAGGAACCAAGGGTGAAAAATGTTTTATGGTTAAAACAAATGAAATAAAATAAAAAAGGGTTTGAAAATATTTGAAATGGTAAAAACCGATTACAAATATGAAAATGAATTACAGAGGAAAGACGAGAACAAACACGGTTGAGTTCTGACCTGGGCACCCCATTGAGGCGCGAGCCTTTGTGCACAATAAGGGGTCTGCCTCAGGCCAAAACTCAGTTTTGGCTAGTTTATCCCATGTTTTGGATGATGTTATGCATGTTTTAGCATGTTATAGTCATGAAACAAATGAAGACATGATAAAAGAAGGATTTTTACACCTTCATACTTACATGTTTGGTTATGGCGAGAAACCGACGTAAGTGTAACAACTCGTTTGTTCGGAAAAGACTCGGTTTAAAACCGTTTTGGTAAGTAAAAAGAGTGTTTTATTAAGATTAGTCACGGTGTAGTGGTCGAAGTGGTCGGTCAAGTGATTTAATGCACGATGATGGTACCAAACAATGTGTAAGGCTTGTATTTACGATCGGTAGGTCGTAAATACGCGTCGGATTGTGACTTAAGAAGTCGAGTCGAGAATTTTAAAGGAGAAAAGAGAGGGCGGACACTCGCGTAAGTTCTCAAATGGGGGAATTTGAGGGGTATATATAGGAAAATGAGTGGTTGTGTGAGTTTTGAGCGACGTGGCCACCTGGGCTGCTCAAAGAGGCGCGAGCCACGTCGCGGGTCTTCGAGTTGTCTTGTCACTATCACACTAGGAAATCATCATTTGTTCTATCCTAGGATTTGGATGAACATGTTTGGTACTTGACTATGTAAGATTCCGGGAAATCTTAACATAGAAGCATTTGAATGGTTTTGTTTCTTGTGGTTGACTCGGTTTGACTCGTTGTTGGAGTCAGGATTTGAATTTTTGAGTCGGTTTTTGGTTCGGTGTCGGTTTTGACTCAAATTAGTGTCATTGCTACCCCGTCGTCGTGCATTAAACACTCCAGGTAATTTTGAAAAGTTTTGAAATGTTTTATTTTCGAAATCGTTTTAAGTTTTCTGACTTAAAGTTGTACACAAACTGTCGATCAAGCACCGCGATTCCAAAACATGTTATAGTCCGATAATCATCGGGTGTTTGTTGGAGTCTCAGCAGATACTGGGTATCTACAGTTGGTTAAGTGCAAAAGATGAAAAAACGGGTTAAATGCATGAATGCGCATCTACAAGTTTAAACCTAACATGTGAGATTTGTTATGTCAGTTGTTTATCCAATTAACAAGTAATTGATGTCGAGTTGGATTTAATGTTGATTTGAATGCAAAACAGAAATTAAATATCTATTTACCAAGATAGGTTTATGGTGCTTAATATGATCCATTTGTCTTAAAAAAAGTGTTTTATAATGCAAAGTTTAAAATGCATGCTCGTCAATGTGATCCGTTCTGTATTCGGGTTAACCGAAGTCTGGATCATCCTGGACGAGCACTGGAAATGGGATAGGAGTAGTGCCAGACAGCCATTGAGGCGTGAGTTAGGTGACGACCCAAAGGGGTGTCTCCTAGTTGTTAAAAGTATTTGTGAAATCGTTTGTAAAAGGGTGTTAAAACCCGCTTTTGTTGAAAAGGTCGTTAAGACCGCTTTTGTGCTAATATGAAGAACGTGACTCAGAATGATTATCATTGTCTCGATAATACTCGATGTCGGGTTCGGATTTGCATGCTTGACATGGATAGTTTTGTAAAAAAAAAAGTGTAGAAAATGCTTGATACGAACTAATTATATTAAGTTCATTGCTTTGTAATTAGTTAAACTTTATCATCGTACTCGGGTTAAACCGATAAGGTATGTAAAACCAAGGATGATTATCCATATATGACTAATATGGCTTTTGCAAATGTAAACAAATGAAAAAGAGGGCTTTAAAATACCCTTAAAAAATGTAATTAACCAAATATTTTCAACGAGTCACGGATTAAACCGTCATGGTATAAGGAACCAAGAGTGAATGTAATTCATGGTTAAAAATTCTCATCCTAAAAATGAATTGAAATATTTAAAATGGTAAAACCGATTGCAAATAAGAAATGAAAATAGAGGAAAGATGAACTTAAACCGTATTTTGGATCAGGTTATGCATGTTTTATCATGTTAAAGTCATGAAAACAGATAAAATGAACATGAAAGAAGATGATTAACTACACCCTCATACTTACATGCTAGGTTGCTTGACGAGAAATCGACAAAGTGTAAAAACTCGTGAGTCGGAAAACTCGATTTAAAACCGTTTTTGTAAAATATGGAGTATTGCTTTGCTTTAGTGATGGTTTAGTTGGTCGAAGTGGTAGGTCAAGTAAATTAATGCACGATGACGGTACAAAACAAGTTTACGGTATTCCATCCACACCATACCCAGATCAAGACGCGTCCAGATAAGGGTTCAAGTTATCGTTTCAATTGTACAACTACACACCCGAACATTCCACGAAAACCACCCCAATAACCACTCTAGGAAGGTCGTCGACGGTCAGAGAAGGGTCAAGCAAGGTCACCGTGGTCCAAGGTTCCCCTTTGGTCAAGGTCACGACCAATAGGTGATTGCTAAGGTGGTCAAACCACTCGGTCAATATGCGTAGTTAATTATTCTGTTAAAATTGCGAGACGATCTTACCTTAATTAAATTAGTGATGTTAATGCTCCTTCCGTCTCCTTCCATCTCCTTCTTCTTTCTTTAGTAAATTACTTTTCATATTTCTTTGTATTTATAGGCTAGGTTTAGGATGTATAAGACACTATTTAGGAAACTATTACCTTATTACTATTATTATTAGGAAATACAATTATTATTATTATTATTATTATTATATAATGAGCGCAGCTTTCATTAAAAGAATCATAAAAGTTTACATGAAATTGGTGGGGAGCCGAGAGACAATCTGGGCTCCCACACCCTTAGCAACAGCAAAGCTAAGTCTAGTAAAAATGTAAGCGGCCACCCGAGCCCCCGCATCCTGAGATACCGAGAATTTCGGATCCGCTGAGCAAGGCAACAAAGATCCGAACCCAACTCCCCAAGTGAAGAGAAAGAGAAAGGAAGGAAACCTAACCCGCTACCGCGCACAAATCCCCATACTTAGCACACTTTCGCTGAGCGGCATCAGCGACAACCCGACCAGGCACAAAATCCGTCATCCCAGTTTGAGTCAAAGGAGAAGAACCTGTCAAGTCAACGCACACATCACGCCCCCTGTCCCAAGAATAAAGCAATAAATCCGCAGGACGAAGAGAGCCACCATGTCCATCAACCAAACCGATATCAACCTCCTTTCCCGCAATAATACGGATCTATAGCAGATGTCGAAAAGAGTGTCCCTGGACAAGGTTATGCCGATGTTTAACGCCCACAAGATACCAGATAAGAAACAGCGTGGTCCCCATAAACATCCTCAAAAAAACCCGAGAGCAAGCCGGACATGGCCTAGATACCGTGAATAACGGAACACCCGTGACGATACCCCAAAGACACTACGGTAAGTCCTCCCGTTCATAGTCCGACCCAAACCCGAGATAGGAACCGCACGTAACCAATCGGAGGAGTGGGAACCTGCCGAGATCGCCATAAAGCAAGTCAAGCGTGGTGTCAAAGAGAAAAAGACTACGAGGTAGCAAAGAACCGTCGCGAAATAAATATCTGGCCAATTTCTTCATAAGTTTGGGGGCAGCAATTTCACTAGGGTTACCTAAAATACCAGACCTGCGTAGTCGCAAAAACACTGCGCGGCATCATCAAAAGCAGGGCCAGGCAGCCTACAATACCGAGAAGCCGAGGAGCTTAGCCTGCAAACCAGCAGACTGCAAACGGGACGCAATAAAAGCATAAAATAAAACATCTCCCACCGCATAGACACCAAGACCACCAAGCTGAAAAGGGAATGTAGCAAGGCGCCACTGCCAATCCCCAAAACCCGGCCCTGACGCGGTGACAATACGTTCCAAGCTGGAACGAAGAGCGGCATCAAAAGGAAGATGGACAGACCCAAAAACACTAGGAGAGCAAGTACGAAGTGAGAAGTAGAGCTTGGAAATACCAGTACAAGCTCGAAGAAGAAGCAACTCACATTGCGGGTCCTCAATCCTCGCAACCAAATCCATTAGCTCAATGGTCTTGGTTACTCTCTTCGCCACAATCTCACTGCTAAAATCAGAACAAGCACTGATAGGTCCACCCAAAACAGTAACACCACGCAATGGCCGAGAAATAGAAGGGGGGAAAACCCCCGGAAGCCGACTCCGAGGATCCTCAACAGGCCAAAAGACCTCCGTCTTGGAGACATTAAGATGCAATCCAAACCGAGGGCCATCCACCATAATCAAATCCAAGACCTTCCCCACCTCCAAAGTATCACCCACGATGGTGCCATCATCTAAGTACCACGCCTGCAAAGTGAGGTCAAAAGTGTCCCGGATCTTGCAAACTAAAGGATGCAAAACCAAAGCGAAAAGCAAACGGCCCAAAGGATCACCCTGCTGAACACCCTGACAAGACCACAAGCAGTGCTCTCCATAAAAAAGGCGGGCCGGGCTGGAATAACAAAACTCCACCCAACGTGAGAGAGCCGGGCAACGACGGCGGACCTCCTGAAGCATGGTCGAACGATCAACAAGGTTGAACGCATTCTGGAAATCAACCAGTAACATAGAAACCCCCACCTCAGCACCTCGAGCCTCAATGAGCCGGTTCAAGGCATGTAAGATAGCCTCTCCTCCACCGGACACACCCACCCCAAACTGAAGTCCATCAAAATAAGAAGATAAAGAAGGACCAACCATAAAAGCACCAACCTTAGAGACAAGCCGTCTCCGGACCGTGCCAACAAAGAATAGGACGAACCCCACCACCCGGTTTAACAAGTGGCGTGAGAGGGGCGCCGGCAATGTACTCACCCAGGGAAGAGGACACCGCCCTCAAGAAAAAGATTAACCACCCTAGTAATAGAAGTGATCAAATCATCGAGATAGCCACAAGAGCCGCCACTCAAACAGTCCATAAGGTGTTGGGCACGAAAACCATCCCGCCCACAAGAAGTACCGCGTGGGAAGCTCCGAATCATATCCAAAACCACAAATCGAAGAGGCAACTAGCGGATGATGATCCCCAGACAAAGGAGGCAAAGAAGGAGGCGGGGCGACAGGATGCTTCTCACGCAAGGCCACTAGAGTGGCATCGGAGTAAGGGGCAATACCTGATGAAGAAAGCACTCGCACAAAGAAGAAGATAATGACCATCACAAATCTTCCTCCGACATTGCCGAAGGTTAAGCTCACTCAAATCAAGATCCTCCTCCACAAGAAAGGAAGGGGAACCTCATCCAAAGTCGCCCGCACGAGTTGCAAAATCGCCACCAGGCACACCCCAAGCAAGAATAGCACCGGCAATACTCTCCTCCCGGCGCCGACGTCCGACGGGTCCTACACTCAAGATTACTCCTCGGAGAAAAGGTCTTAAGTATACAAAGGGGCAACACAATCAAACGAATCCGGCAGAGAGGTCACCGGGAGAGCCACCCACATCGTCCAAAGCCCCTTTTAAAACCCGAGCAAACCCAAGACGACACTTAGGAGGGATAGATTTCACGGTCGCAAACCCAACGAAAGCAAACGATCAAGCAAAGAGATAGTCCAACCAATCGGCTCAACCCCAACATCGCACGAGATAACCGATGGAGATGGAACAAAAGGCCGAGGAATACCATAAATAAAAAAGCGGACATGGCCATCACCACAATTCGGAGGATCCACAACAGAACCATCCTCACTATACCGACATTTAGTAGTAAAAGGATGAGTGGTAAGACACTCCCCACATAACTGGACCCCATCCGCCGCAAAGTAGTCTCGGATTAGAAAAAACCGTCAAACTATCAGAAAGAGTTTGACGCGTAAGTGCCATAGCTTCACCACGACAATGTCGATCCTTAAAGTGCCGTAGGAGGGAGGCTTTAACGAGGCCCTTTCCACTACCATCACGAAACCCATGAAGACCAACGAAAGGGCAGTGATATCGAACCAAAGCAGGCATGGCGCGAAAGATGCAAAGCTATCGAAATGCTAGCAACCCACACGCATACCCACAACACAAGTCAACCGAAACAACACTAGCCTCTGAAAAGCGTGCGGGCAGAATAAAATAAAATACAAAACCAAGCAGGTGAGGTATAAATGCAAGTCAACCCTGCAAGTGTAAGGATACACTCACCTTACCATGTGCATGGAAAAAGAACAACCCACACACAAAACAATCCGAAAGCAAAACTTGCAGAGCCAAGCACCGCACTGTAGTTGCAGAATCCGGCAGCAAAACCCACGGAAAGCAGGTCGCAGAGGATGCTGCACCTCGAGTAGCAGCAGCCGGCAACCAACCCAAAACAGAAGTCGAAAACCCGAAATCTCGAATACCCGAGATCGTACTCCCGAAAAAGAACAACAACACAGACAATTCCGAAGAACGTCGCCAGAGATAATATGTTGTTTGCTGAAGGTGAGGACGACCTAGAGTAACAGGAACAGCCGACAACAATGGCGACGGCAGCCGAACAGAAACAAACACAAAAAAGAAAAAAAAAAGCCCTAATCGCGAAAACGGCAAAGAACGCCACACACAGTCATGCACGACGGGAGGTCAAATGCCGACGTCTTTGCGGCGGGTGGTACCCCGGTGGCGGCCCGGTGATGAAAAGAACAACGAAGTCACGAAAAGAACCCCGCAACAACGCTTACTGAAAACGATCCCCAACGCAAAACCACCCAGGAAACGATGACACCGGCGACGTGAGGTGACCGGCGTTGAGAAAATCCGACGGTTACTTGAGGTGACCGGCCGGTGTGCGGTGGTGGCAGACGCAAACGACAAAGCCCTAACGCAAAATCGCAGATCGCCTCTCCTGACCTCTCTCCCTCTTTATTATTATTATTATTATTATTATTATTATTATTATTATTATTATTATTATTATTATTATTATTATTATTATTATTATTATTATTATTATTATTATTATTATTATTATTTTTTATTTTTTTTTATTTTTTTATTTTTATTTTTTTTTATTATGAAGGGATGCGCGCAGCTTTCATTAAAATAAAAATAAAAGTTTACATGAAATTGGTGGGGAGCCGAGAGACAATCTGGGCTCCCACACCCTTAGCAACAGCAAAGCTAAGTCTAGTAAAAATGTAAGCGGCCACCCGAGCCCCCGCATCCTGAGATACCGAGAATTTCTAGATCCGCTTGAGCAAAGCAACAGCATCCGAACCCAGCTCCCCAAGTGAAGAGAAAGAGAAAGGTAAGAAACCATAACCCGCTACCAAAACAGTAACACCAAAACAGTAACACCACGCAATGGCCGAGAAATAGAAGTGGGGAAAACCCCAGGAAGCCGACTCCGTGGATCCTCAACAGGCCAAAAGACCTCCGTCTTGGAGACATTAAGATGTAATCCAAAACGAGGGCCATCCAACATAATCAAGTCCAAAACCTTCCCCACCTCCAAAGTATCACCCACAATGGTGCCATCATCTAAGTACCATGCCTGCAAAGTGAGGTCAAAAGTGTCCCGGATCTTGAAAACCAAGGGATGCAAAACCAACGCGAAAAGCAAAGGCCCCAACGGATCACCCTGCTGAACACCCTGACAAGACCACAAGCAGTGCTCCCCATAAAAAAGGCGGGCCGGGCTGGAATAACAAAACTCCACCCAACGGGAGAGAGAGCGGCAACGACGGCGGACCTCCCGAAGCATGGTCGAACGGTCAACAAGGTTGAACGCATTCGAAATCAACCAAAGAATAGAAAGCCCCTCCCGAGTCCCACGAGCCTCAATGAGCCTTTTCAAGGCATGCAAGATAGCCTCTCCTCCACCGGACACACCCACCCCGAACCGAAGCCCATCAAAATAAGAAGATAAAGACGGACCAACCATAGAAGCACCAACCTTAGAGACAAGCCGTCTCCGGACCGTACCAACAAAGAATAGGACGAACTCCACCACCCGGTTTAACGAGTGGTGTGAAAGGGCGCCGGCAATGTACTCACCCAGAGGAAGAGGACACCGACCCTCAAGAAAAAGATTAACCACCCTAGTAATAGAAGTGATCAAATCATTGGAGATAGCCACAAAGCGGCGCCACTCAAACAATCCATAAGGTGTCAAGGCACGAAAACCATCCCTCCCACAAGAAGTACCACGAGGAAAGCTCCGAATCATATTCAAGACCACCGCCGAAGAGGCAACCAGAGGATGATGATCCCCCAGACAGGGAGGCAATGAAGGAGGCGGGGCGACAGGATGCTTCTCACGCAGGCCACGAGAGTGGCATCGGAGTAGGGGGCGACCCCGCAGGAAGAAAGCACCCGTACAAAGCGGCAGATAATGGCCATCGTAAATCTTCCGCCGGCATTGGCGAGGGTTGAGGTCACTCAAATCCAGATCCTCATCCACCGAAAAAGAAGAAGGACCCTCATCAAAGCACTCCCAGAATAACCGCAAACCCCCCCGTGTGTCCCCAAGCAAGTATGGCCCGACAATACTCTCCTCCCGATGCCGACGCCGAATAGCGGAGACCGACACTCATGATTACTCCGAGGAGCAAAAGTCCCGAGCAAACAAAGAGGTAAAGCAAGCAAACGAATCCAATGGAGAGATCGGTAGGGGCATCAAACACCGCGTCCAAGGCCCCTTTCAAAGCCCGAGCAAACCCAAGACGGCACTTGGGAGGAATAGATTTCACGGTCGTAGGCCTAAAGACAAAGAAAACGATCCAAACAAGATATAGACCACTGAACGAGCTCCACACTATCATCAGAAGAAACCGAAATAGAAGGAGCCAAAGGTCTCGGAATACCATGAATATGGAAGGTGTAAATGCCATCAACACACCCCTGATGCTCCACAATATCACCCCGATTATGCCGACATCTTGCTCTAACAGTACGGGTCATAAAGCACACCCCACACAACCAGAGCCCCATCCGTCTCAAAGAACTCTCGGCATTGGAGTAAACAATCAAACTATCAGAAAGAGTCGACGCGTAAGGTCCAACGCACCGCCATGACAATGTCGGACCAGAAATGTTTCGCCGCTTTGTTAGGCCATTGCCGAAACTATCCCGACACCCGTGAAGACTCGAAAAAGGACAATGGTACCGTACCAGCTCAGGCATGTAAGGACAACAAAAACCCAACACCCTTCCTCGCACACGGTGGCGTTGAACAACCAAGGACCACCACCAAAATCTGATGACAACCGGCCCAAGACTCAGACAACCCGAACCTCCACACCACACAAACCGCAACACCCACAACAAACCTAACCCCACACACCCAAGGCGGTGGCAGGAGTTGTGGCCGATCACTGGCAGGGAACCGGACCACCACAGCACGGCAAACAGGCAGCACAAAAGAAACAGCGAAAAGGGTAAAAAACAAACGGTAAAGAACAACCTAACAGCAGCGGAAACCACACCCCACAACAGCCTTAGCCCGTAACACCCACACAACAACCCAACAACAGCGGCAGAGGTGGCCGGACAATGGCGGACAAGGAGCAGCAACCACCAGTACGGGAGAAAGGTAAAGAAAAAAAACGCTAAAATAAAAAAAAGAACCCACGGTAAAACAAAACAGATGGGACACTCACCGGTCAAAGGATGTCACAGGCAGTCGTCGGCCACCACGTGACGGACCGGCGACGTGAGGTCTGATGGCCCAGCCGTGGTGGTGCAGGTATACTGGTCGTAGAACAGACAACAAGGCTCCCTGAGAAAGACGACGGACTGCAACACCCTCGAAAAACAGACCCTCGCCGGAAAACGACCAACAAAACCTTTCCCTGACCGACGACGTAAGGTCTAAAGGTCGACGTGGGTGGATGTTGGAAGTCAACGGCGGCAACTCACCGGAAAAGGAAGCCCTAATGCGCGAAACCCGTCTGCCCTAAAACGCAGAAAAACAGCCCTAAACGTGAAACTACCACCCCAACCGACAACCCAGCACTGAAGATCGAACGCCGACGGTGTGAGGGTGATGATGTAGGTGCTGGTGGTGACGGAAGTAGGCGGTAGAGGCAGCAGCGCCGGCTAGGTTTACAATCGCAAAAACGCACGCCATGTCAGTTATTATTATTGTTATTATTACTACTACTACTACTACTACTACTACTACTACTACTACTACTACTACTACTACTACTACTACTACTACTACTACTACTACTACTATTATTACTATTATTATTTTATTATTTTATTATTATTATTACTACTACTACTACTACTACTACTACTACTACTACTACTACTACTACTACTACTACTACTACTATTATTAACATTAGTAGTCTTACTCGGGAATCCAGAGCACAAGGCCCAAGGTACACACGATCCATCACCACTTCCTGACTCACTTATTATTTTATTACTAGTTACCATCTTATTTTCAATTATTAATATATATGCCATTTAATTAATTACCTGTCTCTGATACCACTTTGTAACACCCCCTTTTATTCAGGAGCCTTTAGCTAGGCCTCCCAAGTAAATGAGAGCGTTACCATCTCGGAATGTCCGAGGTAGTGAATAAAAGAGTTTAGCAAACCAAGGCAATCTAAATAAATTAAACTCGAATGTCTTATACATATTTTTCTTTTCCTCTCAAAGTAAATACAATTCAATATTGCAGCGGAATTAAAAGACAACTAGTGGTGATAAGTAATTAAGTAGTGAGCTAAAGCTAAGTCGTCCAGTCCGTGTCCTCTCACGCCTCCCCAGCTAGTCTCAAGTACCTGTCAAGTCTACTCTCCAGTTACGGTTCACCATAGGTGTTCACGAATACACTATCAACCATGAGGTTGAGTAGGAATAAACTAATCAACAATAATTATTCAGTATAAATAAACAACTGCAGTATCACATCCAACCGATATCCAACCATTGCCAACGCATCCAATCATACCATATACAAATCAAGGATTCCACTAGCAAGAGCATAACCCCCTTAACACCGTGCTTTGCTCAACAATAATAACTAGCAGTAGTACTTCCGTACCATGCTCAACTGGCAGTAGTACTCACCGTACTATGCACAACTGGCAGTATCAAATCACTTGTTATGCACAACGCGCAGTAGCATCTCTCCTGCTATGCACAACACATCACAATACTCGTATGACTTATCAATATTGCTCGCAGCGGTATAAATAACAGTGACATCCTTCACAACATTTAATATATTACGCTTAGCCACAATTCTTATAAAACATATCTCAGTTATACTAGAACATAATACAAGGTTGAGTAGAATATTCCTACCACTTCAGCAATCCTATAAAAGTAAGGAATCCAATAAATAGACTAAAAGTATTCTTCCATAAATCCGCCTGTAACACCCGCGAATTTTCCATTTTGACATTTAAAATTTATTAAACCGTTTGATTACTTTATTTTATATTTTTGAATTATTCAATTTAATTAATTTTATTTTAAACACGACTTTTATAAAAGTAATATATTAAAACTTATTTATATAAAAAAAATACGTATTTTAGTCGAACGGTAATAATAGTGACAGTAATAATATTAGTTTCCGTCTTAAGTTAATATAGACTCGAGACATTATTCCGTCTAGCTATAGACCGTCACATTTTCACTTGTGAGACGAATCTTTTCTCGACCTATCCTATATCGACAACACACTCACCTACCCTCTCACACTCTACCTTTTAAATTATTATTATTATTATTATTATTATTATTATTATTATTATTATTATTATTATTATTATTATTATTATTATTACTATTATTACTATTATTACTATTATTACTATTATTATTATTATTTTTATTATTATTATTATTTTTATTATTTTTATTATTATTATTATTATTATTATTACTATTATTATTGTTGTTATTGTCTTGCTGCACGTCCCCACCCCCTGCATTTCTCTTCCCTCATTTTTGTCTTCTTCTTCTTCATTTCAAAGCAGCAGCAGCAACAATCACAAAGCACCGTACACACCCATTTCCGTCCCCTTCAAACCCCGATCCCTCCTCCATTTCTCAACCAAATTTCATAATTCTTGCACCATTCTCTTCCTCGTTCCTTCCTCATTCTTTAAAGGTAAGAAAGTTTCGATTTGGTTAAGTTTTTGAAAATGTCGTCTTAAAACAACTCGGTTTTACGACTCAAACAACCCGTTTTCTTACTCTAGTGGCAAGCTTGAAGACCCGGAGGGAAGCTCGTGCTATTTTGGACGTTTCCACTCGGAAATTCGAGGAGCTAGGGTAACGGTGATAGGTTACTCGAAAAAATGTGAAAATTCTGTCTTATGTGTCGTTTTACGTGCCCATGTGTGATAAACTTGGATTCTTTATGTTTTTATCACTTGATTGGTTGTCTTTTATGTTAACTAAAGTCTGGTAATGAGTGTCGATGACGGTATGATAATGGTTGTATATTGGCGTACGATAGTAGGAGGTAGAATAGAGAGTGTGAGGTCATCTGCTTATGCTTGGTGCTGTTGGGTTTTGGATTATCGCCTCTGATTCTAGTTGTGTTTTGTTCCGTCTAAATTCTACTTCCATTTCTTAAGAAGAAATGGAGAACACCCATCCCCAAGACGAATAGGTTACAAACAAATGTTGTAGGTTTCGGAATTTGTGATGATTGTGACACTATATTGAATGCTTGCTTGATTATCAACACTTAAACTCGAAAGGCCATACTAAGTAGGCCATACTAAGTAAACCTTTGGTCCTTAGAGAGAGAAATGCTAGAGAGAGAAATGAGAGCATATTTCCAAAAATAGACATTCTGCATCAAATTCAGTACCCTAGATCTTCAATAATGACGCCGGTTAAACCTTCATCGTCTTCAATCATTAAAAATCATAAAAATTGCAACAAAAACGCATTAATTCAGAGATTTCTCCATCTCGGAACTTCCTCTCATTGTCAATCTTGCGTCAAATCCGGTTGAAATCGAGCCGTTGGACCTTGATGACCTTATTGCTGATGAAGAAGCAGAGGCATGGGTCACTCAGGGACGGAACAAAGGGAAAACGCAGCCGTCGACTATCCATGAAGAACCTGAAGGTATGTCACAATTCACTGAGTCAGAGGTGCAAAAGGAGCTTGCTTTTTGGAAAAATTCTGTCATCTGTTTCATTCTTGGAGGTAATACTCCTTGGGATGTTGTTGAAGAATTTATCTTGGGATTATGGGATGAATATGGTATTGACAGGATTTCATTCATGCCTTCTGGTGTTTTCCTTGTTCGGTTCAAGCGGTCAAAGGATCAGGAGACTGTCTTAAACCATGGTCACTTCCTCTTTGAGAACAAACCCTTGATTGTTCGTCCTTGGAGTGCTCAGGACCCTCTAACTAAATCTGATGTTTCTGTTGTCCCTGTATGGGTTAGATTGTTGAACTTACCCTTAAAATTTTGGGGACAGGGGATACCTAAAATTTCTGGTTTAATTGGAGACTATGTTAGATGTGATGAACAAACAGAGGCTAGAACAAGGCTTGGGTATGCTAGGGTTCTGATTGATGTCCCTTTCAATCAGCACCCTCCTAAAACTGTTAAGTTTCTAGATGAAGCAGGGAATTTGGTTACCATAAATGTTGAGTTTGAATGGTTTCCAATATTGTGTAAGACTTGTGGTGGGATAGGACACATTGATAATGCTTGTAAGAAACCCAAACGTGCTACTAAGCCTAACGGAAGGTAGTGCAGAGGTGGCAACCAAAGGTTCTAATGCCTAAACCACAGTCACAGGTGCCTGTTACTAAACCTCCTTCTCCTAAGGTTATAGTGCCTAGGGTTCCTGCTAGTCCAAGGATTCCTGCTGTCTCTACTCCTAGGGTCTCAGGAACTCATTCTAGGAGTATTCCTTTGGCCACCCCTGCTAGAGCAATCATAAGACTCAGCAGGCAGGAGTTATTGGACCAGGGTAGTCAGGCTGCTAAGTTTGGGCAGTACACTTTCATGGATGCTCTAAATAATGCTACCCCAAAGGTTGGCATTGGGACTGGTCTAATACCCCCTAATAAGGCTGGGGGGGGGTCACAATGATGGGCTTTTGGAATGTTAGGGGGTTGAACAGTCCAACAAAACAAAAACATATTAAGTGGTTCTTGCATCATCATCAAGTTGGATTGTTTGGCCTCCTTGAGACGAAGGTTAAGCCTTCTTCTCTAAATAAAATTAGTTCTAATATTTGTACTGGATGATGTGTGTCTACTAACTCTTCTTATCATAAAGGAGGTAGGGTTTGGCTTTTATGGAAGCCTAACCTTTTTGATCTACAGATTCTTGAATACAATGCTCAGTTCATACATGTCCTAGTGCATGAGCTGGCTACTGGTTCTCATTTTTATCTTACTATGGTGTATGCATTTAATGGTGTATCTGAAAGGAAGTCTTTATGGAGTAGACTTCAGGACATGAGTGGTCACATTCATAGACCATGGCTCATCTGTGGGGATTTCAATACTGTGTTGGCTCCTAGTGAAAGGTTAGGAGGGAGTACTACTGAGGAGGAAATGGAGGATTTTCACAATTGTCTTAATGTTTGTCATATGGTTGATATGCCTGCTACTGGATCCTTATTTACTTGGAATAACAAACAGGAGGCTGCTACAAGGGTTTTTAGCAGACTTGACAGAGCACTTGTAAACCATGAATGGATTGATCAGAAAAATGAGTTCTATGCTCACTTTCATCCTGAAGGGTGCTTTGATCATACTCCTTGCATCATTCAGAGATTGAGTGATATGGGACAAAGGAAAGGAAGTTTTAAGTATTTTAATATGTGGATTACTACTGAGCATTTCTTACCTTGTGTTACTCAGGTTTGGGGGCATAGGATTACTGGTACGCCCATGTTTAAGTTTGTGAGAAAACTTAAACTCCTTAAACAACCTCTTAAGCAATTGAATAGGGAGCTCTTTGCTGATGTGGAGAACAACACTATGAGAGCTTGGAAGCATTTGGAATCTATTCAGTCTCAAATCAGGTCTGATCCTGCTAATCCAGAATTGATTGGCCTTGAAATTAAAGCTGCTAAAGAATATTAGGAACTTCAGAAGGCTTGTGACAGCTTCTTGCTCCAAAAATACAAGGCCACTTGGATTCATGAAGGGGATACTAATTCTAAAGTTTTTCACAGTTACATGAAAAGTAGACAGGCAAGAAATAAAGTGCTGAGGATTGCTTCTGTACAGGGGCAATGGCTCACTGAGCCAGGGCAAATTCAGTCTGCTTTTTTGTCATTCTATCAGCAGCTCTTGGGGGAGACACAGCCTAGGAAAGCTGTCAATACAACTATTGTTAAAAGAGGGCCTGTCTGTAATCAGGAACATTGGGACTGGTTGAATAAGCCTGTCACAAATGATGAGATCAAGGAGGCTTTATTTCATATCCCTAATCATAAAGCTCCGGGTCCTGATGGATATTCTAGTGCATTTTTTAAAGATGCTTGGAGTGTAGTGGGGGAGGAACTTTGTGAGGTGGTTAAGGATTTCTTCATTCATGGCAGATTACTCAAGCAGTTGAATCATACCTTGGTCACCCTTGTTCCAAAAGAGGAATTACCTCAGGATGTGACTCAATTTAGGCCTATTTCATGTTGTAATGTTGTTTACAAGATTATTTCCAAATTGATTTGCTCTAGGTTGACTAGGGTGCTTCCTGATATTATCAGTCCTACTCAGGGAGGCTTTATTAAAGGTCGCAACATTATTGAAAATATTTTGGTCTGTCAGGAGGTTATAAGACTTTACAACAGAGCTTCTGTGTCACCTGGGTGTTTGATCAAGGTTGACCTAAAGAAAGCGTATGACTCAGTTAACTGGGATTTCTTGCAACAGATGTTGGATGCACTGAGCTTTCCTGAGCATTTCAAGCACCTTATTATGGAATGTGTTACCATTGCATCATATTCTTTGGTGATAAATGGAGAGACCTTTGGGCACTTTCATGGGAAGAAGGGGCTCAGGCAGGGGGACCCTTTATCCCCCCTACTGTTCACTATTGCCATGGAGTATCTGTCTAGGGTGCTCAACTTTACCACTGAAGTCCTGCATTTCAGGTATCATTCTTTGTGTGGGAAACTGAAGCTTCATCATCTGATGTTTGCAGATGATCTGCTACTGTTCTCTAGAGGAGATTCTCATTCCATAATGCTGCTATTACGCTCCTTTGCTTCATTTTCTGCTGCATCTGGCTTGGAGATGAATAAGAACAAGTCTAATATTTACTTTAATGGTGTTTCTAAGAGAGTAAAAGATCAAATTTTTGCCAAGTCTGGGTGTGTTGAGGGCAAGCTTCCCTTCAAGTATCTTGGTGTACCCATTACTGCTGGCAAGTTGGGGAAGAGGGAGTGTCAGGTCCTTGTGGAAAAAATTGTTGAGCGGATCAGAATGTTTGGGTCCCGGCACATTTCTTATGCAGGGAGATTAACATTAGTCCAGTCTGTTCTTACTTCTCTGTATACTTATTGGGCAAACATTTTTCTTCTTCCTAAAGGGGACCTTCAAAAGATTAATAGTATTTGTCGCAACTACTTATGGGATGGGACAAGTACTTATGGTAGGGTGCCTCTGGTGGGATGGGAGCAAGTCTGTACTCCCAAACATGAAGGAGGTTTGGGTATTCGAGATAGTTTCTAATGGAATGTTGCATCCATTGGTAAACTGGTGTGGTGGGTTTATAGCAAGCTTGACAGTCTCTGGGTGAAATGGGTACATCAGTTATTCTTAAAAGGGTGTCCCTGGCCTGCATATGTTCCTAAGTCCCATTTGAGTGGCAATTGGAAGGCAATATGTAGGACTAGGGATGCTCTTACTACTGGTTACCTGAATGGTATTTGGCTTGCTGATTCTAAGGGATATAGTGTGCAGTCTGGCTATCAGTGGCTTCGTCACAAAGAACCAAAAGTTGGCTGGGCTAAACTAGTCTGGTGTACTTGGGCTATACCTAAGCATTGCTTCCTGAACTGGCTCATTCGGAAGAATGCTTTAAATACTAAAGTTCGTCTGCATAAGATTGGTATATGTCCTGATGAGTGGTGTTGTATCTCATGCAGATGCGATAAGGAGACAATCCCACATCTCTTCCAAAGACTGCAGTGTGTCCTTGATGTTCGAGACTCTGTGCAAATGGTTGCATTCCTATGCCTCGCTGGGAATGGCATTATCTGGTTAGGAAGAAGGAGATGACCTGCTCTTAAGAAGCTGGTCTGTGTAGCTGTCTTTATGAGTGGATATTATGCAGTTTGGCAGCAAAGGAATGCTGCTAGGATAGAAGGTGTTGTATTGCGTCCTGATGTTTTGTCTATGCACTGTAAAGCTTTGATGAAAATCAAATTGTTAGGACAGTTGAGTAGAGTTAAGAAGATTAGTGATAGGCAATGGCTTGAACAAATCTTGATGTAAGCTAGTATAAATTATGATGTATCATGTAACCTTGGTTTGTGCTTAATGAGATTACTTACATTTCACCAAAAAAGAATGCTTGCTTGCTTATTTTATTTTTATTTTCCGATTGATGTACCATTTCATGCATCTGTTGCAGATTCTTTGTATATGAACACGATAAGGTCTTTTATGCATTTCTCGCTTATTTTGTATTTTCTTCCTTAAACCCAGTGTATGTTTTGGAGTATTAGTCTCTGCCTTGTTAATTTCGAAATCTCGCTTTCTGTTATTTGTCATTACTTGAGTTCAACTATGTGAGAGGTTGACTGTAGTGATTGATCAATGTCATTAGGAGACCTGCTTTTTATGTGCATATATATATATATATCATGTACATATTACAATAACCAACAAATCCTTAATAGATACATCCAGTCATGACGTTTTCTAAGGTTTTGGGCTTAGGGTGTTTATTTAGTAGGGATTTGTTATGTTAATTAGTTGGATTTGTGTAGTTAAAGTAATTGGGCTTGTTGTATGCCATTTATTGGATTTCATATAGGTCTTTTGTTGGGCTTTATATGAGTAAATGGTTGGACTTAACATAACTAATTTATCGGGTTTTACATGATTAAATCATTGGGCTTGTTGTAGGGCACTTGTTGGAGTTCACATGCTCTATTTGTTGGGTTATCATGTCTAATGTGTTAGTCTTGTCACATAATTTGATTGTTGGGCCAAGCTAATGATTTGTATTTGGCTCATGAATGAGTCACATGTCCGTGTTTCCGTTTCATTTCGTAAATTATTCATTACCGCTTGTTATATTTTATTTTAACCGGCGTGTTTATTTATAAAACGAGATATTTGTTAGTGTAATGCAAGTATGAAAGACTTATCATAAATATTACTTCTAAAGAGTCGTATTCTTGTGGAAATGCCATAATACCATCGTATGTGCTTGACATACATTTTCGACCTGCTTGTGTTGTTCTGGCAAGTACGGGTTTGACCTACTTGTGTTGTTCTGGCAAGTACGGCTTTTGGCCGCTTGTGCTGTTCTGGCAAGTGCGGTGTTTGGTCACTTGTGCTGTTCTGGCAAGTGCGGTGTTTGGTCACTTGTGCTATTCTGGCAAGTGCGGTGTTTGGTCACTTGTGCTGTCGGACAAGTGCGGTTTTGGTCACTTGTGCTGTTCTGGCAAGTGTGGTTTTTGGTCACTTGTGCTGTTCTGGCAAGTGAGTTTTATAGTTATCGCCCTACAGGGGAATTATATTTTTATGAGTAGTAAAGGTCTTGCTTGGTTATAGATATTGGTATTTGTCCTTCAAGGCAAGAGTTATGCCTTGTGTTATTTGCCTTGGTCCTATCGGATACTAGGGGTGAGCTATAAGCCCTCTAGTAGCGATATTATCGTCGGGATTGATGTTCCCATCTGTTCTTATGGTGAGATGCAAGCCATAAGTATGAATGTGACATTAGTAGCCACGTCCCGTGCAATGTTTGCTAGGTGGTTTTCTAAGTAATGGCTACAGATTCTATTCTTGTAATTTGCATTGATTTAGCCCTTACTTAACTGCTTCACATGATTCTGATTCTAATCTCATATTTATGTTGTATTTTCTTGAAATGTGTGCTTTTGTATAAATGATCGTATTCTTGTCTTTCATATTATTTAATTATCTCACGCGAATAGTGGAATCTTTATTATGCTAATGTTTGTCTATCTTGTTCCATCTCATTTAATTGCCATGTTTAGAAATAAATTTGATATTCTTATCTTTTGTAAGTATCTTATATGACTTACCTATTTTAGTCCTTTGTTATGTTCATTTTGACATTTTGTGGCTAGGAGAACCTTGAATTACTCCCCACTGACTGTGGCGTTCATGTTTGCATGAATGACAGGTATTAGTTGGTGCATTTATGAGGTGAAGACATGTGTCAGCTAGCGAGCACTTTGGCCTTGTAGTCGGTTTATTAGGATTGCTTAGACTCACCTTTTTATTGTATTTACATTCGAGGGATATATTTTCCCTCACCTTGACTATCACATTTGTATAATTTAAGCTTTATTTCCGTAATCTTTATTTATGTTTTGGATTTTTAATGAACCCGCGCTTTAAATTTTAAAAGTTTTCAAAAATTTCCTAATTCTCGATTAATTTTATAAGTCATATTTTCCGCGTTACTGCGGGGGTTCACAGTTGGTATCAGAGCCTCTTTTACTCCCGACGCACACACGTGTACCTCAAATTTAAATTTGAACTTGACCTTGAATAATTAATGAGAGATGGGTAGAACATAAGGACCTAAGGTGGTAGCCTGTAGTGTGTTTGCTCTTTGTTAGGTTCTAACATGTTTGTTAATTGTCATTTAATAATTGTTGCGCCCTTTGATCAATGATCGTGAGCTTACTTACGTGAAGATCAAGATTTGGTGCCTATTGCCGAAAATTGAAGATTTGTTCAATCTTTTGAAGAATGCTTCTACTTCCTCGAAGATATTCCTCGTTCTGGTGCACCTTGCCTTGTTCTTTTACTTCTTGATGCCTATTCCTTTCTCTAAACTCCCTTTTCTTTTTCCTTGAAAGTTACTCTTGTACCCCCAACTTGTCCTTTGTTCCTTGCTAATCCCCCCTTGACGCCTTGTAGATAGTTCCCTTTCTTTTGTGGAATGTTAACCTTGGTTGAAAATTTTGACTTTTGAGGGGATTGTTTGTGGTTGACCCATAACCCTGGTTTTGAGAGGTTGTGATGTTGGAAAGACTTAGATAGTCTGATGAGACATACTTAGTGATTCTTATACCTAGTTCCTTGACAAAGTGAGTATATCTGATTGGTGGATTCTGTGTGTTAAGTGTGAGCTACCTATGATACTAAGGTTATGGAACTTGGCCTTGTTGTTTATACTTGGAAGTTTGAGTTGAGCTTGAGGTTAACACAGTCGGTATACTTTTGTGAGTGTTGTGATGATTACATGGGAACCATGTTAGGTGAGAGTTGTTGCTAGTTTTGGGATCTCATTTGGGTATCCACTTTGCGGTAATGAGGATTAGTAGCCAGAGTTCTTGAGATGCAATTATAAGTTGGGATCGATAGAGGTTGAGCCGAGATGAGTTAGATGTTTTGGGTGGTTGTCTCGTGGTTTGGAGAATGTCACCATCTAGGCTTTAGGTTTCGAGAGTATAACAAGACCTCGTTGGGATGATAGAATGTGCAAAAGAACTTTTGAATTTGGATTTTGATTAAGAGTTGTACCATTTTAAGAAACCAATGGTTAACCCTAGTTGGATATGAGTATAACTTTGTTAGAAGCTTTGACCTTGATCTCGTGGGGGTTGTATGTAGATGTTTGGGGATTTGGAGTGGTGAAACCACACTTATAGTGGAGTACCTTGTTTCATGTAATTGCTTAGGATGAAGTAACGTAAGTGTTGTGAGGGAATCCTTGGGAGTGATGTTGTTATGAGTTTTGTGGTTAGGAAGTTTTCGGAACCGCTCAGGTTGATGTGGTTATTTTGGATTTGAGTATCTGGCGTTTTCTTGTTGTCTAATTTACCCTTCTTCCTTGTTCACAAACGTTACCGTTTATACCTCTCTTCCTCGCTTCATCGTGCTCCTCCTTTAAGTTTGACACTCGTAACCTGTGAAACTCTATCTTTGACATCCTTGTTGACCTTACCTCGAATCTTACCCCTAGGAAGTTCATCATAGCTCTTTCGTTGGTTAAGCTTGGTTCCTCTTAGCGTACCTTGTTTTTATGATGTCTAAGTTACTTTTCATTTCATACAATTTCTAAACTTTTCAAGGCACCATTTTTGGATTCGTTGTTAAAAGTTTATGTTACTCTTACAAAACTATACCTATTTTAAAAGGGATGAAAATGAAAATTTGATTTCGTTCCCTATTTGTTCCTTGAATATAGACTTCTTTATCATAATTTTAACTGCTAAACCCGGGATTTCTTTAAATTTTATCCAATTTCTACTAACTTTGATCTATTTGTGATTCTTTGTCAATGTTTAAGGTTACATTTTTAGGGATTTGACTCATTTTTGGGGTTAAAAGTGAAACCTGTATTTCTATTTTGGCTTTTGCAAAAGAAAATTTGAGTGGATTACCTTTCTCTTTTGATTTGAGCGTTGATCGGATGTTAGAACTCGTTATTAGAGACGTTTAATAACTTGTTCTACGCTTGTCGGCGAGTGATTTTTGTTTCAAATTTGTCTTTGACTTGGAAATCTAGCGTTCTTGTGTGCACGACAAGAGCAATTTCGTTCCATGAATGAGGCTTATACTTTGGAAAACTCTTCATTAATGTTTTTAAAAGTATTTTGATTTTCGATTTATACAAATGATTTGCTTTTTGACCTTATCTTTGATTTGGAATGTCATGTTCTTGAATGCGCAACGAGAGCACTTCCGTTCCTTTGAGGAGATTCTGGTTCTGTCGGAAAATTTTATTTGAATCTTTTGAAAGAATTTTAATTCTTACAATACGTAACCTTTTAATGTTTTGGTTACCGATTTCAAAAGTCCAGTTATATTTTTATAGGACTTTTCATTTCTATTTTTCAAGTTTCGACGACGAAACTTTTTTAAAAGATGGGGTGATTGTAACACCCGCGAATTTTCCTAATGGGATTCTGAATAGAGTGAATGCTATCTGTAGGAACTTTTTATGGGCTGGTAAGTCTGATTATGGAAAGGCTCCTGCCATTTCTTGGGATACTTGCTGTGCTCCCAAGTTAGAGGGAGGATTAGGCCTCAAGGTGGCTAAGGATTGGAATAGGGCAATTCTGGGTAAGTATGCTTGGTGGATAGCTTCTAAGAAAGATCATTTATGGGTTAGGTGGGTTAATCATGTTTATATGAAAGGAAAAGAGTGGACTGATTATTCACCTCCTTCTGACTGTAGTTGGTCATGGAGGAAAATTTATCATAACATGATTCTCTTTTCCCAAGCATACACCAATCATAAATGGCTGAACTCGAATCTGGACTACACTGTGAAGTCTGGTTATGAATGGTTAAGGCACAGCAAACCTAAGGTTCCTTGGTTTCATTTATGTTGGAACAGGTTAAACATTCCTAAGTCTGCATTCATCTTCTGGGCTGCACAGCATATGAGGTTATTGACTAAAGACAGACTGAATCAAATGGGTACTGTGGTGGATCTTACTTGTGATATTTGCAGGACTCAGAGTGAGGACCATCAGCATCTCTTTTATGATTGTGCATATAGTGCTGAATGCTGTAGACTTCTTCACCAGCGTCTGCTTATCAATTTCCCTATGAGTGATCTGGTGAGGTGGTATTCCTCTGCAAGATGCCCTAAACTTCTCAGGAAAATCAGTGGGGCCTCTCATGTGTACTTGGTTTACATCATATGGAGGGTACGAAATGAAGCTAGGCTGAAACTGTTCGTGAGGAGACCTGAGCATGTTATTCAACTTATTATCACTGATGTTAAGGCTAGGTTCTATATACTAAATGTTAGTCCTTTGAAGGTTACGGATAAAGGATGGCTTGACAAACTTTAAGTCCTTTTGTAGTGTTCTTTTGTAGCTTCGTTCCTATTCTTTCATTTTTTGCTCATTGAAGAGTTGTAAATTGAACTATTTGAGGTTCTGTGATTAATATACTTACCTTTCCCAAAAAAAAAAAAAAAACACCCGCGAATTTTCCATTTTGACATTTAAATTTTATTAAACCGTTTGATTACTTTATTTTATATTTTTGAATTATTCAATTTAATTAATTTTATTTTAAACACGACTTTTATAAAAGTAATATATTAAAACTTATTTATATAAATAAAAAAATACGTAGTTTAGCCGGACAGTAATAATAGTGACAGTAATAATATTAGTTTCCGTCTCAAGTTAATATAGACTCAAGACATTATTCCGTCTAGCTATAGACCGTCACATTTTCACTTGTGAGACTAATCTTTTCTCGACCTATCCTATATCGACAACACACTCACCTACCCTCTCACACTCTACCTTTTAAATAATTCTTTTATTATTATTATTATTATTATTATTATTATTATTATTATTATTATTATTATTATTATTATTATTATTATTATTATTATTATTATTATTATTATTATTATTATTATCATTATTATCATCATTATTATTATTATTATTATTATTTTTATTATTATTATTATATATTATTATATATTATTATTACTATTAATATTGTTGTTGTTGTCTTGCTGCACGTCCCCACCCCCTGCTTACCGTTCCCTCATTTTCGTTTTCTTCTTCTTCATTTCAAAGCAGCAGCAGCAACAATCACAGAGCACCGTACACACCCATTTCCGTCCCCTTCAAACCCCGATCTCTCCTCCATTTCTCAACCAAATTTCATAATTCTTGCACCATTCTCTTCCTCGTTCCTTCCTCATTCTTTCAAGGTAAGAAAGTTTCGGTTTTGGTTAAGTTTTCGAAAATGTCGTCTTAAGACAACTCGGTTTTACGACTCAAACAACCCGTTTTCTTACTCTAGTGGCAAGTTTGAAGACCCGGAGGGAAGCTTGTGCTATTTTGGACGTTTCGACTCGAAAATTCGAGGAGCTAAGGTAACGGTGATAGGTTACTCGACAAAATGTCGAAATTCCGTCTTATGTGTCGTTTTATGTGCCCTTGTGTGATAAAGTTGGATTCTTTATATTTTTCTCACTTGATTGGCTGTCTTTTATGTTAACTAAAGTCTGGTAATGAGTTTCGATGACGGTATGATAATGGTTGTATATTGGCGTACGGTAGTAGGAGGTAGAATAGAGAGTGTGAGGTCATCTGCTTATGCTTGGTGCTGCTGGGTAATACCTGTCGATGTGAGTATCAAAAATAGTATTTATAATTTCCAAACTACAACTAGCAAGCGGTAGTTGTAGACACCTCAAAATGTCTACAGGCCTGCGAACACCCGATGATGAGGCCCTTATTTAATTCGGAATGAAACTTACTTGAATTTGATATAAGGTTATTTATGCTCAAAATCGTCCCCAAAACAACCATTCTATACCTAGCCTCTCTTAATTAACTATTGGGAGTAATGTTATGTATTAACGGCACCAAACCGTAAACAATACCAAGGAGCTATACATTTTAGTGGGTCGTACTCAAGATGACTTTTAATTGGGTCAAATAAACAAACAAGGCAATCCACTCTATAAGTTTGCGACCCAATTCTTTCGGCCTAAGAAACGCAAGATCCAAGATCATGTTAGATTTATAAGCCCAAAAGGAATATGATATTAGCGAAATAAAGGTCCAATTCGGCTGATAGGTGAAGGAATCAGTTGGTACTAGGATAAGGGTAAACTTGGATGCTAAGTAATATAATGCCATGAATGGTGTTGAAACAAGACCACTTGCACTAGAATTCCAAGATAGACGTCCGAACAAAAGTTCTATCTTACAGAAATTCACATCCTTGTCAAACACTCCGTCTTAATCAGTATAAATACTCCCCTTTGCACCCTTATTCACACACAGAAAATTGACAGAAGATCTACAAAAAAATACTATTCCATACAAAATACTACCTTCCCAGAATACCCTCCACATACATACATCCATCCTATTTTGAGCATAAAGACGCCCTAAAGTCAATTCGAGTAAGCTAATTGTCGAAACGCCGTATCCAGGTAGGCCTGAGGGTGTCGTATCTATTCTTTACTTCTTATTTTATCGTAATTTAGCTTTCGTTGTATGTAAATAATTTGTATAAAATTGTTCTAAAAAAAACGTTTTCTTTTACTTAAATTGTCAAATATATAATATTACAAATAAATAGTAGAGGTCAGTTTGATGGGCGGTCCGGTGCCTAACACCTTCCCCGACTGTACCTTTACCCCGAATCCGCAATCTTTGGTTCGACGGCCAGGAGTGACGGATCGCCCCCATTCCAGGGATCAAAAGGGACTTTTCCGTTAAATTTGTTTTTTGTATGTTTTTTATAAAACCTACTGGCGACTCCACCTATTTACTATATTTTCAATAAGGAGATTTTTTCAGGGATCTCACAGTGGCGACTCTGCTGGGGACTAATAAGAGGGTAAGACTCGAAATTAATTGTAATAATGTATATTTGACGTTGTTTTCGGCAGTACTTGCAAGTATTGTGAGTGGAGGAAAAAAAAAAAAAGTTAAGAATGAACAAAGAGCACCATAATTGATTGCATGTCTACGTGCTGATAAGAACAACATATTAAGAACTCGTTCATTAAATAATTTGCTTTTGTGGACTCCTTTCATACATTGTCTGCTTCCCGATTTTGTTTCGTAATACTTAATTTATTACATACGTTTGACTTGATTGTTGATATTATATCTTGTTTTAGACAAAAAAGGTATAGGCTCTCCGTAAGCCAATATTATGCCATCTAAGCTACCCTATTCACCCTCGGTAAAGTATGTTGTATACTTAGAAGGTCCATTCGACCGACTAGGCCTTACACGTATTTTCCACCTCATGACGTCGTGTTTTGGCAACTCGCTTGGTCCATATACGACCGGTGAAAGACAAAAGCGAGAGATACCCTCGTGGTGTTTTAATGTTGTAGTCACTAATTTCCTACCCACAAACCTAACCATAGATCCCGTAGAACCTTTGTCTAGGTCATGTTTGATGTGTCCTGCTTGATTTATTTTTGGGTCGTGTAATTTATCTTTGTATGATATATCTTTCCCATAGCCATAATTAATTTTAAAAAAAAAAAAAACAGACAAGTATACACCGAGCTGTAATAGACAGTCCTTTGAGCTTCGTATATTAATAAAAAGTCCAAAACATCTGCAATTGATCATTAGAGTTAGAGTCACCATGCTGAGACATCACATTAGGATTGTCCTTTTCTAAACATACTTGCATCATGCATATGCATCCGCCACTGTCATAGCACATTACACTCCGTCAGTTTATCCGTCAGTCCATTCCTGCATTGAGTCCCTACACATTTAAGGTTTCCTTTTGTAAATATAGTAAGCATCTGCATATAGCATCACCAGTAGAGCATGCATTATTCACATCTAAGCAGCTCAGACCCACTCACCGTCCTGCGTTTTCGTTACGCGCGTCTGACCTTCAGTGTTTGCATATGGCATTATCAATTTATCACTATATCTGCTGTTTGTCAAAAAAAAAAAAAAAAAAAAAAAGGGGGTCAAGATTAGTGTACTTGTATTAAGTTTTACCCGCATCATTCAGTCCATTTGAGTATTAAACAAATCCAACATGCACTCTAGGTAGTTTGACATATGCATTCAGTATATATACTCCATTCTAGTCCTGTTATACAAGAAATACAATCCTTTTCTAAAGCTAAGATGTCATGATCCAGGATAGGGAAGCGTAAAAAAGATCCAAACTTAGTAGTCACTCCAGCTTGGGGACGAGAGAAAGGTACAGGGAGACTAATTAGTATACCGCAAGCCGTACTTGTAACCCAACCACCAGTCACCATGTCGCTCGAAGAATCAGTCAAAGACCTTAAGAATGCTCTATCCATTTTGACCGACCGATTGTCATCCATAGAAGACAAAATCAAGGATGACGGTAGTGGTGAGGATGACATAACCAAAAAGCTCAAGGACATGGAGAAACTTATCAAAAGAAACTCCAAGTATGCTGACCTACTCGATGTTGAATGTAACATGCCAAACATGCGAGGCAAACTACCTCCGAAATTTACAACCGCTGACCTACCAAAATTCAAAGGTACCGAGCATCCAGCTCACCACATAAGAAGCTTTGTACAAGCAATGGCCTTAAAAGAAGTGGATGCATCAATTTTTCCGGCTATTTTTCCTTCCACTCTAGAAGATGTAGCCCGGAGTTGGTTTTTCTCCCTAGATCCTATACGTGTTTCTAATTGGGAAGACATAAAAAAAGAATTTCTGACACAATATTCCAGCAATGCAGACTTATTAATCACAAGGCGAGATTTAGAAGTTACGAAACAAACTGAGAAAGAAGGTTTTACAGATTTCTTAGCCCGATGGAGGAATAAAGCTGCAAAAATGATTGAAAGACCGCCCGAAGCCGAACAGGTGGATATTTTTGTGAAAAATTTACGAGAACCTTATAAATCACACCTGCGCTATGCAGGCATTGAATCCTTTGCTCGGCTAAACAAGATCGGTATACAAATAGAAGATGATGTTGTCGAGTCTCATCGCAAAAATCAGTCCAAAGGTTGCTTTAACAAAGATAAGAAAAACTTCGCTTCAACCTCTAAAGGGGGAGATTCAGTAAATACTTTGGAACAAAAACCAAGGAGGGAGTTCACTGATCTAGGGATGAGCTTATCACGAGCACTCGACCGATTAATTAAGGAAGGATATATAAAACCTATAGGACCCACTCCAGATCCAGCCAACAAAAGTCCAAAATGGAGAGAAAATGAATATTGCAAATATCACAGAGGTAAAGGGCATGATACGGATTATTGCTTCACCTTAAGGAATGCTATCCAAAATTTGATTGATAATCGCACTATCCCGTTACCCAAAGCAGCTCGAAAGCCAAATAATAATAAAAATCCACTCGGAGACGTTCTGGCCATCTCAGCTAATGACTCCGTTTATGCTGACCCGACTCAGTTTATAGCTGATGTTATGGGTTTATGGGCAAGTGATGAGGAAGATGAATGGGAAGATGATGATGCTACTCATGATATTTGGGGTGATGAAGAACGTGAGTCTCATGACATTTGGGCAGATAATGAGGTTGAAGATAGCACAGATAATGAACCTGACCATGACCAGAACGATGTACAACATTTGACTCGCTCAGGTAGGCACTATAAACCTACTGACGCAAGCCCAACCCGGGTTATGCAAAGTAAAGAAGGAGAAAATAAAAATCCACAGGAAGATGATGCTCTCATTAAGTTATTCAAGAAATTAAAAGCTGACATTACTGTTTGGGACTTATTATGCAACTCGCTGGACCACAGACAAGCTATTCTAAATGCATTGACAAGTATGAGTGTCCCCTCTGAAACTACTCCGGCTGAATTGGCTAGTTATTTGACAATGGACAGAGAGGCGCCAATCATTACGTTTTCTGATAAAGATTTACCCCCAGAAGGGATAAAACATAACAAGGCACTTCACCTAACAACACTATGCAACAAAAAATATGTGCCCCTCTCACTAGTTGATAACGGATCGGCAGTAAATCTCTGCCCACTCAGAACAGCCCAGGCTTTAGGCTTTGAAGAAAAAGACTTTAAGAAGACTAATCGGATTGTTCGTGCATATGACAACACACGTAGAGACGTATTAGGGCTGTTGACAACTAATATAACTACTGGACCCATAGAAAAAAAAAGTCACGTTTCTGGTGATCGACATACCTGCCTCATATAATCTTCTTTTGGGAAGGCCGTGGCTTCATGAGCTTAATGCCATATCTTCATCCCTGCATCAAAAAGTCAAAATGATAATTCAAGGATCAGTAATCACTCTAGATGCATCACCTGGCAGAGTTGAGATCACACCCAATCCAGTATTGCAAGTTAACCATGGTGAAGATGACGTAGACCTATGGGGTTTCAGCGAAGAGGTCGCTTTCATAGAAGACGAATCACAACACATTGATAAAAAAATTATCCCCTATTATCCAAATCCTACTGTGAACTTAATAATGAAAAACAGTGGCTACATACATGGGACAACACTTGGTAAGACGCCTAAAAGGGCATCCGACCCTTCACTTAATCAAACCAAACACGACCTCTTTGGGTTAGGATATCACCCGTCCAAAAAAGAAATAAGAGAAGCATTGACAAAGAGAATGAGGGAGAAAGCAGCTAAGAAAGACAATAAATCCACAAACCATACAATAGGTGCATATCCACGCACATTAAATGGACAATTTGTCAAAGAAGGTGATTATTTTCCATATTTTAACTTTCCAGAACCATTCTTTGTCGAAAAGACAAAACAGAAAGTTCCCGGATTTGAAATATTTGAGGACTGTCACTTTTATGAGGAGGCACCTCCCCTCCCATTAAAAATGCCAACCAACGATTGGATTCCAAAAACAAATAATAATGCCTTTGGTTTACTCTTTGGACAGGCACCCATAAAACACTCAGACCATTTTGTCATGGCACTTCAAGACAGCAACTTTGACCCTTCTAAGCTAATCACAACTCATTACAACAATAACATGGAGCATGGATGGCGTAAAACCTGGAAGTGGACTACAACTAATGGAAAGAGTATCAAAATCAGTGTGGGAGAAGGGCCTATGTTTGAGGAAGCTGAGTCCGAACCCGAGTCTGAAACCGAGTCTGAGACAGAGAGTCAGTCAGAGTCTAGCAAGTCCAGCAAGCAAGGGTTTTCACCCTTCCATACCTCCATCGAGTCTAGTGTCCTACATGAGTCGGGGCTTAACCCTATTTCTTTTCATGCCGAATCGGGGAGTTCCCCTGTTATTTCTAGTTCAAATTCAAAGTCCGTGTCTAGTGATATACTCCTTAATGTACTTCTTTCAAAGGATAATAAAATAGCTTTCAATTACTTGTCTGGTTCTCCTACCTCTCCCATTTCTTATTCTGATTGTTTAGTTTCCAATGAAGATGAGTTGCCAAAAGATATAATAAAAGCCTTAACGCATCAGGAAAACAAAACATCAATAATTGAGGAAACGGAATTAATAAACATAGGCACAGATCAAGATAAGAAAGAAATAAAGATTGGGTTGTCACTAAACTCAGAAGAACGAGCAAGTTTGATTAAAGTACTCACAGAATATCGTGACGTGTTTGCCTGGTCTTATAAAGATATGCCCGGCATAGACAGAGAAATTGCGGAACATACTATCCCGCTGTATCCTACTGCAAAACCCATAAAACAGAGACTTAGAAGGATGAAATCAGAATGGGCATTAAAAATAAAAGAGGAAATACAAAAGCAATTAGATGCAGGTTTTATAAGAGTAGCTAACTACCCGGAGTGGGTGGCAAATGTTGTTCCGGTACCCAAAAAAGATGGAAAGGTCAGAATGTGTGTTGACTATAGGGACCTTAATAAAGCAAGTCCAAAAGACAATTTTCCACTACCCCATATTGACATTTTAGTGGATAACACGGCTGGTCACGCTCTACTTTCTTTTATGGATGGTTACGCGGGGTATAATCAAATTAAAATGGCCAAGGAAGATATGGAGAAAACTACATTCCTCACTGAATGGGGAACGTACTGTTATACGGTTATGCCGTTTGGACTTAAAAATGCGGGAGCCACTTACCAAAGGACCGCCACAACACTATCGTACATGACATGATGCACAAGGAGGTCGAGGTCTATGTAGATGATATGATAGTAAAGTCATTGGATAGAGAAGGTCATACGACCGCGTTACAAAAATTCTTTGATAGGCTCAAAAATATAATGTTCGACTCAACCCGCAACAATGTGCTTTCGGGTTACCTCTCGGGAAGCTTTTAGGATATGTTGTTAGTAATAGAGGCATTGAGGCTGATCCATCCAAGATCAAGGCAATTAGAAATATGCCACCACCAAAAACGGAGAAGCAAGTTCGGGCATTTTTGGGGCGATTCAATACATTAGCCGTTTTATATCCAAGCTTACCATGGTGTGTGAACCAATTTTTAAGAAACTAAAGAAAGGGGCATCCCTTGAATGGGATGAGCAATGTGAGCAAGCATTTGAAAAAGTAAAAAAATACTTAGAAAACCCACCTATCCTGGTCCCTCCAAGACCTGGACTACCACTTCTCTTATACTTGACAGTAACCGAGACATCAATGGGTGCAATGTTAGCACAAGTTCAGGATGGTCAAGAAAAAGCAATTTACTACCCGAGCAAAAATTCTGGAATACGAAACCAATTATTCTCCAATCGAGAAATCTTGTCTAGCATTGGTGTGGGCCACCAAGAAGTTAAGGCACTACATGTTGACCCACACAATTCATGTCATATCACGAATGAACCCTCTTAAGTATCTCTTTGAAAAACCAGTTCTTAGCGGCAAAATAGCAAGATGGACCATGATGCTTCTTGAGTTCGATCTTACATTTATGGCTCTTAAATCCATCAAGGAAAGGCAATTTCGATTACCTAGGCGACTTTCCCGTCTCGGAAGACAAACAGAAGCATACGACTTCCCCGACGAGGAAATATTTGTTACGATGACGACTATTGGCGCGCTTATTTTTCGATGGTGCATCCAATCAAAAGGGATATGGCATAGGTGTACTTGTTGATTTCACCGGATGGGGTACATACCCCACTCTCGGTCAAGTTAGATTTTAGCGTCACAAATAATGAAGCGAGAATATGAAGCATGTATATTAGGACTTGAGCAAAGAAGAAATTTCTTGGGATTAAAAACTTAAGAGTATACGGAGATTCGTCACTCGTTATAAATCGTTTTGGGAAAATGGAAAGTCAAAAGTGAGGGCCTGGCACTTTACCAAACATACCTAGAAACCATTCTCAAGCATTTTGACGATCCGAAGTTCATTTATTTATCCCGAGATGAAAACCAATTTGCAGATGCTCTAGCTAAATTGGCGTCGATGATCAATATTCCAAATGAATTAGAAAATATTCCATTGTGCATTGAAAGAAGAGAGGAACCAAAGATATCTTTTGTATGGCCCTTGATGATACAATGGGCGGTGATGACGCACCATGGTACACGGATGTTTTAAATTATCACTTAGGAAGAGGCTTTCCGCCGATTCGATGTAAGGACGCAGCCGCTATCAAAGGTTTGCGACAATTTATTCTTAGTCAAGGAAAATTGTACAAGAAATCTCAGCAAGGGGTACTCCTTTTATGCGTGGATGAAAAGGAAGCTCAAAGAATTATGGAAGAAGTGCATAATGGTACTTGCGGACCGCACATGAACGGTCGAATGTTAGCAAAAAAGATAATGCGGATAGGATATTTTTGGTCGACACGAACATGATTGTACTCGACGTTAAGAAGTGTCATAAATGCCGGTTTATGCCAATGCACAAAGATATACCACCTTCATTCTTTGTACAATTTGGCATCACCTTGGCCATTTTCAATATGGGGCATAGATATAATTGCGTAATCACTCCCAAAGGAACCGGAGGACATGAATTTATATTAGTAGCAATCGACTACTTTACTAAGTGGGTTGAGGCAGCGTCTTATGCTTCCTTGACTTCTAAACATGTTGCCAAGTTCATCACCGAAAATATAATTTGTAGGTATGGTGTCCCTCATGAGTTGATTAGCGATCATGGTTCCCATTTTAAGAAAGATGTGGTCGCCTTACTAACACATTACAAGATCCAAGCGTAAGTCGTCTCACGTATAGACCACAAATGAATGGGGCGATTGAAGCGGCGAATAAAAATGTGAAAACTATAATTGAAAAGATGACGAAAAAGTATCATGATTGGCCTACAAAATTGCCATTTGCTTTATGGGGTTACCGCACATCAGTTAGAACATCAACGGGAGCAACACCATATTCTCTAGTCTACGGTATGGAGGCCGTGCTTCCTATAGAACTTGAAATTCCCTCCCTTAGAATCGCACTAGAAAGCCAAATACCGTAAGTCGATTGGGTGCAAGCTCGATATGAAGAATTGTTATTAATAGATGAGAAAAGACTCGCGGCTCTCAACCAGGTTCGATTATACCAACGAAGAATTTCTCGTTCTTTTAATAAAAAGGTCGTGGCGAGGAACTTAAAAGAGGGTGATTTAGTTCTTAAAGAAATAAGGGCACCGGTCGAGACCCGAGAGGTAAGTTCAAACCAAACCAAGCGTGTCCATACATAATTAAAAAGATCTTAAGAGGAGGAGCAGTGCAATTAACAGATATTGAAGGGGTTGAGTTCAGTCAATTAACCAATCTTGATCAGTTAAAGAAATACCATGTATAAAGGAAAAAGCAGAGAAACGACCCACACCAGGTCGAAGTCGAAAAAAAAAAAAAAAAAAAAAAAAAAAAAAAAAAAAAAAAAGACCGAGAGGATATAAAGAGCCGCGGCAGTAAAAGAAAAACCAGAGAGCAGACCCCTTCTAGGTCGAAAAATAATTAGTGAAAAAAAAAACAGTATAAAAGTAGCAGCAGTCATAAAAAGAGAAGGAAAATAAACAAAGGAGGCAGTAATTCGGAAAGGAGACCCCTCTCAGGTCTTTTAAAACAAAAAACGAGGAAACAAAATAGGAAACAAACTTAAAGGAAACCCATAACAGGTTTTAATGGCAAATTCATAAGCACGCTATTGATATATGTCGCTCCCAGTTAGGAGTTTGCAAAAAAAAAAATATATATATACCATAAAAGATGGCAACTAATCTGAGGAAACTAATAATCGTTTCACTTATTCCGTGTCTAGAATCTATCATTGCAATAAAGTAATTCCTACTCTAACATTTGAGAATGCATAATTTCTCTTATTTCAGCCCTATGGCTATAGCTGCTGTTACTAAAGATTCCACTTGTCACTCTTTCGGTTCGTTAGCTACACTCTTCTTCCTAGGTTCATTCTGATCATCCGGGTCATTCTGATCCTTCTTTCTTTTCCAAACCAAACTTCTGTCTCCCCCACTTTTGTGTCCTCTCCTTAAGTCTTGAGTTTTAAGAGTCAGGTCAGGCCCTTCTCTCACCTCAATAGCATCAAGTTGCAGCCCACGTTCCGCATGGCGAGCTGATTCACGCTCCTCTACCGAGTGTGAAATCATCCAGGCCTTATAATGCTGGCTTATGTAGGTTGAGTCAGAATTTTTTTTCACAGTCCACGTCACACGCGCATTCCAATATTGGTACCAGTTACGTAAATAAGTGTGAGTCATTGGAGAAATTCCAGGAGAAATATTGTCTAAGGAAGGAACTCGTTGTGTACGCCCAAATTGTCGTAACAAGCGAGAAGGAAATATAAAAGAGGAATGAGTAAGCCCAGGTAGCCTATAATACGCCACAGAGGATCGCGGGGCAGTCATAGCATGGATACGCCACCATGGTATAGTCCAACGAATTGGGAATTCATTGCTCATCCAGTCCCTCCAAAAGCTAAGCGATCGCTCTCCTTTGATGACTCTTTGCCTTCCAGCGAAGCTATGGGGTTGATAAGACAAGGAATCAAGAGGTCGTTCAATTAGTCGCATGTGCTCTTGCAGCCACACCTAGGACAAGGATTAATTGAAACTGTTTCAAGAAGACCCACAACAGGTCGAAAAAAAAAATGAAAAAAAAAATGAAAAAAAAAAGAAAAAAAAAAAAGGAGAAGAAGAACAAGGAGGAGAACAGGTGTGTGGAGACACTAAAAAAAAGAAATACCTGAAGTAACAGGGGCTACCGCAAAACGCAGCCTCTGGATTACGTCGCAAGGTATCCAAACAATGAAGGGTTTCAGCTAAAACCAAGGCCATGGGGGAGCAGTCGTTGCGCATGTGTTTAACTACTTTAAGAAGACAGCCATGACCAAAAATAGTAGAAGGACTTACGAAGAGAAAGCGGTTCAGTAGGCATAATACCAGTGCTCGTTTTTATAACGGAATCAATAACGATCCTAGGGTAGCTAGGGAAGTGAAGTCGCAATCGACGACAGAGATTCACTCTACGACCATTTAGAAACTCGTCCAAACGACTGGTAATACCCAGATAGTCTCTGAAATCCTTTCTCAGCTCGTCATCAAGGTTAGGAAGGGCAGGAGGAGACTGAATAGATAATCCTAGGATGGCACTAAATTCTTCCGTCATGGGACAAATCTCACGATCGCCAAAGCGGAATACGTGAACTTCAGGATCCCAAAATAAGGCAGCAGCGCGTAAAAATTCCCAGGAGATCTTAACTTGTTTCAGTGATAGCAGCAAGGGTCCCAACTGAACACCAATGACGTAGTCCTTTTCATCCTTCGTGAGGTTGTCAAGCCATAATTTTAGAGCGTTTTCAAAATTTTGAGACATTGTCAGTAAAGAGGAAATTTTGAGATGGAAAAGTTTAAAGAGAGAGTGCTATTTAAAGAGAAGAAAGCTGGGGGCTAGTAGAAATCTTTATCCGTATTAAATACGGAGTTACCAGATACCCATCCTTGTCAGGTGCAGAATAGGAATAGAATAGGAATAGTTACTAAGATTTAAGAATTCTAGTAGAAGTCGATAAGCTGAACTTTTCTAAGAAAAATCTGAATTCGAATACTCCATCCCTGTCCTGGATCATGCTCAACAGCACCGTCTTTCATTTTTATTTAACGGAACTAGTAATGGACATGTAACATTTTTTTTTTTTTTTACAAACAAATGCGTCATTAATTGTTTAGTGTGGTCTTCATTGTCGAAAGTGCATCAACATGTATCCTTTGCATCATTAGCATATACTATTTGTGTCTTTCAGCATGAATAATTTGCATTAATGTCTAATTTCGCTATCAGTTAATTCGTATTATCAAGCACGCTACTTGATTCCCAAGACCAGTAAAACTATCAGTTCAATGGTATAATCAAGCAAATAACTTGACCAGTAAAGAAATAAATTGTTAACTGACATCAGTACATCACTTAATACGCATGCAAGATGTAGTAGCAAAGTACTACTCGAATGACCCATTTCAAGAAAGGACAAAAGAAAAGAAATTAAAGAAGAAAACAAGTGAAAGTGTGTACGAACAAGATATGTACAATGACTACAATTTCTCATGTGTTTAAAGATTTCCAAATCTCATTCAAATACCCATCTCCAAGTAACTATAAACATGCGTAAATATGAACCAGTCAATAAAGAGACGAAAATACTCACAGCTTGATCGGAGCTGGTGCCAAGAAATCTGCTCGAACGTCACAGCCAAAGGGTTCGACAGTGCTCCGTCATCAATCATCCAAATCGACATGCATATGACGGCTATGGCGGCGCAACGCGGATGTCGTCCCATATCAGGACAACACATTTCAGTAATCATTTAAGGAGTATTAATTCGAAATCAATCGACGAAAATAAAAAAGAAGCACTTACTTCGACGATACTCCGTCGCCAGTTCTGCGGTCGCCGATTGGGACTCGGGAGCAAACGGGCGGCGCCACTCCACTGATTTCATCTCATGATTGATCGGATTGATTCAAAGTAATGGTTGATTGGAGGGGTTTGAAGAAAATCAATTAGTTAAGAGAGCAAGGTAAAGGTTGGTCGGCGGATTAATACAGGAAGTATGATGAGATCTTGTTTTTCCTAAGCAATCTAGACTAGAATGTGGCACGTCATTGTGTTTTTGTTTACTCATTAAAAATTTATTCACTTGTCCACGTATTTCTCACTCGTCTTTAGGCATGTTTAAGTGTGCGTCTTACTCGATTTTAAACTCGCTCTTGTAAAATAAATTTTTACACCTCTTTATTTTAACGAGAAATAAATTTTTACGATTTTCAAATCTATCTTTTCAAAATAAAATTTTGCAATTTTCAAATCATTTGGTCGGCAGGCCCTAACATGCATTTTAAGTTCTTAAAATAAAATTTTCTGAACTTATCCTTTTTGCGAAATAAAATTTTGCAATTTTCAAATTTATCGGTCGGCGGGCTCTAACACGCATCTAAGTTTGTAAAATAAAATTTTACATTCTAATCCTTTTTCAAAATCAAATTTTGAAATTCCTCGGTCGGCGGGCTCTAACACGCAATCCTTTTTCAAAATAAAATTTTGAAATTTCTCGGTCGGCGGGCTCTAACATGCAATCCTTTTTCAAAATAAAATTTTGAGTTCTTTGGTCGGCGGGCTCTGACACGCGTCCTAGTTCATAAAATCAAATTTTGTGTTCTAATCCAGCTTCGTTCACCTGCGAAGTTAAGCAATCTCATTCCGTTCACCTGCGGAATAATCCAGCTTTGTTCACCTGCAAAGCAATCCAGTTTCGTTCACCTGCGAAACTAACCATCAACCGTTCACTGCGCTAAACAATTTCACGTTTTGTTCACTCGCAAAACTAAGAAACATCCCTTGGTCTGGCGGCCTCGATACGCAACCGAGTTCGGAAATCGATTTCACGATCTCACCTTTAAGCTAAACAAAGTTTAGCTATACCGATCTGACGATTCCAGACCGTAAACAAAGTTTTGTCATACCACTTCCATCCAGCTTATAAAACAATGTTTTATGATCCTCTATATCCAGATCCAAATTACGCCGACAGGTAAAATAAGAGGCCCAGGTATGTTTCTTATCCTTTATCTGTCCCGACCGGACTACTTTGACCTTTGTCTTACTCAGACTCGGTCAAAGTGGGGGCTTCTGTAGACACCTCAAAATGTCTACAGGCCTGCGAACACCCGATGATGAGGCCCTTATTTAATTCGGAATGAAACTTACTTGAATTTGATATAAGGTTATTTATCGCAAAATCGTCCCCAAAACAACCATTCTATACCTAGCCTCTCTTAATTAACTATTGGGAGTAATGTTATGTATTAACGGCACCAAACCGTAAACAATACCAAGGAGCTATACATTTTAGTGGGTCGTACTCAAGATGACTTTTAATTGGGTCAAATAAACAAACAAGGCAATCCACTCTATAAGTTTGCGACCCAATTCTTTCGGCCTAAGAAACGCAAGATCCAAGATCATGTTAGATTTATAAGCCCAAAAGGAATATGATATTAGCGAAATAAAGGTCCAATTCGGCTGATAGGTGAAGGAATCAGTTGGTACTAGGATAAGGGTAAACTTGGATGCTAAGTAATATAATGCCATGAATGGTGTTGAAACAAGACCACTTGCACTAGAATTCCAAGATAGACGTCCGAACAAAAGTTCTATCTTACAGAAATTCACATCCTTGTCAAACACTCCGTCTTAATCAGTATAAATACTCCCCTTTGCACCCTTATTCACACACAGAAAATTGACAGAAGATCTACAAAAAAATACTATTCCATACAAAATACTACCTTCCCAGAATACCCTCCACATACATACATCCATCCTATTTTGAGCATAAAGACGCCCTAAAGTCAATTCGAGTAAGCTAATTGTCGAAACGCCGTATCCAGGTAGGCCTGAGGGTGTCGTATCTATTCTTTACTTCTTATTTTATCGTAATTTAGCTTTCGTTGTATGTAAATAATTTGTATAAAATTGTTCTAAAAAAAACGTTTTCTTTTACTTAAATTGTCAAATATATAATATTACAAATAAATAGTAGAGGCCGTCAGTTTGATGGGCGGTCCGGGTGCCTAACACCTTCCCTGACCGTACCTTTACCCCCGAATCCGCAATCTTTGGTTCAGACCGGAGTGACGGATCAGTCCCCATTCCAGGGATCAAAAGGGACTTTTCCGTTAAATTTGTTTTTTGTATGTTTTTTATAAAACCTACTGGCGACTCCACCTATTTACTATATTTTCAATAAGGAGATTTTTTCAGGGATCTCACAGTAGTAAGGGTCGATCCGCAGGGAGGTAGGGAGATATTAGTTGTTTTAATTCTAGTCTAAGGGAAACAGTTTGAGGGGGGTTTTGATATGAATTAAATCTAAATATAATAACATAAACTAAATAAGCAAATAAAAGTAATAAAGGATGTAAAAAATGATAAAAGAAATGCTAAGACGGTCGGTTCACTATAGCTGCGATGGCACACAATCCTAGGTAAGTCCGAAATACAGTCGTGTAGGATGGGTAAAACAAGTCCTCTCGGTCCAAGTTAACTAGTAGCTCCTTTCGGCCTATGCTACTAGTCCCTAGGTCTCACTAATGCTAGCTCTCGCCCCGATTAGTGATTCCTAAAGCCTAAATTACATTATCTCTCGATCTCAGCAATTTAGTCGTCTCAATTCATTAACTGATGCCCCTCCCTATCTCTCGATCTACGGGTAGGTCAAAACTAAGCATCTAACAAGTCTCCTCTCGGTCTCATTGCTAAATATTGCACTTAACGAATCAAACGGTGCTAATCAGAAACGAAGTCAGTCGATCAACCAGCTACCTCAGTCGATCGACAAACCGGCTCAGTCGATCGACTAGTTAAGCCAGTCGATCGACCAAGCTCTAATTCGGGGTCACCTATGCTAATGCCATCTACGCTATATATCCCCTACATCTAACAAGGGGTGTTTAGCTAGACATATTTACGCAAATAACAAGAACTAATTTAATAATAAGCATAATGGATTGCATAATTGAAATAATTGAATGAATAAATTCGCATAAAACTGTAACTAGGGCTTGGGATTCTAGCTAGCAAGAACTAATACTAACGAAATGAATAAAACAATACTGAAATTAGAATTACCGAAGCAAAGGAACAAGCGATGAATCGGAAAGTAAGGTACGAACTTTATGGAGAATTCTAAACCACGAATAGCTAATGTATTTTATTGTATGTAAACTAAAGATACGTATGATAGGAACTCGATCCCTCATGACCTCCTGCTCTTCTGAAACATAGGGTTATGTTATATAGAAAGTCTTACGTAGATTATTCCTAAAACCTAATTACTTTGGGCTTTCTCGCGTCTTCTAATTTCCGTCAGCTCGTGGGGTGGTCGATCGACCATGGACCTCAGTCGATCGACTGACCCTCGCTGAACAGTAGCTTCTGATCTTATTTAAGAATCGCGCTCTGGTCGATCGACCATGTAGGTCGATCGATCGATCGCTTCTCTTTCTGCAGATTGACTTGACAGACGTCTATAGACCACATAGGTCAGTCTATAGACCACTGTAGCTGGTAATCCGCTTCTAAAACTCTCGCAAATATATCTTTCAGGCCTTGAAGTGCGCATCAAGTTCATCTCTCGAGTCACTCCTTCATGTCAAATGCAATGCTAAGTACTTAGGGACGGATTCGGCTCTATTTCCGCTAGATTCTTCACATTTCTGCAATATTACACAAAAACACGAAAGTAGACGGAAATAGGGAAAATAGTAGCATAAACTACATATTTGAGCTCTGAAATGCGTGTGAAATAGGGTGTAAAACATCATATTTAGGACACGCATCAAACTTCCCCAAACCAAACCCTTGCTTGTCCCCAAGCAAGAACTAGACTCGATCCTAGGACCTAATGGAACGATTTCAATCTCAGAGCGAAATGCAACTATAAAGCCTAAACCAATTCAATGCTAAAACCAACAATCAATTAGCAATACGAATCATGCAAACGAGTTGTGTAGTCATTAAAAATAAAGCTGAACCGTCAACCTTGCAAGACCTTTAAAATTGGACTCTCACGGGTCACTCTTCTCTCATGAAGCAAAGGGTAAGCATATATATGTAAGAGAGGAAGAGAAATAGCCGCTCACCTAAACTACGACCCACATAAACATGCATGCAACTAATATGATAGACAATTCTAACTACCGCACATACATTCCAACCAAACAAGGTCCTGTCACAACCGAGGGCTTACAAAATTATGGTAAAGTGAGGCAATGGGTGAGAAAAGGCAAAGCATTAATGGAAATGTGGAGGTATAGGCGGCCAAACTAGTATCTAAACAAAACCATATGACAACATCCATTTCCAACTCAATTATAGGATTAAGCACATGCGCCCTTCATTTGGCACAAAACTCACCTAACCGAACTGAAAATACTCCTCAATAAATGTAAATAAAGCATAGGAGTAAAACCGTCTACAAACAACATCTTTTCCTTTCACGGTTTCTTTCTTTCATCATTTTTCTCTTTTTTTTTCTTCTCGTTTTTTTCTCATTTTCCAATTCTTTTCTTTTCATCCTCCTTCTTTCTTTTCTACCATCTCCAAGTAACGCAATACAGACCAAACTTGGCATAATAAATTATATACCACAAAAGCATACATTATACTATCTTGACAAGGCAGGCTAAATTTGGATGTAGCTAAGGGTCAACAGGCAAATTTGGCTAATGTGGAGTTCAATGGGTAAAATGAAATAAAGGGGAAATTGTAAGCACCTCCCTGTATGTGACACCAACCACTAACACGAATGTATGCAGGCAAAAAGCAATTGAATTTCATAAATATGCAAATTTATGATACATGATATGCAAGGAGTAACTACTCACAATCCTACATGTAACCGGTCACAAATGACACCAGTTATATGAGCTCTAATCCTTAGAAATTATATGTCCGTTGCCAAAATTTCAGGTCAAGTCTATAATCCATCAAATATTTAACAAAAACTCATAGGTATGCATATGTGATTCTACTAATAACATGTTAATTGAGCACGGCTTAGGCATAAACAGCTACAAATGCAATGTCATCATTGAACTACTACTGTTCCGCCTCAATCTATATGCTAAAATAAACGTGCAATTTTTTGAATTTTTTGAAATTTTATTGATTTTCTGTATATATAAGAGAAATGAACAACAATGCAAACTGAAGTGCAATAAACGTGAAACAGAATTGCAATAAAACATGTGAATGCAATGCAAAACCCTTCCCCAAACCAAATCACACAATGTCCTCATTGTGCAAAATCATATAAAAGAAACAAAAAAGGAAATGGGAATTTGCGATAAATTAACTAAATAAGACATGAAAAGGAACTCGGAAACTCACAAGATTTTAAGCGCAAAAGGAAACCTCCCCAAACCAGAGTGAGCTAGGAGGTTTCAGTAGCCAGCAGTGCTACCATAGGTACCTGAAAAGAAACAAAAGTACCGCGCGTAATTCCGAGAAAGCAATTTACAAAACGCAAAATTATGTACAAAATAAGAAAAATAGAAGAAAACATAAATGAATCGGAGAATAGTGGAGAAAAGACTCCCTCAACTCCGCAAATCGACTAAACACATCAGGGGAATGGTCGTGAACAGGTACAACAGTGGAAGGCGGTCGATTGACCATAGTAGCCAGTCGATCGACCAGGGTTACAGAATGAAGCCCCCGAGTCGCGGCCCGCCGATCGACCACACAAGCCAGTCGATCGACTGAGATACCTGCTGTAAGTTTCTGATTTCTTCGAATTAGCTCAATAAATTGAGCTAATATGGTCTATGAACCTGCAAATACACATAATAACGCGCCCAAAATTGCGCTAAACCCAAAGTAACATTCTAAAGCCTTTAAATCCTAAGCAACTTATTAAAGCGAAGTCTCGCGCACACCAAAACAATAAATAGTCTAAAACGGAATAAAAGTGTCTAAAACTCATGAAATAAAAAGTTTTCATCCGCGAAAAATAGGGAAAATCTCCGACCATGGCTTCTGACTATATGAAGTGCCCTCCGTGGTGCTCAACCTCTTAGCACTCCAATCCACCACATCGTCCGACGGGTCAACATCAGAAGCATCTTCCCATACTTGGACATCCTCTTCAGTTTCAAGCTCCAAGTCTGAAATCGTAACTCGAACTAGCGCCCTCTTGGGCTCCTCATCTGGCTCCTCATCCGTGCCATAGCTAAGACATCCTATACCGCCTCTTTGAACGTTTGGCTCCTTCACAGCTGGAGCAATGAGCGGCTCTTCCTTCCCCAAACCATTTCCTACAATATCCAAAACAGAAGAATTGTCCTCCAATTTGCTCCCAATCTGGGGCGGAGGTGTCACAACAGGAATAGGTACAGGTACTAAAGTAGGCATATCAGAAAGCACAAAATAAGATTTCTTTTCAGAAATTACATTACAAGTAACTGGCCACATAGGGTCTTTCTTCCTAGGGGATTGGGCAAACATAATAGAGTGCTTCCGTACCTTAAAGGTCAAATTTCTTTCCCCTACATCAATTACTGCACCAGCAGTGTGCAGAAACGGTCTTCCTAAAATAATTGGGGTGTTGACATCTTCAGGAATGTCCAAAACAACGAAATCAACGGGAAAAAAAAACTTCCCAATTTGCACGGGCACGTTCTCTAAAACACCTATCGGCCTCATCTCAGACCGGTCAACCATTTGCACAGTCATGTCAGTAATAGCAAATCTAGTCAATCCCAATTTCGTAGCCAGACTCAAAGGTATAACACTGACACTAGCCCCTAAATCACATAATGCCTTCTCAATTGAGAAAGTACCAATATTACAGGGAACAGAGAAACTACCTGGGTCGATTTTACGATCGATGAGTGTGAGTTAAGTATGAACTAGACTCCTCAGTTAAATGCACAGACTCGACAACATTCAAAGACCTTTTCTTAGCTAGCAGTTGTTTTATAAACTTCATATATGCAGGTATTTGATTAACTAGCTCTAAGAAAGGTATTTGCATATTAAGACTACGCACTAAATCTTTGAATTTACCGAATGTTACCTCATCTTTGGTTGGCACTAGTCTTTCTGGATAAGGGGCTGTAACAAGCAACTTAGCCCTCTCCTCTAGGTCTCTCATACCAGCATCAGTGGACTTAGGCTGAAAATCCACTACTTTGTACTTGTTGTAGCTCGAACCTTCTTCAGACCGTCTCAGGAATGAACCATTAACCGTCGTAGGGTCATACTTTGGAATCGAAACGGACCCATTAACATCTGGATCTTGCCTCGATAATTTCGGAGCCGTCGTACCCCGAAAAAAGAAATCCCTCAAGTTATATGGTATTGGAGGACGAAACGGTTTAACATCAGCAGCATCATCAGTCGATCGACCAGTGGGGTCGGTCGATCAACTGATCTCCTCTTTTCCAGAATGAGCAGAAAGATCAGAAAGTGCCGCTGAGGAATAAGGAAAGGTCGGTCGACTGGGTGTGGCGGTCGATCGACTGTGATCGCTGCTGTTCGTCTTTTTCTCGCTCTTTTTCTTCTTTCCTTTTACAGCAGCTTTTCCACCTTTTCCAACCATAACTCCCTCGGGTTCATCCCCTACAGTAACGGGTCCATCAAGGGTAGACCCGCTTCTTAATGTGATTGCATTCAGGGTCTCTTTTTGGTCCGGCTGCGACGGTAACTGCCCCGGAGTTCTAGTAGCAAATTTACCTGCTAACTGGGCAATCTGAGTTTCCAACATCTTTGTACTAGCCTCTCTAGCCTGAGACTCCTTCTGAAGCATTCCCGTCAAGCTGTGAAACATGTTTTTGAGCTCAGAAGCCTCAGAACTTTGAGACTGCTGCTGTTGAGGTACATATGGTGGTTTCTGGTACGGATGCTGCTGCTTATGAGGGGGCACATAGTTCTGCTGCTGCTGAGGTGGAGTCGGATTTTGGACATTCTGGCTACTCCACCTCAAATTTGGATGCACATTAGACGGATCAAAGTAGGTGTTGGTCTGCCTATAATGTTGAAAAGCAGCGCAAACCTCATTGGGACTGATACAGAAATATGCAACGTGTCCTTCTCCTCCACACCTCTTGCATGAAAAAGGACCGTCTGAAACAGCGTTCACTTGGTACATACCTCCCTTTGAGGCTCCTCCTAACTCATACTTGTCAAATATTACCGTAAGAGCCTCTATGCAGCTACAGAAGGAGATTCAGCAACTCTCCTTTGATTTCCCCTGAAATTTCCATGCTCAGCTTTATGGGTAGCCATATCATCAATGATTTTCCACCCCTTAGTTTCTCCAACATTCTCCTGGAATCTACCATTAGCTGCAGCATCCGGGATAGCTCTCTGATCATCATAAAGCCCATTATAGAATTGATTTCACAGGCTCCATTGCTCAAACCCGTGGTGCGGAATAGTTCGCACCAGCCTCTTGAAACGGACCCAAGCTTCATGAAAATATTCATTAGGTCCTTGCTTAAAACTCGTAATCTGAGCTCTAATCGCATTGGTCTTCGATGCAGAGAAATATATTTTATAGAATGCCAGAGCCAGCTAGTTCCAATCAGTGATCCCATTAGCAACACGATCTAGATCTCGGTACCACTCCCTAGTAGCATCACGGAGTGAGAATATGAACATTGTCTCTTTCACCTGGTCCTGGGTCACACCTGCTGGTGGGGGTATGAAACAACAGTAGTCAATGAATGTCTCCATATGTTTAGCTGCATCTTCATTTGCAGCTCCCCCAAATTGGTTTCTCTCAACCAAGTTAATATAAGACGGTTTCGGTTCGAATTTTCTTTTCGTCCCGGCTGGCAATGCGAATCCCTTATAGAGATTCTCAACTTTCGTCTTGGAGTGACTGGCTATACTCGCTTCATCAGCCATCTCTAGAAAATATGGAGAAGTAACGGTATATGTGGAAGAAACTGGAGATGGTGGTGGATTTTCTTCAAATAACTCGTTCTCATAAAAACTAGACCGAGAACTAGGCTCTCCCTCGGACTGTGCTTCTTGAAATAGTCTTCTCTTAACTCGCAGGGTCCTCTCTAGCTCGAGATCAAGGGTAAGCAATTCGCCTTTTTGAGACCTGCGCATAAGAATAAACTACAACAAGCAGATGAGAAAAGTTTAAGGAACAAAAAGTTCCTTAAACTAGGAAAAGACTAAAATAAATAAACAACTAAAACTAGCGCTGCCTCCCCGGCACCGACGCCAAAATTTGATACCTGTCGATGTGAGTATCTAAAATAGTATTTATAATTTCTAAACTACAACTAGCAAGCGGTAGTAAGGGTCGACCCGCAGGGAGGTAGGGAGATAATAGTTGCTTTTAATTCTAGTCTAAGGAAAACAGTTTGAGGGGGTTTTTGATATGAATTAAATCTAAATCTAATAACATAAACTAAATAAGCAAATAAAAGTAATAAAGGATGTAAACAATGATAAAAGAAATGCTAAGACGGTCGGTTCACTATAGTCACATGGCACACAATCCTAGGTAAGTCCGAAATACAGTCGTGTAGGATGGGTAAAACAAGTCCTCTCGGTCCAAGTTAACTAGTAGCTCCTTTCGGCCTATGCTACTAGTCCCTAGGTTTCACTAATGCTAGCTCTCGCCCCGATTAGTGATTCCTAAAGCCTAAATTACATTATCTCTCGATCTCAGCAATTTAGTCGTCTCAATTCATTAACTGATGCCCCTCCCTATCTCTCGATCTACGGGTAGGTCAAAACTAAGCATCTAACAAGTATCCTCTCGGTCTCATTGCTAAATATTGCACTTAACGAATCAAACGGTGCTAATCAGACACGAAGTCGGTCGATCAACCAGCTATCCCAGTCGATCGACAAACCGGCTCAGTCGATCGACCAGTTAAGCCAGTCGATCGACCAGTTAAGCCAGTCGATCGACCAAGCCCTAATTCGGGGTCACCTATGCTAATGCCATCTACGCTATAGATCCCCTACATCTTAGCACGGGGTGTTTAGCTAGACATATTTACGCAAATAACAAGAACTAATTTAATAATAAGCATAATGGATTGCATAATTGAAATAACTGAATGAATAAATTCACATAAAATGGTAACTAGGGCTTGGGATTCTAGCTAGCAAGAACTAATACTAACGAAACGAATAAAACAATACTGAAATTAGAATTACCGAAGCGAAGGAACAAGCGATGAATCCGAAAGTAAGGTACGAACTTTATGGAGAATTCTAAACCACGAATAGCTAATGTATTTTATTGTATGTAAACTAAAGATACGTATGATAGGAACTCGATCCCTCATGACCTCCTGCTGTAACACCCCGTAAATTTGAAGACCTTTATTATATTTTAAGAGTAATATTTTAATCTATTTTAATTTAATATTAATTTATTTGAAATAAAATTTATTTGAGAAAATATAACTTTATTTTATTTTGAAGAAATGTAATCATTTTTGATAGTTTAGAAATGTTTAAAAGTGATTTAAACTATATTTAAACCTTTTCCTTTGTTAAAATAGATTTCGGATAAAAGTCGTAAAATTGGGATTTTCCCATTTCTTACGGTCGTTGGGTAAACGAGTTTGGATATTGGGCATATGAGTACTTAATCTTTTAGTAAAATCGTGTTTAAGAACTTTAATTTTCTCGGAAATCGCGTTCGACGAATATTTCTAATTTTCGTCGAAACGAACCAAAACGTAAACAAATGACCCATCTCCCCATGTCTTTGGCTGGCCACCTACCCTCCATTTGTCCCCTCTTCCAATTTTCATTTCCTCCATAACTCAATCTATCTCCTTCTTCTCTCAAACACAAAAAACCCACTAAAAATCCTCCTTACAATCCCTAAATTCACCATAAATCCTTCATATCTCCACCAATTTGCATAAAAATTATATATTTGGAATCCTCTTTTCATCCTTCATCTACTAGTAAGCTTTATTTTCATTTCCCCCAATTTTTGTTTAAGACACTTTTTTTTAGGGTTTCGAATTTAAGCTTAATAATTGTGTTTTTGTTGTTCTTATATGTGAAGAATTTGAAGATGAGTTAGGTGACTCATATGTTGTTGAAGATGAAGAGTAATTTTGGGTTTTAGAAGCTTTCTCAAGTTATTACTTGTCTCTTTGCTAGCTTAAGGTAACTATTCCAAGTTACTCGACGAATTAATGTCACATTAATAGTTGTATTTGTTGTTTGTTGTTGTTTGTTGTTGTTTGAGACGATCTTGTTGATAAATGAATGAATGGAGTAAGATGAGTATGCTTATGTTTAATTTATGTTACCCATTTGTATATTATTGTTTGGAACAAATTTGGATGAGGAATTATGTGTTGTGACAAGTCCGTGTTTTGGCCGAACGCGTCGACACTGCATCGAGACGGTTTCCAATGTTTCCAAAAATATGACAGATTGAACGGCGTCGAAAAAATTAGGTGGTTTAGCCACTTGAATCACTCAATTCGGAGTCCGTATGAGTAAATGGCGTCGTTTTATCGATAAAATTTATAGAAAAGTTTACCCTTGTGTGAGACGGTTATTTATGCTATTTTATTATGCGAGAATTTTGTGGAATTAGTTATTTTGTAAGTTGGAATATATTTTCTTACGTTGATAGTCTTTCACATGATAGAAATTGGAATAGTGCATGAAAATGATATTGTAATGAATTTTGTGATTTGGGCCAAAGTAGGCCAAGACTCGAGCCGGGGCCGTTGACCGAACGAGTTTGGTCAAACTAGGTTTAAACCAACGCCTCGATTTGACCGATGACCCGTCGCGGGACTCGGGTCGAGGGTTTGTCTTTGAGGTGATATTGGTTGTCATTGGATGTTTTATGTTGATTCCTTGATATTTGTAATTATCATTCCACATGTTAGTTGTTGGATGCTTTGGATACCTTATGCTTGAGTCTTGTTGCCTCTTTGCCATTTTAGCTTGTTCTCATGGATTATGGTACTAGTGGTTAGTTGGAATTTGGATTATTATTGATATTGGAGATATTGTTGGATTGTCAGCTAAATATGCTCTTGCGAAGCCTTTCATATGCTAGGGTGTGTATGATCATTTGTGTGTGCAAGTTTGGACTCTTTGCCCCTTTTTTTTGGTTAATTGGGTGTCCTACTTGTCTTGTGTGGTGTGGGCTAAAGTATTCAAGCTGGGACTAGGTCCTAGGTGAGTATTTCGGCCTTCATCATAGATAGGCCATTATAGTCTTTGACGAGTGTATGTTTGCGGCTTAATAGCCTTTGTGTCTTAGCTTGGTGGGTTTATATCCAAGTTAGGGCACGACCTCCTGACGTACTCGTAGAAGTATGTGGTCAGCTTAAGTACTAGCCAACCCTTTGGTGGACTCCTTAGGGGTACTCATGTGTGTGATCATGGGTCTTGGATGCGGTATTTTCCGCATGTCGCTAGGTCTGCGCAGGTTTAGGACTAGGGTGTTTACCTTACCTCGTGGTATAGACTCGAGTTACAGAGTGACTATTGACTGTCCTAAGAACTTATGTCTGTCTCTAGATATATTGTCCTTTCTTGTTTGATGATTCTATGAATCATAGAAGGTGAGATGCAAGCCGGCTATGGTTGATAGAGTTTGGATTCCTGGATGTAATGTGATTCACATGATAATGTAGTATGAGTCGGTCTAGTATTCACATGCTAGGACTATGTGTTGTCGTATTGTTGTTCACATGATAAGCATGATTGTCTAGCATCTATATGATAAGGCTATGTGTTATTCATATTCATATTCTTATGTTTACATATTATATTAATTATGACATTTCGTGGCTGGGAGAACTCGGAGTTACTCCCCACTGACTGTGGCTTTCGTATTTGTATAAAATGCGATTGACAGGTAGGTGATGCATAAATGGGGTACATGGACGAGCTAGCGAGCAAAGTAACCTTGGGACCTAGATTAGCTTTATTTTATTGTGACCCTTGAACACTTTTTATGTCATATACTTTTTAGGGATATATGTCTCCCTTTTTTATACTTGGGTTGTATAACTTTATTTCGCGACTTTAGCGATGTTTTATTTATGAGGTTTATTTTGGACCTTGCATGTTTGACACCTTCCCATTTGGATATTTTTATAACAGGTTCAGGTTTTAAAAATTACAGGTGTTTACCCAAATGAACCTATTACAAACATATCCATGCAGTTTTTATCTAGAATTATGTGTTTACTTTTCCGCAATAAATGAGGGTGTCACAGTTGGTATCAGAGCAACCCTGCGACCGTGTGGTGATCGGAGGCAGTTGTTATACGCTCCTGGAGGCAGTTGTTATACGCTCCATTGTGATCACACACCTAGCGGGGGAGGATTCTGGGTTAGCGGTTATGCTCCCAGGCGCAACGAGGATGTTGCGTTCTTCAAGTGGGGGTGACTGTAACACCCCACGGTAATTGAAGAGGTCCAGTGATAGGCTTAAATGACTAGTGCTTAAAGGGATTGGAAGTACTACTCATATCAACAAAGTGCACTTTCTTTTATGGTCATCTATGCGAAAGAACTCCAAAGTTAAGCGTGCTTGACTGGGAGTAGTCTTAGGATGGGTGACCTCCTGGGAAGGTTTCTGGGATGCGCATGAGTGAGGACAAAATGCGCTATAAAGGACACGTGTTGATCTGTGGGCCATGCACACAGCCTGGTGAGCTATCATAAGTAACCGCCCCGGACCCGGTTTAGGTCGGGGTGTTACAGTTGGTATCAGAGCATATTTGCTCCCGACGCACGTTTGTGCACCCCAATATAAATAACTTGACCTTCAAATAATAAACTCGAGAGATGGGTAGGATGGGTAGACTTAGGACCTTATGTTGTAGTCTCTTTGTGATTGCTATTTATTAGGTGCTAATTAGTGTTCTCTTTTGCAAGATGGCTCCTACAAGAAACGTTGATAATGCAATCTTACAAGCTCTTACTCAGATTCTCCAGAACCAGCAAGACATACAACAAAACCAACAAAACCAACCTCCTCCTCCTCCTCCTCCTCCTCCTCAGTTTCCAGAAGGTGAAAGACCTGGTTCTTACACTTGGGTGGCAAGTCAATTGACTCGAAACAAGACTCAAACTTATGGTGGTGAAGTAGACCCGGTAGCACTCACCGAATGGTTTCGTGAATTGGAGAAAAGCTTTGCCTTGTATGATGTTCGTGAAGAAGACAAAGTGAAATTGGCTTCTCATTTCCTTGTGAAAGAAGCTGATAGATGGTGGTCCATGACTAGCCCTACTTCCACTCTTGAGCCTGGCTTTGGTTGGGATCGCTTGAAGGATCTAGTTGAGGCTAGGTTCTATCCAAAAGAGCTGAAACAACAAAGGCTTAAAGAGTTTATGAATTTGAAGCAAGGAAGTCTTTCTGTCCAAGCCTTTACCGACAAGTTCAATGAACTTGCTCATTATGCTTCTAGACTTGTCAAAAATGAAGAAGAAAAGACTTTCTTTTACCTTGACAAGCTTACTCCAAAGCTTAAGAGCTTGATCCGTAGGGATTCTACTTCCTTTGTCTCAATCTATGATGATACATTATGGGCCGAGAGCTCTATTCGGGCTATTGATGAAGAGGCTCATGCTTCTCGTACTTCCCTTGGCAAGAGGCCACTCTACTCCACTTCTAGGCCTTATGTTGCTCCTTCTAGACCCTTTATGCCTACTTCTTCCCCCTTCTTATCCTAATAAGAAGAGGTTTGTTCCGAGTGGACAAGCAAATCAAGGTGCTCGTGTTCTATCTCCTAGCAACGACAAAAATCCTAAGGATCGTATGTGCTATCATTGTAAGAAGCCTTTGCATCCCGGAATTCGTTGCTTTGATAAGCAAATTGTGTGTTTCTTTTGCAACAAGCCTGGACACAAGGCTAATGAGTGTCCTGAGAAGAAGACTACTACTACTCCTGCTATTCCTAAGAGGCCGAGAGGTCGCATCTTTGTGATGAGCCGTGCTGAGGCTGAGGCACACCCAGACATAGTCACTGGTACGTTCTTAATATTTGATGTCCCTTGTTTGGTTTTATTGGATACCGGTGCTTCTTTGTCATTTATATCGATGAAATTCTCCGACAAGTTACCTCTTGAACCTTCACTTGGAGATAGTACATCAATATCTTTACCCTCCGGCGACATCTTCTCTTGTTCTTATTTTTATTCGGATGTTCCTATATCGATAACGGAATCTATTTTCCCGGCTAATCTCCTTCGATTTCCACTTGAGGAGTTTGATGTTATTTTGGGCATGGATTGGTTATCTACTTACCATGCTCGATTTGAATGTCGAGATCAAAAGATTGTTTTTAAAAGCCCTTTGGGTACTCGCGTATCTTATCAAGGAGTTAGAAAGCAAACTGGTGTGAAGTTGATCTCGGCCATGAAAATGGTCAATGCGTTGAAGAAGGGTCATCAAGCATTTCTATGTGTAGTGACTACTTCTAATTCTCCTTCTCTTCCTCCCTTGAAGGATGTTCCCATTGTTTGTGAATTTCCGGATGTATTTCCCGATGAATTACCCGGGATTCCTCCTGAAAGAGATGTTGAATTTTCTATTGACCTAGTTCCCGGAACCGGTCCTATTTCTAAAGCTCCTTATCGTATGGCACCTTCCGAATTGAAGGAGTTGATAGTTCAACTTGATGACTTGATTAAGAAAGGCTTTATTAGGCCTAGTGCTTCTCCTTGGGGTTCCCCCGTCCTCTTTGTAAAGAAAAAGGATGGATCTATGCGACTTTGCATTAATTATCGTGAACTCAATCGTGTTACAATCAAGAACAAGTATCCGCTTCCACGAATTGATGATCTCTTTGACCAATTGCGTGGTGCTTCTACTTTTTCCAAGATTGACCTCCGATCGGGTTATCATCAAATTCCGGTTCGTGAGTCCGATATTCCTAAGACTGCTTTCAGCACAAGATATGGTCATTTCGAATTTAAAGTGACGCCCTTCGGATTGACTAATGCTCCTGCTATCTTCATGGATCAAATGAATCGTACCTTTAGTGAGTACCTCGATAAGTGTGTGGTGGTGTTCATTGATGATATCTTGATTTTCTCAAAGAATGATGAAGAACATGCCCTACACCTCCGTATCATCTTAGACATTCTACGTCGTCAAAAGTGGTATGCTAAGTTCTCGAAATGTGAATTTTGGCTGCATCAAGTCACTTTTCTTGGACATGTCATATCCAAAGATGGTGTTATAGTAGATCCTTCTAAGATTGAGGCCGTTGTTGATTGGAAGAGTCCGAAAAATGTGACTGAGATTCGAAGCTTTCTCGGTTTGGCGGGTTATTACCGTCGATTCGTGAAAGATTTCTCTAAGTTATCTAGACCGATGACTCAATTGTTGAAGAAGGAGACTAAGTATGTGTGGACCGATGAGTGTGAGAATGCCTTCTTAGAGTTGAAGACTAGGTTGACTACCGCTCCGGTGTTAACCTTACCCGAGGATGGTGTGGACTACGATGTTTATTGTGATGCTTCAAAGCATGGCCTAGGTTGTGTCTTGATGCAAAACCGAAGGGTTATTGCTTATGCTTCTCGACAGCTGAGAGTTCACGAGGTGAACTATCCGACTCATGATCTTGAATTAGCCGCCGTGGTACATGCCTTGAATACATGGAGGCATTACCTTATTGGAGTTCATTACCGCATTTATACCGAGCATAAGAGTTTGAGGTGTATCTTTACCCAGAAAGAATTGAATATGAGGCAAAGAAGATGGCTAGAGTTGGTGAATGATTATGATGCCGAGTTGATTTATCATGAAGGGAAAGCAAATGTGGTGGCCGATGCTTTGAGTAGGAAGACTAGTCACTCTTTGAGCACTATCCGTGTGTTACCTGATGAACTTACCACGGAATTTCAAAAGTTAGGGATAAGCCTTCTTGGGAAGGGCTTTGACTATATTAGTGCCTTGAGTTCAGAACCCGATTTTTACCGTGAGATCCGTACTTGCCTACCTGAGGATGCTACTTTCAAGTCCATTCAAGCAAAAATCCAACTTGGGCAATCTAAGGATTGTGTGGTGGATAGTGATGGATACCTTCGTACCAAGGTAGGATGTATGTTCCGAGAGTAGCCGAGTTGAGGAAGAAGATTCTTGATGAAGCTCACCTTTCTCCTTACTCTATTAATCCGGGTGGTGACAAGATGTATAAAGACTTGAGATTACAGTTTTGGTGGCCTAGGATGAAGATTGATGTCCTAGAGTATGTTAGCAAGTGTCTTACCTGTCAGAAAGTGAAGATTGAGCATCGAAACCCGGGGGTTTGCTACAACCTTTGGATGTTCCCCTTTGGAAATGGGAGTCCATCTCCATGGACTTTGTGATGGCTTTACCTAAGACTGCTAGCGGAAAAGATGCGGTTTGGATGGTTGTAGATCGATTGACCAAGTGTGCTAGATTTATACCTATCAAGGAGACATGGAACTTAGTTGTCCTAGCTGAGGCCTATGTGAGGGAGATAGTACGCTACCATGGAGTGCCTAAGGATGTAGTTTCGATCGTGACCCTAGATTCTCGTTCCCGTTTCGGACCGCTTTGCAAAAAGCCATGGGTAGTAAGCTACCGATGAGTACCGCTTTTCATGCCGCTACGGATGGGCGCGACCGAGAGGACTATCCAGACTTTAGAGGACCTCCTCCGTGCTTGTGCTTTAGACTTCCACACTTCTTGGGAGAAATGTTTACCTCTTGTCGAATTCTCCTACAACAATAGCTATCATTCCTCTATCAAGATGACACCTTATGAGGCTTTGTATGGTAGGAAGTGCCGTAGTCCTGTTTGTTGGGATCAAGTCCAAGATGCTCATGTGTTGGGACCCGATTTGGTGACTGAGACCATCAATCAGGTTTAGATCATTCGAGAGCGTATGAAAACCGCTCAAGACCGACAGAAATCTTATGCCGATGTCCGTCGTCGACCACTTGCCTTTGAGGTTGATGATCGAGTGTTCCTTAAGGTATCACTTATGAAAGGGGTGAAACGGTTTGGTATGAAAGGAAAGCTAAGTCCCAAATACATTGGACCTTTCCGTGTGCTTGAGAAGATTGGCCCCGTTGCTTACCCTTTGGAGTTGCCCCCGAATTTGAGCAAGGTTCATGATGTCTTAAATGTATCTCAGTTGATGAAGTACATTAGTGACCCGAGCCATGTCATTCAAGAAGAAATCCCAGATTTGGAGCCTAACTTGACTTTGGAAGAAAGGCCAATCCGAATCCTCGAAAGAGCAAACAAGCAACTTAGAAACAAAGTTGTGCCCATAGTTCGTATCCTTTGGCGTTGTGGAAATGTCGAAGAATAAACTTGGGAGCCTGAATCTTCTATGTTAGCTAAATATCCCGAACTCTTCTCGTGAGGTACTTTCCGTTTCTTTATCTAATTCTTGTGAGTTTAGCTATCCTTTCGAGTGTTCCCTCTCCTTCTCTTAAATACTCTCCGCGTTAGTAGTCCTTGCTTAGTTGTTTAAAAGTCGTAGTTAGAGTTTGGTCATAGCTAGTGGAGTTATTATCCTTATTATAGAGTTTCGAACTAAAGATTTTTGGAAATGTTTTAATGTTTTCCACTGGTTTTAACGTCAATGAGTGGTAAAGCTCGTTATTGGAGACGTCCGATAATTGGTTTTCTCATTTGTTGGTGTAAAAATATATATTTTTATGTCTTTGATTTGGAATGTTGATGTTCTTGAACTAGTAGACGAGAATATTCCGTTCCATTGAAAAGACACTTATATTTCATACATTCATATTCTGAAGATTTTGTTTACTTGATTTTAAAGAGATAGACCTACATATATACAATGTTCCTTCTTCTAAGTTTCGGGGACGAAACTTCTTAAAAGGAGGGATGATTGTAACACCCCGTCAATTTGAAGACCTTTATTATATTTTAAGAGTAATATTTTAATCTATTTTAATTTAATATTAATTTATTTGAAATAAAATTTATTTCATAATATATAACTTTATTTTATTTTGAAGAAATGTAATCATTTTTGATAGTTTAAAAATGTTTAAAAGTGATTTAAACTATATTTAAACCTTTTCCTTTGTTAAAATAGATTTCGGATAAAAGTCGTAAAATTGGGATTTTCCCATTTCTTACGGTCGTTGGGTAAACGAGTTTGGATATTGGGCATATGAGTACTTAATCTTTTAGTAAAATCGTGTTTAAGAACTTTACTTTTCTCGGAAATCGCGTTCGACGAATATTTCTAATTTTCGTCGAAACGAACCAAAACGTAAACAAATAACCTATCTCCCCATGTCTTTGGCTGGCCACCTACCCTCCATTTGTCCCCTCTTCCAATTTTCATTTCCTCCATAACTCAATCTATCTCCTTCTTCTCTCAAACACCAAAAACCCACTAAAAATCCTCCTTACAATCCCTAAATCCACTATAAATCCTTCATTTCTCCACCAATTTGCATAAAAATTATATATTTGGAATCCTCTTTTCATCCTTCATCTACTAGTAAGCTTTATTTTCATTTCTCCCAATTTTTGTTTAAGACACTTTTTTTTAGGGTTTCGAATTTAAGCTTAATAATTGTGTTTTTGTTGTTCTTATAGGTGAAGAATTTGAAGATGAGTTAGGCGACTCATATGTTGTTGAAGATGAAGAGTAATTTTGGGTTTTAGAAGCTTTCTCAAGTTATTACTTGTCTCTTTGCTAGCTTAAGGTAACTATTCCGAGTTACTCGACGAATTAATGTCACATTAGTAGTTGTATTTGTTGTTTGTTGTTGTTTGTTGTTGTTTGAGATGATCTTGTTGATAAATGAATGAATGGAGTAAGATGAGTATGCTTATGTTTAATTTATGTTACCCATTTGTATATTATTGTTTGGAACAAATTTGGATGAGGAATTATGTGTTGTGACAAGTCCGTGTTTTGGCTGGAACGCGTCAGTACCAGACCGAGACGGTTTCCAATGTTTCCAAAAATATGACAGATTGAATGGCGTCGAAAAATTAGGTGGTTTAGCCACTTGAATCACTCAATTCGGAGTCCGTATGAGTAAATGGCGTCGTTTTATCGATAAAATTTATAGAAAAGTTTACCCTTGTGTGAGACGGTTATTTATGCTATTTTATTATGCGAGAATTTTGTGGAATTAGTTATTTTGTAAGTTGGAATATATTTTCTTACGTTGATAGTCTTTCACATGATAGAAATTGGAATAGTGCATGAAAATGATATTGTAATGAATTTTGTGATTTGGGCCAAAGTAGGCCAAGACTCTGAGCTGGGCCAGATTGACCGAACGAGTTTGGTCAAACTAGGTTTAAACCGGTCAGCCTCGATTTGACCGATGACCCGTCGCGGGACTCGGGTCGAGGGTTTGTCTTTGAGGTGATATTGGTTGTCATTGGATGTTTTATGTTGATTCCTTGATATTTGTAATTATCATTCCACATGTAAGTTGTTGGATGCTTTGGATGCCTTATGCTTGAGTCTTGTTGCCTCTTTGCCATTTTAGCTTGTTCTCATGGATTATGGTACTAGTGGTTAGTTGGAATTTGGATTATTATTGATATTGGAGATATTGTTGGATTGTCAGCTAAATATGCTCTTGCGAAGCCTTTCATATGCTAGGGTGTGTATGATCATTTGTGTGTGCAAGTTTGGACTCTTTGCCCCTTTTTTTTTGGTTAATTGGGTGTCCTACTTGTCTTGTGTGGTGTGGGCTAAAGTATTCAAGCTGGGACTAGGTCCTAGGTGAGTATTTCGGCCTTCATCATAGATAGGCCATTATAGTCTTTGACGAGTGTATGTTTGCGGCTTAATAGCCTTTGTGTCTTAGCTTGGTGGGTTTATATCCAAGTTAGGGCACGACCTCCTGACGTACTCGTAGAAGTATGTGGTCAGCTTAAGTACTAGCCAACCCTTTGGTGGACTCCTTAGGGGTACTCATGTGTGTGATCATGGGTCTTGGATGCGGTATTTTCCGCATGTCGCTAGGTCTGCGCAGGTTTAGGACTAGGGTGTTTACCTTACCTCGTGGTATAGACTCGAGTTACAGAGTGACTATTGACTGTCCTAAGAACTTATGCCTGTCTCTAGATATATTGTCCTTTCTTGTTTGATGATTCTATGAATCATAGAAGGTGAGATGCAAGCCGGCTATGGTTGATAGAGTTTGGATTCCTTGATGTTATGTGATTCACATGATAGTGTAGTATGAGTCGGTCTAGTATTCACATGCTAGGACTATGTGTTGTCGTATTGTTGTTCACATGATAAGCATGATTGTCTAGCATCTATATGCTAAGGCTATGTGTTATTCATATTCATATTCTTATGTTTACATGTTATATTAATTATGACATTTCGTGGCTGGGAGAACTCGGAGTTACTCCCCACTGACTGTGGCTTTCGTATTTGTATAAAATGCGATTGACAGGTAGGTGATGCATAAATGGGGTACATGGACGAGCTAGCGAGCAAAGTAACCTTGGGACATAGATTGGCTTTATTTTATTGTGACCCTTGAACACTTTTTATGTCATATACTTTTTAGGGACATATGTCTCCCTTTTTTATACTTGGGTTATATAACTTTATTTCGCGACTTTAGCGATGTTTTATTTATGAGGTTTATTTTGGACCTTGCATGTTTGACACCTTCCCATTTGGATATTTTTATAACAGGTTCAGGTTTTAAAAATTACAGGTGTTTACCCAAATGAACCTATTACAAACATATCCATGCAGTTTTTATCTAGAATTATGTGTTTACTTTTCCGCAATAAATGAGGGTGTCACACCTGCTCTTCTGAAACATAGGGTTACGTTATATAGAAAGTCTTACGTAACTTATTCCTAAAACCTAATTACTTTGGCCTTTCTCGCGTCTTCTAATTTCCGTCAGCTCGTGGGGTGGTCGATCGACCATGGACCTCAGTCGATCGACTGACCCTCGCTAAACAGTAGCTTCTGATCTTATTTAAGAATCGCGCTCTGGTCGATTGACCATGTAGGTCAGTCGATCGACTGCTTCTTTTTCCTGCAGATTGTTCAAGACTCGACGCCTATAGACCACATAGGTCGATCTAGACCATCGTAGAATCCGTAATCCGCTTCTAAAACTCTCGCAAATATATCTTTCAGGCCTTGAAATGCGCATCATGTTCATCTCTCGAGTCACTACTTCATGTCAAATGCAATGCTAAGTACTTAGGGACGGATTCGGCTCGATTTCCGCTGGATTCTTCACATTTCTGCAATATTACACAAAAACACGAAAGTAGATGGAAATAGGGAAAATAGTAGCATAAACTACATATTTGAGCTCTGAAATGCGTGTGAAATAGGGTGTAAAACATCATATTTAGGACACGCATCACTGGGGTTTGGATTATGCCCTCTGATTCTAGTTGCGTTTTATTCCGTCTAAATTCTACTTCCATTTCTTAAGAAGAAATGGAGAACACCCATCCCCAAGACGAATAGGTTACAAAAAAATGTTGTAGCTTTTGGAATTTGTGATGATTGTGATACTATATTGAATGCTTGCTTGCTTATTTTATTTTTATTTTCCGATTGATGAACCATTTCATGCATCTGTTGCAGATTCTTTGTATATGAACACGATACGGTCTTTTATGCATTTCTCACTTATTTTGTATTTTCTTCCTTAAACCCAGTGTATGTTTTGGAGTATTAGTCTCTGCCTTGTTAATTTTGAAATCTCGCTTTCTGTTATTTGTCATTATTTGAGTTCATCTATGTGAGAGGTTGACTGTAGTGATTGATCAATGTCATTAGGAGACTCGCTTTTTATGTGCATATATATATATATATATATATATATATATATATATATATATATATATATATATATATATATATTACAATAACCAACAAATCCTTAAGAGATACATCCAGTCATGACGTTTTCTTAGGTTTTGGGCTTAGGGTGTTTATTTAGTTGAGATTTGTTATGTTAATTAGTTGGATTTGTGTAGTTAAAGTGATTGGGCTTATTGTATGCCATTTATTGGATTTCATATAGTTCTTTTGTTGGGCTTTATATGAGTAAATGGTTGGACTGAACACAACTAATTTATCGGGTTTTACATGATTAAATCATTGGGCTTGTTGTAGGTCACTTGTTGGAGTTCACATGCTCCATTTGTTGGGTTATCATGTCTAATGTATTGGTCTTGTCACATAATTTGATTGTTGGGCAAAGCTAATGTTTTGTAGTGGGCTCATGAATGAGTCACATGTGCGTGTTTTCGTTTTATTTCGTAAATTTCACATAACGTGAATTATTCATTACTGCTTGTTATATTTTATTTTAACCGGCGTGTTTATTTATGAAATGAGATATTTGTTAGTGTAATGCAAGTATGAAAGACTTATCATAAATATTACTTCTAAAGAGTCGTATTCTTGTGGAAATGCCATAATACCATCTTATGTGCTTGATATACATTTTCGACTTGCTTGTGCTGTTCTGGCAAGTACGGGTTTGACCTACTTGTGCTGTTCTGGCAAGTACGGCTTTTGGCCACTTGTGCTGTTCTGGCAAGTGCGGTGTTTGGCCACTTGTGTTGTTCTGGAAAGTGCGGTGTTTGGTCAGTTGTGCTGTTCTAGCAAGTGCGGTGTTTGGTCACTTGTGCTGTTCTGGCAAGTGCGGTGTTTGGTCACTTGTGCTGTTCTGGAAAGTGCGGTGTTTGCTCACTTGTGCTGTTCTGGCAAGTGCGATTTTTGGTCACTTGTGATGTTCTGGCAAGTGCGGTGTTTGGTCATTTGTGCTGTTTGGGCAATTGTGGTTTTTGGTCACTTGTGCTGTTCCGGCAAGTGAGTTTTATAGTTGTCGCCCTACAGGGGAATTATATTATTATGAGTAGTAAAGGTCTTGCTTGGTTATAGATATTGGTATTTGTCCTTCAAGGCAAGAGTTATGCCTTGTGTTGTTTGCCTTGGTCCTATCGGATACTAGGGGTGAGCTATAAGCCCTCTAGTAGCGATATTATCGTCGGGATTGATGTTCCCATCTGTTCTTATGGTGAGATGCAAGCCATAAGTATGAATGTGACATTAGTAGCCACGTCCCGTGCAATGTTTGCTAGGTGGTTTTCCAAGTAATGGCTACAGATTCTATTCTTGTAATTTGCATTGATTTATCCCTTACTTAACTGCTTCACATGATTCTGATTCTAATCTCATATTTATGTTGTATTTTCTTGAAATGTGTGCTTTTGTATAAATGATCGTATTCTTGTCTTTCATATTATTTAATTGTCTCACGTGAATAGTGGAATCTTTATTATGCTAATGTTTGTCTATCTTGTTCCATCTCATTTAATTGCCATGTTTAGAAATAAACTTGA